>NC_134290.1:10271431-10896431 GCF_949628215.1 Phalacrocorax aristotelis | reverse complement strand
AGGAACCAAACAGTTCGATCTTAAAGATTTAAAGAGCCTGGCTGCACTATTTCTGTTTTATTTCCATTAATCTGCTCCTGTTGTTTGTGTTCCTCTCTTAATGATAATTAATTCAGGGTCACTGATGAGGAGGTGTCCCAGTATCTTTTGCTGGGGATAACTGGCCAAGCTGTTCCCAGCTGCACCCAGCTCTGAAGCAGCACCAGTACATCCCAAGCATCCAGCTGCCGGCTGGACATGGACCCTCCTCCTCCCCGGAGCGCTGCTGGGCTGGGCACGCTGCAGCAGCCTCTGTCTTTGCACATGGAGCGTAAGAATGGGATCTAAGGTGATGGCATCTGTGGAGCTGCCCCAGTGCTTTGGTGACCTCATTTGGCTCTATCCCACTGTCCAGCTGTGGTGGAGAGCATCCAGGGCCTAGGCTTGTGCTGAGACCTTGCTGGCAACTTGCTGCTCTGTGGTTTGCGGGTGTGGAAATGCATGGGCAATGCTTCGCCTGTTTGCAAGCAGGTGATTTTTACTCTTGGCTTTCCCAGGCTTCTTGTTGAGGCAGAGGTGCTATTTGCTGCCCTTGGTAAGGAAAAAACCTTTTGTGGTCCTGCTTGCGTGTGGTTAGTGCACACCACCAGCGCAGCATGGCTTGCAGCAGCGTGTGCCTCGATGCAGGACAGTGGTGTTCGCCCCTGCAATTTCACCCCATGTTTGTGTATCCTCTAGTAGAAAGTTAATTTTTTTTTTTTTGCTGGTTGCACAAATAGAAGCAAAAAGCTTTTAAACTGTTTTAAAGCTTGGCACTGAGCGGCTTTGCACTTGGTACTGAGTTCTAAAGCTGAACTTCTGATCTGAAGAGTTTAAAAAAAAAACAAACCCCCACCAAAAAAAAACCAACCCAAATCAAAAACCAAAGAAAAGTCATCCAGTTTCTTTTACAGTAGACAGCTGCTGTGGTGTGGCCTGGTCCACCCACTGAGCTTCAAGGAAAGCAGTTGGCTTGCTCAAAGCTGCCAAGGGCTCTGGCCCCCCCCAGCCTGGACTGTGTGTATATACATTGTCTGTGTGTATGTGTGTATATATATATTTACATGTGCTAATTACCTCTAGGGTGGCTGCAAGCCAAGATGTCCAAGTTTGAATATGTTATTAGGAAAGTACCTTAAACTTCTGCAGATCCCAGTGAGCTTGTGGAGCCCTTGTGAGCATCGTGCGTGTGTCCTTGGCAGCTGCGGGGAGGGTCGGGGCACAGCTCGCTCCCTCAGAAGCACACGTGGGCTGCAGGAGAGCTGGGAGGGTGGCGGTGTGTCTGGAGGGTGACCCGAGCAGGTGTTGAACCGCCTGCTCCCGGCACAGCCCCCACCTTTGGGTGGGAATTGGTGATTAAAACCCCATCCAGTCGGAAGCGCAAGAGGAAGTGGGGTAGTCATACTGGAAGTGTAAGTACATGCCGGCTGCCTTCTAGGTGCCTCTGAATTCCCCCGTGTGCACAGGGGCTTTCCTGCCCCGGGGGTGGGTTGCACCGAGCACACTGAGCTCCTGCGTGGGGACGCTGTCCCCATCCAGGATGAAGGCTGGGCTGTTCTGGGCCACCAGCACTTCCTGGGACCAGGGTGGGCCGGTAGGGTGCCCAGGGGCTCAGCGTGGGGTGCGTGGGTGCAGGGCTGGGGGGGAATCCCAGCTCCTGTGCAGGGAGTGAGCCGAAAGTGGGAGGGGACCTGGCTGTCCCTCCTCTCCCTGCCCTGAGAGCCAAACCTTGCTGTGTGTTTCCCATATGTAACTTGGCAAAATACCTTTTGCCGAAGAGGCTTAGCTGACCCTTGGCAGGAGCATGTAGATGTCTGTGCATGTCTGTCATCCTTAGGCCGTAATGGGAATTTGCTGGAAAACATTATTTTTGTAAAACTTGACCTCCTTGTAAGGGGGCCTCCTTGGGCTGCTTTCCTCCTGCCGTTGTTGCCCTGCTTGTCATGCCCAGCCTGCTGGGGACCGTTGCCTTGGTTTGATTTTATTTCTGGCTGGTGAGCAGTGCGTGGATGCTGGCAAACCAGCGAGACAGTCCTGTGTCTGCCTGCAGCAGATAGCAAGTGGTTTATCAGCGTTGACTGATCTGTGGTCTCACAGGAGGGGGAAAAAAAATATAGAAAAAGAAAAAACTTCCTCTTTTTTTTTTTTTGGTTTTTGTACATGCCAACTGCTGTTTAGGTTGAAATTGCATTGGCTTGGGCTGGCTGTGCAGCAGAGACCATGAGAGCGTGGGGGGACGCTGCTGGGGAGCTCACGGTGCTGGACGTTTTCTCTGCTGCCCCTGGTGTGCTGATGAAAGATTTCGGTACTGCCGAAAACCTTGCACAAATCTATATATAATGTGCACCTCTGCTGGGGGGTAGGCATGCGAGTGTGCTCAATGTTGTGTGGCATGAAGAAGGGATCCTGGGGAGGAGGAGAAGTCAGGAGGATGCAGATCACATGCCCAGGGTTGGTCTTGGGGAAGCATCCTCTGAGCCCCGGCAGCCGTGGGAATTTATTAACCGTTAATATGAGAATAATGGTTAATGCCTCTTAAACTGGTAGCGATGAAGGGCAGCATTTAGGCATTTGTTACTTTTTCATTGAAATCCAGACAAAAAACAGGAGGCTTAAAATTCACTCCAAATAAACTACGTGAAGTATCTATAAAAATCAGCAACTTGTAAATCTCCCATTTTGTTGGTTTTCCTGACTTTGTTACAGCTGCAAAAGGAATTGCGACATGTGGTGAAGCATTGAACGTGTGGGTGGCAAGGGTGTTTGTGAAAATACCCTCAGGGCCATGGTGTCTTCTCTGGCTCTTGATCCTGATCAAAAAGGTTGATCTAATATTTACGTGGCACTGGAGGCATGTGACATGCTTTAATCTTGCGTTTCACTGTAGCCCTGTGGATGGAGAGGGCTGCTGGGGAGGCTGATGCCTGGTGCCCCTCCTTGCATAGATCAGGGCTTTTCTCAGGTGGCTGAAAATTGCCACGGTTCAGAAAGGAGGGGGCGGATAGAAGCATTTGGATGTGTGAAAGCATGGATGGGGACAGAGATGGGCTGAGACCCGCTGGGACCTGGCGCCTTTGGACTTTGTGTTGAAGTGCTAAAACCCTGGCTTGTGTTTTTGTGAATTAAGTCACCCTCAAAAAAAAAAAAAAAAAATCCATCTCTAGGAGACTTGGAGACGTGGATCTACAGCGCCCAAATGAATTGCCGCCTGTTTGCAGGCCTGGTGCTGCTGGTGCTGGGGGAAGGCTTTCTGGGGCAGTCAGTTGGGGTGGATTTGGGATAATCTTATATTTGGACTTCCCTGTGGTAGGAGTAATCCACAGCAAAAAACTTGGCAGTAGCGTTTGCCAAGCGGAAAACTGGGCTGCTGGAGAATTGTGAGGGCAGTCAGGTGCTGGTGATTCCCCAAAGCTTGATGTTTGGTTGTCTCGTGGGACTGTGGTTGACTGAATTGAATTTTAACCTGCTGCTTTCCCATTTGCTTTCAGTTGTTGCGTGACGTGGAAAACACACACATGATGAAGAGGAGCTCTCAGCTCTCCTAATCCTTCATCGGTGATTTGGGAGCAGCGACCGTCGCGCCTGCTCTTTCGACATGTCTGGATCTACGCAGCCCGTGACGCAGAGCTGGCGTGCTGCTGAGCCCCGCTACCCCCCGCATGCCATGTCCTATCCGGTTCAGATTGCTCGACCACATGCGGTAAGGCAAGAGGCTCTTCTTCCCTACCCGCTCGCAGGGTAGGAGCTGCATGGCGCGTCCCCATCGCTGGGGCAGCGGTTCAGCTGCGCTGGTCTCGGATGTGGCTGTTACAGAGAGATCAGACTGTTTCCGTGCCTGTGGTACAGGATTTCATCATTCCTCCTTCGTGGGATCCTCTTTTGTTTCTCCATATGGTGCTTTCAGCTTTTCTCACCCTTTCCAGCCTCTTCCTGGTTCTTGCCATGGCGATGCTCATGGGCTCTGACTCATCACTTCTGAGCACCCAAGTCTGTTTGTCTTCCTGGCAAGAGCACCCTGAGTTGGATGCAGCAACCAGCTTGGGGAGAGGGGAAGCTTGCCCGTATGTGTGGGGCACGAGCATGTGGCCTCTTCAGCCTGGCCTTTCCTTGGCGCTGAATCACAAGGGAACGAACATGCTCTTGTGTGTGGGCTTACTGCTTCCCAGCGAGCCCCGTCCTTGCTCCTCACACCCATGGGAGAGCTCACCTGATTTCCAGGCAGACTGCCGGGGGTGAACCTGCCACCTGCCCTTCAGTCAGGAGACCTGCCCCCTCTACGTGGCATTCCTGGCTAGCGGTGGCACTCCTGGGGAGCGACAAGAAAACTGAGATGCTGATTTTTTTCTGTTTTATCTTTCCCCACTCTTTTCCCCTCTTACCTTTGACCTGTAGCCTTGTCTCCTCTTGGATCAAAGCGTAAGCTGGTGGTGATTTATTTGTTGGCTGTGTTTTGTTGAATGCACTGGAGCTTGCACAGGTTAATTAACCCAGATTCGGCCTCTCCTTTCTGTGCCATGTCACTCACGTCTGTGCTTGCTCATCCTGGATGGTTGGATGTTTTAGGTTTAAGCCCTTAACGGAAAAAACTCTGCTTAGTGGAACACCTTTAGTCAGCTCAAGCTGCTTAAATGAATCTTATTAGGTGCTGGAGTGTGGCACACGCTGGTAAGGCTGCTGTTTGGAGCCGCTTCTTGGTGTGTTACAGCGAGGTGGCCACAGCCAGGAAAGTGCTTGTAACATGAGTTAGTGAGGAGACCTTATCTCGGGGTTGTGTTTCTGACAGTGATGCCTATTGAACAGTAAAATTCCTGCTGTGAAGATTTTAGGGTTTGACTTGAAAGCCTGGAGCCCACAAAGTGTCCGTGTAAGGGGTGAAATTCCCTCATCTGCCCTCTTTGCTGGGAGCAGCCTGGGGAGCAGAGGTGGAGTTTGGAAAGGCTCTGAAATAGAAATGTTAAGGAGGGCTCAGGATGAGCTTTTGGCTGCGTTAGCTGGCTCATCTAGATTGCTCGGGGCCTGCGTGCTTCTGCACAAAGAAGCTTTTCATCCAGGGTATGAGACATGCTGACCTGGTTGGATTTATGGGAGTTTTGCTTCCATCGGTGCGAGCATGTTTATTTGGGAGGTGGGACAGAATGAGAGTATTTGTCTCTAAAAGAAAATCCCAGTTCCCTTTGCATCAGAAACCTGAGCAGGAGGAGGATGTGACCAGGTGAGCAAGACCTGCAGTTGTTGCAAAGCCGTGGTTTAAAAACAAACCAAAGAAACCTCAATACCCAATGTGGACACAGATTTTAGAAGAGTGTGAAAGGCTCCTAGCCTCGGGTGAGTCCCTGTCTCCTGCAAACCCCGATTGCTTCCCTGTAGTGCTGCAGCAGCAGAATGAACTGAGTGGAGCAGTTGTTTGCAAGTCGGACAGAGCTCTGGGTTTCTCCAACCTGCCTTGCTCGCTGGCTAGAGTGAATGCTGTTTTTATTCTATCGTATTAATGTTGGACGAAGCTGCTGGCGTTTTGCTTCTAGAAGCTATTTTTACAGCCGCATGTAATCTTCCCAAGTTATGTGATGCCTTTTAGGTGCCTGGATGCAGGAGAGGTCCGAGCTGAGGTTTTTTGGATGGAAAGCCGAAAGGCTCCTCTCGGCAGAAGTGTGCCAGTCCCATGCAAACCAAACGCACCCTGCCTCTCCTCGAGAGGGTAGGCAGAGCGTTCCTTCAAGCGTGTCCCTGCATGATCTGCCCTGCCACTCTCAGCTGTTTGCAAACACGTGTCTCTTGCTTGGCGGTGCCGTGAGCTGGAACCTGGCCATGGCTCTGGGGCTGGAGCTGATCTCTGGTGGGATTGCTTGGGAGAGGAGAGCCCAGTTGCTTTGAAGTTGCTGTGCTGTTTAATATTAAAAGTCAGCGGTATTTGCTTGCATGTCTTGGCCAGGTCAGTTTTGTCATGGGGTGTGTTTGCACAGTGAGAGCTTGTTTGGAAGAAAACAAGAGAGGCCAAAACCAACCCGACACTAGCATGTCTTGCATCTAATTAGATTTTGCTTCTGGTTTGCTGCATTCCATGACATCCTTTCCCAAGAACTGGGAATTTGTCAGCCCGGGGATCCTTATCCTGGTGGTGGAAACGCCCTAGGTCACCTCCTGGGCTGAGCACAGCAGGGCTGCAGATGCTATTATAACATAAATAAATAATCACAGTCCAACTGTGACGGTCGCACCCAGGGAAATGCGGCGCGGCAGGAATACTGAGCTCAGAAATGAGCCGTGACATTATTTTAGGCTTGGAGACACTTTATGAAAAGTGATTTAAAGGATTGCAGCTGTTTGATTTCACAGATGAGGCAAGTGAGAGGGGATGTTGTGAAGGGGCAGAAGGCAGTGGAAGCAGACTTGGGCATTTTTATTCTCCCATCATATAAAACCTGAGGGAGTATCCAACAAAATGGGGAAAAAGAAGTGTTTCAAGTGAACAAACGGAAATATGCTTTGTACTTACAGGCAGTATCTCCCAGCAGCACGTTGCAGGAGTTGTGGGTGAGTGTGGAGCTGGTGGAGGAGATCGAGTACCGGTCGAGTGAGGATGTTTGTTGGCTAGTTTCACTCTGAGGTGCCAGCTTTGGGCAGGGCTGTGAACCCGTGGGTCTGATCCAGACTGAGCTCTAATGGGTGATGCAGTGATCAGGCTCTTCCACTGGGTAGGTTGGTCCCCATCTATATTGGGGTGTCCTCTTCCTCCTCTTCTTCCTCACCGAGAAGCATCTGGTCCCGACAGCTGTCAGGTAGGCTGGATGTGAAAATGCAGTATTTTGTAATGACCCTAGACTTAATTCCATCTTACTAAAAGACTACTTATAAGGAGAACTCTGACAAATGTGCATGTTTTTAAAGGGAAGAAGAAGGAAGCTTAGCGGAAAGGTTCTCGTTTGTTTGACTTTCTTCAGATAAAACTAAAATCACCAATAATCAGCACTTTCTTCTTCAGAGCACTGTGTCGTTCTTGGCCAAACCACAAGGGGAAATGTTTTTGTTTTCCATATTAATTAGCTGTAATGTTGGGGTACTTAGTTGACTTCTGCCATGTTCAGCTTTGGAATGGAGGAATTGTTTGAATGCTCCGTGACCTTTAGCTAAAGGTGAAAAACCACATTAGATTCTTCATCTTCTAATGTGTCCAAAGTTCACGCTCTCTCAAAGGAAACTTTTGTATGAAGGATACTAATTTTTAAGCAACCTGCAGATAGTTTCTGTCAACAGATCAATTTCCCTGTGTAGTGTAAGGCCCTTCCTTTTAAAGCATCTTTGTGATCAATATTCCCTGTGGACAGAAGGGTTCCCCTCTCTTCCTCCCCTGTGGATCCAGTTTCTTGCTGTGCCCTCCTTACCAGTCATCCTTCTGTCAGGGCCCTGACATTTCAGTGCCACAGGAATCGTGGCATTGGACACAGCTGGGGTTACCAGGAGAGTGGTACCGGCTGCAGGAGATGCTGGGGGTCAGGGCACGCAAAGTGTCCTTGTGCAGCAGCCTCTATGCCAAAACAGCATCTGCTTTTGTGGTCCTTTTAGTGCTTTACCTGTGAGAGAGATCAAACAGGTTTCGGTATTGGTAGGACTGGGGTGTGTGCACATGCAAATGAAGTTGGCACTCCTTTGTCACTTGAACCCCCATCGGGGGGAGCACCATCCCCTCCCCACAAAACAAGAGGTGCTCAGCACACCTTCTGTCTGCTGTTTGATCTTGTTCCTCGCGTGCCGCTCAGCTAAGGTGGCAAAGTGAGCGTAAGCCCTCTGCTCCAGCTTTGGGACCTTCATGCCCGTTCCTGTGCCACCTCTCCTGTCTGGGAGCACCTCCCTAGTTCCCTTATTAAACTCCCCGTTTGCAAAGCAGCACTTGTGCAGGAGCATCCCAGGCAGATTGCTTGATTTTCTTGGCCCATGATAAATACTTCCTTGTCTGCTGAACAAGAAACAAGAGGTTGGTGCAAACTTGTGTGTTGATTTGGTGTCCTAGCCAAACGGTGGCCTGGGGGGAATGGAGTGCCTTCCGTGCCCAGACTCCTCCTCCCTCCTCCCAGCAGTTTGAGCACGGTGAGTTAAACCCAGCATCCTGCTGCAGAAGGTGGTGTAAGGAGATGCAAGCTCCTGAGATTGCAGGAGCTAGCTCTTCTCCGCAGTGACATGATCAGCGTGGCAAGGCGATGCCAGGTAAGCCTGCAGAGAGGCAGCGTATTTTGCATTACGTATGTGAGGCGCCTTTGCCGCTGTGTTGGTTTTCCTTGGAGTAGTTATTCACACTTTTGTCTGCTGGAAGCAAAATGCCAGTCTGTGTCAGTGCTCCAGGAACTTGCAGAACGGAAGAGTTTATGGTGCCAAATGCTAAAATCCCTGAGGCTGCGAAGAGCCTTCTCCAACCACCTCCAAGCGCAAAGAAAAGCCTCCTGCTACCAGCTGCGCAGCTGAGCGAGGGGCGGTTTGTGCCAGAGATTTGCATCCTGAATTCTGCCTGCTGGGCTCCAGCTAATGTTTTAAAGAATGACTTGGAAATCAAAAACATACCTTGGAAATACTGGCTCTGATCAGGTCTGTCATGAGAACTCAGCGCGATCTCTCTTGAAGCATCTTGAGGTTGCCAGAGAAGGATTGCATGAGCTCTGAGCAGCTTGGGGAAATTGTCTTTTTGCTGTGGGACTGGGAGAGCATGGAGGTGAAGGAACAGGACACCTAATTCCCTGCCCTGGGGGGTCTCTACCATTGACAGGAAGGAGGAGTTGGCTTACAGCAGTTTGTATTTAAAGCTCATTTTCCCTAGGATACAGCCTTTATCCAAAACAGTTCTTTTTCTTCAAGCTACTGTAAACGAGGGTTGCTCCCTAATCTGCTTTTTGGGCATGACTTCACATAGAGGGCGATGCTTTGCTTTTGGTTGATGTCAAGATTGTAAATCCACAGTGGAAGAAAAAAACGTTGGCTGTGTATGTGGTTTGGCAAAGGTAGAGACTCGCTAAGGCCACTTTTGGAGATGTAAAGCCTTTGCCTGCACTCCTAGTCCGACTGCCTGCGTTGCCGCACCAGCCCCTGGAGACACCTCAGCAAGACACTGTCACTTTCACCACGTTTGTTGAAAATACTGGGCAAGTCAGGTTTTTTGACCTGAAGGATTTGCTGTGGAGGTGTAAGGAAGTGTAGGAGAGCGCTGAGCGGGTGACGTGGAAAGACAAAAGGGTCCTGCATGGACCTGCAGATAGGTTATGGGTATTGTGTGGGAGCATGTGTGGTGGGAGATGGTGGGGGACTACTCTGCAGAAGAGATGTGATGATGAACAAAATGACCTGGTGCTTTTAAGGTGGAAGCTTTGGGTTTGTTGTGCGAAGAGAGCTGCTCACCCCGCGTGGGTGTTCGGGGGCACAGATGGCTTCAGGAAGCAGAGCAGCAGGTGTGGGGAATGGAGGATGGGCAGACGGGTCATTCCTGGCTCAAAGGCGCCTGGATGTGACTGGGACAAAAGTCTTGTGATGGAGAGAGACTCAAAAGCAGCACTGTAATGGATGTGCTGCTGCTCTGCGGGCACCTCTGGCTGCTGGGGAGAGGGCTGGCAGCTGGCTCCAGCGCCAGGCACTGGTCAGATGACTGGGAAGCCACAACAGCTGAGAGCTGCCCACACTGAGATGTGACTTCTCCGTGAATGGCATATTCAGATGGGCAGCTAAATGCTGCTGACGGCCCAGTTCGGAGAGGAGGGAGGGGGAGAGCGTGTCGGGAAGGATGCATTACTGTGCAGCTGGTACAGACACTAATGGTGCTGGCAGCAGACGTGGCCTCAGTGCAAGGATGGCAGCAGAAATCAATGCCTTCCAAGAAGGGGCCACGCGCAGTGTGGTCACCTCCTAAAACAAAAGGCCAAGTCAGCAGCTTCTGAGAGATGGATGGCAATGAGACTGTGTTGGAACAATAAGGGCATTTGTCTTTTCAGCACATGTTGCATCCCTGTAGGCAAGATAAAAATGCGTGTATTCAGCCAGGTTTTTATTACTGACCTTATCTCCAACAGTAGAGCTGATTGTGGAGGAGTTGTTGTTTGGTTTAAGGTTGGTTTGTTTTTTTTTGTCTTAAACCTGCAGTGAGCTCCTCCCAGGATTTTGAGGAGGAAGTTGGGCAGACAGCAGTGTACTTGTGGACAACCTGTTTTGATCAATAACCACCTCCTCTGCAGTTCAGTGGAGGTTTTCAGCAGCAGAGGATGGCTTTTTGCTGGGGAGGCTGAGGGCGATGGGCTGTATGCCACGCTGGTCCCCTCGCAGGCCATGCTGTGTCTGGACCTCATGCAGCAATGGCTCTGTGACCACCCTGGTTCCTCCCAAATCTTCCCCCTTCCTCTTACCTGAATCGGCTTTGGGAAAAATGACTTTCTCCAGGCAAAGGCTAAAAAGTACATTTCTCGGTCTGATGAGCAGCTGCTGCGCTGCCGGTGCCAAGGGGTATCCAGGCACCAGAGAGCTTTTCCTTTTATTGCTAAAATAGGTCACACTTGATGCTGGCAGAAAGATTTAAAGCAACTTTTTTTTCAACGTTCAGGGTGTACAGAGGTAGGGGGTGGGCAGTATCCCTTGTCTCTGGCAAAGCCACTGGAGCAGTGGCTGTGCTGCTTTGGCCGCCCCACCTTGGAGTGCAGAGCTGGTCTGCCTGGCTTGCAGGTGGTACCCATTGCTAGCCCAGCCCCCTGCTGCAGCCAGGGTTGCATCAAGGGGCTCAAGCAGCAGCTTACTGCACAAATTAATTGCCGGATGGTCCGAGGCCCTTGCTGCTCTGTGCTGGCTGCATGCTCCTGGGGGTGTGGGAAGCTCAACCTGCCATATGCTTCCTGGTGGGGTGGGGTGGCTTTGCGGTCTGAGGCTGTGCGGTCAAGTCTTGGCCACCGTGTTGGGCCACTCTGACTTGTGTGTCCCCTCTGGCCATCCTTGTTGTATAGGGAATAGCTCTGGGCATCAGAGGCTCGGGGCGTGCTCTGATTTGGGGGAATGCCAGCAGAAAAGCAGCAGGAGGAGGAGAGGGATGGAGCATGTGGCTGGTGCAGGCCCTGCTCTGGGCAGTGCTTTCTGCAGCTGCTCTCACCTCTCCTCTCAGGAAACACCAGTGGAAACCAGGATACGGAGGAGGAAGGTGAGGTGTAGGGTGGAGCAAGGTCCCCAGATGCCCTAGAGCCAGCGGGATGATGTTGGGATGAGAGGGGTGTGGGACCTGCCAGGGTGGCAACAGCAAAGTGCCCAGCTCTGGCTCTGTGTGCCACCAGTGCCACAGTTTGTGGAGGCACCAGCCCTGCTGCCCTCACCCATCAGTTCCCCTGCGGTTAAAAGGAATTCTTGGAACGGCACGCGTGCCGCTCATGAGCGGCAGGAACAGGTCAGGCATCCTCTCCTGAAATTACATAAGGGACAATTTATAAATAGTGAAATAAATAGGAATGCTTTGGCGTTGTTTTTTGCTCACTATTTGGACCATGCCATTATTAATCGGCCTCGTTTAGGCTAAACGCTTGGGAGTGCTTCAGCAGAAATAGCACGTCATTAAGAAATAAAAATTACTCACTATACTACGCTGGGCGAGCTCATAACGAGCAGCCCACGACCTCATCCTTGGTGGAGGTGGTGAGGAGCTGGGATTTGCTGTTCAATGAGTGTGTGCAGTGGCCTGGCCTGTTTGCCTGCCTGCAAAAGGTGACAGAACAGTGTGGGGCAGTGGCTCATAGCTGGGCATGGGCTCCTGCACCTGGGGAGCTCCGCAGGTGAGGCGCTGCCTGTGCCCGGTGCTGGGATTAGAGGCAGCTGCTGGCGCAAGTGCCACCCTCCGCTGGGGAGCCGGCTCAGCTGGCGGATGTGGTGACTGACCCCGGGAGTGCTCCTCCTTGGCGTCACAGCAAAACAAGAGCTGGTGGTTTTTAAGCGAAGCTGTCTTTGCACCGAAACTCGGTGGGGAGCTCCTGGTTGCTTTCTCTGCTGAAGACGTGGTAAGCGGCAGGGGATGGATCTGATGCTTTGGGCTGCTCAAGCTGTGCTGCAGGTGCTCATCCGGCTGTGCTCTAGGTCTCCACGGGTTTGCTCCAGAGCTGTTTTCCAAGGAAGGCAGAAGCACTGGGTGTTCGCACTTGTTTTTCTGCTGGTGGGAGGAAGAGAGGAGGAGCAGTTCGCCTTTCTGTTGCAAGAGCAGCTCCAGGCTTCCTTTCTGCAGGCCTCGTGTCTCTGGGGTCTTCTCCTCAGGAGCTAATTCTTGCAGCCGTGGGAATGCTGTCAGGATGGAGCAGTTGGTAGATGCCTTGTCCATACGGATGTGCTCTACACCAGAGCTGGGAGGGCAGCTCAGAGCTGCCGTTGGCCGTGGCGCAGCATTGTCTGGCCCTGTGTGCTGCAGGTCAGCGCCTGGGGGTGCTTCCAGCATCACTTTCAAACCCCCCTTTCTTCCTCCTTGTTGGCGATCAGGCAACCCAGACTAGGGCAGCTGCAAGCAGGGGAAGGAGAAATGAAGCGCACCAGCAAGTGCACGTGTTCAAAACAGAAAGCGAGAGAGGCAGAAAGGCTGCACGGCTGCGTGCAGTTATTAGTTTAGTGTGTGGGTTATCCTGAGGTCAGGGGAAAGCACAGGAGATTTCAGTGGAGATATTGTGGTAGGTAAGGCAACAGGCTGAAAGCTTTAAAAAATTTTAAAAAGGGGAGGGGGGGAAAAACCTTCTTTTTTTCTTTCCCTTCCCCCCTTTCCGCGGGGCTGTCTCTGTGTTGCTGAGGGCTCTTCTGTAATACTGCAGTCTCCTGGCTTTAGACAGTTTGATTAGTGTATCTAAATGAGCCTGATAGGTTCAGGTTATGTAGGGTCAGAGGATTTTCCAGGAAGGGGAGAGAAATGGTGCTCTCAGTACTCTCAAATCAAGTAATAACACAAAAAGACTTTGGGAGTGCTTTCACTGGCTCCCCCTCCCAGCACCCCCAGGCAGGGGCAGCGTGGATGCGTCCAGCCTTCCTTGCTGGCAGCGAAGGATACTTTCAGTACCTCTGGCTGGGCCCAAGTACCTCTTCAGCCTGCTGCATGAAAAAGTATATTTTAATGAGGCTGCTTTTGGCTCTTTAGCATTTTATTTATCTAAATGTTGGCTTTGTGCTAAATTGCTCTGCCAGGGTGACTTTTGGCGCTGTAGGCACACTCAGTGTCTGTCCATCTTCGGTGATGCTGCTAGAGCTGGCTCAGCACAGCCAGTGGCTTCTTGTGATGTGGGGCCAGGAGCTGCTCAGGACACGCTGGAGCCGGCTCTCATCAGGGTGGGTTTCTGGTGTTGTGTAGGCAGAGAGCGGCTGCATTTCAATCGTGTTCCCTGCAAGACCCTTCCCCACCAGTTGCTGCGGCAGGCAGCGGTCATGAGGTCTGTCTTCAGTATCAACCATGTCAGGCTTCGACTGAAATGTGTTTGATGTAAGGGAGAGGGAATCCTTCTTTTTCCAACTTCAGTTAGCTGGCTTCACCCTAAGCTTTGGAGCTGTGGCTTGCTGGTTTTGAAGTATCTGTTTCTTGCATGCAAGGCCGATGGTCTGGGCCAGGGCAGCTACCCAGGATGGTGTAATACCAGGTGGCATGTGAAGGACAAAGGCAGCAGTGCAGTTCTGGGTCTGGAAGATGGAGACAACCCAGCCTCTTCACTGCACCTGGATGTCAAACTGCTCCCAGAAACAGGGATCCAACCTTCCTCCCCTGACTGGGTGACTTCAAGAATTTACCAAGTCTGCTTCTGACCTGGGCCTGCTGCTGACCTTGGGCATCAGTAGGCTGGTTGTCACAGGAGGCACCAGAACAAGGATGTGCATAGCAGGGTTGTGCTGCGGAGCTGGGGGGATGCTGGGGACTAATGTCTGTGCTGGAGGGTGGGATCGTCCACCAGTGCTCCATGGCGAAGGAGTTTTTGGGGGACCTCTGTGCTGGCTGTGCCTGGGCCCTATCTCCCCAGTTCAGACAAGGTTTCTGACTGCTTACGAGGCTTCTCCCATGGCATCATGTGGATTTACTTCTGTCGGAGAGGATGGATGCCCCAGGGACTAGCCTGATAAAGCTCTGTTCTCATGGCTGGCGGAGAGCCGCTGCCAGAGAGGTGTGTGTGGGACAGGAGGGTGTAACCCTGACCGTGACTGCGCAGCCTCGGCATCGCCCAGCTGGTTCGCAAACTGTTTACAGCTCTAGACGGCGCAGTCTAGAGAGAGGAGACTCTGGCCTGTTTGTACTCTCTCTGCATGGTTGGAGGGGACACAGTTTCTTTCACCCAGGGTTATAATTTGGGAAACTGATGTTTTATCAGGAGAATCAGGTCTTGACATGAGACTTCCAAAAGTGATTTTGGTTGCTTTGCTTTTGTTTTGGAAATATTTCCCCTTCTTTGCCTGAGTAAAGAAGCTTAATTTCTGTGAACAGAAAGTGGAAAAGGTGCTCCATTCTACTTCTTGCTCATCTTCTCTTTGCATTTGTTCCTGCCCTCTGCAAACCCTCCCCCCATCACCCACCAAATCTGCTGATGTGCCAGAGCCCCTGACTACCCATGGTCTTTTTGCTTCCTTAATTTCTAAGCCATGACATTTACTGAGTTTATGAAATTCTGCAAAAGGACATCTGTGTGGGAGCACCTGAACCACAGGAACAATGGGAAGGCTGGTGTGAAAGGAACAAAGTCCAGACCAGAAGCAATGGGAGAATTGAGGGCCCTGGAGAAGGTGCTCTGACACATCAACAGGTTTGGGGGGTGTGTGTGGGAGGAAGGTTTGCAGAGGGCAAGAAGAGATGCAAAGAGAGGAAGAGGGAGAAGATGAGCAAAAAGTAGAATTGAGCAAAATCCAGCAAAGCAATGGAGACGAAATAGAGCAACATGTGGCTTGGGGCTGCAGACGTTTTTTAGTAGTTTTATTTCAGGTGTCTTTGTAGCTGCCCTTGAGCAGGTGTCAAGGTTGCACTAGAAATTTTAGGTCAGGATGGGGACTAAATCACACTTGTGATGCGTGCTCCGATGGTGGGGAATTCACGTGGTGCCTGCCCTGCGGGACGCTGCTCTCAGCTCTGCCTGTGTGTGTAATGCGCAGCGGCACTCGCAGCAAGGTGCCTCCCAGTATACATCTTTAAAACACTGCTAAACAAAATTGAAGCCTCTTCTGAAGGCAGCTCATAAACCTTTCTGGCATTTGCATTTTGAAAAACAGTCATAGGTCACAGGGCAATTTACTGTAGTAACTTTCTGGGCAATCAATCCACCCATGTCCTGCCAGCTCTCCTGTGGTTCCTTTGATGGTTCATCACAGGGAACAGAAATTTGTCAATTTTAATCCTCCTCACTTATTTTTAGGTTATGTTTTCTTCTGGTAAGACCGAACGCTGATGTGAGTGAAGTGAAGCAGGTGAGAGAGTGAGTTGGGCAATGTCTGGAGAAGCAGGAGCTGGTACTCGCCAGCCTTGCCCTAGGCAGGGAAGCCGGAGAGGGATGTCTGCCATCCCAGCCACATGCAATAAGCCTCCCTGTCACTTCAGGCCATGCTACCAAGCTCTGAGCTCCACCAGCCATTTTCCGATGGGGGTTAGAGAAGGAAAAGACAAAGCTCAGCTGAGTGTGGGCAGGGGGAAAAAGAAAAGCAGATGGTTCTCAGGATATGCAAGAGCCTTTTTTTTTTTCTTTCTTCTTAAGGGCACAGCCTTCAAGCCTCCCAAATGGGTAATTCTTGTTTATATGCCCACAGAAGGTGATGGTCCTGCATGTGGGCCTATTGATGGGTCTTCCCAGACATGGTGTATTTGTTTTGTAGGTGGATGTCAGGAACTGCATCGTTCTTTTTAGTTAAAACCAGGACAAGTGCAAATGTGGGGAAGCTTGTCATAGGCAGCGATTCTGCTTTGGCTGGGTCTGTAAGAGCTAAGGGGCTCCTTCACT
Organism: Phalacrocorax aristotelis; assembly: GCF_949628215.1. Taxonomy (NCBI): domain Eukaryota; kingdom Metazoa; phylum Chordata; class Aves; order Suliformes; family Phalacrocoracidae; genus Phalacrocorax; species Phalacrocorax aristotelis. The sequence continues at coordinate 10,880,481 of NC_134290.1, read as the reverse complement.
TCAGATGTCTGAGTTTGTCCTGTCTGTGGTTGGACCCATGGTGTATTCTCTCCCGCAGCCCCCCAGGGCCTCCTGTGTGGATGAAGAAAAAGCAGCATCACAGGGTAGTATCCTCCCTTAATCCCTGGATTTACAGCAGAAGTAGATCATCCCCATGAGGATGAGTAGGCGCTGTCCCAGTAATGCCCTCCGTATGTCACAAGAACCTGTCTGAAGACACCCCTTGCCCCAGAGACCAAGGTCTGAAATGGCCAGGCTGGAGGTGGAGACCAGGAGTTTGGGGCTGGCCGAGGTCCCTGGTTCCTGCTGTTTCCCAGGATCAGAACAGAAAAGGAGCAGTGCTGCACTATTGCCTGATGCTAGGGAGAAATGAACCTGATTCCTTCCTAGGCACAAGGAGAAGTGGTGGACATCAGACACAACGTTCCCTTTCCTTCTCCATCTGATATTTGCCCATTTCAGCTTTTGTGCGAGAAAGGCTGAATGTGGGGTAGGGGATCTGCTTTTCTTTGCTCCCCTGCACCAAGTGCTTACAATTTCGGGTTTTCTTCCTGGCTTTCCAGAAAGCCGCCGTGCCAACATCTTGGTTTTCCCTCTGGTGGCCAAAGATGTTGGGCTTTGATACTCCCTTCTACTCTGCAGCTGGCTGGAGGAGAGCATGGCATCCAGTGCTGGGCTGCTCTGTCACTTACAGCTTGGGAGAGGGGGTCTCTAGGTGCAGGTTGTTGCTATTTAAGCTCCCAAATCCTTTCGTTGCCTCCGGTGCACCTGGGGCACTGCTCCAGCTTCCCTAGTCCTGGAGCACATCAGTCTTCACTACAGCAGATGAAATAATTTCTGTTGCAGCTGTTAGGGCTGAGAGTCCCCTGCCCACACCCCCAGTTGCACGCACGTGGTATGTGATTTATTGATTTCCCCTCCCTACCCCCCACCCCCCTACCCCCCGGAATTTTCTTCTTTTTGAGGGAGTTGGAGCGCTTTTGTTCCAGTTGAGAACTGTTCAAAATAGATTCCCAGGTGGGATTGGTGGTTCTAACATAAATACGTGTCAGCGTTACCAGGTAGAGCTGTGGTAGAGCTTTCTATGCCATTGCTGAAGGTCTTGGTTAATTAGGTGATTAGTCTTCTGGTCAAGTATCTATCTGCAAATAAAAAATAGCAGTTGAATGTAGCTGCTAAAATACTGCTGCTGGAATCAGTCTGTGGCACAGAGCAGGAGGGCTTCTTATTTAATTAAAATCAGGAACATACTGTACTGTACTCTCCAAGGGTCAAGGAACAAAAGGGACGTACACATAATAAGTAGCAAACTGTCCTTTCAAACCCCTTGAACTCAGCCCAGGGGAGCTGTGTTTAAAGGGACACTCTCAAGATAACATTTGTGATTTCCTTGTTTTTTTTAAAAAAATTTTCTTTTTTTCTTTCTTCATACTGCCACATGGATTATTGAAGCTGAAAGTATCCTGTCACTTTTCACTTTCTTCTTACCTGTTCTTCCTCTCAGATTTGCAGTTGTCTTCAGGACTGCTTGGATGCCAGAAATCCCTGTATGCATGCTTGCTGGCTGGGTCGAGCTTGCTGGGGTCCCTGACTGGGAGCCAGCCTGTGAGCAGCCCCAGTAAAGGGCTGGAGGCAGGTTGGACCAGGGGCCAAGCTACCATCCCAACACGGTGCAGGGCTGGGGGTCTACTGGGAACCCATTTGGGGGAGCGGGGTGGGAAGCACTGAGCTGTGTGGTTCAGCACCCAGTGCTTCAAAGAAGGATTATCGATATGGTTTCTTTTGAGTTGCTGGGGTTCACTGCTTGCTTGAAAGTTGCCACCAGCCTAACGAGCTCTTCTGTGTGTGTTTCTGCAGGACGTCGCGCTGTTGGAGTACCAGCATCATTCCAGGGATTTTGCTTCCCACCTCCCGCCGGGGTCTATCATGCAGCCGCAGCGGCGGAGGCCGTCCCTGCTCTCTGAGTTCCAGCCAGGCAATGAAAGGTACTGGCTCCCTGCCTCCCCCTAAGCTGTGGGCATCCTGACTGCATCAGCAAGTATTTTGCACAGCGCTGTAACGCAGAGGGGGGCTCTGAGACCTGGGCAATGTTATGTTGTGTATTGCTGCTGACTGTGCTCAGCCTCCGTGCCAGTCTTAGCTTTGTTGCGCTAAGGCAAGCAGCACCTTTGCCTTCTGGTTTCTTCCCTAGGACTGTCATGCATTTCAAAGACAACTTAAAAACACCAAACAACAAGAAACCCCACCCCCTCACTTCTGTGAGGCTGCACGTCACTGTGACTGCTTGCATTGGCTTTCTTCAACATAGAAAATAAAGCTGTGTGGTTGGGTTTGGTCTGTGGCTCCCGAGGCTGAAAGGAGGACTAGAAGAGCTCACTTCCACTGTGCATCTCTGCTTCCTCTTCTGTTGCTCTTCCTCCCTGCTTTCATTGGGTTTGTTTCTTTTTCTGCATTCCCCTTGCAACTTTCTATGACCTGCTTTTTTCCTGTCTGTTCCCCTCGCGGCTCTCCCTGTGCCGCTGATGGCTTTTGTAGCCTCCCATGGGAGGCTGGCAGTGTTTTTGGGTGCAACTCAGGCAAGCGCTGCATGGCTGGAAATGCTGTAGATGCTTTAACCACAGGAGCTGATCTGTTCTGAGGGCCATCACTCTCACTCTCTGTTTTGTCACAAAACACTGTGCTCTCACGGTTTCTCTTCTGCATTTGACACTTAGTGGTTTTAGAAAACACTGACCTGGAAGTGAAATAAGAGCCTTGCTACAGTAGATTTAGGCAAAGATTTTTTTTTTGGTGTTTTTTTTTTTTTAAATGCTTATTTCTTAGTCGGGCTAAGAATAAAAACAGTGCAGAGTCAGAGAGATGAATCTATTTCTCTAAAATAATAATTTTTAGGAGAGAGGAGAAAGACCTCAGGGTGCTGGATGCATGAGGGCATAAATGCAGACAGGACCCTTTTTATAGTGGGACGGATTCGGCTTCATGTTCAGCAGGAACAAACTCATGAGAATTTGGAGGCAAAAAGCAGCCTCTGTAGTTACTTTTGCATCTGCCCTCCTTGTTGTGCTCTTCTGGGTTGTGCCTGCGGCACCTGCATGTACAGAGAGTGTCACTTCTGATGACCAGTAGTTTATCGCCACATATTGCATTGCCTTGGCTTGCTTTGATTTCTCAGTGCTTTTATTTCTTAGCACAAAATAACACGGTTAAGGTGGAAGTGGGTCAGATTCAGCTAAATTTGGGGGAGATGGATAAAGAGGACCTGGCAACATGCTCATGCCTTTTTTTTATTTTTCACACAATACTTACGGTTTGCAAAATGGAGAACCAGTTCTTCTCTCTAGTAAAATGAAGGTTTCAAGGTATCTTGGTTCTTCCATATAACTAAAAAAAACACCTGCAAGCCTTGGTGTCTGCTGTACCACGTGCTTACAGATGCTTCAGACTCTCCAAACTTGTTTTTGTGTTGACAATCACATGAATGTGGGTAAATGTTAATCAAGGTTGCTGGGGCTAGACGCATCCAAATGGTTATCATGGTTACTTCAGCACTTTCAACCTGAGTGGTGAAATTTTGGCATGCTATAAGACGACACTTCTCTTGTAACAGACTCAATTTACATTTCATCCCTTTTCACTGTAACATCTGAAAAATTGAACTTTTGCAAAAATCACACTGGGTAATAGAGCGAAAAATACCGCTTAAGTTCAGCTCAGTTGGCATCTTGTGCCAGAATGCTGGGATATAGACTCATAAAAAAAATTCTGGGGCATCTGGGGATGCAGGGTGGGGGGTCTGCAGAAATTTTCAGCCCAGTGTAATTAATTATTGAAGTAATTCAAACTGGGTGGCATTGGGGCTGGGGAGGTGTTAGCCGTTTTGCAAAGCCACTACTGTTTCTTTGCATCTTTAAGCACTACACTTGACAAAACCAAAGCCCCCATAGGATAGATTTTTATCTTTCTGGTATGAGGATCTGTATTGTAAATGGAGCCCTTTGGGTGTTTGGTTGCTCACCTGAGGGTTACTTGGGTGTTCAAGGGCCAAGACCCTGAAGCTTCTGGAGCAGGTTGGGTTGGTTGTTGATGTCAACCCCAAAAAATAGCTCTGGCTTTGCCTGGTATGGAGCAATGCCTGGACAAGGGAGAGTGGTGAAAGCAGCCATCTCTGCAGCTGAGTCCCTTTGGCAGGTTCATGCCGAGCGCATCTGTAAGCACTTTGGCTTTGTTCCTGGGCTGGGATTGATGCTTTTGAGCACAGGCAGCTGGCTCTCAGTGTGAGGGGCTGGGGAGGAGGGAGCAACCAAAGGCAAACAATGTCTGCACCATGAGCGCAGGAGGTAAATAGAAGGAAGCACAGGGGTGTGCGATGTCTGAAAGGAAGACCCTCGCTCTGGTTATCTGCATTGGTTGTGAGACAATCCTCCCCTTGAAGCAAGTGTTGGTGGAGGGGAACCCTTCCAATCCCCCATTGCTTCAGGTGTTCAGAGGAAGCAGCCTGTCTCCTGTTGGTTGTGGTGGCTGATGCTCTTCCAGGATCACTCCCCTCCTTAAAAAAAATCAGTTTGAGTCTGGTGCAAGTGAAACGTGGCAGACTGACAGTGCTGGAGATTGAGCCCTGTCTGTATTCCCAGACGGACATCCCTGCCTTGCCATCGCCATGGATCGCACTGATCCAGAGCAGTGCCTGCAGCCGGAGTGTGTGGTTCAGCCCTTGGGCTGCCACTCAGTCCTGGTTCCTCTGAGCCCACCTGCCTGGCTGGATGCCACTGTTGCCCTCCGCTTCTGGAAACTGCAGGGATTCACTTTACTCTCTGCTGGTTTTGGGGCATTGTCCCCCACTTTGGCTTTGCCTTCACCTTGGGCAGATCTCTAACGCCTCTACAGGCTGTCTTTGCACATGTTATTTGAGGCTTGACCCCATGGATGCTTTAAATCCTGCAGAAATCATTTGGGCTTGCTTAAATGGTCTTCCTACAGCTTTTCAGGTTTTCTGTTTCTCCTGGCTGCAGTTTTGCTGTAGGCACCAGGGTGGTGGTTACTTGTGGTCCGGTGAAAAGGGAATAAGTGATGAACTGTTTCACCATGGGCACAGTGTTTTACGTATGAATCGGGTGTTGGTGGCAAAAAGCTGTTGAGTGGTAACTTGCTGGAAGGAATGGGGTGCTGAGATGGTCCCACATTTTGGGACTCCCTGAGTGAGAAGCTCGTTGAATGTCAGGCTCAGGCAGCTGGACATTCCCAAAGCTGAGCCTGGTGGGTCAGGCAGGACGGGGAGCAGCAATTCCTGAAGTGTCACATCATCATGGGCGCTCCTCCCTCGGGGGTGATGTGTCTCCTGCTTCTCCTGCTTCCCACCCTGGGCAGCCCAGTCCTGCAGAAGATGCTGGGGAGCTGCAGACTGCCCTTCCCCAAGTGCATCAACCTTGAGAGTCGTCATCACCCCTTGGTGGATGGGTAGAGTCTTGAACTTCCTGTGCAGCAATTCTGGCTTGAAAGAAGGAAGGAGAACTTGAACCACTCTGAATCTGTTGCTATAGGGAAAGTTGGCTCTGTCTGTCTTTGCAGGGTTGTGCTGCTTTCCTTTATGGTTTTTTTGGTAGCAGGCTTTTTCTTGGAAGGATCCACAGACTTCCCCTTAGCTTGTTCGGTTGGCTGTGCCAACTGGACTGCAGGAGTGAAGAGAAGTATTTCAGGATCTGCTGTTGGTACAAGTCGTACCATGAATGCTTGCAGAGGAATGTCCTGGCAAGGTGACAAGGATTAGGGTTTTTTTTTTTTTCTCTTCTATATATGTTTTGGTCTGCAAAAGAAGTGAGAAAAACTGTGTTGAGTGTTACATGGCAAATGCCAGTGAGGTGAGGGGTCTGAAAAATCAAGGAACTGGATTTTTTCTGACTTTATAAGCGTTACAATTTTAGAGCAAGATTCCGTATTAGCATAGGAATGCTGGGGTGGATAATGGCTTCTCTGGCAGAAAACGTGGCTGTAAATAAACGGTATGCATGTTAACACAATATATTCCACCTTTATCCAGATGAGTCACTATTTTCTTAGGAGATTATTTTCCCTGTCCATGAGACCATGCCCCTTTTTTGGAGCCTTTCTGCTTAGCAGTCGTAAGGAGTTTGAAGAGTTTGCCTGGTGTTGATCTGAAGTATGACATTTAGGATACGTTAAGCAGCTGCTCTGTTTCTGCGGCCATCCGAGATAGCCATGTGCAGTATAGCATGAGAGCAGGCCTAATTACTGTGGTTATTGAATGTGATTAATGCTGCTGGCTGAGGAGCCCGGGGAGTGGTGGGAAGCTGGGGCAGTGTGCATGGCCGCTGGAAATCATGTGCAGTTCTCGGTCTTCATCTGTGCTGGGCCAAATAGCACCAACTGCTCCTGAGTTAACAGCGCAACCGATCTGATTTTATTTATGGTGTTTAATTAAGCGTCCATTTTTAAAGGTGACCCTTTTCTCAGGAGAGAGCGGTGGTGCGGCAAAATCCCTACAACCATATATCTTTGTGTCTTTTCACACTTGAAATGATGTTCTGGGAGCCGTGTTTTTTTTCCTCCCCATAAATGAACGTGGGAAAATAACAGCTGGAAAGGGCAGATGCTGGTGTGTAGACACTTGTGACAAGCCTTGTGGGCTGTGGGCATGTCCACAGGTGGGCGCCGAGGGTGACTGAGGCTCCGCAGAGGAGATGGGGAGACACTAGGCTTCCTAGAATGGGCCAATGTGCCCTGGCAGGGGGGTGTAAGGGGAAACCTTGGCTTTGTCTTGGCTGAAATGGAGGGGTAAAAGTTCGTGAAGCAACTTTCTTGTCCATAATCTTGAACCAGATTTATTTTGGGGGAGGAAGGGTGATCTTGCAATATATGCAGCAGGCCCTGTAAAAATGGGATGTCCCTGAAGCCATTGGTTCAGGGAGTGCTCCAGCCACCCAGGACTGACAATAGCGCTTTCTTGTGGGGCTTCAGGTTTCTGATGCCTGGAGAAAGCATGTCAGGGAGCTTGTGGAGACACACAAATATTCTTTCTCCTCCTCTTGAGTGAGGCAGTGCCATTGTGTGACCAAGTTTTAAAGTTTCTGCTGGTCTTGTGCATGCATGATTTGGGCTCTCTGTGTGAAGACCTTCAATATGCAAGTTTTAAATAAAGCATCTGCTCTCATCTAAATTGCAGTTGGCTTGGAAGAAGGTGGCTGAGGGGGATGCGTGGGGCGGCTGAGGCACAGCTACCTGCTCTTGTGTGGGAATGCACGGCTAGACCATCACGAGGATGCACGTGGGACTGCCTGGTCATAGGCGCTCAGTCAGACCTTGTGAGGACCTGGGAGTCCTTGAGCTGGACCACGTGGTGAGCTAAGCATCCTGCTCGAGGCTGTCCCACACCTTTGACTTGTGAAGGCTCAATCCTGCTGCTGGCAGACGTTGCTGAGGGTGTGGGAACTCACCTTCCCCACCCAGACAGGCTGCCTTCCCATGGCCTCTGTTGTTAAGTCATGAAGGTTTTTTTCCCTCTCCACCTATGTGACAGAGAGAATATATCATCTGGCCCTGTACATGTTTTTCTAGCTGTCTGGTAGCAGGTTTGCTTCTACAAACCCTCCAGTTTATCTCTTTAACAGGTCTCAATTTGCCCAGTCACCCACTCTGGCTATCATTAGCCATAAAGGGGTTGCTGAAAACTCTGATAAATCTTAGCATTGGCTATAAATAATCCACTTTGACATTTGTGGTTTTCTATATTATTCCTTCTCAAAAGCATTTTATTGTCTGTCTGTACCTGTGGGGACTGGAGACTTTTTTAAACTTAATTTTGGAGACAATTTCCCACCAAACCATCTCAGCCAGAGGAAATAAACAGCTGCAGTGAGGCTGTCGTTTACCTTGGTTCTGGTTCCAAGAGACTGCAAGAGCCAGTTTTCCAGCCTGGTTATGTTGTTTGGCCCCATGATGTAGGGAACAATATTTGTGGATGGGAGCAAAATGTAAAATGTGCCCTTGCTGGGAAGTTGGTGGGAGCAGGCTCGGAGTTGCTGCTTGTGTTTTGAGCCCTTGGTGCAAGAGGCACATCCCCATGAAGCCGAGCTGGGTTTGGATATTGTAGAAGAGCAGTCATTCTTCCTGCTGTCATTCTACCTGCTGCTGCGCAGCTGATGGAGAAATGGGAAGGTTTGAAGAGCAGGGGAGGGTCGTGCTGCTCTGAAGAGCCAGGCACTGTGCTCCTGAGGTGGGTTGATGGGTTGGGTTGGTTCTCTTTGACCTCCAGAAAAGTTTGTACTTGTCTGTTGATTTGGCTTCAGCAAAGTAAAGAGGATAAAGTTAAGATCCATTTAGATCTCATCAGGGCTTCTCTTACAAACCCCAAGGACAGCTCAGGATATCTCATTTGTTCCTCCCTCAAAGGAGAGAGATGCTCTCAGCTTCCTCTACGCCCAGCTAGCAGTCAACCTCTTTTTTTCAGCCCATCTCGAGCTCACATGGTTCTGGTGTAGGTATAACACAGCAGAAGATGTTTTCCTAGGTCACAGTGACCTGCACATGCTGGATTAAGTTGCAGGTGCCCTGCACTTGCTGTAGGATTTTAGCTGCTCCTACCTTCCTGATGCCTCATGTGAATCTGTTGAGGAAATGGCCTTGGTGAATGAGTAATGTGGCTCTGCAGCTGGTAGAGTGTAATTAGTTTCTCAGATTAGTAATAAACCAAAAGTCTAATCTTGGGTTGTCTTGGTCTTCTGGATTCAGACCTGCCCAAAGCAGAGCTGTGTGTGGATGACTGGACGTCAGGGCAAACCCTGGGCACCCAGCCTCGGTGCGTCAACAGATTTCACCCCGCTCGCTTCTTTTAAGTGTTTGTGGCGAAGGTCTCCAGGTGAGGACTAACGTGCCTCACTTCATAATTAATGCTGGCATTTGGTTTATTTCATTTAATCATGCATAACTCACATGCAATTAAAAACATACTTTCCCTTCAGCAAAGTAGGAATCTCTGGAATAAACCAGCCAGGTGGGAACTATTTGGAAAATGCAGCAAAACCCGAAACTTGGTGTAATGGGAGGGTTTTTCAGGCAGGGCTATTTTTATGCTGACAGCAACGTCATCGCTGTATAAAAGTCCGTTGTAAAGAGTTTGCTGCAGGTGTGGATGTAAAGAGTGAAAGGTGTGAAGGCTTCAAGCGAGAGCATTTGTGTTTGCAGCCAGGACAGGCTGAGCGGGTTGTGTCAGGCAAAGCAATCTCGGGAGCGGCTGGAAATTCCAGTGGATAAAGTTAATAGCAGTTCCAATGGATGTGGAAATGGAAATAAAATAGCACCCTATAACATTGCAGCTGCTTTCCCCGGCGTGGCCCCAGCCTTGCTGTAACTGCCTTTGTAAAGCTGAGAGTCTCTCTTATCTTAAAAATCCGTGTTTTTTTCTGAGCGTAGCAGTAGGGGTGGGTTGGGTTCCTGACAACTGTAGAGGTCTCAGAGCTGTCCTGTGTCAATTAGCAGCTTCTTGGTAATACGGCCTTAGGAAAAAAAAAAAAGGGGGTAATGGGGGGAGAAGTGAAAATAAATACATCTGACTTCTAATTGCCTTGGTACAGCAGAGCCTTGGGTGTTGGAATATTTTAACACCTGCCCAGCTCAACAGTTGCTTATTGTTCCTGGGTTTTACGGCAGAGCCCGAAATGTCAGCGTGCAGCTGTGGGCAGGCAGGGTTTGCACGAGGGGTTGGGACAAGCCAGCAGGAAACTTGAGAGGTGCCAGGAGATATTTCTGGGCTTGCTGAGAAAAGTTGAGGATCATTCAGTGTGAAAGCATTTGCAGGTGAAGTGAGCGGTGCTTCAATGCCAAATTTAAGAGCTGTTCTGTGCTGAAAAGTTTGCTGCGTGAGCTGTGCATTCGCTCTCCCGTAGGCTGGAGACTGGAGTGGCAAAGGCAGTGCCAGAGCCTCCCTGCTCTCCCGTCCCCTTTTTGCTGGGGAGGAGGAAGAGGATGAGCCAGATTCTGTTTCTGTGTGTCAGCAGCAAAGCTGCTGCCCGAATCCCAGCGCCGGCACCTGTGCCAAACCCACAGCAGCAGAGTTTGGCCTGCACATGCTTTGTGCCTGCTGTTGATGCTTAAATTAAAAAAAAAGAAAAAAAAACCTTTATCTTGCTTCCCTGGAGAGAGGTTGAGTTGGCCACACTGCTGCAGGGGAGGGCAGAGACCTTTGCTTGAGGTGGTGCCCCCTGAGAAGGTGGCTTTCACCGGGCTTCCTCCTCTCTCTGGATGCGATCCAGAGCCGTTACAGCCACTGGAAAGACTCCCGCTGGCTTCAGAGGGCTCGGGGTCCTTCCCTTTTTGTCATCCTCTCAGAGATATTTAATTAGCTAGGTAAAAATTAACGCCGGCAGTTGCAGTTTGTCGGTGGGGCCAAATGATGCACAAGACCCCCTGTCTTTTATGCTTGCTCTTGACAAAACACATCCCCTCCCCTCCTCCTGTTTGAGTAGCTTCAAAGGCTGTTTAGTTTGTCGGCGTTTGGTAACTGGGGAGGATACTTCACCACGCAGCTCAGGAGAACTTGAAGAATCTTGTTTAAGGAGAAAAGAAAAAATGCCGTGGTTTTTTTCTTCCAAGCTTTGAATCTCCTGTGCTTCATTTTATTTTTATTTCTTTAAAAGACACTTCTGCCTGAAGTGTTAAAAACACACCCTTGGAGCTGCTGCTGCAAAGCTGATCCTTGGGCATAGTAAAAGGTTTAATGTATTTTTGCAGGATCCCTTTACAATTCCCACAGGAGAATCCTGCTAGGAAAAATAAAGCTACAGAAGAGTTTTACATTTGTTTAAAAAAAGCAAAACCAAGCCCAATTTCCAGGTATTACCAACTGCATCATATTTAAAAGGTGAAAAGATATCTGAGCCCGATGTGACTCGTTGGTGCAGTTGCTATCACTGGATAATGTGCCTTTACAGCTTGCCAGGTCTGCGTCAGAGATGTGCAACTACATGTGGCCGGTTTCTTTCCTCCCCCATCCTGGAAAAATAAATCCCTACTGTCTAGCCATGGAGGAGTATGCATTTTTTCCCAGCTATAATCCTTGGTATTCCTACCTAAGGTGCTAAATATAAACAGTGGCGCAGGTATCTTTGACTAAATAAGCCAAACGTGGCAGAAGGGAGCTCCACCTGGACTTAAGGGCCACAGGGGGATTTATGGATTTATGGGCCAGTTTTGGGATGTTCTGAGCTTTGGCTTTTTCTGGTCAGCCTGACCCATGTGGCATGAGAGCAAAGGCTCCAACCTGCAGCCTCATTTGCATTGCCCTGGTGTAGGGACAGCCATGCACCCCGTGTGGTGGGACAGGAGATGGCAGTGGGGCTTTCCAGGTGATGTGGTGGTGCTGAGGAGGGGGACAGCAGGGCAGCCTGTTGGGCTTGGGACGGTGGTGATCCTGCACCCCACGTCCTGCTTCCCGGGTGATGCCTGGTTCTGCCTGTGTGCAGTGAGCACTCCAGGAGATGCACCATGCCCAGTGACTGAGGTATGGAGCTGTGCCTCTTGGGTCTGCAAAGACCTGAGATGTTGGAGTCCAGGGCCACTTGCCCTCCCTTCATGCATCCTTCTGGGAAATGGGCAGAAGTTGAGCCCTCTCTCCTCCTCAAGTGGCTTGCAAGGGAGAGCAGAGGTGGCTTGTTTTCTAAAGGCTCCTTTCTCTTTGTCCCCAGATCTCAGGAGCTGCACCTGAGAACCGAGGCGCATTCTTATCTCTCTGACCTGGCGAAGCCGTCGGACTTGGAGTTCATTGAAACCAAGAGACCACGTCTGGATCTGCTGCAGGACCCCCTGATGCGGCACTCGCCTCTCCTGAACCAGAGCCAGCAGGGAGGGACAGAGGACCTCTCAAAGGTAAGGGGCCAACAGCCCGGATGCTAGCTGGGTATGGGGTCTGTGTTTTGTGATCCCCTTGGCTTGTTTAGAGCTACCTTTGAGGCTCTGAGCTGCCACTGAAATCAGTGTAGATGGTGGTTCCTGATATATCAAGCAGTGCTTGGTGGTGTGTTGGATGATATTCACTGAGATGGGGTGACCACTTTGGAGAAACAGAGGCATATCATCTTTCCCCATAACTGTTATGGTTATGGGCTTGCATTTACTGGGCTATTAGAGGCACCAGAACAATTTGGAAGCTTCTGTAGGCTGAATTAGGGATGGTCATGTCTGGCTTTTCTGGATACTGTGCCCTGATTTGATTTTTTTTTTTTTTACTTGACCTTTCTCATTTATCACATCTCTTTATTTAATATCGGTGTCTGAAGGGTTTGAATTGGTTGCCGGTGGTTCTTTAATACAATCTTCCCCAAGAAAGCCTCCCTTGTCTTGGTCTCATTTAACAAAGCAAATTATTTACTTGCAATTGTTCCCTCTGCACATGTAATAAATGTTGCAAAGAAAAATCTCTTGCTTGTGTGCCTGTTTGGATTTACTTTCATGCTCTGTTGGGGTAAATTGTATTTGATTTTACTGTGAGCTTGGACATATTCCTGATTAGCAGGAAAGTCTTGCTGGGTAAACATGCTGGGGGCAGCTGGCTTGTGCCGCCAGTACAAGCTCCAGCGCTGTGAGCACTGAGGGTTAATGCAGCTGCAGTCTGAGCTTTGGAGATGTCTGAGTCCTCAGTGAAATGAGAAGTAAGTCAGCATCCTTACCTGGGACCACAGGATGGTTTGCTGTATTGCTGTGGGGGCTGACTGAAATAACACATGGGCAAGAAAGCACTTGCGTGGGAGTGCTGGGATATTCAGACACCTCTTATCCGTACAGTACTGGTGGGCCTTACGTGAGATCCCTCTGACCTTTCTTGAGTGAGGAGGACATTTAACTTTGGGGTAATTCAGATGCCGAGGGAGGCCTGGCTTGATCTCGTGGAGGAGGGGGCTGCAGGGACTGCCGATTGCAAAAGGTGAGCTGATGGTGGAAGGGATGGAGCAGCTCTTTTTTAAGAGCTATATTTGAACTCGGAGACCATGAGAAATGCACGAGGCACATCAGCTTGCTCTCCTTTAGCTCCTGATAGTGTGCTGCCTTGGAAAAGGTGCCTCCGAGATGCTGTGGCTCTTCTGTGTCCCATCTTTGCTGCTCCCTCTGAGATGTATCTTAACAAGCTGATGCTGTGACCAGCCAGAGGTCTGCTCTCTGTGCCACTGGGATGCATTGTGGTGGCTCTGAACCATAGAGTATGCTTGTGGGTTGCGTGGATGGTGGGGAAAATAAACTGTTGGCCATGAAACAAGAAATATCCCCCTCCAAAGACATGAGGAAACCAGGATGGCTTTTCTGTCTGCACATTATTTCCATCAGCAGTTCTGTTCTGCTTCTCACCAGAAAGCCACGTATTGTCTCAGCTATTTGCTTCTAATAGGCAAAGCTGCTCTTGAGGCATTAGTTGGTGAGTTCAGGGGCTGCATTTGCTTCTTGGTCTGTGACACATTTCCAGGAACTACATGCATTTTATGGGGCTTAAAACATTTGTTAATGAAAAAGAGAGAGAGACAGAAAGCTGTGAGATACAATTCAGCAAGATAAGATTATGCTTTTAGTGGAGCCATTTGTAATTTCAGAGTCTGGAAGGAAGAAAAAAAATGTGGTGCCCCTGACTGGCAAGAGCCTAAGTAGAGCTGGGATTAGTTGCTCAAAACTAGTGGGGGCTGTTTCCAGAATGGGTTTGATGGAGCTCACTGCCAGACTAGGATGATCTCAGTGCTGTTTAAGTGGCTGGGAGCAGAAGGCAAGTCTGGGGTGCAGGAAGGTATATCTGCCTTTGCAGCTTGGGAAATTAGATTCATAGCAGTCTTTTGGCTTTGTTCTTGAGCAGTCATCCTCAGACTAGTCTATAAACTGCTTATGGACATTAAGGTCATGGTAAATCTCCTGTAGCTGACCTGTGTGCATTGCCCTGAGCCTCAGTGTGTTAGAGGAGCTGTTCTGCATATGATGGTCCAGAGGAAATGTCAAGAGCTGAGACTAGTCTTTGGCCACAAGCTCTGGACACTTGTATATCTGGGCTACTCACACATGTAAAACTATTTCTTGCATCCATGCTAAGCCAGCAACGGTTGCGTTTGGCACTGGGCTCTGGTGGTGTAAATCACCATCTAGAACAGCTGATAAAGACCTTCCTGAGAGGCTGTGTGCTGAGCCCCTTGACTGCCATCAGCTCCTCTGCCTGGCTGATGTGACCTCCTAAAACAACATGTCCTGGCAGCTAATGCCCGCTCTGCTCCATCCCTGTGGACGCTGGCCCGCCCTTCAGTTCTAGCAGCACCATGTTTTTCCTGCTTGCTCGGTATGTCTTCCATTCTCAGGGGTTATTCTGAAAGCTTCCTGCCTTCCCGCAAGCGCTCTGCTAGGTGGGTGCAGGGCCAGAGGTGTCTGTGCACCTGCGAGCTGCGCGTGGACCGGAGCGGGTGGCACGCATGTAGCGGCAGGAGCTGTGTCCCAGAGTGGTGGCACATGCGTAGCAGCAGGACATTTGTCCCAGTGACCAGAGCTGGAGAGAGAAATTTGCTATTCCATCTGTGCTGCTGACTCGGTGCCTGACAAAGTCATTCGATACTTAATCTAGGGCAGCTTTGCAAGCCGGGCGAGCTCTTTGGATGAGATGCACCATGTGAGCTGGTCATTGTTTAGACAGAGTATCCTAGGAGTTGTTCACTTACCCCTAACCCCATTCCATGTTGTTGTAGTCACTGTGTGGGGAGGAGCTCAATTTACTCACAACAGCACTAGGATTGCTTTTCATGGTGGTTTTGCAGATGGAGCTAATTTCTGTGCAGCAAAGAGCTTCACCAAACCCTCAATAAAAAAGGTAATGGTTTGGTTACATGCTCTGGGTGGCAGCCCGACTGTCCCAAGGGACGTAACTAGTGCAGCAGCAGTGGATGTTGCTTTCAGGCAGTGGGTACCTGTTGGTCTCTGGTTTCAGAGCAGTGGTGGAGCTGAGGTGCAGAATCGGGTCTGGTGGCGTGTGAGTTTAGCGTGTCCTTGATAACTACCGGTTGCATCAGGTTTACCAACCTTCAGCCCAGGGGCGAGAAGTTAGCACCATTTGTGCACGTTTCCAAGGTCTTTGTTTTGGGCCATAATCTGTGCTGTGAGCACAGATGAAATAATTGACGTGCCAAATCTTGGTAACGGGTTCCAGAGTTCTTCCAATTACCACCACCAGAAGAGAAGTGGATGTCTTAGGTCTTTATCCCTCCTCCCCCAAACCCTGGGGTGAGCTGGGCCCCTTTACCCTGTTCAGGATCCCTGCAGCCTTGCTCCAAGAGAGGCTTGGTTTGTAAGGAGAAGGTAATGTCTTCTATTAGCTCAGCACGTTATAGCTGGAGAAAACAGACATGCTTTTGGGCAGCATGCCTTTCAAATGCAGCAGCTTTACAGCTAAATCTCAGATGGTCTAGTAAAAGATATTACCGTTCTTTATGAACCTTGTATTGCTCATATCCTTGAACGCTGGTGTTTCTTTTCAAGCCGGGGAAGAAAAGGTTGTTTTCTTGCCTGCTTTCCCCTGTTTGAGCATATTTTTCCCTGCAAGAGGGGTTGCTGTCACATTGCTGCAGTGCACGTAGTCCTGTATTCCTGCTGCTGGATGGAGCCAGGAGGGTTCTGGCAAGCTCAGTCTGCTGGTGGAAAAATGAAATCTCCCTGTGCCCTCTGTGCCAGCATGGGCTGACGCTGCCTCTGAGAAGGTGCTTCCTTGAGGTGGCTGAGAATAACCAGGCAAAACTAAAGCAGGACTGTTTTTTCAATCACTGCAAGCCTGGATGTGAGGTTTGCTGGAAGAGCTGCTGTGATGCAGATTTGCTGGGTGTGCTCTTGGCAGAGATGCAGGAGCTGGTTCCCAGGACCCTCGGTGGTTTCTGCTTTCTTTCTGATAGAGAAAGTCACGGACCTCCATCGTGTAACAGCAGATAGGAGTAAAACAGAGGGCTCCAGAGCAGGCCAGTGCGGTATCTGCACGATCCCCGGTCTCTGCACATACGTGCACAGCTGGTGCTGTGTGCAGTCCTGCCCCGCAGGGACGATGAGCATGGTGCGTCTGGTCGAGCAGCGCCTGCTCTCTTCTCTCAGGAGCTGGAGGTTAGTCCTGCCTCTCCCATCTCTTCTTATTCCCATTATGCTTCCACTTGTTCTTCTTCCCATTTCTGAGACTGCTTTTCCACCACGTACGTGGTTTGCTGCTCCTTCCTATAGGATGTGAGTCAGTTGTGATGTGCATTTAGTCCCCTTGCAAGGGCTGGCTGGCTGCACATACACGTAGCTTATTGCTCCAGCAGGAATACGCTTAGGGGGAGCCATGTAGTCCCACAGGTACGGGGCTGGGTGGAGGCTTAGGAAACCTGAACCTTGCTGCCATCTGCCCTGGTAAGTCTCTTCCCCTTTCTGTATCTCAGATTTCCCCATCTGTACAAGGGACAATGCCACTTCCCTCTTTTGTAAAATAATTAACAACTATTGATGGAAAAAAAAAAAAGCTATTAAGGACTTGGACCCTGCTTTACGTTGTTGAAGGATTTGAATTTATTCCCTTTCTGCATGAGTGTTTATGTTGTGCTACAGACTGAAAAATGGAATAAGAAAAGGGAAGGGGGGAGTCTTGGAAGAGAGCACCAAGGCCAGGAAATATGTATGGCAAAGCAGAAATTAGGGCAAAGGGTATTTTGCTTTGATGCATGTTAATGTAGCTTTAAAAGCAATTAATTGAAAAAGGAGGAATTAACACATTTAAAATGCCTTTTTAATGATGCATTGAAGCCAGCAGCATACATGCCAAATTTCACACTGACTGCCTGTTCCAGAGCCCAATTTACAATAAACTCCTGGAAAACAGGCTGTGGGATGGAAAGGCTCTTGGCTAGCCTGCTAACCCCTGCCCTGGCCACAGGCTGGCAGAGCACCGAGGACAACCGAAAGGCCTTTCGGGAGCCCTGCTTCCTCCTCGCCGTGCTGGCCAGTGCCTTGGCAGCGCTGTTCCCTGGTAGCCGCTCCAACCCTTGCCGAACGTGCCGGGGAAGAGGAGCGGGAGCCTGGGGTCTCCCACAGCAGGGGTTGCCCCAGCATATGGGGATGGATGCTTGGGGGGCAGCGCTGCAGGTCCCAGCATGGATATCTGGGCTGGCTTGGCTGGTAAATCACCAGTGGCGTTTCTGCTCTGTGGCTTTGTTATGGGAACATTGATCTGTTGCTGGGATTAACCTCTCAGAGTTTCCAGTGGGTTGGTCTCGCAGTTATTAATGAAACTGGCTGGAACTTGTGTTGACCTTGGCAGAGGCCCCAGTTGGCTTGGAGGTAACTGGCAAAAGCATAATCTCTAATTGAGTAATCCAGTGCTGGGGGAAGGGAGCGGAGGGGGTGGAAACGCAGCAGCGCTTTGAACTGGGAGAGCTGCGGCGCTCCGACGGGATGCGTAGGAGTGGAGCACTCAAAAGGGCGCTGAGCACGGTGGCCGCTGAGGGAATTAGTAAGGAAAAGCGAGGCGGCATCTTGGTTCCTGCACCCCGGGCTCCCTCTTGTAGAAACCAGCCCTGAATTCCAGCGCCTCCCTGTGATTTATTGCCACGGAACAATAGCGCAGAGGGGCTGGAGAACGGAACGAAGCTGTGAGTGTCGGCCATCCCTGGGCGCATGTCCTCCCGTAGCCTCTGAGTCTGTGGTGTGGATCATGCTGGGCTCTTCCTTCCCTGCTGGAGGTTGTTTTTTCACTTGGGAAAAAGAGCTCTGGGCTCGTTACTGGGGCTTTTGATGAACATCTGCAAGCAGGGACCTAGTGACAGCACAGGGCAGTCCTCCTTGGCCATGCACCTCTGCCACAGGGGAAGGGGTGGTTTCTTTCGGCCAGCTGTGGCTGTGCCCAGGTCTGGTGGGGAGGGGGTAGCTGCCAGGGAGCCCTGTTGGACCCCTGGGCAGAGGGACCCTGCAGAACGGCGGTAGCACCAATGGAGAGGGGACACACTGATGCTGCCAGCACCCTGCCACTAGCTCCAGATTATCTGAAACCCAAGCAAGATGCAGAGCTCTGTGCTGTTGTGTGGCTTGATCAGCCCTGTGAAAGGTGAAATGCCTCAAACAACTTGCCACAAGGAGAATAATTCATGCCCGAAGGACTGCCGGGTGCTCAATGCAAAGCCGCGCATTCCGTGTGGCCTCCCAGCTGCTTCTGGAGGAGTGGACTTCTATGGAAGTGGCTCTAGCCTCACATCTGAGCAATGAAATGAAACAATTTTAGTAGGTGCAAACATACCTACGTCTTTCCTGCTTTTGTCCTCCTTTCCCTGCAGAGAACAGCATTTCTTATTAACTGTCCTTGCAGCCTCCTTGGCCGGGAGGCAGGCTGGGCTCTCCCGGTGGTCCGAAGGCTAGTGGTGCAGTGCTGTGCCCATCAGGAGCAAGTGCCGTGGGGTTGTAGAGTTCAGCAGCTGCAGGAAGATCCTCCTGCGACGTGTTCAACATCCACCCATCTGCCGTGCGGTTGCTCACGCTGTTGACTTGTGCTTGATAAAAATCTGATTGCAAAAATGATTCGGTGGGGTGGGGGAGGGAGGGGGGGGAGAACTTTGCGTTAGGGCAACAATGATTCAAAGCTATTTCTGGGAAGATGAGGGAAATGTTGGCATTCTCTGTCATTCCAAACATATTTAAAAGCTGAAATATTTGCATTGTTCATGTTGTCACAGCGCAAACACTTCTGGCTGGATGTCTCCTTTCCCCCGCTTTCCTCCCTAGTCTGAAGATCATTTCCAAATAGCGGGAGGACGCGTGTGAGCGTGTCGACGTCTGCTCACCTGTGTGAGAACAAACACACGTTCGGGAGTGTGGGTCTGCCTTGTGCAAGCAGTCTGGCACTCATGGCGTGCCTGGGAGCTCATTGCATTGCCCTCTGGAAGGTGGCCGTGCCAGGATGGCTGCGAGGGCTTGTCAGCAGCCTGTGGCACGCACCAGCTCGCGACAGGGAGCCGAGGGAACCAACAGCTGGAGCGTTGTATCTGGAATGGGATACTTTGTCCCATGGACAGTCTCATGCTGGTTTCATTCAGAAACCAAATGCTGTTAGGTGTTGCCTGGTCCTTGCAAGACATTCGACTCCTCCAGCTGGCCCTGGGGCAGGGGGTAAAGGGAAGGAGCACATTGATTGACAAGACAACTGATTTTATCCAATTTTTCAGCTGAAGTCCCTATGGCCGAAGAACTAAACTATGGCCCAAGAGACTCGGGCATGGCAGGGAAAAAGCCCTCGTGGGCTGGGGAAACACTGCAGAGGCAGGATGTGAAAACTGAGCTTGACCTTCCCTGAGCTGCCTCCAGCCCGGCTTTGCCCTGCCCCAGCTGCTCCAGCCTGCGGCAGTCCCTGGGCCATGGAGAGAGGGACCGAGGCTCAGCATGGCTGGAAAACTGACGGATGAACAGACGGTGCCTCAAGCCCAGGTTGTTGTTTTGCACTTCTTTGGCTCGTTTGTGGTGATCGACATCCAAAACAACCTTTTAAACTGTTTTTCAAGCTGTAGCGGCAGCAAAGGGTGGCGTGCTAAGGCTGGCTGCTTCTCGGGAGCCTGCTTCATCATTTACATAATTGGACTTCTCCGTTCCATTCAGTCAATATTACAAGGCTCGCGCAGTGCGACATCTCACCTGATCTGCTTGAGGGAAAGAAAGTCCCTTGACTTTGTGTGCCTCACCCCTGTAATTGGAAGAAATATTGCTGTTTTCTCCTGCTTGCGACAGGGCAGCGTTGTGAGCTGGGTATGCTGTGTGGATTCATGGAGCTTTTCCTTCTCCATCTTTGAAGCGTTTGTAGATGTTATGTGTATCTATTTTTTTCTTTAATAGCAGGAATTCTTAAGTGCCCTGTTCTGTGCTGGAAATACAGGAGAGCAAAGCTAGTTTGCTACTTAACTGTCGGTCCTCAGCTGGGACTTAGGTGGTTGTGGCAGGAACTGGCACCGGACTCCTGTGCATTGCTTCAAAGCACAGGGATGGTGCAGGGTGAGGAGGGCTCTGCCAGCCGCCGCTGCTGTCCACCTGTGGTCAATCTGGCTTCGCACATTCGTGGTAAAAAAGAAACTCCCACTTGGAATAAATTTCCAGGGAAGAATTCAGTCCTGGTACCAAGAGTGATATCCTAGCTGTTTTCTTCTCCCCCTGCAGTTTCGGCCTGATCTGGATTTCTTCTCTGCCCCATATCTTCTGGGAGGGGGTGTGGGTGCTGCCAGGCATGGAGCACTGCTCCAGCTCCCACTGGATCCAGGCGCGCTCCAGGATGGCGTATGGGATTGTTCCCACTTCCATGTGGTCTGGCCAGTTAGTGCAGGTGGTTGTTACCGATTCGCAAGCACGGATGTCGCCTTGCAGATGAACTCTGCCTCCCTCCTTGCTCGGCATCCTTGCACACCCCTCCTCACCACAGGTCTTCCTGGGGAGGGTGAGGGATTTGCTTGGGAGCAGCTCGAGCGTCTCTCCATGAATGTACAGCACCAAGCACACTTCTGGTGCTGTACTTTTCCATCATTATGAAATGCAGCCCATCCACTGTTCTGACTCACATAACGAAAGCCAGGGAGTTGTGACACCGATCAGATTAATTTTGCGCGCTGTGTTTTGAGGAGGAGGGTATTTCATGCTAAATCCTTCCTTCCCAGCGCTGGGTGGAAAGCTGCGGAGGAGATGCAATAGCAATCGATGGTGTTTGTCTGCTGCTGCTGGAGGGGATGGAGTGGGGGAGTGATTTCAGAGACGGATTTGGCAGAGAGGAGTTGCTGCTCTTTGTGCCTGTGGTGATGGAGCTGTAATAACATATTGAACATGGCAACAGCCCTTGCTAAAGCTCTGTGACTTCACGTCCGTGCTTCGTGGAGCCTCCTCTCTTAACAACACCCTCAGCATCGATAACAAGAGAGAGGCTGTTGAGTGCCAGAGAGCCTAGTTATAATCGCTCGCTGAAAACCTCTGTTCTTTTTGGACCTAAACCTGCTTTTTAAACATAAAACTCTTTGGCTGTGTTTTAGGCAGAGAACATTCAGAGGGTTTTCTGGCTTGCTCCGCCACGAAATGCTCTGCAGCTTCGTGCTGCATGGCGGGGGGGCCAAGGGGCGATGGACACTGGTGTGCGTCAGGAATGCTGGCTGCATGCTCGGCAAGCAGAGAGGGGTTGTTTTAGGACAAGCTGACAGGCCCTTGGCTTGTTCTGCTGCTCTCGAAAAATGTAATTCTAATTCTTGGCACCTTTTTCCAGGAGGATAAGGAGTGAGAGCCCAGTGGAGGCTGTTCCCTCTGCCCTTGGAAATGGGCTTTTACCCAACGGCAGAGCTGGCTCAGGGCAGGAGTGATGTTCTCTGTCCTACCCCCAGTTTGGTGAATCGAAGGCAGAAATTAGTGGGGGAGAAGCAGCGCAGGATGAACTGACCTGAACCCATCTCCTTTGCGGTCCTGACCTAGATCTAGGTTCTCTTTGGTCATCTTAGCACTTTGTCCGAGCATCTTCTGCATATGCCAGTGTTCGTCCTCTGCTTGCCTTCATCCCAGCAGGAACTAATGACCCCTTTAATCCTGCACCCTGGTACCTTTGGCTGCGAGATGCAGGGGAAGAGTGCAGCAATACCCAGCAGCAGAGGAGGAGGTAGGCAGCAGATGTGGGGTTGCCTAGCACGTGGTGCATCCACCGCATCCCAAGGGTTTCTCTGCACTTTATCACCTCCTCTGCCTGCACGGTAACACTTCCTAGGCTTGCCTTTGAATTACCTGCTCTGATCGCTGCCCTGAAAAGGGAAATGGCTGATTTCTCTCCTCCTTGTGCTGTTCCCCGAGGAGCAGCAGTGAGCGTTTCTGCCTTCTGATCTTTGCGTTGGATGCTGTTGTTCCCATGGCTGCTTAAGAAAGAGCTATTGCCTAGTGCAAATCAAGCTGTCCCACATGGTTATGCGACCAAACCAAGCAAAGCTTTTATTTCAGGCTGTTTTTCAGGTCTGTGTTGTTTTATCTTGCGCCAGCCACCACAGGTATGACGTAGAGCAGATTGCCCCCAGCAGCTAATGTTTCTGCCTCAGCAGCAGGCAGAGTGGCAGATGTAAACACAGGAACATTATGGTCTTTCAGACATTAAAAGCTACTAAAGAATAGGCAGGTATGTGTATATAAATATCTAGTGTACATTATATTAATGGCTTTCAGTATATTTGGAGAGGGATTTGTAAATTTATGCATCCATGAATGTTTCATGTGTGTATACTTTTTTCACAGGTTTTTAAGTAATTGAACAGCCTACTTTTTTTTATGTGTATACACACCCACAAAAATATATACACTGCCTCATATACTTGTAAGCTGAGTTTTTTTTTTCATAGGCTTCTTCTAGCTGTGCAGTTCAGTGATCCTGCCTTCAGCAGCCACATGGAGTAAGGCTTAGAGTCTCAAGCAAAGCTAAATATTGATTTGAGTCAATCTGGGTGCACTTGGAGACATCACTAGTGTTCATGAATACAGCATAATCGCTGATTGGAGTGGGGAAATTTCATCACAAAGGCCCCAAAAGGGAGGTTTATTATTGCTTTCTTCCAAATGCCTGAATTTTATTAGCTTCAGTCATTCTTGGCAGGGCAGTGGAATGGGATTTTATAGTTAGCAAAGGAAAAGTAAACACAGTAATCATTTCACAGCCCTGTGCCTGCCAAACCAAGATGGAAATTCCAGCCTTGGTGGGAAGCTGCTGCTTTGCTAACAGATAATAACAAATTCACTGCGGGTTTATTCCTGCTATGGGAGCTGAGATGTTTGGGGTTTTTTTCTGTAACATCCTGGCCTGGAGAGATGGGGGTGCTTCGTGCTTTTATGCAGGAACAGCCTGGGCAGAGGTTTGTGGTTTGAGCGAGTCCCACAGCCATTTGCAATTGGAAATGGTGCTTCTGCCTTGAGCCTTCGGGAGCTGCTTTATCCTGTGCTTTTGCTGGTATTTGGACTTTCCTTGGTCAGTCTTGCTCTGATTGCAGAGCTGAGTGATGCTCGAGCGTCACGTGTGAGACACCACGATGGCCCCTACACCCTGAGACCGTCTTCCCCTGCTGAACTGGGGGGGGAAAAACATTATGGCAAAAAAATTTCTCCAAGTAAACCCAAAACTCTCACGAAAGGTTTGTTTTGCATATTTTTCTGGGATAGTCAAGGCGGAGGGCTGGGCTGACAGCTTGTGTCTAGACCAGCACCCGCCTGCTTTTCCTGCTGGTGCGGGATGTTGTTTCCTCCCACCTTCCTGCCCTGCCGGCCGTGGGGATGGCGGTGGGAATGGCTGGCACTGCTGCCTCCCTGCCTGCTGCCCCTGGGGCTCAGGATGCGGCCTCCTGACGGAAAAGCAGGCGGAGCAGCGAAGGAAATGGCTACTCAAACAAGCAGCAAATGCCGAGGCACCCCCTTCCACGTGTCTGCACAATTATTAGAACAATAAACCATTGAATGCAGCCCGGCGGCTGGCTCTGATTGATGGTGCAGCTGATGGTTGCTTTGTACCACCCGTGCTTCCCTGTCAGCACGTATCCTGCACGCGGCGGCGTGCCTTGCTCGGTGCTGACACCCACTTCTTGCAATGAATGCACGGAGATGCCTGCAAGCAGCTGGGGCTGTGCCCCGTATCCCCGCCTGCATCCCAGGGCGTTGTCGTAGCACCGCTGCTCGTGGGGTGCTCGGGGTAGCAGCTGGTGCATGTGTTTTGTATGTCCAGGGGAGCTGCCAGGCTGCTGGTGGATGCCTCGGGCAGTGGAGGGGGCTGGCAAAGGCGTTGTCCTCGCCATGTGCCATGCACGCCTTGGGGGTGGCATTTTGCGGGGTTCAGGGCCAGCGCCTGCTTAAAGGGGAGATGCTAAAAAGAAGGGGAGTTAAACAGGCTTCGGTAGTGTGTCAGGGACAGATGAGGCCACTAAAAGCTTCGTTAAAAGCCAAGACAAGCTGTTTCAAGGGAAGGGCTTCCCCTGCCCCCACCCCCCCCAAAGTCTGTTCTTTACAGTGGGTAAAAATTTTTCAAAAGCCTGTAAGCATCTGTGAGCCTTGCTTCATTCTCAAACAAGTTTTCCAGTGCAGCCACCTCAAAATGGAAGTCGGATCGCTTGGATTCCTGATGAAAAGGTGGCGCGGTGTGGTTTTTTCTTTTTTGCCTCAGCCAGTGAAATTCACAAGTCAGATTCACCAGTGACCCCTCTCTGCTTCCAGGCCCCCTCAGCTCAGATCTCATCTGCATGTGTACTGAGGTGTTCTGATACAAGTGAAGAGACTTCACTGATAAAAATGAACTTTTGGGATCTTACTAGATTTTGGGGGCAGGGGAAGTCTTTGGAAGATTGCCATTAAGTCTGGTTTTCTTGCAGTCTTAAGATTTCTGGTTTTTACAGATGAGAGGTATTTGATGTCCCGCTTTATATACCTGAGAACACGGCTAGAATGGACCTATACCTTAAGTGATCCTAAAGACATTAGAGCAATGAAGTGGTGGCATGCAGTTGGGGAGGGGAGCTTGGTGGATTGCTGTAGGAGCAGTAACTTCTGTTTTTCGAGCTGACAGTTGGAAGAGGAGCTGCTGGGAGTGAGGAGGATTTTGGTGCTGGGACCCGTCAGGCCATGCCTGAGGTGCTGGGAGTCCCCAGGGAGTTGCTGGTGATCCTGGCTTGGTGCAGTGGCCCTTGCATGTAACAGGAGGTTCGGGCAGGTCCCACAACGAGCCTCTGCCACCGCTCAAACCACCTTAGGTCTTGCTTGCATTGCACTTCTCCATCAGTCAAGCTCCTTCTCAGTAGGCAGCTCAACCTCCAGGATTTGGGGAAGAATAATTTGGGTGATGGTTGTGCAGGGAGAACAGAGGGAAGGAGCGCAAGGAGCCTTTAGGTATATCTTACTTGCGGTGGTGGTTAAATAGAGCTGTCTTCTTTCATTCCCTTCCATCTTCTCTAAATCTGATGCCTCTTCAAGCCGACTTCCCGATGTTAATACCCTGTGCTGGTCCTGATTAACTCCCTGACAAATCCCCTCTCGACAGGGCCGCCCGGGTGCTGCCCTGAATGGACCCCCGGTTGGATTTGCATGGCTGAGGAGTCCCTACTCGCTCCTCTGCCTCCTTCCTCCTCCCTGGCAATAGGAGGAAATTTAAATGTTTCTGAAGAGCAACATTTCCATTTCAAAAGCTGTTCGCTCAAGTGTGTCTGGAGTGCGATTTCTCTCCCCCCACTCCTCTCTGAATGGGAGCTTTAGAAGTCTCATTTCCTCTGCTTGATATCACCAGGCTGAGAAGGGCTTTTGTCTTTTCATTTCCCCTCAATTTTTTATTTTTAAATAAGTGAGGTTTTTTAGAAGCTGCTGTGGTGGGTTTTCCCTCCCCCGTGTTTGTCCACGTGCTGGAGGATGCACCTGGTGTCACCCAGTGAATGAGCTGCAGCTTCCTGGGGTGCAGTGCAGGACCTGCTCCCGGCTGGGGGGCTTGGCCGGGCAGGGGGCTCCCGCTGCCCTTCCCTGCCTCAGCAGGCACCGACCTAGGAGCACCCTTTCTAGCACCCTGCTAAGGCTTCTGCAAGCAGAGGAGGAGGTTTGCTGGGCACATCCTTCCTGAGGAGCAATGCGCTGCTCTTCCCAGCCATCCCGAGCAGGGGCTTACGTGTCCTGGTGTCCGTGGACAGCAGTGGGTGTGGGTGGTGCTGAGCCTGGCTCAGGATCTGGCCCAGTGTTTGCAACACAGGATGCTGCAGTATCTTTAATCATGCTGACTTGCGGCCTGCTTGCTTTTTGGCTGCTGTAGCTATGCCAGTTGGGGTAAAATTGTTTGTTTTTTAATAATATGATGCTTAGTGGTGGGCAGATGCAAGTGGGGGCAGTTGCCTGGCTCCCACGTCTGTGGGACTAATGCGTACTGATGCAGGCAGTGTCACACTTGTGTGATGGAATTTGTGCTGGTCACTTGAGTATTGTACTAGTATACAGGAAGGGAATTTCTTCTGCACAGGCCTTTTTCACAAAAG
This sequence comes from Phalacrocorax aristotelis, assembly GCF_949628215.1. NCBI lineage: Eukaryota > Metazoa > Chordata > Aves > Suliformes > Phalacrocoracidae > Phalacrocorax > Phalacrocorax aristotelis. Next base: position 10,854,475 of record NC_134290.1, on the reverse strand, counting down.
GCAAACTCCAGCTTGCTTTTAGTGTGGCATCTAGGGCTTGAGGGCTTTCAACCTTCTTGAGGGCCAGCTGGGATTTGGTAGGGACTGTTCCAGCATCCTCAGGTCAGAGGGAACACGCCTGCTGGGATTAATGTGGACCTTAACTGCTACATCTCCACCCGGTTGGTGTGCTGGGAAGACTCGGACCTTGCTTTACTGCATGTGGCAGTTGAAAAAGGATGGGTGGTGTTGCGAAAAATAAATTAACAAAAACTAAATGGTGGGAGGCTAAAACTTTCAAAGGTAGGGAGTAAGTGTTGTGTTCCCCTGAGGTTTGTTTGGGTGACAGGGTGCTTCCCGGGCTGCTGGAGGAGGTTTGGGGATTGTGCACCAACTGCCTGCATCCCCAGGCAGGGGACCCTCCTACCTGAAGAAATTCCTGTAGCAGCAGGGGTGGGGAGAAATGGAAAAGTGGAGGATGACAGTAATGTGGGGAAACATCACCATGTCCTGCATTTCCACGGAGGTCCGTGGCAATTAGTCAGAGGTTCCTGTGAAAGCTGCCCAAAGTCAGCTGGTTCCAGGGAAGGCGAGGGTGGTTTGAACCCCATCAACCAGCTGCTTTGCAGGGGGAGCGGTGGCCAGCTCTGCGATGAGCTCCCCCATTACCTTTAAAAGCTGGTTCTGCAAAGCTGGGAGGTGCTAACCCTGCCGCCCTGGCTGAGCGCCAAATTGGGCAATTAAAAATTTGTCTCCCTGCCTTCGTGCTTAATGTATTCGGAGGCGTTTTTCACAGTTTGCTCCTTTAAAAGAGACATCAAACAAGTGCTCGCCTCTCGTATTTTGTTCGCATGCCTCCCGAGCGCTTGGGTGAGCTCAGGGCAGCCCCCTCCCTTTGGCCTCTATAAACCCTAGGGATGTTTTAGTCACTTGGGTCGTGGTTTTGAATATCCTGGTGCAGGATTTTGACGTGCTCTTAAGCCAATGGGTTATGTGCCTGGTGCCTTTTTCATGCAACCTTTGCCTCCCCAGCGCTGTAATTTCGTGGTGGTTTTCTATTGATGTAAGCCAGCGCTGTTCCCCGAAGAAGCGGTTTTGTTCCTCAAACCAAGGCACTGATGCTTTCCTCCTGGCTCCGGCCATGGGGTGAGCCGGGTGCCGGCTGCGGCTGCGGGCAGGACATGCCTGGCAGACCCTGCCACCATCATCCTGTGCCTGGGCTCTGCAAGGGCTGGCAGAGGGGAGGCTGTGAAGGGGCTCCTGTGCCTGCTTGTCTTCCAGGGTAGCAGAAGCCCTGCTTGTTTCAACAGATGGGTTTGGGTTTGCAAAGGGGCGATAGGGATTTGGGGCTGAGGGGCGATAATGTTCTCAGCAGCACATCGTTGGGTGCAATGTCAGTGCAGGTGACATGGTGCTCTGGGTGGCTGCTGGCTGGACAAATTAATAAAAGAACACTAAAGTTGCAAAGAGAGGAGTAGAAGAGCTTGCTGCTCCACAGGTTTCCCTGACAACCTTAATTTGTCCTCCCCCTTATTTGCTGAAAGCATCAGGACACTGTCTTTGCTTTATACAACCCTCCCAGGACAGCCTCCATCTCGTGCCCAGCAGGTCACTGGCTGTTCTCCTTCATCCTTACCATTTAGTGGGTGGTCTCAGGCTCTACCTGCTGTCCAAACCATGGCTCCTTCAGCTTCATGGCTCTTCTAGGGCACTTGTTGCTGTTGGCCTGGAGCATTCCACGCGTGCCAGTAAGGTCCTTCCAGCTCAGCCCTTTCCTTTCCTTTGCAGGAGTATGGGCAGAGCACGGTACCTCACCTGGAGCTCCCCAGACCCCACTCCACTCGCTTGCTTGGTTCAAAGCAATTTCCCCTGGGCAAGCACCAAAATGAAATTTAGTGTGGTGTTTTTTTTTTTTTTTGCCTCGGACACTTTTTCAGAGTTAACAAAAGGCAAACCACTGGCACAGAGCACTCTTGCCAGATGTATCAACTGTGCCAAAGATGCTCAAAGAAAAGGTTCCCAGAATCTTTCTGAATGTTGCAGAAAGGCATATTTTCCTGTAAACTTTTTCTTGGAAGCAGCAGAGTTGTTTTGGCTGAAATTTACTATTTAGGGAAAAAAAGAAGGCCTAAAAATGCCTTTAGCAAATATTCAGTATGGAAAATTTCAGTCCAGACAGTTATGTTTTAACAAACTTAGAGTCAACTGAAAATCCAGCAGTGAAGAATAGGCAATGTTGGGCAATTCTTACTGAGAGGTGGAGCGATTAGCTCCTCTTTGTAATGAGTAGATGGGTAGGTGAGAATTCATCGCTCCTGCGAAGTCAGTAGGGAACGTGTGTGTTCAATGCAATTATTATCCACTAATGGGGAAACGCAAGAAGGTAATGAAAGGCACAACATCCATTTGTCGGTATAATGCCTTAGGCTTCAGTGGGAGTTTGCCTGAGTAAGGTTTTCCAGATTCGACCCGTTATTCTAGGCTGCCTCTGAGTCCGTAAGCCACATTTGCTGCCGATTCTGTAATATCCTGCGATCTTGAGGTCCAGAGGCAGCATCTGTTAAGGATAACATTGTGGAATGGCTTTTTTGAGCACGAGCAAGTTTTGCAAGACCAGATACTAGGCTTTGGTTAGTGCATTTAACTGTAACACTCGCTGGTGAGGTTTTACCACCCTCGTAAATCTGCTGGTGGGGGTGGGGAGGGAGGGTCAGCATTTGGTACTGGTTTTGCAATTAAATTGCTTCAAGCTGTTGAAACATTGGGGAAGTTTTCTGACCTACTTTCGTGCAAGCTTAGAAATTGTTGGGATGTTTTCTGCCCTGGCTGTGTGGAATTCAGCTGGATTACAGGGGAAAGGAATTTCATAGGCCTTCTCATAAAGTCACAGATTTATTTAAAAAACAAAAAACAACCCCAAAACAAAATAAACAAAACCCAAACCAGTTTTTTCTTCAGACAGCTCCTTGGTCTCTAGCTTCGTGAATTCCCCTGGGAGCACGTGCTGGACTGCATCCAGTGAAAGCGATCCCTGTTTTGCTTGTCCCCACTGCCTGCACGTGCCATGTAGCACAGGGATGGAGGAAGGAGGTGGGTGATGCCTTGGTCTCACGTGTGGCATCCCTGGTGCACGCTGATGAGCTGTGCATGGGAATGCCCCTTCCGCTCATGGCTGGTGAACAGTACCATAGGTCCTCCTTGGAACCACGCTGTGTACCCCAACATGCACATCCCCATCCTGCTTTGGCAGCTTCAGCAGCCCTTTGAGAGGCTGCGGGGATGCAGCCTAGCCAAGAGGCAGCAGTATTTAAGAATTAAAACCCCGTTTGAAGGGTTGGGCTGCTGAAAGAGCCATTAGCGCAGCAGATGGTCACGAACAAAAGAATTGCAATAACTCGATGTACTTTTCACTGCTCAGGCTCTCTGACTTCATACTTGCACGTCTCCCTGGGGGAACAAGACGTTAGTTTTCAGCCCCCCCCCCGTCAGTGCTGTCATGTTGGGGCTGCTGATACGCCAGAACATGTTGGACACTTCCAATTAAAAAAAAAAAAAAGCCTTTGGTCTGCCTTTGGCCCAATTAAGACTTTTATATGCTTGGTTTTTTGCCTTAAAAATTGATGGTTGGAGGTGTGAGGTGTTGGCTCTCCTGCTTGGTTTTCGTCCCGGGGTGTGTGGGAAAGCCCTGGGGCCCTGTGTCTGGTGGGGTGTGCGACACTGCTCACCGCGGGTTCCTGGACGGGGAGGCCAAGCTGCTGTCCCTGCCGTGTAGCGCAGCCTCACGCGGACAAGGGTTGGGAGCGTTACTAGTTGGTGGAGTTCTGCGGTGTTCACGGGCTCCGTGCTGCCGCAAGAGGCTCGGGTGATGGAGGCATCCCTGCAGGCAGGCCACCCTGCCTGTTTCTGTCTTATCACAAGCCCACCTTTTGTTCATGTTGGGTTTTTTTTAGGGGGGAATTAGTTTGAACACAATTTGAGCAGCCCCAGCCTATCCTGCTTGTTTTGGCAATCTTCTCCTGCCTGCGAGGACGTGAGATGTGTGAGTGGGCAGGAATTGGAGATAACGCCTCTTAATCCCTCCCGGTGCTGCAGCAGAAAACTCTGCTGCCGGCCCATAATTAGAAAGTGAACAGACTGTGGAAGAGGTGATGTCGGCATCCCTGGATCTCTGTCCTGGGCTTGAGGGAACATTGCTAATGATTTGGTTTAGAAAGGCAGAGAGAGACCAGGACTCGCTGAAGATGATATATAGGGCAAACACTGTGGTGCCACGCTAAAGATCCTGAGGGTCCTCCCAGACAAGCGGCTCTGTTTGCTTGGTACGTGCTCATGCTGTGCAGGCACTGGCTGGGTGTGTGGAGGCTTTGAAGCTCCACCACTATGGTCTTGAAGAGGCAGCTGGTGCGGTCAGGGGATCAGAAAGGTCAAAATGCATTTTGCAGTGAGAGTTAGGTACAGATGGAGCAGAGCTACCGCTCTGCTGGCTCATGAGGGTGGGAAGCAGCTGAGAAAAATCACCCTTTGCAGAGGTTGAGCTGCACTCGGCTGTAGGTGCTGGGCTGACATGTGGCACAGATGCCCTTCTCCATCCCACCCGTTCCTGTGAGCTCCCTGGGAGCATTGCAAAGTGGGCCAGTAATGAAAAATAAGGAGGAGTTGATGGTCTGGTGCAGGTTCCAGCATGTCCTGGGACCAGGATTGGGGTTCCCTGCCTTTTCTCTTGTGGACCCAGATGCCAACGTTTCTGAAGGCAGGAATGTCAGATCTACCCAGCGGCTTACTTGTTCTTCAGGGCATTGATGGGCAGTTGGCTTATCCTTTTCCTTTCCCCTCTTTCTCCCATGTCTTTTAAGCTATGGCCTAATAGCATGTAGCAGGCTTGCTCTGTTAATGTTATTTATGTTAGGAATAAAAGTGTGTAGAAGAAACCCACCCCCAAAGCCTGGCCTTGCTCTTTGGTAGACACCTTGGTGATAATTATTTTCTTCAGTGCCAGCAACCCCTCTTGCTGTGGGAAGGTTTATGCAGCCTCTGCCCCCTGCTCGCCCACCCTTGTTATCATACAAATCACATAATAATAACAGGGATAAACAGGAACTACAGTAGCTGTTAGCCGTGTATAAAAACAAATCACATGGAAACAGTATAATTACTGAGAAAATATCAACTTGAGTAATGCAGTAATTGTTTTCTTCCCTCCAGCAGATTTATTCTAGCTCTCCCAGCTCATGCTGGTTTCGAAGTCTGTGACTTCACGTTAATAAGAAGAATTTCACGTTTCACACTGCACTTGTTCAGAGCCTGGGATTGGTGCTATCTGAAGTGGAGGAATATATTTTGAGCAGCTTCTTGAGAGAGCTAGGAAACAGAGCAGTAGTTAAAATATCTCTATCCATTAGAGTCCACCCCAGGCTCTGAGTGGACTCTGGTCTTTCCAAACCTCTTTTCAACCCATTTTTGTGATTTAGAAGAAGGGCCTCTTCATGCTTTGCGTAAATCCGGGAGCTCTGCTTTCTGGACTTCACCATTGCGTGGGCCAGATTTTTTTTTTCCCCTTCAGTTTTGGTTTTTCCTTCCTCTTGCTGCTTGTTATTTATTTAAAGAGGTGCTTAGTGCTTTTGAAATGACAGTGACCAGGTATTTGAGGTCCAGGGACATTGCCTCTCTCTATTGCTATAATCATCTCCTAATACCAGATGATGATGGTTTTTGTGCTGTGACTTGCAGCTGTTCCCCTTACTCAGCGTTGCTGCTATTTTACTTCAGATCCTGCAAGATAAGATGATGAAAATGTATCAGAAACTAGGTTTCCAAAGGGTTTTGCGCCAAGCAGAAGTTTAAAGATGCCCTGTCTTGCATATTGGCAAATGTGAGATGGTATCTTTTGTTTCGTGTACGCAGAGAGAACTCTCTTTCCTGCATTCTTGGCAGGTAGCTTTCTTTCCTTTAGAAAAACCTACCCACCTACAAGCCACTGTCATTTCCCCTTCCCGTGCCTTAATCTGAATGAGATTTCATGAACACCTCATGTATCTTTCACTTTTTGTGGTTGTCCTGCTCCTCTTGGCTTGGAAAAAAACCCCAAACCACCAAAAAAAAACCCAACACTCCTCCCCACTAGTTGTGGAGAACACAAAGCCTTCCCACTGCAGCAGACTGACCAGTTTTGGTGTCTAATGCTGGGGAAGTCAGGCAAGACAGGAACTGCTCTTCGGGATTTTCCAGAAATCTTTGATGTCCTGCTAGTTTCCCTTCTGAACGGATGCTGGAAACAACCAGCTTAGCTTTCCATGGCCTCTGTGCTGGATGAGCCCCACGCAGGAGAGCAAGGAAGGGGTTTCAGGTTGCTCCTTTGCTTTCTGTCCCTTGATGGCAGCAGCGGGAAGGGCATTGATGCCTCCAGGCTGCACCCAGCAGTGGTTCCTCCCTCACTAGCTTCGTGTCTCCTTCAGCTAGAACAGTGTTTAGCAGGGGAGAGGCCGAGGAAGGTGCTGGTGAAGACTCTGGCCTGGGACATGGCCACTTTGTTAGGAAACATGCTCTTTTGCCTCCTCTTGTTCCAGCTTTGCTGTGGATGATGTTGCCCATCCCTCACGGAGGGGAGTAGGGCAGATCTTATATCAGCACAGCCCCACCAGGCAGGGACTGTCTTCAAAGCCACGTCCCCTGCGTCTGTGCCGGATTGTGGGTACAGCCTCCACAGGAGGGACCTCACCGTACTTCATCCCCACCAGCAGCAGGGTGGAGGCCACCCTGCATGGTTCTGCTTCCCCATAAACAGATGCTCTTTAGGTGCTGAGCAGTGACAAGGTGGCATCTGCACACTTGCTGTGTTTGACGTGAGCCACAACACAGGCGGCGAACAAGCCAGGGCCGTCATCCATGTGCCTTGCTAGTCGGAGGAGCACACAGGAGTCCATGCCATCAGTGCCACTGAGGTCCATCGTGCCACCCTTGTCCCTGCAGGAGGATCGGCCGGGGAAGAGGGTCCGTGGGTAGCCCTGGCTGCTCGCCGGTGGCTGTGAGTCAGCACGGAGGGGAGGATGCTCAGCACCAGTTGGTGCAGAGCTATGTTGGCTTTGTGCACGGGTGCAGGGCTGCCGTAATGAAGGTAGCAAAGTTGTGTGAACTTGTTTGCCTCCCCCCTCCCCTCCCTAGCAGCTGCAGCATGCTGGCTCCCCAGCCTGGCAGTGGTTTACAGTTACAAACCAAGTCACAGCTCCTCTTCCTGCCTCCTCCAGGAAAAGAAATCCATCCACTCGCTAAGCAAATGAATAGATAAACTTTTAATTAAGGTGTTGGATAGCTGCCAAAGAGGAGCATCTCAGGTCAGGGTACACTGTTGGTGTGCCATGATCCCCATCTGTGTGGCCAGTGGCAGCTACTTTATCCCAGGTATGTTCATCAGTGGAGGCTGACGTCATCCAGGCATGAAACTTGTGTTTGCAGATGGGCTGCTTCATTTGGAGCAGGAGAGGTGACGGGTGGTGTGCAGGTGAGGCCTCGTGGCTCCGGGATGCTCCTGGGATACCAGCTCGTTGGGTTCAGCAAAGTCATTGTGTTGCTGGAGCAGGAGCTGAGTGTTTTGATGTGTTTTCCTTCTGCCCCAGCTCATGGTCATTAGACCTTCTCCCTGTGATGGCTGCAGAGGTTATGCTGATCGGTCTGGTCTCTGATTTGAAGGGTCTTGTTGAGCTGAGAGCTTCTTTACCTGGAATTCAAAAAGCTTGTTTTCATCAGTTCTGTCTAGTTTTATCTCAGCTGACCTTGCCTGTCACCATTCTCTCTGTTTCTGGATGGATGCGTTTGATGTCTGACACTCAGAGCTCCCCCCAGAATTTAACAAGAGATGGAGGAGGATGTGCATGAAGGAGGAGGGGGGGCCCTCTCTCCTTGTGGGGGCTGCCCTCATAGCCCCTTCTTGTTTGGCATGGTTAATGCCACTCTTCTCCCCAGCGTGGCCATAGCTGTGTCGGATGAGGACCTGTCTGTGGCCACCTCGTTTTTGTGGAGAAGATGTAGCCTTGAGCTGGCTGCTGGGATGTGAAGTGGCAGTGCTGCCAGGAGCTCCTGAATATGGATCGGTGTGTTGATCCTGTAGGAATGTGGGTGGCATTGAAGGTGGTGGGAGCCTCCGAAGCTTTGGCTGGAGGAAGAGCTGCTCTCATGTCCGCAGGAGACTAACCTGGTGCACTCTGGAGGTTGCAGAGCCCTGCAGTGATGTGATCTGGCAGCTGGTACTGCTTAGTCTAGCAGTTTTTTTGAGGGGTGTGTATGTCTCAGGAGGTTGAGAATGGGCCACGGAGCTGTGGCAGCTGGTGTGGGAGGATGAGAGGAGGATCCAAAGTCTCCTGGGAAGGATCTGATCCGGTTGTTTTGTGCTCCCCAGGATCGTGGCCTGCCTGGCAAACTGGAGCCCGTGTCGCCTGTGAGCCCTGCTCACCCCGACACTGAGCTGGACCTGCTGCCAGCCCGGCTGTCAAAGGAGGAGCTCATTCAGAACATGGACCGCGTGGACCGCGAGATCACTATGGTGGAGCAGCAGATCTCCAAGCTGAAGAAGAAGCAGGTAAGAGACTGTGGTCCGGAGGGGAGCACACGTCCTTGCTTCTGCATTCTGCCTCACGCCCTGTCCTTGCCCATGCGCGTCCACAGAGGGGAAGTGGCAGTGCCAGTGCCACCAGGATGGTCTGTGTCCATGCTCCCTATCGTGACGTAGGGCAGTTGCCGCTGTGCCAGTGGTCTGGAGCTGGTAGCTGCAAGACAAGGGAGCTTTGGAAATGCGGCCTGTGGGCTCTTTTGCATGTCAGAGTACCTTAAAGGGAGAAAAATCTGTCCATGGTGACTTGCCCATGGTCATGCAAGCAGTCAGTGGTAGAGCTGGAAATGCATCCTGGGTTGCCTGAGGTGTCTGTAAAGCCCAGCATTAGCACAGGGTCTTTTATTTTTTCCTTTCCAGTGATTGCTTCTCCTCAGTGCTGTTGCTGCCACTATTGTAGTACTGGGCTGTTGAAAACATTGCTGCAATGTCCTAATGGCCCTTCCTGTGCATCCAGCCCCCTTCTCCAGGGCTTTGCAGCTCTGCAGCCATGAGCAGCATGTGGTCCAACTCCGGTCAGGGCTGTGCCTGAGCCAGGGATTTGAATCTGATCTTCTTGGTTAGTGCTTTACCCAAGCACAAGAGCACTCCCCAGCAGAAGGATTGCTTGCTCAGTGTTGGCATGTATACAATTACCATAAACCCATTAAGAGATTAATATTACAAAACGTTGGGGGACGTCTGTGAAAAACCCCACAGACTTAAAGGCTTTCACTTCCTAAAGCAAATCACTTCTCTCTGCCTCTCTCTTACCGGTTGTTTTATTTCCTTCGCATGGGTCCAGTTTCTAAACTCCCTGATGGCTGCTAATCCCAAACTACCTGAGAGGAGCGACCTCTCCTGCGGGATGTGGAGCAGGAATTTGAGGATGGAGCAAAACCTCTACTTGAGCTGTTGGACAGGGCCCGTGCTTCTCAAGGATGAGCATGCAGTTGACCTTCCTCCCCATCAGATCTACATTTTCCCATACCAGATACTGTCCCTTTCTTTCCTGCAAGACAAAGCAGGATGTTTTGGTTTTGTTTTCAAACAATATGGTTTAGTTAATGCAAAGGACTTTTTTTTTGGTGTTGCTTTTTATCTGCAGAGGTATCTGAGAGCGTAGGGAGAGGGAACCAAGAAGGGACAGAAGCAGCTGTGCTGGGGAGGTGAGGAAGCAGCCCTGTGTGCTGGCTCACGGGGGCCAAAGGAACATCTGGAGCAATGGAAACCACAGAGGTTCCTCTTGTTGGGTTTGGCAGGAGCTGGCTGAAGCCAGCCCTTCCCCTCTTCTTCCTTAGGAAGCTCAGACAAAATGTTGGTGTCCATTCACACCTGGCAGTCTGGCCGCTGGTCCATGTTTTTAACTTCATTTGAGGAAGGACATGCAAAACGTGGTCATTTCCCGCTCTGGAGAGGGGCTTCCAGAGTGGGATGCGTGGCTGGTACAGCGTGAAGGTCCCTCTCGCAGCAGCTGGGAGCACTGACAACTCTGCCGATCCACTGCCTGACTTTTTTCAGGGATGCTGAGGAGCTGCTGTTGAAGCTGATGGGAGCAGCATATGCCCCTTGCCATTAAAATCAAGCTGTCCTTTCGTAAGGAAATGGCTTTTTTATTATTGGCTGTTTGGTTGCTTTATTTCTTCCCTCCGAATGAATTTTATGATTCTTCCTCCCCACAAAAATGCTCTGCTGAGTGAGGAAGAAGGTGAAAGTGGCTGTTGGCAGTAAAAGCATCCCCTCTCCTCCTTTTTTTTCTTTCCTTTTTTTTTTTTGGCCACAATGTGCCAAAAAAAACCCCCCACCATATTTGGTAGCAAATCCTGCCCCTCCAACATGGCCTCCTTTCCCCTCCAGCGGGATCCTTCCCCAGCCAGGTCCTCCAGCAGAGCTGGCACATCTGGGAGGAAGCATTTTCAGGGGGTGCCGAGGGAGGGGGTTCCTGTCTGAGATGCTTCGGGAACGTTTTGTCCATCTGTGCATCTGAGCTGTCAGCACAGGAGAAAGACGAGCGAGGGAAAGCAATCAGCCTGAAACAGATACCACTCCTGCAGGAACGGACGGTGGAGCAGGGGAGAAATTGTATGCAGCCGGAATATCCTAATGCTTTTCCCCTCTGTCTCTGGGAGGCCTTCTCAGGGTAATTAAATACATTTGTATGGAAAGGCTGTGCAAAAAAAAATCCCAACCAACCCCAATCCACCATCTCTCTTTTTATGGCTGTTTGAGAAAAGGCAAGGAAGGCTCTGCCTGGACTTTGCGAGAAGCAAACATCTTCAGCAAGCTGAGAAACCTTCCCCAAACCCTGCGCACCCCTGGCAGGAGGCCACCTCCATCAGCCATCCCCCGCTCATTCATGTGCCATATGCGCTTAAATCTCTCACTGAGTCCTCTCTCCCCCTCTTCCTGACAGGGAAGGATAATCCTTATGCATTTATTCCTGGCAGCGGTACTGGGGATCTGAAGGAGAAATAAACTGCTGGGCTGTTCTCCGCAGTGGTGCCTGAGCTTCCCCGGGCGCTGAGCTCGGCAAAGGGTTCTCCGGGAGTACAACACTCCCACCTGGTGATGGAGGTGGAGCTGGCTGGGTGGAAGAGCTCCATGGTTTCCCCTTCCATCTGTCTCCTGTCTCAGTTCCTTCTCTTCTCCCCTTGGCTCTTTGAAAGTGGTTTTCAGAGATGCCCTGTGGCTGGAAGCTCTCTCCTCTTCCCTGGGCAGGTGAAGCACCCTGGTACCCAGGTGATGGCTGCCTAATGCAAGGCAGTGTGGCAGCTGGGTGTGAGTGTAAGGACCTTGGCTTTGTCAGGCAGGTCCTTTCAGCACCAAGGCTGGTATGTGCAGGGATGGGGCCTTCCTGAAATATCACCCACCTTTCTGCCAGCGCTGCAGGCTCCGATGGCCCCTCTGCAGCATGTGGTCCAGCCAAAGGGACACTTAACTGGAAAGAGCACATCCATCACTTGGAAATGGGTTGGCCTGTGGATGCTGTAGGAACCAGGGCTATCGATGGCATCTTGCATTCCTTCAACATCGCTGCACTGGCTTTCATTTGGGGAGAGGAGGGGGCCTTTCAGGCAGCTGCTGCTGGGAGTGGGGAGGGAGAGAGTGTGGAGCTGTCAAGTCTCATCTCTCATTCTGCTTCTCTCCCTGTAAAGGTCAACAGTCCCAGTCTAGTTTTTGTGGCAGACCTTTAAGAAATCCATTTCATCCGTGTCTGGGAACCCTGACCTATTTTGCTTTCCCATTTCCCACAGCTCCCAGGGGTAGCTGTCACAGACTGAACCTGCTGTGGACAGGTGTGCTGTCTGCAGACCCTGCCTGCATCCTTACCTCTAGCATCTGGCCCTTTAATAACCATACAGTGTTACGCCACAGAGAGTAGAGTTTAATTCTCTTCTATATTTCAGCTATAATTAGATTTGTATTTTTCTTTTAACGAGCTGCTCTTAATGAGCCTGCACTTACTGGCAAACTTTCATTTCCTGATACGCCATCAAATCCTCTTGTCTGAAATCACTTACAACACACCCAACCGCTTTGCAGAATTTTTGTGGGTTTCCAGAACAATGTAGCCAAGTTTCTGACAGTTTTTTTTGTTTTGTTTTTTTCCCCAAATACTTTCCCCAGGAGAAGTAGAGGCTTTGATTGATCCCTTTTGTGGCTCTTTCTTTGGAGCTTTTGGAGTTTATCATGTGGGAGCAAGGGAGTGTGATGGGGTTGCCTTGGCTGATCTGAGGACACCAAACAAGAGCAGGCAGGTGCCTGGAAGTGCTGCTTCCGTGCTGGGGCTGATGCTGAGAACTGCTTTGCAGCCTGTGGTTTCAGCCATGGCTTCTCGAAGAGCTCTTGTCCCCTTTGCAAGGCGCTGTGATTTGGGCCACCTGAGAAACAGCCGTAGTTGAGAAGAAAAGGGAGTCTTTGGGCTGCTGCATGCATGGTTGGATCCTCTGGTGTGTGCTGCGGTGGTGCGGCTCTTTGCGGGCAGGAAAGGATGGATCCCCACGGCACTGGGGAAGGTTCCTGGCCTCCCCGGGTGCAGGCAGTCCAAGCTGGCCATTTCCTGGCTGTCCTTGTGCATGGCTAGAGTAACCCCTAGGTTAAGGCCCTGACGTGGTCACACTGATGGCAACATGCAGAGCCCAGGCTGTCCTGCCTCTGCCACAGCCTGCTCCCCAGCTGGGACAGTGCTCAGCTGTCTGGCTGGCAACGGTGGCTTTTTTTTTGGCTATATCTTGGTGTTCCTTATGTTGCTGCCTTTCCCTGTATGGGAAAAGATGTCCTCCTGTGGGGAGGCGGAGCACGAGCGGAGCCCACAGCACAGGGTTGCTTCAGCTGTTGAAACACGTTTAATTTAAGGGGTGTGAGTTATCTCAGGCTGGCTGTTAGGTGCTTAAGTGTGTCTTGGACTGCATCCGATGGCCCGAGTGTTGCTAAAGGTACCATCAGTGGAAGCGGAGGTGATCTGAAGGAGGAATTAGGTGCCCACCTTCTTCTTGGACCACCAGACACCACTGTCTGTGGGAGGGATGGTGGTGTGCTTGCCTCTGGTACAAGCCACCTGCTCTCAGTCCCAGGTGCATTTTCTTCCTAGTACGAGACTTGCTTTATTTTCCCCTTGCTTCAGCAGGGGCTGCTTTAGCTGCAGGAAAAAAATACAAAGATTTGGAGGCTCAGAGATAAGCAGTGAAAAAATCATAGGCATTTTTTGACAACCGCTCCCTCTCCCGTGCCAGTGCTGCCCTGCAGCCGCCGTGTGCGGTGTGCTCTCTCCCTCCTCGCAGGGAGCCGGTGGTCCCAGGAGATGGGAGGAATCTGTTATTTCCTCTTTCAGCTGAGCAGTTCCTCAAACTTACTGGACGGGCTCATGTGTCTCCTCTTGCCTTGCACCCATTGGGAGAGCCAGAAGCGCAGGTCGTACGTCAGATATACCTGCTGACCGCGGTGATATTCCAAAGTGCTTTCTTAGATCCGCTACTTTATCATTTAAGTTTGCTGTGGCCTGAGCAGCTCGCAGATGGGTAGGAACGCATTAAAAGATTACTGATCTCTAAAGGTGCGTATGTGGATGTTCTCCCTTCTGCTTTCCGTCTCCCAAGGGGGTAGTTGGCATTTAAGTCAGCTTTGGGGCTGGGTGCATTTCACATTTGAATGTGTGGTGGGGACATGGTGGACATGCTCATGGAGCAGCTCTTGGGCTCCTGGATGTTTCCTCTGTGAGCGGGAGGGAAGCCTGGGGTGAGACCCACACCTTGGGTCGCGTTGTTCCAGCACAGGCAGACACGTGGTGCTGGAGGGGGTGGTGCAGTGCATTTTGCATGCAGCTGCTGTACCTCAAAGCCTAGATACCATGGAACATGGAGCTGTGGCAATGCAGTGAAGACAGTAAGAAAGCAGAAGAGCCAATGAAACAAGCTTCTTTGCACTGTTGTCTCTGAGGGCAGGTCACCAGGTGGTGACTGTCCACCCGTACTGGGCTTTCTCGGGTTGGAGCATGGACTTACTTGGTGGTTTCTGCTCAGGACTGCTTGTCCTGTGTGAAGGGAGGAGAGGAATGAGTCTCAAAGCCACCTTCCCGGGAGAGTGTGATGGCTGATTGCTGGAAGGCGGCTCATACTGTGCCAGTGCCCTCAGCAGCTCTTCCTGTGCCTGACAGGACAGCCGGAGCCATGCAGCGTGTTCACACTGCAGGCATGGGCAACATGAGCACCTGGGTTCTCTATGCAAGTTCACCGAAGGGTATCTTTGTGGCCCATGTGTCAGCACCATGCTGTCCCCTGCAGGGAGTCCTGTAGTTGTTGTTTGCCCTCTTGAGCACTCTCCCAGCCAAGGTGAGAGATGCAGAGTTGCCACGTGTCCTGTCAGGCCGACTCTGACCAGAGATGTCGTTATGGCCTGCTCTGCCGTACTTACTGGCTCATCTGTCTGCACGGTGCAGGGGTGGCTGGTGCACAAGTCATATCATCGAGAACAATCATCCCCAGGTGTCCCCTCCTACCACCAACCACAGCATCGCAAGCTAAAGCTGAGGGTGGAGAGCAACCTTGCTGCTCACCCCTTGCTCCTCCACCACTCCCCGCAGCACAGCGGGAGCTCCGGAGGCAGGTAGCAGCAGTGAGTCAGGCTGGAGCTGCAGTTTCCTTTAAGGGCTTCCAATAAAATAATTATTTCTAGCCTCGAGCCCTCCCCAGGAGGCTTGTTCAAGGCAGGTCCTCATCCTCCATGCCTAAAAAGCACCAACCCACCAGCACAGGGCCGGGTGCCTGGGGCAGGACAGTGCTGCGCTTGCGTAGCAGGGGATGTTACGCAGCTCTCCTCCCTCTCGCCATCCCTCCGCGGCCTGAGCCTGCCCATGTCTCGCAGGAAGCCTTCTGCCATGGCGGTTTCTGCCTGGGTCGCGGCACCACCGAAAGTCTCGTGTGGACGGGGAAGGCTGCGTTTCTCGCTGTGACTCACCCTCCTCCTCCCCCCTCTTCTTCCACAGCAACAGTTGGAGGAAGAAGCAGCCAAACCACCAGAGCCTGAAAAACCCATCTCTCCTCCTCCTATCGAGTCCAAACATCGCAGCTTGGTGCAGATCATCTACGACGAGAACAGGGTGAGTCTGGAAACGATGGAATGTGCGAATGTGCTGGGTCACCCTGGCCAGGGACGGGGAGGTTGGCAAGGGGTAGGTGGGGGATTTCCCTGGGCAAGACCCCTGGGGCAGAGGCCGTGGGAGGTGGATAGATGGAGCCCTGTCGGGGAGGGTGATGACGGAGGGCTGAGCCATGAGGAGCTCACTCTGCCGTGTGGATTGAGCACAAATGTCTTCTGAAGAGCCTGCCTGCAGGGTTTTTTTTGTGAACAGCCCTAGATTTGAAGCATTCAGGAGATGCTTCAGAGCCCTGCCTGTTAAATATCTTGTTTCATCCTCTCCCCTGAACCTGGTCAAAAGCTGCCTCAAAGGATGGGCTTTGGCGTGGTGGTGTGGCCTGCATGGATGGAGGGGGGCATCCACGATGCTCCAATACTGGCAGGCCAGCTGCGAGCTTGCCTGGCTGCCCCTGAGCCCCCCAGGCTGGAGCAGAAAGGATGTGGATGCAGCCGTGGCTGGATTTGTGGATATTTGATGCTGTAAACAGCATTAGCAAAGGTCAGGCTTGCATCCCTGGCTCTGGATCTCTGCCTTGACCACTCATTTGTTGCACTCAGCCATTGCCTGTAATAGCAGCCTGAGGAGACACAAATTTTTCTGTGTGCTTTGGAGCGATCCTAGGAAATTGGGCCCTTTGGTAGATAATCAAGCATATTCATTTTCATTTAGGTGTTGGATAAAAAGGATGATTTTGCATAAAAGGAAAACTACCAGTCGCTAATTACTTTGAATTGCGAAGCCTGCGATTTCACTGGGAGCTGCAGAAATCCAGGTGCCCAACTCCTAAAGAGAAAAAAAAAAAAAATCGCATACCCTGCGCTCCCAGGCAGTGCAATTTTCCTGGTTTTCCTTTTCCCATCTGTTTCTTTCCCTGCGCAATAGGAAACCCAACGCTGGCACGGTCTGTTGTGCGAGTGGGTGAACACTGAGGTCGATGTGTTTGAAGCGTTAGCAGGCGCCGGCTGGCAATAGCTTTACAGACACTGGGCTTTGGGGGCAGGTGCCGAGCATTCCTCAAAGCCATTCTCCTCATGGCACCAAGTGCCCTCTCCAGGGGTCTTGGGCCAGATGGCTTGTGCCTCCTGTGCGAGGGGTTAGGATCAAAAAAAGGAGGTCTCAAACATTTTTATTCCTGTGCTCTTGAGCCCCATCCTCCTTGGACACTCTGGTGTACCTGGACCATGTTATGAGGGGAAGAACCAGGTGATGGTGCTGAGGCAGGAAGGAAAGGTGATCCTGAGCCATTGCATCCCCAATGGCCTGCCTCGCAGCAGTCCCTGTTAGCCGGACCTGGCTCAGGGCTGAGCGTTCTGCCAGGCCCTTGTCCTGCTCTGTCACCTCTTGTCTCTGCCCATGCCAGCAGCAGGGTCACCCTTTCTTTCATGCCTCCGAGTCTCCCATCACCTCCTCCACAGCAGACATGATCTGCTGTCGAAGGCTCTGCCACAGCTCCGGGCAGTCCCTTGGGGTTGCTGCCCTGTCCCATGGCTGGTGGCAAAGACTGCGGAGAGCAAGCGTGGAGTTCTACATTTCTTCTTGAAAGTGTGTGGCCATAATACCCAGGACGCTGTTGCATACAGCACTCAGAGCTGGTGGCATCCATTTGTCAGCATGCTCAACTTCTTTCCAAGTTACGCTGGTCTTCAAAGCCAGGCTGCTACCAGGAGTTTGTTGCTATTAACCTTCACAATAGGGTGCTCTCATTCCAGGTGGGTGCTCAGCAAGTGAAGGTCACTTCTGACACCACATGTCTGCATAATTTCAAATCTGGCTCTGTGTTCATGTCTGCATGATCCCTGGGATGGGTAAATGATGATTTTTTCCCCTCTTTAAAATCTCGTTGTGAGTAGCGTGTAAGCAAGCCTGTCTGTGGGTAGGAGACCCAAACCAAGCTATCCTTCCCTTTTGCTTGATAGAAACCATAGCAGGCTGGAGGAAAGTTCCTTCTTTTAAGAAGGCATGATCTATTCACGGGCAACAGAGTTGTTAGAGCCTTGCTGGCCGATTGTAATGTCTGAGGCTGGGTGATGGAAGGATCCTTTTAAGTACCACAGCAGGGAGATGCTGAGCTCCAGGCCGCAACAGGAAGGGTGTGCTGAGCCTTGCCAACAGTGTTGCCTTTGTTGGGGCTCCAGTAACAAAGGTGGGACCCAGGATGCGATTGTCCTTCTAAAGGGCATCCCTGGGCTCAGCTTCCATTGTCTCACCTCTGTTGAACGCATGCAGGATGCCTTTCAGTGACGACCGCTCTTCCCCTTGGGTCCAGGAAGAGGAAAACTGGAAGTGGAAAGGACATGGGAACAGTGTCAGTTAGGAACATGGGTGGAAAAGAGCAGCAGGTGGTTGGACGTCAGGTTGCTCTGGGTGAGTTTGGTGGCAGCAGAGCACCTGGGTGTACCCAGACGTGTCTCAGACAGGAGAACCCTGGCCACGGTTTTGCTGACCTGCAGCTTTGCTGCAGTTTAATGCTTAATTGCAAGGTGAGTTGGTAGGAGCAAAGGGCTGTGAACCAGATAGAGGCATATTGATCAAGAGCCGGGGTGGTCACTGAGCCAAATTTTAAGCCTTTTCTCCTCTTCTGCACAGCAGAAAAGCAGTGAAGTTGGATGCCACAAGGTCTGCTCGCAGGAAAAGCGGCTGTAATGGCTGAGCCAGGGCTCCAGCCTCCACACAAAGGGAGGAAAAGCCTGATTTACTCTCATCGCTCGGCTTGCGGCTTGCTTGAGGGAGGCAGCATGCAGTAAGAAATGCAAATAAAAAGAGGATATTTAGGCCTCGGGAAGAGTCAAGAGGGCAAAGCATCCCAGAAGAGCTGGCAAAGCCAGAAATGATCTGTAAAGAGCAATATTGTGGAAAGGGAGAAAGCCAGCGCTTGTGCTGGTGCCAGAGCAGGTGGGAGGCAGTGCACTTCATGGAGGGGCTGTCGCCTGGCTCTGGTTTAATTTTTCATGAACCACAGGTCTGTGTTTCACCAAGCGTGCGGGTACCGCTGTGCCCGTTCCCACTGCTCCTGCCAGGCTGTGCCGGAGTTACACACTGCGTGCAGTTATACCCCGAACAAAGGAGACGCCAGAAACGGTCCATGGGAGAGAGGAGGTTATGTGAGGACAGAGCAGCTAGAAATGCTGGAAAATCAAGTTAGCCAGCCATTCTGTGACCTACTTTTCTTTTGGCGATAGCTGTGGCTTTGCAGGGGTGAATGGTTTCTAATTTTAGCTTATGGTTCATCAGGGAAGTCTATATGTTTTTCTTACTGCCGCGCTAGGTGTGGATGAGGGGTTGGGATGCAGGCTGGTGCTGGCCTATATCAGATTTTCTCAGAATTCAGGTTTTCTGATGCTAAACACCTGTCACGCTGGTTTCCCCTCTTGTTACCTATTTAACGTGTATGATTTGAAAAGTTCCTTGGCATCAGAGAGGATAATTGTGGAAAACATGACCTGCAATCCCGTCTTGCTACACTCTGCTGGACGAGGAATTGATTTCCAGAAAAAAAAAAGTTGACTGTACAGATTCTGCTGGGGAAGAGTGGAGAGAAGCTGCTCTTGACTGCGGTGAGATCCTGTACTGTGAGCCTGTGGTCGCATTTGGGAAGGTTTTAGGAGACTTGGTTTATAGAGAGGCAGTTGATATTCTTATTTGTGGTCACTGAGATCCAGGTGCCTCCTGCCCTGGGTATGTGCTGACCGATCCACTTTATCTTGTCGCCAAAGACGAGCTGCGACATTGCACCTGAAAAAGTACCTTTCGGGAAATGTTTGCAGTATAACACAAAAGAACATGCATGCATGTCTGTAAGCCAAGATTTCAACTCTGAGTGCAAACTGTACCATTTCTGAAAGGGTGGATGAGAATGGAGGTTAGCATTTTTGTTACTATCCATAGACTAAACTGGGAATAAACAGTGGGAAGCATTTTCAAAAGCATCTGAGTCCTATTTTCAAAAGTACTTTTAGTCCTTGAAGAGACAGAATGATGTTTGAAAACAGTGATGGGCACTAAAATCCAGGTCATTCAGAAAGTGCAGTAGGGAGCTCAGAGACTGTTTTGGCTGCAGGGTGCCTGGGTGCAGGATGGGGTGCATTTGCCAGTCCCATCACCCCCTCTCTGGGAGCCGGGTGCCAGCAGGATGGTGCAGAGCTACCTGAGGTGGTGATGGGTGTCTCAGTTGCTGCTAGAGGCTGACAGCAATGCAGGAGTTGGGGATCTCCTTAATTAAACCATTTGAATGACCTTTAGTGTTTCCCCTGTCGGGGGAGAAGCTGATCCCTGCTGGGCCTGGCACCTCTAAGGTGGTTGATGTGTGGCACAGCCTCCTTGTGGGCTTTGATTTGTCCCTCTGGGATGTGTTGTTATATTGAGAGAATTTAGCTACCTTCACCTCAAACCCCCATAACCAGGGCAGATCCTCTGTGCATATCTTTAGCAATAGGTTTAATCTACTGAGCCATTCATGGAATTCCTTGCATCTATCTTCCTCTGAAATTGATCGGGTGTACCTGGGCTTGAAGAGGTTTTTGTGCTTTAGATGGAATTTCCAGGTGCTTGGCTAAGCATGGGGAGGAGGGCAGCACTGGCGTTGCTCCAGATTGCTCTCCGTGCCTTTCCTGGGATGCTGGGCTGGCTGAGCTCTCCTTGTCAGCGTATCCTGGAGGATGCTGCACCGTGGCAACTTGTGACTTTACTGGCTGAATTCTCCTCCAAGTCCTCTGCATGCCCAAAGTCCCCATCAGCTCCCATGCATGCAGCCATGCTCGTGCCTTCTCTCTGACCATCATGATGCATCTGGATGGTTGAAGGCTGTCTGCAGACCTGCTGTGCATTGGAGCCAGGCAGGATTCCTGCTTGGAGACCGGCAGATAAAAAGCAGCCTCCGTCCTTGTGTCAGACCTGTCCCTGAAAACAAGCGCATGTCAGCTTTCCTCTAAAACATTGAGCTCATTTATTGGAGAAGGAGAGGTCATGTCAGGACACGGCGTGACTTCGCCCTCCACCGCCGTACGGAGAGGGGGTGCTGTGTGCTGTGACCCACCACAGCACCGCGAGGGCTGGGGCGAGCCCCCCCGTGTCGCCCCTGCACGCTGCAGGTGCCGATGGCTTGCGGCTGCGTGAGCCCACCCCTGCTCCCCTGTAAGCCCTTCAAAAAACTGAGTTTGATGCGGTGCAGGCAGTGGAAGCAGGCAGCAGTGTCTGTCTCGCTCTTGGGACTGAGTTGGTGGAAATCAATAAGATTAAATTTTAATGCGTTTTCTGTCTCGGTGCTTGTTCCTTCAAAAGGGCACAGCTCTCTATCTATAAATTCAGTATTATGCTGTAAAATTGGGATGCAAAGGATTGTTTTGAACTTTTTCCACCCCCTGCTGCTGTTGTGTCTGTGCAGAGTGGGTTCCCAGCTATCCGTTTACCCTCCTCAAATACCTTCATAAAGCATTAATGCCCTGTCCATAAATAAGAGAATAAATAAATGAACACTTTTAGTATTGCAAAGTGTGCTCTAGCCGTTAACTACTCAAAGGCACAGAGTGTGACTCAGATCCCATGGGGATTTTATGTCTGTATAACTCTGATTTTCTATGAACTCCTGATTTACATTAGAAAGGAAGAATCAGACCTGCATCGTCAGCATGGAGCTAGTGCAGTAAATAAAACCTTATCAGTGAAACCGCTTTCAAGCATTAAATCTGCAGGATTTTTTTCAAATTCTAGTTTACGTGGTAGTTGGGGTGGGGGCATTTTGTACTTGGCTGCTGAAAGTGCCTTCTTCGTTTTGCTAATTTAGTTTTGTTTTTCGTTTCTAATAATCTTTATTCTGGGGTTGCCTCATCGTGGCTCAGTGATGCGAGATGGGCTTTCAGATAGTTCAGAGGAAGACTGGAAAGGTCAGAGGTTAAATGCTATTAACACTTCTACACGGTAGCAAGATTTCCAAAAAGATAAAATTGAAACATTTAGTCTGGAATAATTTCATTTCCTTTCTTTTTTTTTTTCTTAGATTTTTAAGGATGATTTTTTTGGTTGGTTGGGTTTTTTTTTCTAATGGTCCTGATGTTTGTTCTTAATGTCTGCCTCAGGATCTGGAGTCCCCGGTAGGTGCATTGACTTCGAAGCTTTGTCCATGACTAACCCAGACCAGATAATGCTGTGTCCTGCGTTTTCAGGTCCTAGAAATAAGGATGAGAAGTGCAGAGAAGCAAATCTGTCGGAGGGAGGAGTGTAGACCCTGCTGCACGGCTCTGGCTCCTTGGGTTGGGCGACCAGAACCTTCCTGTAACTGCTCTGGTGCTGAGACTTTGATTTCTAAAAGCCTGCTGCACAATGCCAACATTTTCAGCAGTTTTGCAATGGCAAAATATTCAACAACACTTTGCAATGGCAAAGCCTCACTAGCGCCTTGCTTTAAAATTAATATGCCTTTGACTGGCACCGTAACCTTGCAGACGACAGAGCGTTGTGCTAGGTCAGCGTGTGAGTGGAAACCCAGCTATGATGGGGGATTCACCCCTTGGCTGTGGATGGTGTATGAGCAAGCTGACCACAAAAACTGGTTGGCAATGACAAGCCAAAGCTGGAGACCGGTGAGCAACCGAAATGAGTTGGCTTGTCACGCTCCGCACTGGGTAGGCAGGGACTGGTATTAACACACAGCTCCAATGTGACCTGTTTCCTTAGTTTTCTTACTATTTGTGATTAGTCATTCGTAACCACTGCTGCACACATCTGCTAGCCCGAGCCTCAGGGATGGGGCACCACCGCTGCTGGCGTGGTGGGGAGATGGCTCCAGCCAAATGCAGGGCAGTGGGGAAGCGGGGAGTGTGCAGGGCACCCATATCCCATGGGCACCCCTAGAGAGCATCAGCCCCTGGGCTGGGTGAGGGGAGCCTGGCACATACCACAGAGGCTGACCCATGTGCCCTGATGCTCAGGGACATTTGGATTCAAGGAGAGCCTGGGGGAGGGCACTCATCCTCAGGCTCCCGTGGCTGGGTTGGGAGCACTGGTGGTGACCGTTCCTGCCGGCCATGGGAGCTGGGGAGGGAACAGCACTGCTTTCCCTTCTCGTGGTGCTGGGGCTCATCCGACCTGCTTTGTGGGGAGGGTGGCAAATCGCTGGGGTGGTTTGGCTCTCGGAGGGAGGATGCTGAGGTTTAAAGGGGAAAAAATTAGTACCTGTGGTCATAGGAACGAAAACTTTTGCCCATGAAACTGGCACTGCCAGGTTGCGGTTTGGTCCTGGCAGATCTTGGCACAGAGGTAGGGCCATTAAATCGCCCCAGACTGTTTGCTTTTCTGCTTCATGTAGAAAGGTGTCTAGCCTGAGGGTTTCCATAATTTCTGCTGACTTCAGCCACACTCCTCCCAAATTTTGTTTTAAACAAAGTCCAACGCCATCCTGCCTCTTTGCCACGCCACTCCTGCAGCTCCGCCTGCCCCGGGATGTAGGGCTGCTGGGACAGGAATTTTTCCCAGTGCTGCCCTGTGCACAGCTCTCCTGCCTCTCAAAGGGCTTTGCTTATCTCTGTGCAGGACATGCCTCATCCCAAATAGAATCCCTTCCATTCCCCAGCGCTGCTGCCTACGGGCTGCTATAAATAACCCTGGGAGCACGGTTCAGCTGCAGCAGCTTTGCACTGCATGGAGTGATGGCTGGAGTCAGTCCAAGAAAATGCCGCCTCCTAATTTCAGATCCGCTTTCTCAAAATAACTCTTGTATTTCCTTCTCTTCCATTTTTAAACTTTGCTTTAAGAAGAGCCCACACGAAATCCCAGACTCTCCCTCCTCTGGTTTCAGATGCTCTGCTACCTCGTGGGGTCGGCTCATCATCCCCGCGGGAGCTCACATGGCTGGAAAGTTGCTCTCCTGCCCGCTTCCCCCTCCGAAGCCTATTTTAAGTTTTGTCAAAGGAAGAACAAGGGGCTGGAGTTTGCTTTGGAAGCCAAATGCTTTTTAGGCAAGAATGGAGATTTTCATAGTCTGCAGGGAGGTTTTTGTTGTTGACAAAGATATCTTTAGCTCCGGGCCTATTGGAGGAGCGTGAGATGGGGTAAGAGCGTGACCTCCCCAGCCGTAGTCTGCCTGTCTGCGCCCCTGCCTGGGGGGAGAGGGGGAGGGACGTTTTTTGGGGGCAGATGCTGCTGCTTGCTATATCTGGAGGTCTCCTTTTGCATCCATGAGTCCTGTGGTGACACAGATCAGTGTTTGCAGTTCAGCTGCTCTTCTTGATCCCTCCGAAATGCACACAGAGGACTGGTACGTGATGGGCTTCATCTCTCCAAGTCGTGCCTAAACGTGCTCCAGAGGATGAGCTTCTGCCCATCGAAGTGCTCATGGTTCACTCGTGCCCATGCCAGTGTGAAACCCAGCGCCGCTCCACCGGAGCAAAGCAACTTTGATGGTAAATAGGAGAAAAATTCAGCCTCAGGGCTTCAGTCCATGGCGTTGTTCCCAGTGTTGTAGCAGTATTTCAGGACTCTGTACTGGATCAGGAAAAGGGGTCATTAGCTGCTTGCTGTGGAGCTGCAGAGGGACTATAAAACCAGTGGGGATCTTCATGCATCTCACCAGAAGTAATGGCTAGATTTGCTTCCTGATACATTTCTTTCTGTTAAATAACAGGGATTGCAGGCACAGGTGGGGTTAATCGGCAGATTTAGGATGAACCCTCTGGTTTCCTTCTGCAGGGTCAATCACTAAATGTACTCCTAACGAAATCAGTATTGGAACGAAGTCCTAGGTGGCTGTGACTTTGGAAAGGAAAGGATTTAACAGGGTGGTCTTCAGCAGAGGTCCTGCAGCTGTGGAGAGAGCTGGGGGCTGCCCTTGCATGTGATCCATTTGAGGCTTGCCTAAATTCCCCATCCAGGCTACTGGCTAGCTGAGTCCCCAGGTGCATGCACGTCTCCTTGTGTGTCTCTGTCCTCCAGGACGAGCCCCAGCGTGGTGGGAACCTTCTGCTGGGCGTAATATGTCCTTCCCAATTTTTCCGCCAGTTCTCACCTCGGTCTGCGTGGCCTTTCAGACAGCTCATTACGATTCTGCTATGATCTGATAAATGCAGCAAGGAGCATCAGCAATTACAGAGGGTGTCAAGTGTTAATTGGGCAGCTTTCAAGATAGAGGTATTTCTTTGTGTATGTACAAAGATATGACGTGCTCTGAATGGCTTCCCCTCCTGATCTTCCGTGCTGGAGACGTGTACGTTACAGTCAGTTAATGCAAGACAAATTATGTCATTCTTCTTGATTCGCCACATGTTCTGCCTATGGTGATTTGCCTCTGGGTTGTCTCATTAAGTTGTCTAAACGTGGCAAATGCAGCAGCTGAACATACTCGGCTTTTTCTCGAAGTTAATCGCATTGTACACGTGGGTCTCCACCACCGTCAGTTCCTAGCTGTGCCATCCACCACTGCCACAGCATCCTTCCCCAGCATCGGTGCCCAGGAGAGCGGGCCTCTGGTGGGACAGGCTGCCTCAAGCTGGGGCTGCAATCTTCTACCCACAGTTACGCTGCATGCAATTAATCAGGTTGCTGATTTTTTTTCCCCAGTATGTAACAGAAAACATTCAGGTAAGCTGCTGCTTCCCGCTTGCCAGTAGGTGGTGGTGGCCAGGAGGGCAGTTAGCCAAATCATCCCCTTGGCAGTGGATGCAGTGTCTTTTGTAGACGTTTTAATGACCCTTCCTGAAAATATTACTGCCTGGTTTTAATTGTTTAAAGTTTCTGCATGCCACAGTGCTGGTGTTTTCTGAGGTCAGCAGATTTTATAGCTCTTGGATACCAAAACATTAAGCTCTGGCTGGGAGTTCTCCTTTACATGATGAATATTTCCAAGGGGCAAGTTCCCGGGCAGATTTGGCTTGTTCCCATTAATGGAGTCAGGTGCGCAGCGTTGGAAACGTTTAATGCTTGATGCTTCGAGGGGAACTGAGTTTGTACGGCTCTTGGGTTTCTTGCCCAGGCTGTGTGTTTGCTGGGGTTTGATTTCCCCATCACCAGCTGGAGCATCCTTGGGGACGGCAGAGCCAGACACTGTGTTAGTGGTCTAAAGCTTTGCAGGCAGGTCTTGGTGCCAGGGACCACTTTGCTTCCCCTGTGGGTCAGGTGGGGACAGTCCCTTCTTCCCCTTACGTGTCAAAGCACCCTCACATCAACAGAAGAGTTGGGAGCAGTTTATTGCAGTGCAGAAAATGTAATTGCCGTGTGTGTAAACACATGACTCCTTTCCCTGGAGCCCGAGCCCTAAGTGAGGGCAGGCACTTGCTCTGTTGCAGCTGTTTCCCAGCATCTCCCGGGCTTCGTTCCAGGATGCACTCGCTCTCCAGACCCATCTCCATCACCGGGGCGGCCGTGCTTTCCCTGTGGTCCCTGCAAGCATCTCGCCGCTGCTCCGGCACCGGACAGAAGCGTGGTGCGCACCGAGCGGCGTGCCAGTAATGCGGGAGCAAGCCGCTGGGTGGCTGCCCTGTCTGCACATCCCCACGGGCTGCAGAGAGAGCCAGGCACCCCCTGCCCGTGGTCCTCCTAGGATGGAGCAGGGTCTCGGGAGAGGCCAGAGGGGTGGAGCGGCTGCCTGGGACAAGCTCCAGCTGCATTTTAGGCTCTGCCGCAGCATCGCTAGCTGCTCTGCTTCTCTGCATGTGTGTGTGTGTCCTTGCCTGTGAGGCACACGCTGTGATCATGACATCTGTGAACCCCGAGGTCCGCTGCTCAGGAGCGCTGCGGATGAACAGGCAGGGACGCATTAATAGCGGGGCTGCTGTGTGCATCGCGCATACGTGTGGCGACAGCGCCGGAGCAGGCGCACTTTGTGGTAACATCTCTTGTACCATCCCTGAAGTTGCTTCTAAATTGCAAGGAAGCTTTGCGTGCTTCTGAGCGTACAGTGAACAGAGAAGCTGGAAATGTGTCCCGGTTGCCCTGTTGCGGTGAGGCACCTAGCGTGGGTTTTGCAGCTGGGCCGGGGCTGTTTCGCCAGGGCCCTGAGCTTGGCTGCGGGCAGGGTGACTCATGCAGCTGTTCCCAGGGTCAACTCTGCAAAAGTGCGTGCTAGCAGATCAGACTGTGTGTGGGTGTGCAAAGCCCTGGCGAGGCACTTGCACACCTACTGGTGGCATCGGCGCTTCTGTGAGGACTGGCTGGTGGCAGGGGTGGGTAGGTGAAGCTCTCGGAAACCCACCGAGGGGGCGGACGTGGGGGCAAGCCGGTGGGGTGATGTGCTAGCTTTTGGTGAGACATCTTTTGTGCTGAGACCCTGGGAAACTCATCCTGTCGTGAGCCAGCAGGAAGGTGAGATGCCCGGTGCCAGAAAGCAGCATGAGCCAGACCCCCGGAGCTAAAATCCCTTCCCTGCCCTGGGGTGGGGTCTTCACCAGGGTTTTGCCAAAGCCCCGCTGGCTCTGCCAGGGAGCCCAGTCCCCCCCAGCCCCGGAGCTCAGCTCCCATCCTGCAGCTCCGCCAAGGCTCTAACGCTTATTGGGTTGAATGTGCTCCAAAAAAGGGTTCCCCCTGCATTTTAAATCCTGGGAATCTCAGCTCTACCCGCTGTTCCTTCACCCCTATTTTAGGCAGCTGTATATTTTTCTCCCCAACCCCCACCCCCCCCCAAAAGCTAAAAGTACCTATTTTATTGAACAAACACATCTGAAAATCTGTCTCCTCACCCCCTTCACTGCCAGGTGTTTGGCTTTATCGACTCATCCCTGTGGCTTGTAGGCAGTGTGCAGTGATCTGGTTTTATCGGACTGTCAGTAACCCCCCCTGCAAAGCCTGGCTTTGTGAGGAAGTGCTGTTTACTGAAAATGTCATCTTTTATTTAGACTCCTGCTGCAACCAACCCATGTCTTTTTTCAGTCCTGTTTAATTAGTAACCACTGCACAGCCCCTGACACGTGTTCCTGGGTGTTTTTTTTTTCCTTCTAATAAGCACTAGGTAGCTTGGCCGGGGGTGGAAGGGGGCAGAGAAGGGCTCTTCTTGCAGCAGGGAGGGGAGGGAAGCGAGAGCAAGGCGAGGAGCCAAGGGCAGCTCAAATATAATGATCACATGCTTGCAAAGTGATGAATCCTAGAAAGGGCATCTCTGCGTGCATGCCAGCTCGCCCGCCACCCTCCTCGGCAGCCGCGTGGAGGTAACGGGTGCGATCCCACCGTGTGGCACCCAGAGAGGTTGGGGATTCGGGTCACTTCCCAAGCAGAGCTCGGATTCATTAGAAGTCATGATATCTCGAGTGCCGCAGCCCTTCACCCATGGGACTTTCCTGCAGATCCGGAGGCTGAGCTGAACCTTTCCACCCACTTTCAGGCAGGGGTGAGATTTGTAGCGGCTCTGCAGGGGTTTGGGAAGGGGTTTTAGCACAGCGGGAGACCTGGAGCAGAGCGCTACGAGTGTAACGGATGGCAGAAATAACTTTTTTTCCTCTCTCTCCCCCCCCCCCCCCCCCCCTTTCCTCCCTGCAGAAGAAGGCAGAGGCTGCCCACCGGATCCTGGAAGGACTGGGTCCACAGGTGGAGCTGGTGAGTGTTACTTCTCGCAGCGGGGAGTGGGAGCTGGGCCAGGTTTGGAGAGGTTCCTGGGTGGCAACCGCAGCGCCCTGTGTGCGTGTATAAGCTGTCAGAAGGAAGGGTTGCTGCTGGCCGGGACCTCTCGCTGGCAGAGCACCAAGGCAGGAAGCAAAGTGGCTGAGATGAGTGCTGAAACACAGGCAGACACACACACACACGCACACACGTATGCACACACACAGAGCCCTCTTCGGAGAGCCTTAACCCTTAGGCTCCTTCCTCACACGGCTGCAGCAGAGCTGGATGGCGGGAGGGGCTCTGGCACAGTCTGCCTCCTCTCGAGGTGCCGATGGCTTCATCTGCTGATGGCACCCCCAACTCTGGGGCTGTGGGGCTGCTGCCTGGCCAGCCAGCCTCGTGGCGCTGCACGGGATGGATGGGTGCTGGGACGGGTCTCCTCTGTCCCACCCCACTGCAAACAGAGAAGGGTGCTGGAAGGTGCTCTGTAAGAACAGCCTGGTGCAGCTGCAATGACCTGCAGATATCGGGACTTGCAAGCACCCTATTGCTGTCTCCCTCATGCACAGGGAAGCTGAGAAAAACAACTTATAATAAAATGTCAATTTGGGGCTGCCCCCTCATTCAGCAAAATCCAGCTGTAAGTCAAGCGATTGATTGCTGGAGGGGTGGCTGAAAACAACCCGAGGGGCTGAGTCCTGGAGAGGGGTGCTGGGGTAGGGTGCGTCTGCAGCGATGCCGCTGGAAGGGTCAGAGGGGGACAGACGTGGTCTGACAGAGCGTCTCTTGCTTTGTACTGGCCATGGGGTGCAATGGAAGGAGCCATTCCTGCCAGGTGGGAGTGGGCAGCTCACAGTCCTCGGCAGCTGTAATTTGGACTTGCCTTGTGGAGGTGGTACTAATCACTGTCTTTCCCGGGTGTGTAAGGGAGAGGTCACAAGGGAATTAGTGCTCACTGCTACGTGTGGAAGCCCACTTCCTTGTTTGGGGTGGTAACGCTCATTATTTTTCCTTTGAGTCACCAGGGTCAAACCCTTTGCTCTCTTTCTGCTCTGAAGATTGGTAGCGCCTGGGGTTGGTGCTTCCTCATCTGAAAGATGTTGCATTTCCTTTCCTTCCTCCCCCGCTTCTTTTTTTTCTCCTTTTTTTCCTTTCTTGAGTTTGTTGATGCTTTGCCCTTGGGTGCTGACGCTGCACAGGGGAGCTGCAGCAGAGTCTAGTGCAAACCTTTCCTCTGTTGCCCTGCTTTACCTCTGCTGAGAAAACCCTGCAAAACCCTGGCTGGGCTCTGCGGGTGTCATGCAGACTGTCTCATCTGTCTGCCCAGAGAGATGCTTCCTATGGCCCAGCCCCCACACTGTGTCAGGCAAAACAGCACCCGGGACCTGCCAGTGGCCTCTGAAAGGTGAGATGAATAGTCAGATCTTCTTCTGAGTTGGAAAGGAAGCTGCTCCAGGAAGGAGGGCAGCTTTGCAAGCTGTGCTCGACATGCACGCCTGCTCCACCGTGTCGCACGCGAGGTGCACCAGCCCTGGAGCTGCCACAGCCCAGAGGTCTCTTGCAAGGAGGTCGGGCAGCCTGGTGCTAATCCTGTGCAAAGCCTCCCCAAGGAGTGGTGGTGGCCGCCACCCAAATGCAGGGTCTTGGATTGCTATCGGCTCCGCTCAGGCTGCTGACGTCGTGCTTTTTTGGTTGTTCAGGCAGCTCTGGTAATTGCATTTACTACAGCGATGGTGACGGATGTGCATCAGCTTGGTAGCGGGGCAGATTGCCAGGGGCTTATGGTGTGAGGTGAGAGGTCACGGTGGAAATCGGTTAGTCGTGGCTGAGAGAGGCTGGAGGTTACTGCAGCGTTGGCAAACGGTGGCTGCGAGCAGGGTGAGGTGGTACGAGGTCTTGGGTGCTGCTGGCAGGACAGAGTCAGAGGCTGTGTCCCCGGCTTGTGCGGGCGTTAATGGGCGGAGGGGCCGTGGTGGGGCTCTGCCTTCTGTCCTGCTGGTGGCAGGTTGCTCCGAGGGGTTTGTGCTTGAGCGAAGAAAGAAATCCCATTGTCTGAGCAGATCGATGGGCTTGTTGAGGCTGCCTGTAGTGTTAGCTGGAAGGAGGGGTTTTGAGTGCGATCCAGGATAGCATAAACAGGGATTTACCCAGAAGTTTCGGTTCTGTGTCATGGGTTTCCCATCAAGTTGGAAGCTGCTGGGAGGTGTCCCAGCTCTGGTAGGAAACTCTAATTCCTGACTTCAGTCTTTTAAACAGCTCCCTCTGAGCTTCCAGGCTTACAAACTCTTCACTGAAACTAGTGTCCTTGGGTTGTACATCTCAGGGAAGCAGCAAGGTTTGCTGCTGGTTCCTGGCTTCTGCTGCTTTGACCTTACAAGGTCTGGCCCTCCACTTTTTATGTTAGAGGTGTCATTCATCGTCTGAGCTTCTTTGGAGGATCCTCATTTTTGTGCTCCTGGGGTTTTAAACGTGCAGAATTGTGCCTGAATCCCTTTTCCTGTTACTCCTTGCTGGTGCGTCTCCATCCTGTCTGCTGGGGTTTTGGGTGGCCCTCACATCTTCCCTGGCCCCACACCAGCCCCAGCCGATGCAGAACACACCGGTGTGCTGTGCAGTCACGGCCACTGCCCTCCGCTTGACTGGGGCTCGGCTCCCTCTCCCCATGGTGAAAATCACCCCTGCCCAGGAATCCCTGGGAAGCATGGATCCAGTTCAGGTCCTGGGAAGCTGGCGCTCCCCTCCAGGTCAGGAGGAGGTTGTGACTCAGTAGGCCAGGTATCTGCTCATTTCATCCCTGCAACGCAGCGGTACCATGTTAAAAATGACCCGATGTTTTCCCTAGAGAGAAGTGTTATTGAGATATGTAGTCTGAACGCTGCAGTGGCCAGAAAACAATTGAGACCTTTCATTCTGTTTTATTTTTAAAGAGCTTTCAGTAAATCCAAGGTTTTTTTTGGTAATAGCTTTGCATTGCAATTACGTTTTTCTTAAATGTCATCCCCCAGAGAAATACATTACGTGTCCCTTACCCTGGAGAAACACTGTGGATGTTTTGAACATGTCACCTTACCCATCTGACCTGTCAGTTTTACTTCTGCTTGCTCCTTGAGAAGGTTGTAATGCTGTGCAGGTTGCGGATGGCTCTGAGGGAAGACGCTGTTTCTCAGTCCCTGCCCTGTTGAGAATAGAGTTCTGTAACTATTTAGTCTACAAGGATATGTTCTCTATGGGGTAGGTAGAAATTGTCTCCTGGGCTTGCTCCACTGTGTGTGCTGAGGTGCAGTGCCGAGGCTGTCGTGCAGACAGAAATCTCTTAAGATGCTGGTGTCATGTGGATGTTGGGTCTGGGTCCCAGAGTTTCTTATTTCTGAATATTTAGGTATTTCTTTTAAAATTATGTGTTCCGGTCCTTGTCTGTTAACACTTAGGTTTGCTAACTAAGAATTTGAGTGGCTGTTTATATCATAGGTAAGTAGTAGTGGAGAAGAATCAGCAGCCTTTGGTGAGCTGAGTGGCATCAGGGCATCCGTGATGTCCACCTGCACACGAGCATCCTCTAACCCAGGCGCAAACCAAAACATTTACTCCACTGCCTTCTCCCAGGAGGGCGGTCTCTGTAACTCACCACATGCGAGCTTCTTTGCTTTGATTTTTATGAGCTCAGAGGGAAAAGAGGCACTTTTACTTATCAATATTTCCAGTTCATGCAGTCCTCTTCAAAGAGGCAGTCACTGGTCAAGGCAGCCCAGTCGAGCCTTCCCAGGGTGGCTGTGGACATGATGCTCAAGAGCCACAGCTTGATTTCTTCTCTCCGTGGTGCAGACCTGCCTCTCCTGAGCTACGTGATGAGACGGATGTCTGTGTTCCTCTGAGCTTTCCAAGCGTGAAGTGCACAGCCAGCTCTAAGCCTGGAGCCAGACCAGCAGATCTGAGAGGATTCGTGACAGAAATACCCCATGGGAAGGGAGACCACTGAGAACGTTTCCTTCTGGGGGACCTGCCTGTCCCTCTCGTCTGCACTGGCTCTGCCAGCGTGGGGTGGCCGGCTGTCCCCTTGCGGGTGTCTCCTAGCATCCTCGCAGCCCGCCGTCCCCTCGCAGGGTAACAGATGCCTGAACGCTGCCAGCAGCCCTGGAGCCCTCCTGGGAGGCAGCGATCTCACCACGTCTGTCTGCCTGGGCTCCTCTGCGTGCCTCTTCCACGTGGGGATTACATGTGCTCTTCTAGCGAAGAGGGACATGTCCAAGGGCAGCCAGAAGAAGCAGCTGATGACCTGCTGGTGCCAAGATGCAGCGGTGGTGGGCTGCAGAGAGTAGGCAGAGCTACACCCAGTCTCCTTTCTGTGCAGCCTGATGTGGCTGTCCCAGTGTGTGGCAGGGGAGAGGTGAGGCGGTATCTGTTTGTTACAGGGCAGTAGAGACAGGCTGGCTGTGTGGAAAAACAAGCTTCTGGGCCAAGCACTTGTAATGATGGTGGGGAGATACCATGGAAGAGGTGAGAACAACGCCTTCTTCAAACTGGAGGAGAAAGGGACCTGCCTGTTTTGCTGGTCCTGTCCTCTTCTGTGCTGCTTACCTGGCTGAGCCGATGTTCAGCAGATGTTTTGCTCTTTTCCTGTGTTTAATCTGAGATGAAATTGGGTGGACCCAGAGTGTAGCCTCAGCTGTATGGTCACAATAGGAAGGTGAGCTGGTTTTTATGTAGCTATAGCCAGGATGCTGCCTTCAACAAGCACCCGGCCATCCCGTGTTCCCCTGTCTGTGTTTGGCGGGGGGACAGATTTTAGACTGCTTACAGCTGATTTGGTGAAAGTCTGTGGATGAACTGCTTGAAAACTTGGGCCGTGTTTCCATGGTTGGACAGCAGCTGCACTCGTTAGGTGCCTAGTTGCTGATGATGGTTGGGCCATGGCAAGCTTTTGATTAGCATGGTTTTGGACTTGTTCACACCAGCTTAGCCAATAGCTCAAAGTGTTGAAGGGCTTAATCCGGAGCACCCTGTCAGTCTGCTTACATGGGCACAACTGTTGGCAGCTCCTGGAGCACAGCCTAAGCTGTTAACCACAATGGGTGGGATTGAGCATGGTCTCTGTGGCACCTCCCCTCCCAGAGGTGGGACCCTGCAGGTTCCCCAAGGGTACATCACCCTGCAGATGGGAAGGGAGAGGTAGTGAGGGCAGTGACTGGCTGAAGGTGTCCGGGGTGGATCCAGCTCTCCTGACTGCCCGTTGAGGGCCCTGGCACGTTCCCCTGAGGGTGCAGGGGGCAGAGCAGCTCCATGATGGATGTTCACATCTGGTGCTGGAGACAGTCACGGTCACTGGGCTCTCTAAAGGGCAAACCTGGACAAACCACTTGTCCTACCGGAGCCCAGTGCCCCTCCTGAGGGATGGACAAGGGCATGACTCTGCGCACGGGTGCTGGGGAGCTGCAGCAGTGTGCCTGGGGGCCAGCCCGCCCCTGGCATTGCTGGAAACCCCAGGGGTGAACGCTTGTCCTGCCTGCAGTTGCCTGCACTTAGCTCCCTGGGAGAGCTCAGGCAGGCTTTTGCTGCGTAGACATAACAATTTGCAGCACACAGACTGTTTCTTCCCGCTCCCCAAGCCCCCCTTTCCCCTCGCCTCCCCCGTGTCATATGTTCCAAAGCGCACTGCGTTTTTCTATCAGTGAATAACAACCATGTACTCCGCCGTGCCGTGTTTATGTGGATTATGTCACAAATTGCTTGTTCTGAGCCAGCTCGCTCAAGCGCTGCCTGCCCTCCCATGGGCTGAGCTGGGATGCACTGTGACTCGAGCGGCACCGCCAGGAGCCAGCACCCTCCAGTATGGCCAGGGAGTGAGGCTGGGGGCGATGGGCGGGCTGGGGGGCGTGGGGACAGGCGCCTGGGCTGGCACAGCTCTGGGAGACGGGAACCTGCACCAAGACAGCAGCGCTTCTGATGGGTTTAAGTTTCTAAATGTCAGACCATACCATTTATGACTTCATTTTTCTTATTTATTTCAGCCATTATACAACCAGCCTTCAGACACCAGGCAATACCATGAAAACATTAAAATGTAAGTACATGGCAATAAAGGCTATTTTAAATGTCAAGTTGGGCATTAGGCTGGAGTGGGAGGGATGCGAGCTTGCTCCCAGATCCTAATTAAAGCTGCTGAGGAACCGTGAGCATCCTTTTAGAGGTGGTGTTTCGTGGCTCCGGGTGCCTGAAGCACAGACCAGCTCTAGGAGCAGCTCCAGGAGCTCAGCAGCTGGGAGCCATAGCTTCAGACGGATGCTGAAGGTGCTCTTTGATTTTTCTCGGGTGGGTGGACGCGCATCCTGGCCAGTCTCTTGGCACTTTCCCAGAGAGCACTCACCTAGGGTGCTTTCTTCTGTTTTGCATATACTGAAGTATGAAATCAGCTGCCAGCGCGCGTGTGTGTGTGTTTGTGTGTGGGAAAGATGAGGTGAAATGAAAAGTTGCAATTACACTTAGATTTTCATGAAGCACCTCTTGAATGTCTAATAACAACTGGTTATTTCAAAGATACTTAGAGAATTAGCAATCATCTAATTTGACTTATCACCTCAATACACGATTTAATCATCAACCTGCATTTAATAACCACATTGAATTCCTGAACATAGAAGAAATATAACAGATAATGAGAATAGCAATAATTGTGATTATTGTTGGAAATTTAAATAGTCAAACCAGATCTGAAACTTTTATCTGCCTTGAATGAACCGATGATTGCTCTGAGCTGCCTGCAGCATGTCTATTTTGGTACGGGCTCGGTCAGATGGTGATAATCATCCTTAATAATCTATTAACAAAAGTTAATAATCTTTTGCTTTTCAGCGGTATGTTAATTGATGTCAGGGGGATTATAGGGAAAGAGTTAGCGTACCTCTGCTGTTCTGCTCTGCTGCAGGGGAGCATGGTAGGCGCTGGCGGTGTTTAGGTGCTGTCTGCTCCCAGGGACTGTGGGGAGGTTTGGTGATGTGACCCCGCCGCACGCTGCCTGGCCTCCGTTCCTGCTCCACCCAAGGCTTCCTGTGTCATCCAGGCAATGCACTCACTGTAAAACATTCAAACCCCAGAGTCACCCCAAAACCTTTGGTTCCCACAGGGCTCAGCAGTCCTGAGCAGCCTCGCTGCCAGCACTGGGCACTGGCACCCTAAATGTAAGGATCATGTTTGGGTACTCGGTCTTGGCCTGGGTGCTGGGAGTAAACCCAAAGTGGTGCTGTGCCATGCACCCCTGAGGTAGGGGAGCATCATCTCCTGGTGTGTGTGAGGAGGATGTAGAGACTTCTGTGGGAAGGGAAGGCAGACAGAGAAGTCAGTAGGAAACGACGGCTTTTCTGCAGCTGAAAAATCCCAACAGCTTTTTGCTTCCAGACGTTTCCTTTGTGCTTTGTGTTGGCAATGCCCTTACCCCTGGTTGGTTGAGCTTAGCAGATATTGCCACAAGTGTTGGGCAAGGACCCCCCAGGATTTTGACACTTGTGCTTTGGCCTGGGTCTCCTGTCATTTCAGCCCTCTGGCCGTTGCCTTCAGTGGACACGCTGCCTGCTAAGGCAGCTCTGAGAGGTGTGGAGGATGCAGATGTGTGCCCTCCACACTGACCACCAGCCCACACCACTCAGGTGTGCTTTTCTAGCTGCAAAGGTGTGAAAAAGGCAAACAAAACAGAGCCGCCCCCTCTGGTTCACTGACTGCATGCAGGACTGCTGAAGTAGGTGGCGATTTTACTTGTGGGAGAGGCCATGGTGCCTGGCCGAGGGACTGTCCTCCCTGTGGGCTTGCAGGCCCCTGCTTTTGGAAGTTGTTTTGCTGTCAGTTCAGGGGGTTGACAGCTGATAAACCACCTTGTAGAGCATCAGGTGCTGGCCCAAGGCCGTGCTCTCCGCGTTGCTGGTTGTGACTCACCCCAAGCACTGATGGCATGTGGCAGTCACCGTCTCTCGGGGTCCCCCGACCCCCCTCTTCTCTTGAAGGGCTCCACGGCCATCACAAGCTGGGTGCTGAAGGTGGCAATTTCAAGCTGATCACTAGTTTTGTCCTTGAAAGAACAAGTTAAAGGTAGATTGAGATACTTCACCCACTCTCCATTCCCCTGCCAATATTTGTGGGTTTGCGATCACATCTTCCCGTGATTTAAACCATTTCCTTTCCTTGGTTGCTGCCTGAAACACAGGCACAAATAAGAGTGAACTGACTGAGCAGGTCAGGAGTGAAACCAGTAACGAGACGTGAAGCCCTGTCAAACCAGCTTCCTGTGCCATCGGAGCAGGCACTCCTCTTTATCCCTTCCTTTGTAGGCATCCATAGGGTTATCCCAACCCTCTCGTGCGGCGGTGGCGGTGGTAGACCTAGGAGAGGTTGGAGCAGGCAGGCTTGGGGTTAATGTTCACTGTGATTAATGCTGCAAAAATATGGGAAGGAAACCACACATTTTAACGAAAAACCTCCATCTCCTCCTTCCAGAAACCTTGCAATTAGCTGCCTTCAGCTGGGTATTGATGCCAGCCGAGCGCATTCCCACATCTAGGTCAGCAAAAGGCCCTTGAGGGGTCTGGGCTCCAGATGTTTGCAGCTTTTGACCATGGGCCTGTCTCAGAGGTCCTGGGGTCTGAATTGCACTTTGCTACTTGTTGATGGATGTGCAGAGAAATCACTGTGTCTTGTTCTCCCATCTCTGTGTCCCTGTTGCACATTAAAGGACATTTGGATGCTTGGGAGGCAAATACAAAATCAAGATTTCAGTGATTCTTCTAAGCAAATGATTCAGGGTCCTTTGACCAAGAGGGAAAGGTAGGAAACTTCTTCGTTTTGACCAAATTGTTCTACGATGTTCAAATCCTACCTATAACTTCTGCACGGGTTGCGTTTGGAGATACTTTTTGTTCTTTCCTTGTTCTTAATATGTTTGTGCTTTTCTGCTCTAGAAGAGCAGCTTCTGCTCCATAGCCTGGAGGTGGTTGTTTTGGTAGGAGATGCAGTAAGTGCACAGGGTGCTGGGAGACATCAGCCAGATGCCTTAGAGCACCACAAGGACAACGGCCAGGACACCACAGGTTATATTTTGCCGAGGTGTAACTGGATGCAGAATTTTCTGAACAACTTCACCCTTCGCAGGTTTAGGTGTGATGAAAAAGACTTTTGGCACATTGCCGGAAAATCACCTAGGTTGTGATTCTGTCCGGCATTGCATGTTGGCTCTGTTGTGCTAAATAGAAACTGCTCCCATGTGAAGCTGGTGTGGAGCCTCATACGTGGGCGCAGGGGGACGGCCAGGCCCTTACTATTCACAAGTGTAATTTGTGAATAATTTTTTCTTTTTTTTTAAAAAATATTTCCTAGGGTGGATTTTTTGATTCAGTTGAATGTTTGCAAGTGTCAGTGGGAAGGCATTTGAATATCACAAAGCCAGGATTCCTCGATTTCTCTACAGCGATACTCTTCGCCTTGCAACACTAGCTTAATTCTTCCTGCTTGTTTGCTTTGCTTTTCAGCTGGGGTGAGTCACTTATGCTAATGGAGCTGACTGGGGAGTTACGGGAAGAATTCCTACTCTTACTGAAATGTTACTGGTCTCTTATTTTCATGGAGTTTTATGGCCTGTCTCCTATTCAGTACAGTTAAAATTAATTTCATGCCCCAGTTCATTCTAGTGTTTGCAGCTTCAAAAGCTTTTAAGTCCTATTTAGCTGCCTCGCTGTGCTCTGTTACCCATCTGCTTGGGTCCCTTTGGCTCACCTGTGAGTGCAGGCTTTGAGTGAACATGGTTAATTTTGTATGCTACATCTGCCACGTGATCTAAGGCACCGTTGAGTGGTTTGTGCCAAAGAGTTGACCTACCTTTGATGGAACCATGTCCTTTCTGTTTGAAATACCTGCTTTGTTGGAGGGAGGGGCTCTGCCATGCTCCCATAAAGAAAGAAGAGAGCAAAATGGTGTTTAGTTGCCCTCATTTTCATAGGGATAGGGTGAGCTTTGCCCCGTAGCTAGCTTGGCTCTTGCTGTTTTTCAAGGTGTGAATTTTTTGGCTTGGCAATGGACTGACAGGTTCCTCCAAGATGTGTTGCAGCTCTGAACACACCTTGAACCACTTGAATGATTCTGTATCAGTTGAGAAGGTTGCAAAGACCCCTTTTTCTAGATTTTGCTGAAATACAGCAACAAATGCAGAGAGCACTTTTGCACCAATTAAGCAGCAGTGCATCTGGTCTAGGTCTCTTATTTCAGTGTTTTGCCAGCTGGATATACAAGGATGAGAGCTGCTCTTCCTACCCTGCCATGGTGGTGATTTTGCATTTTCTCTAGACTCCTGGCACCAAAGGTATTAACCTTCTTTCCTCAAAGTGTTTGAAAAATGACAAGATGTTGTTCACATGAGCAGGATCAATTATCTGCTGTCTACCTGGAGAGATATTCTCTGAGGGGGCCTTCCTCTCTACAGCAGGAGATTCCTGCTCGGTCAGCCATGAAAAACAGCCCGGTAGGACTCTCCTGCCCCCCTTTCCCAGCGCAGTCATCTTGAAATCATAGTCTGTGGGATTTGTGTTTGAAAGCAAAACGTGAGCTTCTGAGCCTTGAAAAAGCAACAAAGGAAAACTGAAAAGCCCAGGGTAGGTATGTACAAGGTGCTGTTTGCAGGGTTTGCTTTAAACCTTCCTTTCAAGATCTTCTCCTTGCTTTTATGCTGAAATTCAGAAATGTCGGGGTGAAACCAGGCTGCATCCCCTTGAGATGCTTGAAGTGGTGTTGGAGAACCAGGGTCTGAGTGTACAGCTAGAACAGATCAAGAGCTTGGTGTGATTCTGGTTTTCTTGCGTGTCCAGATCCAGCAGCAGCAAAGCTGTGTGCACTTTTAATATTTGAACGTCTGGGTTGCTCTCTGCAGCTGACAGCTTTTTGCGGGGTGGGGGGAAACGTTGCCTCTGCAGAATGAAAATCCACAGTCAGGATTTTCAGGGAGGTTTAGGGGCTTCTGAATATCTTTTCCTTTTTGAAATGCACACCACCACCACCACCCGCCCCTTTCTCCCAAAGAGCAGAACAGCTTTCTTCTGAAAAAATCTAACTACTACAGCTTTCCAAATCACTTGTCACTTTGGAAAATTTAAGTCATCTTTTCATTACTGGCTGTTTAGGGGTTTTAGTAGCACTGGATTGCCTCTAAATTCATAGTTGAAGCCTGACATTAATACAAATGCTCTTCCAAACCCTGTCATTACTAATGCATTCTCTTTCAGGTCTTTTTATTAGCGCTTGTAGACATTTTTCGTGTTAGAAGTTCACCTAGCAGCTCCCTGCTCATCCCATTGAAGGTTTCTCATCTCTGCACTAGGGCAGAAGTATTACCTTGTGATGAATTACTAAATGATGGAGACACACAGTGCAACCTTCTGCCTCTTTCTCTTGCCAGTGAAAAGCCAAGTACTGGTTTTGGGTGGACTATCTTGCAACACTTGGGTTTGCAATGTCAGCTTGGGCTCCAAGGGAAGGCAAAGACATCAGACGGGTGCCTGACCGAGGGCCAGAAGTGCTCGTGCACTTGCGCTTGTCTCATTTTGGTCCTAAGCTTGTAGGTGCTAAGGGGGATGGGCATGAATTTCCCATCTGATGTTAAGAACTGTGGTTGTGGATGTAACTGCTGCCCAAGGGAGTCACTTGAGCATCTCAGTGGGAGCACCTTCACAAGGAGATGGCACTGCGGGGACCTGGACAGGCTGTGCTGGGGGTCTGGCCAGGGCAAGCTCTGATAACAAGGTGCCTGTGTTTGCCAAGGCATATCCTCCTTGGAGCACAAACATCTCGCTGGCCTCAGTGTGTGAACCGCCAGGTGAATTAACAGTGCAAACTTTTTCATGAATTATAGTGATAACTTTGGACCTCCAAAGCTGAATGCATTTTTGGACCTGCAGAGGACATGATTTGAGAAGCTGGGAGACCTCCAGATGGCTTCTTTCTCTTGTGTGTTGTTCCTGGGCACAAACACAGCCTGCCTGACTGTACATCCAGAATGATGAACTTCTGCCACTCTGTTCTAGAGGCGCTATGGTTCTGGGGGTTTAGCTTACCCCAATGCTCAAGGGCTCTGGGGTAAATTAACTAAAGATCTGCCTCACTTTTCTCCCCCAGAAAATGGTTCTGAATATTGCAAGGAAACTGCTCTGAACAGCTGGCTTTCCAGGAGCGTGCCCTGCCTTGGGGTTAATAGGTTACAGTGTACTACCAGCTGGAACTGTGTGCTCCGGCCATTTCAGAGCAAGGAGATGAATGAGTGCGATGACCCATGAACAGGATGACCTGCTCCCTGCCCTCTCTGCAGGGCGTCTCGCAACTAGAGGGGTAGGGAATTGGTGACTGCCCTGAGCTGTGGCTTGGGATCCTGGCATCAGCGATGGATAGGAGCGGGCGTACGTGGGGGAGGACAGCCATTTCTGTATGCTCTCCCTTGCCTCTTGGCTGATTTCACCTTGGAGCGTTCTTGCTGTGCTCCTTGGGCCCCATGGTTTGCCGATCTCCAGTCTGACTGTTTGGTTGGAGTTGGCAGGAGGCTCCTCCGTTTCCGACCCTCGCCTGCACGATCAATCTCGCTGTACAATGGCTTTGCCAGCTGCTCGCTGCCTCCTTCCCATCGCCCTTTGCAAGCTTGATCCCTACTTTGTTTGCACTGGCTGTTTGATGAAAGACGTTCCTGTGTAATTAAATACCCCTGATTAGTTTTGATCAAATAGCAAACTTCCTTTCATCTCGTCTTGCACCAGCTGAAGGTCTCTGCGGGCAGGCTCGGCCAGGTGTGCTGCAGTGCATCGGCTCTTTGTATCTTTGGAGTCTTATCCCAGGGCTTTGGCAGTGTCCACACGTGTGTACACACCAGCATCAATGCGCATGCGTGCACGCATATCCTTTTAAGATCACAGCCTCCGGAAGGACCGTAGCCAAGTAATTCATGTGGACCTCAGCCAAGTAACCCAAAAGTCAGAGTTACGGCTTCTCTCCTTGACTGGTTCCATTGTGAAAGCCAAAAAACAAAAACAACCGTGCAGCAAGCCAGTTAAGGTGGAAGCAGCTGCTCCCACAGGGTTCCCTTTACTTTGCTCAGAGTGGGAGATCTATTTCACTTGGTGGTTTGGAGGCTGGCTCTGAGAACCACGCTTGGGTGGGGCTCACCAGTTAGGTCAGTGGGGCTGTGGGACGAGGATGAGTTATGCAAGGGTGAAAAGCTCTTGCAGAATCATACCCAAAATTACAGGTAACATTTGACTCCTGCTTCCTGCGCTGGTGGTAGGTGACAATCAAACATCAAGTTTTGAGTTTGGTTTACCTTGTTTGATCTCTGTTTCCTCCTGCTGGTGCATGTGGGGAAGTGCTGGGCAGTGGTGGGGCTGCCCCAGGCTCCCA
Organism: Phalacrocorax aristotelis; assembly: GCF_949628215.1. Classification (NCBI taxonomy): domain Eukaryota; kingdom Metazoa; phylum Chordata; class Aves; order Suliformes; family Phalacrocoracidae; genus Phalacrocorax; species Phalacrocorax aristotelis. The sequence continues at coordinate 10,813,364 of NC_134290.1, read as the reverse complement.
GGCTGGGTCGTGCCCAATTTCAGGCTGGTGCCTGGTACTGGGGCTCTTCCTGCACTCGCCCAGTTGATACCTGGCCCCAAAGTAGGGGACCTGCTTCTCCTGAGAGCCTCTGCTATCTCAGACGAGAAACAAATGGGCTTCTAATGTGGGAGAAACCCTGACTCTCCCACAGACTCCATGGCAGGCTCAGCTTACCCTTGCCCTGCTGGGATGGCGGAAGGAGATTGTCACCGGTTGAGTTTACCAGCAATGAGGACGTAAATCTGCAAGGCACTTGCAGAGCAGTTAAAGAGGAGCAGCAGCCGTGGGCTCCCAGCATGAGGCTGCACCCCCCGAGTGTGGCCAAGCGCCAGTGTTTTGGGGACTGGCTGGCTGGAGGTGACTCCGTGCCTGAGGTCTGCAAAAGCTCAAAAGGTCAATGCCTCTCTGGAGAAGGCTGGGGTGGATGTGTGACCTGCACTGGCTCATCTCCCCTCTCTGCAGAGGAGCAGAGAAGGTGCAGGAAAAGCTCTGCTGGTGACCAAAGGACTGGGATAGCTTTTGGCACAGGGAAGGTAACAGATGTGGTGTCCTCACCTCAGAAGAGCCACCTTCAGAAGGAACTGTTAGAAATGTATAAAATCAGGGCTGCTCTGGAGTAGGTGAGTGGGAAACGTGTAGTCACCATGTCATTGCAGCTGGTGCTGGGGGATGCTACATGGAGCTGAGAGCCTACCAGAAGGAAGGGCTTTCCCAGTAGGCACACCAGGGAGCTGTGCAGCACACGGCCACGGGGAAGGTAGAAATGCAGATGGGCTCCAGTGGTGAATAGATGAGTTGTTGACCACAAGGATGGGGATGTGCCATCTGGCAGCCCCGAAACCCCAACTCGTCAGAAGCTGGGCAGGCTCCGCGTCTCGCTGGGCCCATCCCAGCCTGCCCCTGCCGTGCCTTAGCAGCTGCAGGGGGCATGTCCAAGGACCAGGCAAGGGACTCGCACGTCCTTTTGACCTGGCATGGTGTGTGGCATGCCAGCACAGCAGTACTTAAAACTGTCCACAAGAGTCACTGTTGCTTTAACTAAGGAGCCTCCATTCCTTCTGCCTGTGAAAAGCCTGATTTCTTGATGCTGCGGAGGTTCAGGTCTCCATCCGTGACACTTTTCTTGTGCACCAGCAAACCACAGGCAGGGAGCTGCAAGGATTTGGGCTGCTGAGGAGGACAATGAAGGAGGGTTGGCATGTTGCAAGAGCAACCTTTCCCATGTGCTGCTCCACACTGGTTATTTCTGTGGAAGACTCCCAGCAGACAGCCCTTACCTTCCCTGCCTGGGCCACCGCAGTTGTGCTTGACTCTGATTTGCCCAGGGAGCACAGCGTGTGCTTCAGAGACGTGTGGCCCGAATTAACCTCTCTGCAAATGGTTTCTAAGTAACAGCAGTACATGTAGCAAGATAAACTGTGAAGCCTATTTATATTTACCAAGATTGTATTAACCTTTGAAAGGTTGACCTTATGCAAAAAAAAAAAAAAAGATAAAGCAGCAAAAGCATTTAAGGCATAAGGGGGTTTTGTTGTTATTTTTAATCCTTTTGCTCTCTGATTGCTTCAGCCTAAGTGGTGGTAAACATACAATGGCTTTCAAGGCATTCCTGATTTTTGCAGCTGTGGAGCCATTAAGTCTTTGCCTTTATTAGTGCCTTCAAGGTCAGCCATGATGCAAAACTCAAGGCAACCCATCAGCTGCGTAAGAGCTGCTAATTTTCTTCATTTACTCTCCTGTTTCCTGATAACTTGTATAGCAGATACAGCAGCAGTGTGTTGCTCCTAGATGTCACCCAGGCTGGGGTGGGGAGGGCAGGGGTTGATTTAGCTGTGCTGGCCCCAAGGGACAAGCCATGACCCCTTGCTGGGGGCTGTCCCACACATGATCATCATTAGCATCACTCCAGTGGTTTCCCCCTGTTAGCGTTTCCATCAGAACTGAAATAAACAAACAAACGGGAATGTGTCTTTTGGGCACAGTCTTCTGTTGGAGTCTTTTGAGGCTGAAGCCTTGAAAGGAAATCCATGCAACGGGGCCTCTGCAGGAGGAATGGCTGCCCGCTGCAGTACCACACAGCGCCGGAGCTGGTGACGAAAGCTCAGCACGTACAATGCAAAGGGATGCAGGAGCACATGAGGAGTCAGAAGGAGAACCTGCAGGTGGGCAGAGGAATGCCTGGTGTGCGGGGCTGGGAAATGGGTGCTGGACACTGCTGGACAGACCTTGCTTATGGGTCTGGAAGTGGATGCTCTGGAGCATTTGGCACAGCACAGCCCCGCTCCTCATTTCTCATGCCTCCCTCCCTGTGCAAGTGGGCAGACATCACTGCAGCTCTGTGCCTCAGTTTCCTCAATTTTTGAAGGCAAGTGAATGCTGTTTCCACAGAGGTGAGTGTTGAGGTTTAGCTCAGCCAGTCACCTGCAGCCTCCTTTGAGACTCCTCGGTGGCTGAACCACTCAGACAGAAACAGAAATCAGTGGCGTTGTGTGATCCAGCAGGGAGAAGGCTTTGGCAGCAATGTTTATTAAAATATTTAATGAGGTGGCCTCTGGTCTTTGCAGTGCAGACCAGAGCAACAGCGGGTCCTTTGTAAACGTGCCGTCAAAAAAGAGCAAAGGCAGAAAGTGCCCCATGTGTGGATTTATTAGATTCCCCCGGCCCCAGTGATCAATGCCACTTTGATTTCTGAACAGAGTCAAAGGACATGGCTTGATATTCAAGCCCTCGCTCAGAAAACCTTTGTGGATCCAGGTGTCTGCTCTGCAGGAGCCTTCAGCCCTGTCGCTTGACTGTGCCTTTTGCTGGCGCTGCCTGGAATTGGGTGTGTACGGGGATTTGGGGCTGTGTGGCCTGAGCTGGGGATACTGGAGTCCGTTCCCAGCCAGTAGCTGGTGTTCTACATTCGAAGGAGGAGTAACGAGTGCCACTTGCTAGCACTGCCTTGGAAATCAAGGTCTATTTTTGCACCAAAGCGTTCAAGGCAAAGACAAAGGGAATGAAGCAGTAGTGCAGCTCAGGCAGTGGTCAGGCGTGTATCCCGTATCTCCGGTAACTAATTAAGAGGGGATAACAGAAGTTGCAAGATCCAAATGGTACTATTAGGACCAAGAATCAAGCCTGATGCGTTTCATCCTTGGTAAACTAAAAGGAGGCCACAAAGCTGACTGTGGCTGTTCTGTGCTGGAAAAGAAATCATCCCTGTCCCAAATCCTGCTGCCTTTCCTCTAGCAGCCATACTTGATCTTGGAGGTAATGGTGCTTGAGGTCCCCACCCCAAGGAATTGCTGTCCTAAATAAAACTCCTAATTATTGGGTGCCTGTATTATGGTGGTGCCCCCAGGCCCTGCTGCACACCCCCATGTGCAGGTGGGCTGGGATTCCCTGGCACGCTGCTGGAGCAGGGGTGCAGCCTTGGCGGTGGGCTGGGGGGACCTGGGGTCCCCAGGGCAGCACTTGCTGCAGGAACACTGTCGTTCCCCATATGTGCCAGTGCGTGGTTTAATGGTGTAGCAAGTAGAGAGTTCTAAAAGTGAAAAATGTTGATATGTTCTGCGATGTTCTTCATCACCAAATTTAGCCAGGAGTGTCCCCAGTCCTTTCTCTAAGTGAGCTGGACCCTCTGCCCCTTCCCAAACAGTCTCTTTTGCTGCTGCTGAGGTTTAGGGATTTAATGGGGGGAGGAGGGTGTTTTCTCCCCTCCCCACTAGCCAGGCAGGGAGGGGAATGAGGAAACAGCAAGGGTGTCTTTTCATTCTGCTAAATGCAGCAGAACATGCCTACGTGAGACTGTTAAGCTCCTGATCAGTAATTATACACTGCAGCTCTGCCTTTAATCGGGATAAAAGACTTAAAGAAACGCCTTTGCCCCTGGTCTCTACATTTTACCTAGAGATTTTATTGCTGTATTAGTTACAGAAACAACTGCAGGAGCTTAGGTTTGTGCAGACTTTGGGAGCTCGTGCAGCCTTTCCAGCTCCTTACTGCTTTGGCGCTGCTTCTCTGTGAGCAATTACTTCATGCTGTCTTTAGAAAGTAGAAAGAAGAAGAAACCAGGGGGGGCGTCTGGACAGACACTGGGTTGGTTGTGGTTGCAATGGCTCGTTTCTTGAGGTCCCAATTCTGCAAGTGTCTGAACTTTTCCTGGCTGGTTTGCTTGCAGCTTTGTTAGGCAAGGATCCAAGAAAGCAAGAGGTTAGGAGAGATATGTGCTGCAAGCCTTGCTGCAATCCTGCCTCCTTATCAGCACCTCGGAGCCCAGGGGTGAATAACCCCTTGGAGCATGTGTGTGCTGACAGCTCTGTCGGTGCTGGCCCTGGGGACCTGGGCGGTTCAGGGTGGCCACTGCTCGGAGGGTGCTGGGGGTAGCCGCCTTCTGCCACAGAGAGCTTGGCATGAGCCCCCCAACTCCTGGGACCCCATTGGGTTTTTGCAGATCAAAATGTAAAAATAATCAAGAAACAGCCTGGCCCGTTGGTAAAAGCAGAGCTGAACGTCTGCCCGTGTTCAGTGCTGAGCACACGGTAAAGGTTTGCAGAATTGGGAGTTCATTAATTAATTCTCAACCTTAGTCCTGGTTTTACCAACAGACGTGGGTGAAGTTCCTTGTGTAGGAGGATTTGTTGGTCTTTCTCTAAAGCTGGTGCGAGGTCCCCAGATAATCGCGTTTGTGGCTCTGAAGTTGATGCAATTCTGAGTTAAGGTGGAAGCTGTGTTGCGAACCCCTTTGGGAGCGGGGAGAGCCGGCCTTTGGATTTTAGCCGCCTCGTTAATCAGATCTCTTTTTTTTTTTTTTTCTTCCCCCCCTTTACAGAAACCAGGCAATGCGGAAGAAGTTAATTTTGTACTTTAAGAGGAGAAATCATGCTCGCAAACAGTGGGTAAGTGATTCGCCTATGGTTTACTTTATATGTATAAAGCAGCATAATTTATTATGTCAGAAAGAAAAGGAAGTTTTCCAGTAGAGAAGTACTGGTGCTCAGGCCTTTGCCTGTTGCATTGCTGTGGCATCTCTTATGCTTAAAATAACTTGGATGTAAAGGAGAGGTCCCCAATCCTGCTGCAGGCACCACCTCCCTCTGCAAGCACCCCCTGCAGAGCAAACACAAGGGTTGGCTTAATCAGATCTCAGAGCACCTACCCACAGCATAAATGTCTATTTTGTGAGTAATTGAACCCTAAGAGAGGTGTGAAACAAGCAGACTCTGCTTCTGATAAATGGTCTGAAGGCTGATATGATTCCTTCCAGCTTACCACAGAGCAATGTTCTAGGAATTTGTGGTTTAAATCAAAAATCAAGCCCTGGCCGGTTAATTTCTAGGCGGTTTTTCCTGTGAGATAGTTCCAGTGTCCTTCAAGGAGATGGTTCTTGGTTAAAGGGGGAAGGTGGGGTTTATTGTGAGACTTCACAGGCATTTATTGCAAGTCCTTAGTAAACAGAGGAGACAGTTCGAGTGGGATTTACAGAATTTATACATTTTCAATGCTGACGGTTGCCTGCAGTAGTCACCAGTGGGAGCTGAGAAGCAAAACCAGCACAAAAGGGTACATGCTGGAAGCAACCAACAGCCCCCATTGGTAAGGTGGATTTTGCAGCATCTTTCCATGAAGTGTGATTCAGCTCGTGATGCAGGGCTTCATGTTTTACGTGGAAGATGTAAATACCAGTTCTTGACTTGGTGTCTCTGTTCTGGGACAGGCTCAGGTGCCGGCGTTAGCATCTTCAGTTGCCAATGGTGCAGCTCAGGGCACCTCGCGGGCCGCAGCTGAGTACTTCTGCAGTTGTGCGAGGTGGATCAGTATTCCCTTCCTCAAAAGAGGGACTGTAAAGCGTTGTGTGGTTTTACTGGAACCAGAAGGGAACTGACCAGTAGCTGCCTTCTGGTGGAAATGCTGGTTACTATGCTAAATATGGAGTGAGTTGCTCTGTTGTGAATATCGAGGAGCTGGGGGAAAAGGTTTAATTAGGCTGCAAGAGCATGGTTCCTAAAATACGGCTTGCAGTAAAGATGCCTGTCATGCAAAATAGGTGAATTTCTGCCAGCCGGTTTATTCAGTGTCCTTGAAAGGGGGTTTTTCAGTTTAGGGAAGCATTTTGCCTATTCTACAAAATAGGCAACATACGGTTGCTGAATTTGCAAAGTGAATACATTTGCTGATTCTGTTTGCAAAATGGGTACGCTTAGCTATTTTTCTGCCTATTTTGTAGCAGACCCTATTTTTAGCAAAGCCCATCTACGTGCCAACATTTCTTTCTGGCTTTTTTATTTTCTGGGGTATTGTCGCTGCCCAGGGCTGGCTGGAGCAGGGTCAGAGCTCGGTCCCTGTAGGGTCGAGCCCTGAGAGCCTCACCAGAGGATATGCAGGGCTTCCTCCTGCCTCCACTGAGGTCGGCACAGCAGAAGACATTTAATTGCCATCAGAGGAGTGATGCTGCGGAGAGAGAAGGGTAAAGGGAGCTGTTCTGGCTGTAAGAGGTTTATCCCCATCAGCCAGGGAAACAAAACCATGGGGCTCGCATAGGAGTTGGACTGGTTCCTCCTGTCACCTTCGTTCTTTCCCTCCCCTCCAAAGAGCTGCTCCATTCCCTGGAGCTGCGAGAGTGTGGGCTGTGGGAGGGCTCGGGCTTGGCACACCCAAAAAACTGCCTTCAGCTGCTACGGCGGTGTTACTATTCATCCATTTTTAGATACGCATGTCAAGTCCAATTTGGCTCGCCATCACTTAGTTGTGTGATTGAGAGACTGATGGGCTGGGGAGCCCAGCCGGGAAGGGGAGCAGAGGAAGCACCGATGCTAAAAGGCGGTACAGGTGGTTGCTGAGGAAGAGACACGCTTGCTTAAGGATGCTCAGAGGATGCTTGAAGAAGGAATAGACGCTCTGCTCCTGAAGTGCCTGACCGGGAGCTTCTCCTGGTGATTGAGCTATAAAGATCTGGGGAATGCACATTGCTATAAGGTGCCTCTAATCTTGGCTTTTGAAGGATGGCAAAAGATTGCAGGGAGCATATATCCCAGCTGGACCAAGAAGCACTAGACCGGGATGCTGCGGATCAGCCCCGCTGTGATGGGGGTTTGAAGCTTGCGTGTGAAGAAGGATGTCTTTGCTCCATGGTGGGAAGGGGCTTTAAGAAAGCAGACGCAAGTCAGAAGTGTTTGGCTGGTCCATAACAGAGCTGTGCTCTGGAGGGTTGAGCCGTGTGAGCGGGGAGCTTTGGTACTGCCCGCCTTGCTGCTAGGGTGTGAGCTACTGGGGCAATCAGCAGTGTGATGTTGATGTTGCTTTTCCATCTGCAAATACCGGTTCCTTAAAAGAGGAATTCTAGATAAAGCTTTCATCCAGCTGTCCCAAAGAGTGGAGGAAAGGGAAGAAAAAGAGCCTCCCCACTGGCTGCAGAACAGCCTGGTGGCTGTGCCAGGCAGCTCTGTGGGGGCGATGGCAGTGTGGGACCAAGCGCCAGCTCATTCCCATGGGGTATGAAAAACCTTTCAAAGCCTCGAAGCTTCTCACCAGACCGAGAACCTCGTGCTGGGCTGTCCACTGGCTGCTCCACAGGCTGGTACACAGCACAGGGCACCAGCTGCCTCCCGGCGCTGAGGCTTGATAAACTTTGCAGGGTATTTTTAGCCTCTTCCCAAATGTGATGCTCTGAAAGCAAGACGATGTAGAAGATTTGCTGGCAGGGTGGGAGCTCTCATTTTCAGGGTGCTGCTAGAATTGCTTCAGGAGGGGTAAAAATGCAGCAGCTGTGATTTCTCCGAGCTGCCATGGTTTGGCGTTACCTGTAGCTCCTTGCCCACAGCATGAGATTCCCCTTGGTGGCTTTTAGAGCATTTTTCTTTTTGTTCTCAATCCTTGCTTTCATCATACAGCCATTTCCTTTAGCTCCTGTAGAAACCCAAGCATCTCCTGTGCATCCGTGCAGGGCAGGAAAGTCTCTGGCTCTGGGCATGCAAATGGAAACCAACTTATCTGTGGGGGTGAGTGTTGGTCTGCATCAGCTACGGGGTTTGAGGTGCTTTGTCCACCCTACATTATTGTCGAGGTGCCTCCAAAAGGCCATGGGAATCACAGGATGTGTTGCTGCACTTGGGTTATTGCCAGGTCCGGGATACCTGGACCAAACCCATGTGCCAGGACCAGCGTGACGCCAGCCACGAGTTGCTGCGGGTGACTGGCACTAGGAATGGGCTGTGGAGCTGCTGGTGCTCAGTGTCCACAGCACAACTGACCTGTTTGGCTCGGGGTAAGCCAGCTGCTTCCTGACTTGGAACTGGGCGTTTCTATCAGTTTGGGTTTTTTTTTTTTATCTCTGCCCATTTTTTTTTTTTTTTGTGGCTAAGAAGCAAGCAAGAGGTTAGCAGAGCACATCTGGAAAATCCTACAGCTTTGGACTTCCCTCTGGTCATGGGGAGGTGATGGCAAGAGATGAGTTTAGTTCTTTGAAATCTGGATTCCCCGTCTCCGCTGCGGTGCTGAGCGCGGTGCTGGGTGTGCCAGTGCCGAGCCGCCCGTTCTGGAAAGCAGCATGGGGGACAGGAGGCGACCTGGGGTTTGCCATTGATTATTTTGCAGAGTGACATCTGCTTTCGCTTCCTGATTTGGGGCCTAGAAGGCACTTGTTTCACTCAAAATGAAACCTTAAAACCCCCCTCTGGTTGCCCAGCTGCTTTCACAAGAGGCTGGGTGCCATCGCTCCTGTAACTGCTGCAGCTGTTGGGGACCGTGGCCAGGCATCTTCTCAATGTCAGCCTCGCTGGTCTGTGGGCATTCTCCTCCAGGAAGACAGTGGCTGGAGGAGGGAGGAACAATTTGGGGGGTGTTGGAGTGAGGCTATTTTGTGTTGCAAATGATATTTTAATGTTATGGTTACTGGGCTGGTCCCATGTATACCAGGGAGAAGTGCAGTGCTGGACCTGTGTGGGCTGCTGGGTGAGTGTGCCATGAGTATGTTGCCTGGGGAGATGCGGTGTGGAAACCCCTTGCAGTGCCACTTTTCAACAGAGCCTGTGTTCACTGTCAATGGGGACGCGCTCATCCCGCTCCTGGGCCAGAAAGGAGGAGCGGCAGCTGGAAAAATACTTCTGCTTTCCAGGACAGTGGGGGAGCTGGGGACATCACGGTGCAGCTGGGCCACCATGCCATACAGCCTCGGACAGGGGCCGGGTGCCTGGCTTTTGGTTTTGGAGAGCCAGACCTGTGCGCGGAGCTGCCCTGTGGCCTCAGTCCCATCAGTGTTGGTGGCGCAGAGCCGTGAGCCCTGGGGCCACTGTGTGTGGGTGGGAAGGGGTACCCAGCTGCAGGTGCCTCAGCAAGCCTCTCCCTGGCATGGTGAGCTGGTGGCTCCAAAATTACAGCTCTGCATGCCCTGCTTGTGCAGCAGGGACCCGCTCCCCTGCCCTCCTGTGTCCTCCTCCAAGGCCACATTTCAGTCCCTTCTTGCTTGGTGGCCTCAGGCAGGCAACTCGCCCTCTCCCCGTGCATGGCCAGCCATGTCGGAGCAGGGGCTCCCTCCCCAGCACCGGGGCTTTGGTTGCTGAATCAAGCACCCAAGGTGCTGGAGGATGATCAGGCACACAGTGTGGTAGGTGGGCAAAGCCAGGCTGGGCGAGAGCCCTGGTTTCACTGAAGATATCAGGTCTGGAAGGGAAACGCCTGAGAGTACCTGATGGCCTCTTGAGAATTTACCCTTGGGTTGGTCCCAGACCCTGGAGCATGTCCCTGTCCTAATAACTGTATTTCTTTAGGCAACATGACTCATGCTCAGCCTGAGCAGCCAGCAAGGGACAGGCCTGGAGGAGCTGCCCTTCCCAGGCACATCTCCTGAGCTCCTTCTCTCCCTCTGCCCTTTCAGGAACAGAAGTTTTGCCAGCGCTATGACCAGCTGATGGAGGCCTGGGAAAAAAAAGTGGAGCGCATCGAAAATAACCCCCGGCGCCGTGCCAAGGAGAGCAAAGTGCGGGAGTACTATGAGAAGCAATTCCCAGAGATCCGGAAGCAGCGGGAACTGCAAGAGCGCATGCAGAGGTTAGAGGAGAAGCGGTAGGAAGGGGCTGAGCTGGTATCAGACAGCCTTTCTCTTTTCTTTGGGGATGGGTGTGGGATTTGTTTGTGGAAGGAGTGGGCTGGGGTGGCTATGGGTCCCTTTTCTCCCCTTCTAGTTGAAGGCAGAAGCCATCAGACAAGCAGCTTTGCTGCTTTTTCCTCAGGGTAGCTCAGCACAGAGCCAAGAGAGAAGGAAAAATGTCAGGAACGTGGTTGCCCATCTCCCCTGTTCTGCTGATCTCCTGGCTGGCCAGGTCACAGGACAAGGAGTAGCTCCCTTGTGCTGGCTCCCTGGCCAGGACCGCGCTAATTACTGCCTTACTGGTGGGCCTGAATGAAGATTTGCAGATGGATTTGGTCATGTTGATGATTTAATAGATGCACATGCTTTGATCGGAGCATTTGTAGGGAGAAGAAAGGTCTGCAGAGGTTATAGGATTGACTGCAGACAATATGAAAGGAGCAAAGTGTCTCGCTGGAAGGGATGTCCCTGTCTGTGCCATCCCTGTCCATTTTCTCCTCCGCATTGGAAGAGCAATTGAGGGCATATTGTTTCCTGCCAGGAGGAGACACGATTTCATTATCTCCACCCTTCTTGCTGAAAACTCCCCGTCCTTCCCATCTCAGCTCCGGGATCTTGCCCAGGGACGCCTGATGTGTGTAGAACCCAAAACCTTGTGCCAACATCCCATCCTTGCACGCCACAAACAGCTGGATGGGTCCAAACTTCCTAATCAGTGGCTTTATTTTATCTTAAAGAGAAAGGGAGAAATGGTACTGAGAAATGTGTTTAGCTTTTACGTTCTTAATAAGAAAAGTTTTTAATTCCTTGGGAGGCATGGCTGTTATGTTGGGTGATGTTGAGGGGGAAAGATGTCGATGGCTGGTTTTGATTTAAAAGTTCCTGCGGCATTTGCAAACCAGGTGTGGTGGGACAGTGCTAATGGCTCGGTGCTCATGCTGACGCCTTTATGCCGTTGCGGTGATGTGATGAACAGGAGGAAATAATGGTGGGGGAGGAGTATGGTTGGGTATGAAATATGCTTCTGTTGTAGCGATCCAGGACATAGCTGTTGGCACAGGTAAGAAAGGTTGTTTGAGGCTCTTAATCTGTGAGCCCTAAACCTGGGGGGCGTGGGGGACAGTGCTGTCTGGGCAGGAGCAAGTGCTGTCAGAGCCCATGGGACTGCAGCAGGCACCGTTCCCACAGTGTGGGATGGGGTGGCCTGGGTGGGGTGTTGGGTGGGATATGGCCATTATGGAGGTCAACAAGGAGGACAACAGGGCCAGTGAGTTGTCATGAATGTGGTTTACAAAATGGAGCATCAGTGTCTGAGATTTTCACTGCCCTTTCCCAGCAGGGTAGGACAGAGGGGCAGTGGCGGGCTCTCCATGTCAGCCGCGCGCAGCGAGCACGAGGTGTCAGAAATCATCGACGGGCTCTCAGAACAGGAGGTGAGACCAGGTTCTCCTTTCTCCTCTTCACCCCTCGCTCTACTCTTCTCTGAGGAAGTCAGGAGATTACCACCAGGTCCCAGGCCAGGTCCCATGGTGACATTTGATACCCAATCCTACTAACTTCAGGCCACGCTGAGTTTGGGGAGGTTGCCATGATGCCTTAGGAGGTTGCCTAATACACTTCCTGGGCAGGATCCAAAGTGAGGTGTTTGTTTAATACCCAGCAGCATCTTTTCAGCTACCTAAGAGACGTAACAGAGCTGTGCAATGGTTCTGCAGGAGCAAAAATGGAACAAAGCACCCCAGGAGCCGGTTGCGAGTGGGTAGGTTTTATTGGCATTCAACTGCCTCTTAGGGACCTGAAACGCCAGCACGCTGCTCGTCCTGGGTAGCACCCTACAAACGCCTCCTGGCTGTTGGTTTAAACTGGAAGCAGAGGTGGGAAGGGAAGGGAGCCGGTGCCCTGGCTGCCGGGTGGAGGGGTTTCTCTGTTTCGTTTTGTTTTGAATGGGCTGTGCGGCTTGACGCAGGGGAATCCTATGGAATGAATGGTTTGTATGTGAGCCAGTTGGCCCACATCTTCTGGGAGTGCTCCATTCATCTTGAAACATCCCCGTGACCTTGGCTTCATTTGGATCTGGTTTCACAAGGGTTCCACTCTCTTGGCACGGAAGCGAACTGCAATAAATGGATCGCGTTTGGGAGGGGAGAGCAGCCATTGCCCAGCAATAGCTGAGATGTTTGCTGCCTGTGCACCACGGTTCGCTCCCTGCCCTGGGTTCCAGGCAGTTTGCTGTTAGCCAGTTAAGGCGATGACCTGGAGGACATGGATCTTGGAAGGAGAAGGAACTTTCACAGCTCTGCAGAGGTCGTGGCCAAGGGGAGCGTTAGACGATTGCCTCCGACCTCCTGCACAGTGTGCTGCTAAACTCCACCCTGATAGCCTTCTGCTGAGCCCCAAGGCACCACTTTGCATGTCTCAGAGACCTTAAGAGCTTCCAGCCCTTCCACGGTGTTGGAAGGAGCAGGGAGGTGAGAGCTGGGGAGCATCACTGGTGGTAGGGGCCAGATCTCCACCCCAACACATTGCTGGAGAGGAGAGAGGTCTGGCTGCCTGCCGGTGGGGTGTATCTGCAGCAATACTCTCAGCACCCCAAGACCCTGCCAGGCAAATGGACAGGCCCTGCACACTCAGCTGCAGGCAGTGCTCCTGCCAGCTGCCTCTCTGCCTGCCATGGCTCTGCACAGGGGCTTTCTCCTTTTGGCTGGGATGGCCTGCGGTTGTCAGGGTCAATGCTCTGGCTGCAAGCTGTCGCTGACCTCCCGCGATGAGGTGACACGCCCAGGGCACCTGAAGCAGCTGGCTGCTAAACAGGAGGCGTTCTAGCGAGGATGAGGAACGTGATGAAATGAGTTGAAATGTCTGTGTCTGTGCAGAGAGCTGTGTTTTAGGTAGAGCAGGTTAGGTCTGATCAGTTGCAGCAGGGAAGCAGAGCAGTGCTGGGCAGGCCTGGGTCAGCAGCTCACTGGAAGGACTCCTGTTCGCCCAGGAACCAGCATCTAGCTGTAAATTAAAATAACAGCACTTGAGACCTGACCTTTCTGGGTCAAGGGTTAGAGTTTATGTCTGACCAGTGCCATCACAGGTGACAGGGAGGACTCGGAGTGACAGCGCTGCTAGCAAACGAAAGAGGGTGGTCAGAGCATACCTTTGTCCCTGCAGGCCAGACCTGTGCCGGGGAACCAGCAGCAGCTCAGCCAGAGAGACAGCCCTGGCATTCGGGCAGGGGACGGCACAAATGAGACTTCACATTGGCCACTCTGTTGCAATTACTTAACAAAACCAGTGTGCCTGGTCTGTCCTGTCTTGGGGTGCAGCTGGGGCTCTGGGTGAACTTTGAGCTCGAATAGGATGGAGTAAAGGCATCAGATTATGTCCCAGGGTGTTGCAGTAAGAGGAAAGAGAGGAATGACAGCCCTGTTAGGGTGACATTTGAAACCACCTGGAACAATATTAGGTTTCCTGTGGAAGGGGGACACAGCATCTCCCTCTGCCCACCCCTTCAAAAAGCTTTGCAGAGCTGACCCGCTTTCCTCACAATTTGGGGTGCAGGACTGAACCTCCATGTAGCCATGGGTTTGACGGCTGGGAAGGGGTTTGCACTCCCTGTGCCACCGCTGCTTTGACTTGTCTCTCGTCACGGCCAGGAGCTGTTTTGCTTAAGTCAGATGTTCCCATGCGGTATCTTAAAGCCTTTTATTTCAAAATGAAAGATTAATTGTTTCCTGCCTGACAGTGATAGCCTCTTTCAGCATTTAATTCATAGTCACTCTAGCAATAAAGCTGTCTAGTGCCTGCTTTTGAATTCTCCTGTTCCTCTGCCTGTCCTTTCCTCTCAAACATCTGTCCCCTGCGGGCCCGTGGTGCTGACCAGCTGTTCTCTCTGCTTTCCCCAAAGAACCTGGAGAAGCAGATGCGCCAGCTCGCTGTCATCCCACCCATGCTCTACGATGCTGACCAGCAGCGCATTAAATTCATCAACATGAACGGTCTCATGGATGACCCCATGAAGGTCTACAAGGATCGGCAAGTGATGAACATGTGGAGTGAACAGGAGAAGGAGACCTTCCGGGAAAAGTGAGTGCAGCCCACGCACCTCTTTTTGCATAGTCCTTGGGAAGTGTAGACAAGACCCGTGCAATGCTTTGGCCCGGGCCCCAGCACGCTAAGGTATGATTTTCCCAAGGGCTTGTCTTGCCCCCCAGGGTTACAGCCGCGGTTACTGTGTTGCCTTGGACCTGGGCACAGGGTGATGCACCTGCAGAGAAACCTCAGGCCTTCCTGTATGGTTGGTGCTTTGGTGCCTGCATGCAGAGATGTGGGAAGCTGCTGCTCGCAGCAGGGCAAGAACTAGTAGTTTTTCTGCTTCTGCTTACCCCCATTGTATCAGCCAGTTTAAGGATAAAGCCAGTGAAACCCAATGCTCCAAACACTGCTTCGTCTTTTGATTTACATGCCTGCCCTTTGGGCACTGTGTTTCCAGAGGAATTCTTGGGGCTGTCAACATCCAGCCCTCGCATACAGACCCCCTCAGGCTGCGGCTTCCACCCGGTGCCCGTCCCTCAGCGCTCCGTCTTGCTCTCTGCAGGATTTGCCACCAGCTGCTCTTTCCATGGATGCATTCCCACATCAGACACATCCAAACTCTGGCTGCAGTGCTTTCTCCTGTTTGCAAGCACTGCTTGAGAACAGCTTTGCTTTATCAACTGAGATCTCTTGGGCAATTTCTGATCTCTTCCCTGGGTACCACCACGCTGTCAGCTAACCTGTGGGTCCCAGCCCAGTCTGACATCCAGACTCCATATCTCACAGCCTAGCGGGGACCCCAGTGTGTTTGCACGGAGGACCGGAACATTCTTGGTGCCCCCAGTGTGCCCTGTGTGTCTGTAAAAACAGAGCTGGAGTTCAGCTTCCAGCAGGATGAGCCCTACCAGGGCTCACTGCTCTGGACACGGGTACGTGGGTGCGCCAGGGCCACCTTGTCCCTTGCGGGAGCACCACCTTAGTCTGGCCTCTGGGTGATTGTCAGACAGCACTGTGGATTACCAGCAGGCCCACAGCCAGCCATGCTGGAAGCCTCTCTGTGTCCGGGATCCCTCCTCCTGTCCCTGCTCATGACGGCTTTGGTTTGCAGCTGAAATAACTAATTGCCAAGACAGACCGAAAAAGAACAAAACAAGCAAACCAGCTCCAAGCCTTTGGTAGAGGAGAATCGTCATTGCTAATTAGCCCTAAAATGTGACACTCCAAACAGCAAGGCTTGCCCACAAATGACGCAAAGGCTAATTACTTGGTCTTTAATGGTGGGGTTGTGCCTGGCTAATGGGGCTGGAAGAATCCACACCCAGCTTGTGCATCCTGCTGTGCACGGTGGTTTCTGTGTCATCACTGTGGCTGATGCGGAGCTCAAGGCATAAATACAGCAGGACTTCAGGGTTCTCACAAAGCTCATTTTAAGAGATTGGTACTTAGGAGCTGTAAGGAGGGCCAAGGAAGCCCTGCCCAGTTCTCAACCCGATCCCGGTGTGTGGGTAGCCGAGCTGCCTGGTGTGCTGCAGCTTCTGGCCTGGGTATTTAAGGTGAACCAAAGTTGTGTCATCTGTGATCGTGACCCAGAGCTGGCCTCTTCCTGAGACTGTGAAAACCTGGTGCAACCCTTTGTTCTCAGCCCTGATGGCATGGGCTCTCGGAGGAAACCGCCAGACGCTGCAAGGCCAACAAGTTCCAAGTCTGAACTCATTTAGGCATTAAAACATAACCACAAGGAAGAGCCTGATTTGATTTGCTTTTGGGCAGGATTTCAGGTCTCTTTACTGAAAGCCCATCATTAGCCTGCTCCCAAGGGGGCTGTGGTTTGCTGGTGAAGGAGCAGGGATGGCTGTGGTACCCCTTGATCCCACTCGGGCATCGAGGTCCTGTCATGCTGGGCACGGTGAGAATGCAGCATCTGTCCCTCATCACAGGGACATGGCCTGGCCCATGAAAAACAGTGGACTGTCATCTGCATTGCCCCCAACACTGTGTTAACAACATTGATAGCATGGCCGTGAAAACCCTGTCCCTTGGTTTGTACTGCGTACAGCGTGACGAGCCAGCTCCAGAGTTGTGCTCTGATCCCAGCCTGTCTGAGCAGCCCAGCTGCTCCATTTTGGTTTTGGTTGTTTTTTTTTTTGTTATGCCTAGCATTTCTGGTTTCTTTTTCTTATTTGTTTAGTCACCTGTCTTGGGGGATCTCCCTTGGTGTCTCTCTTATGTCTGGGTGGGGAGTAAGTTTTGCCCTTTATAACACTTAGTGGCTGAAAGGTTGATACAGACTTATGTCCCTATTAAGTGCCTGAGCACCACGGCTGTCCATGCTCCCACCTACCCTGTTTCCCCCACATCCCACGTTGTCACCCATGAAGTCTCGTGCTGGCTGCAGCAGAGATGAGAACCCTTGCTCTGGTGACCAGTTACTGTGACAGGGCTCTTGCAGTGCCACCCAAACCAGATGGGGGACCTGCATCAAGAAGGGCATCAGTGCGTGGGTGACAGCACCCATGTCCCGTTGCGTGGCTGAAGCTGGTCAGGCCCTCGCTAAGCTCAGCTTGGTGCTCTGACCGAGTTTGACAGAGGGACTGAGCAACAAAGGTGGGAGGAGAGAGCTTGGCTACCCCGGGGGAATCACTGGCAGGGCTGGAGGCACTGAGCTGCTCAGCATGTCCTGCCCATGTTGCACCCACGCTGCAGCTTGCCTGCCTCTTGCCTCCAAACCATTTGCCCAGGGCACAAAGCAGTCAGCTCCTGGGAGCCGGCAGAGCCACACATGCCGAGTGGGGCTGGCCCTGGTTGCTCGGCACTCCAGGGCAGAGCTGGTGCTGCTGGCAGCCTCTCTGCTGCGGCCGGTGCTGTGCTTCAGCCTCGGCACAAGAGCCAGGCTCCCTGTGCTTCGGTGATGCACCAGTTAACCCTCCTCCTGCCAGTGGGAGTACCTTGCTCCAAGGGCTTGTTGGCCTTCGGTGCTTCCCCACCAGCTAGGTGAAGGGATTTGTTGGAGGAAATATTTCTGCGCCCAGGGGCAACTTCCCCCGGGTAGGCGATGCTCCCTCCCGGGCTGCTGGAGCCACAGGCAAGCCTGCTGACAGCTCCTCTGCTCACTGGGCAGGAGGTGGCATTCCTCAGAGCTGCCATGCCACCAGGGATCTGTTGAGCGACTCAGCAATGTGGCAGCTCTGTGCTTCCTCCCAGGGTTTGGGTTTCCCTTCCTGTCCTTTGCAGTGTCTCCTGACAGCCCAGCTGGGCTTGGGGTAGGAGCACCCCTAGCCATCCTGTGGGGTGCTTGTGCTTGGCCATTGACCGCAATTCCTCACCCTTTCCTTGCCTGAGACCTTGGCCAGGCATGCAGCTGCCCTCTGTGCCCACCCTGCCATTGTTACAGGCTTGGGTGGCTGTGGGATCAAGCAGGGTGACAGGCAGCTGCCGGGCGCTGCCAGCCCCCCTGCCCTTTCCCACCACGTGATGAACATCTGTGCATCGAAGCTCCCAACAGCCCGGCTCCACTGGGCTAAATTTAAAGTTCCTGTGTTTCTGGGAAGCTGAGCAGCAGACAAATATTTTCTCAAACCCCTGAGTCCCTCGGGGAGCTGGCCTAGCCGCTCTGGGCATGGCAGCCCAGCTGCAGGGGGGGTCGGAGCCGGCACCCACACTAATCCTCTCCTCCTCGCCCCTGCAGGTTCATGCAGCATCCAAAGAACTTTGGCCTGATTGCATCCTTTCTGGACAGGAAGGTAAGCCTACCTGCCTGGCTTTAACCTGCCTGGCACTCTTCTCCATCACGCAGCATCCTTTGGTGCTGGAGCAGCTGGTGGATGCTGGGCACCTGTGGGTGGTGGTGGCTCAGAGGCCAGGGCATGGTCCAGACACCTCCTGGCTCCCTGCAGAGATAAGGGACTGGCTCAGTTGCAGAGAGACGGGGAGCTCAGAGCTGCGAGATGTGTGAATGCATCCAGCCTGGCGTGTAGGCGTTGCAGCCCACCCCGTGATCTGCTTGGGGGAGCAGCTTTCCAGCATCTCCTGGAGGCATTTTGCACCAGCCAGGCTGTTGCAGAGGGTGTGTGGGCACCCGGCAGCCCAGCCCAAAGCAGAGGGGTCCCCTCCTCCTGCAGGGAGGGGGTGTTAAGGATGGGCTGAGTCCCAGTTCATGCAGCAGTTCAGGTTGGTGTCATGTAAGCGCACACACCTCCCCTTGGTGTTTAGGAATAGTTTGCTCGCAGGAGGGCCTGACCTTTCCCAGGCCTCTGTGCTGTGCTTCTTGGACTATTCCTTTTTTTCTGTTAATTGGGCTGATGGAAGAAGGGTTTGAAAAAGAGATCTGAAGGAAGAGGAAAAGTTTGGTCCCATTTTGAGCAAGGCCAGGTGTCTTCTGTGGGCCAGGCCATCTGGGCAGATCCTGGACAGACCCAGCATGGAAAGACAGTGATGGACCAGGCGCTCTCCTGAGCAAGAAACACTTGAGAGCTGCTGCTTCTCTGGTCCTTGTAGTTAGTTGCATCCTCTGCCCATCTCATGCAGTGTTTCATCCATGCAGCATCCGCTTGCTCTGGAAGAACCCCTCTGCTTTCACGGAGGTGGCCTGCAGGTGTCCTTTCCATCCTAAAACATTCTCTGATTCTGCATGACTCGGGCTGGGGAAATAATTTATAAGACCTTGACTTTCCTGCCCAAAGCAGCAAGCAAGCAAAGGCCAGCAGTAACCTCGTGCTGCTGTTGTCACTGTAAGATACCAGGCTCTTTTCAGCCTTTCCCACTTGTTAAAGCCGAAAGCAGTGGGACTTGGATGATGCTCACAATCCAGCCTGTGTTCCAAGCTGTAAAATGTCTTCTAATTTTATTTGTACTCGTTTGTAAATCAGGCTGTAATTATGATACAGAACACATCCATTATCCTGTTGGAGAGAGATGCAAAGTATGGCTCAATGTAATGAATTAATAGATTTTTAAATTGCATTATAAAAAAATAGTGATCTTAGCCCTTGGAACAGATGACTGTAAGTTTTTGTGTTCGCGCGTGTGTGTATAATCAGGGCTAAATTAGAAAGAGATCCAATTAACACTTTAAAAGTTGCAATCTGTTTTTGCAAATGGTTCCACTCCTTGCACAGGGATAGGGAGAGCGCAGCCCCCATGCGCCCCGCGGGAGCACGCAGCAGCACCCTCTTCCCAGGCTCTTGCAGGCGTGATGGGTCTGTGGGAGTATTTCTGTTCACGCAACCGCTGATCCTCTATGTAAAAATGTAGCCCAAGCCCAGTGTTCAGGTGCCAACCCAGTTCAGCAAAGGACTCTTCCCAGCGTGGTGTGCTCTGTGTGCTGTTCAGGAGCAGAATGTGTCCCAGCCACGGCTCCTTGTTTTCCTAACACGTCCGATCCGAGATGGCGCTCACGGAGCCAACTGGTGGAATGGGAGTTGGGATAGTGGCTCCCGAGCACTGGGATCTCAATCTCTATGAGAGAGTCATGCATACTCGAGCCAGCGAGCTTAATGGCTGGAAATAACGCTAGCTGACAGTCACGTGGCAGGTTGTGCCTCGCATAACCACAACAGAGGGTGACAGGCGGCTCTCCTTCTCCTGCCTTTAGTTACCACAGTCATCTGGGGTCAGCCCTTCCCCCTGCTTTGCTTCCAATGTGGGACGCTCTCTGCTCTGCGCCCCCATCTCCGTCTTGGCATGCCTGTAGGACGGCCCCAGTCTGTCCCTTGGAAGAGCTGAGCTTTTTTACTAGGACAACATGCATTGCCCCCCTCTTATGGCTCCCCTGAAGGGCTTTGGGAGGGAGATGCGGGGAAGTTTGTTCAGGCTGCAGATCTTCAGAAGTAGCAGGAGACCCAGCAATGGCAGGGCCTGAACACTGCTCCTGGAATTCTGTGCCCCGACAGAGCAAGGGGCCAGGTCCTTCTGTTCCCTGACTTGCCCATGTCATTGCAGACGGTGGCAGACTGTGTCCTGTATTACTACCTAACCAAGAAGAATGAGAATTACAAGAACCTTGTAAGAAGGAATTACCGGCGGCGCGGGAAGAGCCAGGTAAGAGCTGGCAGGGCGCGTGGAAACGTCGTCCCTTGGGCTGAGTGAGGAGCTGCAGCGCTCTGCACTTGCTGCTTCTCATCAGCACTTTCTCTGAGCACCCCAAATGCTTGTTTTCTCCCCTCCCCAGATGGAGATCTTGCTTGCAGACTGTGCTGGGGCTGTGGTTTTGCTCTGTGTAGCTTTTCAGAACATGCTGTTTTCTGGCAGTTGATGTTTGTCCATCTCTGTGCCAAGGTCACAGTAGCTTTAAAAAAGCAAACAACAAACCCAAGATGCTTGAAAAAGAGAACGGAGTAAATGCAGAAAAACCTGGCCAGGCATCAGGAGCAGCACAGGGTTGCCTGTGCAGCCTGTGGCTCTGTGCGAGAACTGAGCAGGGCCCGTTCCTCCCCTCCAGAGACGGCGGCCGATGTGGCAACGGGGACAGGGCTCCTTGGGGCTGCATGCTGGGTGGGGATGCCCTGCCTTGCAGAGCCTGCCTGAGGCTCTTCTTGCAGGCAAAGGTATGGGAGGAGAATGACATGGGCAGGAGTGACTTCTGGTGACCACCTGAGCAGAGGTCTATCTGAAGTGCTGGAGAGTGTCTGAAATCCCCGTGGGGGCTGGCAGGTTTGGTGCTGAAGCTAGAGGAGACCCTTAACCGTTTGGTTAAGGGTTGGGCAGGTACCTAGGGCACAATGATGTGCCTGGGGGTAGGTGACTGAATCAACCCTTGCTGTTACCATGGCCAAGATACAAATCTAGACATGACCGTGCCAGTGTTGCTGCTGATACCACGATACCCAGGTACCCATATAAGTGCTAACACTTTGGGCAGGTACCTTGTCCCTGCGGATGCTTTCAGCAAGAGGGGGATCCCTGGGACCACAAAGTGAATGATTATCCACATCGTGAGGAGAGTGAGGGGACCACAAAGAGATTATCTCTCCAGATAACATGGGGATAGGGATGGAAAAACTGGCCTGGCCTGTGCCACCACTGACATCAGCAGCTCCTCATGCTGCATGGCCATAAAAAGCAGCACTTGGGTCTAGATCCTGATTGGGAGGCAGATAGGTAGCCTCGCTCCAATTTGATTTCTGCAGCATTAAGACATCAGAATAGCTAGCACATGACGAATGTCATGGACAGGGCCCAATTTTCCCTTCTTTTTTTCAGAAACATTAGAGATGGATAAAGCCCTATTAGATTATCCAGTCCCTCTCCCAGCAAACACAGGGTGGTTCCCTCCAGTACATTTTTATAGTGTTTACCATGGTCTGTTTTGGTAGATCACAGCAACTAGAACATGAGGCCACATTTGTTTCTTGTTAGTGGTGGAGACATTTAGCACAGCTCTTTCTGGTTTCAGTGTTAAGTTGAGCAAGTAACAAGTGTGGAGGGAGAGAGGCAATCTAATGCTCTGCTCTGCATCTGCCTACCCACCCCTGTGGCCACAGACCTGCCCATCCTGCACCCAGCAGGTACTATTTGTATTTTGGTTTTTAAAAGTATCCAAAGCATCCTTGGCTGCAGAATTTCCCACGACACTTGCCCTGGCTAATGAGTCTGGTCCAGCCTGGGCAGTGGAAATCGTGTGCTGCCGTTTGGAGCCTCGTTCAGTGCCAGTCTGTGAAAGCAGGGACTTGCTGCATTGACCATAATAAAAGGCAGGACTGTTTTTGCAAGTAGGGGATGGCAGTATTTGTGAATCATTAAGAGGCAGAGACTGATGGGCTCTGAAGGGAGAGGATTGTACCGCTGCTGGAGCGGAGCTTGACCAGGACATTAGTGATATGGAAAGAAGAGTGAGATTTGTGATGCTGGGGGGAAGGTGAAGTGAACATTTCCTGTTACTGTTGGATGCTCAGGTGGAAGACAGGATATTCAGACAAGCCTTAAGAGCCCAGGGCTGGCTGCACAAATAGGAGTAGGAGAGAGGTGCAGGACAAGAGCTGCTGCATAAAATCCAGCCTAGCGCAGTTCTCCCCCAGAGGTCTTGGGGGGGTCTCGACATGCACGCTTTGTGCTGCAATATCCCGGCTATTTTCGTACGTTGCTTGTATCCGTTTCCTGCGAGGCTGAGTGCAGAGGAGCATTGGAAGAGCCGGGTGCAGGCTTGGGAAGGGCATGCTGCTGGGGAGGGCAGACAGCGGAGCTGGCGGGGCAGCAGGGCTGGGTCTGTGCTGCAGAGGGAGGCTGTGCTGTGGAGAGAGTCGTTTTAGGGTGGGATTTTAAGACAATGAAGGAGGGAATGTTATTAAAAGTCCTGCCAGAAGGACTCCCTGGTGGGAGCAGTGAAGCATCTCCTATGCACCCCTTCATGGATCTGGGGTCTCCCCTGAGTGCAGTGCCAATGGAACCTGCTTTCCTGGGCCAGGCTGGGTCACCATTCAGCTGTGCAGACCGGCATGGGAGAGGTTAGATACTGGGAATCTAGAGGGCTAGGATGGAGGGATGCTTCTGGTGGGATTTTTGCTTAATGAGGACCTTAAGAAACTGCTCAAATTCTGCCTGTACCTGCAGGTGTTCTCATTTGGGAGTAACCTGTCCTGGAGGGTCAGCCGGCACCTCGGGTGCATGTCCTCCCTGCTTGTTCCCAGGGGGTCCTCCTTCACTGTACCAGTTCAGCCATTTGTGGGGCTATTGACTGAACTGTGCTGCAAGGAACTAACCTGAGCTTGAAATACCTTCTGTTGGCCCCAGATTATTTTTAACCCTGTGCAGGTCCCTCATCCTGTGGGCTTGCAAAAAGCCAGGGCTGTGGCTGGGGAGCGGCAGTGTTGAGCCGCCCCTGCACTGGGGGCTCTGCCTTCATCTGGCCAGTCTCAGCAACCCCAGATGTTGATGGGATGAAGGACGGGAGACATGGTAGGGCAGGCAGTGTGCAGGGATGAGACGGGGCTGTGAACAGCCTTCCTGCAGCATCGGGAGATGTGGCGCTGCGCTGCCTGTGCTCCAAGCATGGATTTTGCTGCTGTAAAGGTTCAAGCAGTTACA
The DNA here is from genome assembly GCF_949628215.1 of Phalacrocorax aristotelis. Classification (NCBI taxonomy): domain Eukaryota; kingdom Metazoa; phylum Chordata; class Aves; order Suliformes; family Phalacrocoracidae; genus Phalacrocorax; species Phalacrocorax aristotelis. The sequence goes on along the minus strand of NC_134290.1, from coordinate 10,790,236 downwards.
CACCAAAAGTGTGAGATTTACTTGATTTAGAGGAGGGTAGGAGAGGTTGGCTTTGATATCAGACGAGAGGAGCAGATGATGTCTGATACAAATAGCGTTTCAAGTGGCCCTATGCTGTTTTCTTGCTCCTTTTCTCACGGAGAGGTTGGTGGTCTTATTTGCTCTTGGAGGCTGCGGGGTGCTTGAAACCGAAGTGGAGATAATTACACGTAGAAGTAAAGCTACTCTGGTGTCAAGATTATCATTGTGGCCTACTTATTAAAAGTCCATTAAAAAAATAAGAATCCCACTGCTCCCTGGCTGATGGTCCCCTGGCAAAGGATATTCCTCATAAAGCTGCTACTTATTGCTAAAAACCTCCTGCCAAGAGGGGGTACTTCACATGATTCTGCTTCCAGTTTGTCAGAAAACCGAGCAGCCGCCCGCTCCGAGGCAGGACGCATGCTCCCGGCATTCCGCCTTCCCCAGCGCCAGTGAATGAAAGGCGCACGCATCTGATGGATCATTATGCATAATATTCAGGCTCCTGAGATGAAGATCCTTTCTAAAATAATCCTCTGCGTTTGGGTATGGAAAATGCCATTTAACCCTGAAAGGGGGAAAATCAATGGGAAGAGAAATAACTTCCAAGCGTGTAATTTTTCATTGAGAAAAAAAAAAAAGGAAGAAAAAAGTTTGAGTCACGGTAAAACAATTTGATGCAATATTCAATGTACAGTAATAAGCATAAATTTGCATGAGCTTCTAATGAAAGGCCCTTGCGTGGATGCGTTGCCAGGGGGGCTGTCGCAGTTGTTCTTCAGGGCATTTCAAAGAGCATCTCTCTGCAAACACCCCTGATTCTGTAGCAGGGGGCACCAAAATTGAAGTTAGGCAGTTAGCACCACGTGCTTCGCTCTTTGGGCCAGCTGTTCAGCTGGGCTGTAGTAGTGCAGGCGTTGGGCTGAAACCGTGCTGGAAGAAGTGACTCTACTTCAACATAATTATTCCGTGTGGAGTGTGGGGTTTTTGTTCCAGGATAAATTCGCTTTGATTTTAGAGTAGTGTTGCCCACGTGGCTGCGGAGCGGCCGCAGCATGCCAGTTATGCTTCCTGCAGCGGTGCCGGTGAATTCCTGGGGGGAGAAGCCGCCCAGCTCCCGCGTGGTGTCGGGACGGGGAGGCGGGTGGCCGTCCCGCCAGGCAAAGCCGCCGGTGCTCTCGCCGGCAGCGGGTCAGTCGGCAGCAGCGATGGGCGGCCGGAGGAGCCGCCTGCCCGCCCTGGGGATGACTCAGAGGTGGATGAAGTCATGCACTGCTGTGGATGGACACGGCCCACAGGACATGCCGTCATGCTGCTCTCCCTCGGCACTGCTGTCAGACGGAGCTCACGTATTCCCCAGTGAAAGGGCCCTGTGCGTTAGTGCTGACGCTTTCGAGGACTCGCTCCAGGGGACCGGAGCTGCCTGGACACCCCTTCCTCTGCCAGGGAGCGGTGCCGGAGCCGTGCCGGTGGGGCGGGGGCTGCGGCGTGACCTGCCCGGGCAGCTGCCGTGGTCCCCTGCCAGGGCTGACAGCCTTTCCCAGGCCCACCCTCCTCCCTGTCCCCTGCCAAAACCCAAATCGAATTACCCGTCCCGCCGGCTGTCCCGCCCTCCCCAAACACAAACCATTCCCTTCGCCGACGCGGATAAACAGCCCCAGCCCAGATTTTTATAAACAACCCATTTACTTTTTTTCGTGTAAGCACCATCCCAGACAGGGAGGCTGGCAGGAGCTGGCAGGGCTCGGGCTGCCAGGTGAGTGCTGCCTGCCCATGGCTCTGGGTCTCCGTGCACCCCATCCGCAGTGCAGAAGCAGAGCACCCGCCACGGGCCAGCCTTGCCCTGCCTTCACCTCTCCTACCTCTCTGAGGATCGGGTCTGGAGCTCAGCAATCTGCCTCTTACACCACAAACTGTGTGTGCCCCACTCCGTTAACCACAATGGCTAATGAGACGAATGATGAATATTTATTTCTGGGAAGCATTTGATTTTCAACAGTCCAGGGAGCGGCTCCTTATTAGTGACAAAGGGTTTGACAACTTCTCTTTCAGATGCGGGGAGATACTTGTCATAAAATCCTGGTTTAATAATGCAGCACATCGTACAGAAACAGGCCTGGATGTGGGCAGTAAACTTTGCTGCCACAAATACCAATAAATTACTCTGCAAGTATTTAAGCTCTTGCTGACTTGAGCATTGTATTTTAAACAGCGCTGAGGTTATCAGTGGGGCAGGCAGGGTGGAATGGTTGTGGCTGCAAAGAGGTCTGTAATGGAGCAGTTTGTGTGGTTGGAAACGATGCCTGGGATGTCAGAGTTAGGTGCAGGTTCATCTTCTGCGGATGAATATTGCTGTGAGGTGGCCCTGCTTGTCATCCTGTCCCCCCGACTCTGTGCCATCCTGCCGGCTGGGCTGGGTCAGCTTGCTCCTGGGACACAAAAAGGATTGAATTTGGTTCTTTTTCTGGACAGGTCTGGAGTGTGACAGCACTGCTGGTGGCTGGGGAAACCTGCCCAGCCAGGTTGGGGTACAGGACCCATGAGAAGTCATCAAACCCAGCCAGACCCCACTGTCCTGGTTCTGTTTGCGCACTGCCTTGTAGGGAGAAACGTCTTGCAGAGCGTTTATCCCCCTTGGGTGCTCATGTGTGCGCTGCTCAGTGCAGGCTCTTGCTCTTTAGACCTACATCTCCTTGTAGCCAAAAAAAAATCCAGACAAAATCAGGTAACGCCCAGAATCCTCAAAAGTGCTCCAAAACCATCCTCGTGGAAAGCAGCGGCCTTCCTGTGAGCACGGAGGGTCATGCTGGAGTGTGTCTGGAGGCAGCAAGTCCTGCTCAGCAGCTGGTGGCATACAACATGGAAAGAAACTGGTTTCTGTCAGGAAAAATGGTTGTTTCTGGGAAAACACCTGTCTCCTGTGCTTTTCCTATAGCTCGGCATTGCTCGGGCACTTCCCAGCTCGGAGGGCAGCCTGACAGCAGTGCTGGGGGGATCACAGGTGAGGGTTCGGGGTCTGCAGCTTGTCCTGTACTTTACTAAATGCTCTCTGCTATGGCTTGCATTCGCCTCCGTGCCTCAAAACAGGCACATCCACCTGCCCTCTCTTGGCTGCTGAGATGGCTGGGTACCAAGCGTGCGGTTGGGGCTGGTAAAGGGCTGTCACCCAGGGGCTGTTATTGCCCTCATGGGCAAGGTTGAGCACTGGGATGCCTGCATAGAGGAGGTGGGTGAGGTGTGAGACGTGGCGATGTTCGAGCTGATACTGATCCTGTAGCCCTCCATGGTCAGCTGCTCTTTCAGTCTGGGCTCCCGTCGCTACCAAGCCCTGTCCCCTAGGTATGGCCCGTAAGGTGCGTCATGCCTGTTCTCCCATTACGAGGGCATTGCAGCATTCCCAAAGCCCTGCCACCCCTCCAGGCAGTGTAATCGGGCAAACACAATAGAAACTCGCATTCCTGAAATCCCAGCTGCAGTTTTGGGGGTGATTAAATAAGAACGATGTGGCCATATTTGGGAAAAGAATCGAAGGATGCGTTGCCGTGGGAGGATGGCTGCTTGGTCCCTGGTTCCTGACACGTCCTCACAGGCTGCTGCCAGCGTGGGGACGGCAGCGAGACCGGTGGGCTCAGAGTGGGGACGGGCACCAGCAGGCAGAGACACGCAGCCGCTTCCCTCCAGGGCGGCACCAGCACAGGCTGCTGATGGACCACTTGCTGATGGATCCTGTGGCTGCCGCAGCTGGGCTCTTCTGTGCAGCTTGATCGCATCTGCAGCTAGCAATAATAAAATAATCACTTAAAAGTGACGTGAACAGCCCATTCCAGTTGGCCCCCAAGCTTGGGCTCGTGTTTCTCCAGCAGCAGGTTGATGCATCCTCCCGGCAAGCAGTCCATCACGCATACACCCACGTGAGTACTCCTCAGGATGGGGGTTTGGGATCCAGGCCAAGCATTACCAGTCCCGGCAGGGACCTGCAGCATCTTCCAGGCAGGACAAGGAGTATCAGAAGCAGTTGGATTTTGGGATGAGTTGTTTTATCTCTTGTTGTGATCTAGATTTGACCAGGAACGGATTGGAAATAGGTTGTGCATGTCATTGCGTGCTTTAGAAAGCAACTTAGCACAGCTGAAAATCCCAGAGAAAGCTGCTTCCATGAGGATGCAGGGCTTGTTTTGCCCCCAGTGTGTCTGCAGCATGCATGGATGCTGCTCTGCATCCCACAAGCTGCTGACCTGGCACCTTCCTCTGTTGGTGGGGCTCAGAGCGGGGTTGGCATGTGGCCACGGGACTTCGAGCAGGGTGGAGTGGGGTAAAGCAAACCCCAGGGAAGAGAAAACATGTATTCCCCGCCTGGGACAGAGCGGGGGCTCATCTCCACCACTTCCAAACATTGCGCTCTCTTCCCCTCAGGTCATTTTCCCTTCACGAGCAATCAAATCACTTTTTAAAAAAACTCAGCAGCGAACCAGAAAAGAAACATTTCCTCTTATGGAAAAGCCCTTGGTAATTTAAGGAGGGATCCGAGCAAGCAGGGTCCTGTAAAAATCACTTCTGTTCTTCGCTGAGATCAAAGAGTGAGCGGTGGGAAGGCGTCAGTGCCCGCTGTTCTGGGCTGAGCCGCCCAGGGACCCCTGCCCGAAAGGTTCCTGTGCCCAACAGGCTCCCTGTGCCGCCCAAGATGAGCCCACACTCGGGTGCATACACTGGACGCTGTGGTCTGGCGAGTGGTGCTGCAGGGTCCAGCATCCCTGCAGTCCCACAGCCAGCTCCTCTCCTCATCCCCAGCACGCTGCTTGCCCCCAGGTCCGGCAGCCTGGGAGATGGCATGGGGCTTTCTTGTGGCAGGGCAGCCCAGCTGCGGCTGCCAGCACTTTGCTGCTGGCACCAGCCGTGTTTTGTGGCCTGCGGTGCCGGAGAGCTGCGCTGGTGAGCATGCGCGAGGGCTGTTCAGTGCCTCCCGGGATGCTGGGCACGGCCCCAGCATTTTCCATCTCTGCCATGTAACAATTGCCCTCTTGCAGAGTTTGTTGTTTACTGGTGGAGGAGAAGCACAGCTTCAGGCTGTCACAGTCAGAGCTCAGCCAAGTGAGCTCCGTGCCCGCTATAGTTCTCCTTATCAAATATAAGCCTGGCCCTTTGATTTTTTTCAACTTGCTTCTGCAGCCAACAGCATCAAACCCAGCCCCAGGACGCAAGTGATCAAAGCCAAGTTGCCGGCAGACATTCTTCTTCCTCTCCTTGTTGTTTTGGCAGCAGCTTGTTTTGCTTTGTGGTTTCTCCCATGAGTGGAGGGTGCTGCGTGCGGTCGTGAGAAGCCAGGCTGCGCGGCCGTGGGTGGCAGCGAGGGCTGAGGCGTTCCAGACCGTCGGATCAGAAGCTCCAGGCCCTGGGAGCCAGCTACATGATACATACATGTATTTCTAAGCCATCCTTCATGCGCTTCATATCCAGCCTGCGTCCGAGGGACGGGTAGGGATGTGCGGAGAGTGCTGTTTGCAGTGGCCATGCGGTGTCAGACCTTGGCGGCGGGTGTCTTGATCTCTGCTGCGACGCTGGTGAATGGGGAAGGATGCTCCAGAGGGTACCTCGGGAGCCTGGGCAGTGTGGTGGCTAAAGAGGAGGCTGGTGCTTTGGGTGCTCAGTGGGGGATTCCCTGCCCTGGCTGTCGTTGGTGTGACCTGCCAGCGGGAGAGTTTGAAAGCAGGTGGAAGGATGGATGTGAGCGGTGGAGGAGCAAGGACGCTCCTGAGCCACGGCTGCGTGGTGCCAGCCCTGGTCCTGGCAGAGATGCTCTACACAGCATCCCATGGGGTTGGGGAGAGGGGTGGGAGCTGAGTGCCAAGTCCCGCCAGCTGTGCTGCAAAGGGCGCAGTGTATCCTGCCCCATGGCACTGGTAGTGGACCCCATGGGATGTTCAGGGTGGTACCAACAGGCACCGGTGCATGTTCCTGGCCAGCATAGAGCAGGCTTTTTGTCTTCAGCTTATCTTGAGTTGTTTTAATTTGCAACACTCTGATTGCATGCAATGACCTCGGCCTGAGCCTACTCCACAGCCAAGTGCCCCAGGAGAACATCATAAATGCCACTGAACTGAAGTCACCCGCAGGAGAAGCAAGGAGCTGGCGCCCTGCATGCAGGAGAGGCGGCATGGCCGAGCGGGTGCTCCCGGCTGCTGGAGGAGATGGGGCTCACGCCAGTGGGTGCCACTGCCTCCAAAGCCCCTGTCAAGGCAGACTTCGGTGTGACGCGGTGGTGAGAGGGTTGGCACATGTCACCACGCTGCTGCAGCCAGCCTGTGGTGAGGGCTGCAAAGCTGCCTTCGAGCAAAAACCCCGGAGCTTGCTGTATGCGGTGCCTGGGAATGGACCTGAGCAGCGCAGGAATGAGTTGCCTCACGGCTCAGCCTGGCACAGCTCGCTCTGCACCAGGGTGCAGAGGGTGGTGGTTTGGCCCCTCCTGATTTAAGGAGCAAAGAGGAGTTGGTGGTTTTGGTGGTGTGTTCATCTTCTGTAGGAGCCCAGGGCACCATAATGACGGCAGTGGAGGTGATGCACCTGCTGGCAGCCAAATGGCATCCCCTGTGCAGCCAGCCTGCCTTGAAACCGTGAGAGAGAGATGTCCTCCTCAGCCGGCGCTTGGGCTCGGGGATGGGCTTTCACACAGAGTTGTCACCATGACCCATGCCGGTTCCCCACCAGCACGTCCACCAGCAAGTGGTGTCCTGGGGCAGGAACGGGACTCCCAGGGATGAGCTCAGCTAAACATCATGGGGAGAGCTGCTCTGAAATGGTGGCTGTGCCTGTCCCTGTCCCCAGCAGGGACAGGGCTGGGGAGCCGAGCTGTGCTGGCATCAGTGGTGTTTTGGTGCATATTTTGAGGGTGCTGTGGAACAGGGAGTGAGGGGGGACTGGGAGAGGGCACGGATGCCTCACTTGCAAGGTGCACAATCCAGCGGTTAATGCCGGGATGCCCTGTGGGCAGCGAGGGAGATTTCTGCCTGGGGTGCTGGCATGGTCCCCGGTCCCCGGCCGCAGCCCGGCACATCTCGCTGTGGAGGGGATGGGGAAGGCAGGAGCACTCGTTTTCCGGAGGTTTGCAAGTTTGGAAAATAAATAGCCCTGCGCCGTAGGTTAGGCTTGGCATCCTGGTGGATTAATCACGCTGGCTGCAGCCAGCACTGAGAGCCCCGGTGACGAGAGCTGTGGTTTATAGATGATGATTCATCGGCTCGACTTAGAGCGACCACGTTATTCCAGCAGATTGCAAAATCATAAGAGGAATGTTGTGGTTAGTTTACGGCTTAACTATGCAAATCGTCAGGAAGCCTTCAGAGCCGGAGAATGTAAGGCACAGCGCGCCCGGATGGCTGGGCGGTGAGCAGGGGCCGGGAGCTGGCGATGGGGCTTTCGGGGACCGGCCGCTCGCGGGAGCCGGGGAGCGGGGAGGTGAGTGATCTGGGGGGAGATGAGGGTCCAGAGGTCACAGTGAGCGTGCGAGTGGTATGCTTCGGGGGCGGGGGACGTGCTGCCAGCCGGGAAGGGGTTTCTGGCTGTATTCACTGTTTCAGCGCCAAGGCAGCCGGCATCTCCGCCAGGCCTTGGGGAGGGTGAAGGTGGGGAGCTGCTTCCCCCACCTCCTCCTGTCCTCTGTCCTGCTTCCCGAAGCAGGCAGAGCCGTGACGGAGGAAGTAAACAGAGTGGGAGGAGCTGCACCTCTTCCTTGCCGGGGCTTTCTCCCAGCCGGACTTGCTGCCGGGATGTGTAGCGAGTTGGTCAGTTCTCAGCAGGGCCAGTGTTTCAATCTCCAGGACCTACCTGGAAGCCGGTATTCCCCAAAAGCGTGCTCGGAGCGGGAGCTTTGCGGCGGCTGAAATCCCCGTGACGTACCAGCCTGATGGAGCTGGCCAGGCAACGCCAGCAGTGTTGCTCCAGAGAGGCGCCGGGCGCCGGGGCGAGCATGCATGCCTGCCTGCGGGCCCTGGTGAGCGGGTGGCCAGCGGCCCGCACGGTGTTCCCGGGAGGGCTGCCAGTGCTCCGCTCCTCTCCAGCTGTGCCGGGGCCGGTGGGAAATTGGGGTAGAGGTGAGCAGATGTTTGTAATTGTGGAGCAGCTCATGCCGGAGCACAGGGAGCATGCAGGGAAGGAGACCACCCGCCCCTGTGGGCTTGGAGCAGGATCGGCCTCTCACTCGCGCGTCCCGCATGCGATTTTGTCCCAGGGCCTTTTTAAATAAACAGGATGTGTCGGCAACAAAAACAAGCAGCAGCGATGCTGGGGAGGAAGGGCGATCCAGTGGTTAGATCATCCGACCTGGGAGGGAGGGACAGCCCTGCCCTCTGTCACAGGCGTCTTCCCTGGCCTCCGGCACATCCCTCCACCTTCTCATGCAAGGTGGGGAGCACATACCTGCTTCGCCTCCAGAAGGTGGGGTGCTTCATCCCCAGGGGGGCAGGGATGTAGGTAGAGAGAGGTTTACATTTGCCAGGAGCTGAACAGTTTTGGTGCCGGCCTTTGGCATGTCCGCTAAGAGCTGACCCACCTGCCAGTCCACCTCTTAACCGGGGCAGCATGAATCAGAGGGAAACATTGGCTGGTAATTGGGGAAGCATTTCCTGGCCTGTCACGCTTTGGGATGGCGTCCCGTCCCTTGAATCATCCAGAGCTGGTCTGCGTCCAGTGCTAAGAATAGCCTCCCCATGCACCGCGGGGGCAGCTGCATGCTGGGGGGGTGGGGGACGGGACCGGCCGGCTCATGGTTCCTGGCTGTGGCTTCCCAGCGCTGTGCTATGCCATGGTCTGGTTTTCACACTGGCCGATCAGGGGCTTGGGGTAGAGCACGTAGTGCAGATGGGCCGAGGCAGCTGCTGTGGTCAGTCCCTCGAGGGGTGTCCCACCTCCCTTCCCCGCATGCCAACTGTAGCTGAGCTCTTGCCCAGCTTCGTTTGGGACCCTAGGGTGCCCTCTCCCCCCTAGAGCTCTGGGTGCTCCAGCCAGCCCAGCACGTACCCCCAGGTGGGATGTAAGGTGGCGTTTGTGAGCATGGCCATCCCTGGAGGTGCATTCTGGGTTGTTTGGGGGGGTGCCCTGCCGTGCAGCTGAGCCCTGGCACAGGAGATAAGCTGTCACCGCATGCTTGCCAGGGTTCAAAGAAGCATTCGGGCAGGAACCTTCTTCAGATTAAAACGTGAATGCAGCCACAGGTGGCGCAGGGGACAGTTTTCCCTGCCGTGGCCTCATGGTGACGATCCTGCCTAATTTACGCATTTCAGCCTGGCTGGAGAGGGCTGGCAGGTGAGAGCCATCCGTCCTGTCCCGCTGCGCGCAGGGTGCTGTGCCCACGCGGCTCTTGCTCCTGGCATCGGGCACCCTGCTGTGGCCAGAGCAGGGCAATCACTAGAGGGCATCCTTGGATTGAAATGCTCCTCTGCGGTGGGAGAAGCCCTAATTTGATGTGCCACCAGGCTGAGCTTGAAAATTCTTAGAAGAGAGGGATGCACAATGGCCTGCTGAAGTCAGGTCAGCGGGGCTTGCCTGTCCTCGGCGCACCAGAGCTTGGTCGATTCCTCTCCAGGGAAGCACCCGTGAGTCTCCGCCGCCACTTTTGCCTCTCCCTGCCTTTCCTCCCCTGCATCTGCAGGCTGGCACAGGGAACTTGTTATCATCGCCACCATCCCAGCCTGTTCCTCTGGGGAAGAGCTGCGATGGCTGCTCAGGGTGACAGCCCTCTGGTTTGAATGAGCGCAGAGACAAGATGAGATGATGCCAAAGCTTCCCTTGGGAGCCCGCACCAGCCTGACAGTGGGGCAGGGGCTCGTGCGGTTGCAGTGGGATAGTGGCTGGAGGAGAGCTGGGTTTACACCCCAGAGAGCTGGGATCTCTGAGACGCAGGGTTTCTCCCATCCCCAAAAGAAAATACTCATGAAGGGGTGGTAGAAATACTGTGAAACTTGTCTGGGCTCCTCTCCCTTGCCAAAGCACTTCGTGAAGGGAACATGGGTGGGTGGTGATGGTCAGGGCTGGGGCAGAGCCTGCCCTGCTCCCCGCTCGGCCCTCAGAGGTCACAGCCCTCACCTCATGTGTATTTGGGCTGAACCCACACTCAGGGTTTACCATGGCGTGACTCAGGGAGTCAGAGAGGTCAGGGCAGCGCTGAGGAAACACACGTGACCGGTGCCCCTTGCTCCTCTGCTGCCAGCGCAGACTTGCCCACCTCCCGGTCCTGGCAGACTTGCTGGCTGCCCCCTGCTTCTCTGTGGGTTTGGGGGCTGCAAAGGGTAGTGCCTGGTGCTGTTGCTTGGCCAGTTGCTGCAGGAGTCAGCCTGTTCCCCAAGAGTTAGAGATTTATGGACACTGGAAAGTCTTAAGCGACCAAGTGCTCATCCCAACTACCCTTCCCCAGACCTCCCCACCTTGCATCGATGAAGCCGTTCCCAGTAGCACAGTGGGGATGTGAGCGGATGTGGTTCGGGTGTGTTCGGCATGTGTGCTGGTGTGGAGCTGCTGTGGGGGCCAGCAAAGCCTGCTATGCATGCGCTGCTGAGCATGGGTCCTGGCAGCATGGTCACCTCCCCGCTGGCACAAGGAGGAATTGAAAATCTGCAGGGTTTCGGTGATGGTAGCGCCTGTGTTTTAAGGACTTGTGTTGAACTGGGGCCTGAAAGAATCAGAAGCTTTCTTGTTAAAATGCTCTGAAGCCCATTTTGACAGCTCTGCACTTCTCATTTCAGCAGCAGCCCATGGGCGCAGAGGGTTTAGCTTGCACCCAGCACCACTGCTGCAAGGACGCCTGGGTTCCAGGCAGCTTCCCCGCTCCCGCAGAGCAGGGACAGGCCAGGCCCCTGGCTCGAGGGATGCAGGCACACCTTGTCTGCGCTTGGCCGAACGGCTGTGTGACAGCCAGACCAGGCCACCTGGGATGATACTTTCTGCTGATAAATCCACGTTAAGGCAATTTTTCCCCTGTTACATCACCAAACCCTTTCCCAAGGGGTGGTGGAAGCCCTGCAGCTGGGGCAGGGGCTGGGCGAGCCCGGGTGGGTTTCCTGGCACAAGCAGCCCTGCATTAGCCAGGAGCAGGATGGTTTAATAAATCATTTCCGTCTCTAATTTCTACTTCTCTATGAAATGTCTCTCGTTTGCTGGTCGCCAGAGGGAAGGGAGGTCAGGGGAACCAGGCCTCCCCAGCATCCTTCTTCCTGCAGCTGTTGAAACAAAATCCAGAACTATTACAATTGCTGCGTCCCTCCCTTGGGTACTGCGGTGCCTTTGGTCCGAGCGACGGCAGCGGCGCTGGGGCCGTTGGGTACATGTCCTCCACTGAGGGTGCCAGGCAGTGCGGAGCAGGCAGGGAGCTGGGCATCTTCCAGTCTCCGTGATACAGGGACATAAACTTTCCCTGTGGGCCGTGTTAGACGCTTGAGAAAAAGATCACAGCATTGGCATTGCTGAGCCTCAGGGCATCTCTAGTGCGCCCGTCTCCTTCATGCTCCAGCAAAATGCATCCTACCAGCTGCAAATTACGACTGATGTTGCTAAGCCATCATCTACAGGGAACAGGAGGGTTGGTCTCACCTCCCTGCCTTCCCCCGTGTCAGGTTCTTGCTCACTGCCTGCAGACCCCAGGGGAGCCACAGGGGCTGTTCCACTGCCTGGAACAGGAGCCGGACCACGCCTGCCATGCCTGATCCCAAACTACCTCTAATCTCCCCGGAAAGCTTTTGGCCCTGTGGCCTCTCTGAGCACCCTGCCTGTACCCTCTGCCTGCAGCCTTTTTCCTCTTGGCCGCTCTCCCCCCAGCATTGTTTTGCCACGTTTGTTTGGGTTGGCACAGGTGCTGCGATGTATCCGCCTCAGCACTGAGGGTTTGTTTGTTTTACGTCCCTTGTTTTGCAGCAGCAGCAGCAGCAAATGCCCCGGAGCAGCCAAGAAGAGAAAGATGAAAAAGAGAAAGAAAAGGAGAAGGAGGGAGAGAAGGAGGAAGACAAGCAGGAAACAGAGAATGACAAAGAAGAACTGACAAAGTAAGGACAACCCTCCCTGCCTGGCTCGCCTCCATCTCCAGCGAGGGCTGGGCATCGGGCTGGGGCTCCGGCGGTGGGATGCAGCGGTGGGACACGCCATGGTCTGGGGATGCCTGACCCTGTGCAGGACCATGTGTGCCCACCTCACCTCTTCCGCAGGGAGCCACAGGGAGGGAAAGGCAGAGGCTGCTCTCCTCTTCATTCCCCTTCCCTGCTGCTCCCAGACGGGAAAAGCAACTCTTTTTTTTTTTTTTTTTTTTTCAATATAAACCCAATTGACCCACAGAGCCCCTCTGATCCTCCAGCTTGCTCTGTTGCAAGAGCCTCCAGGAGTCGGAGGAGCAGTCCACGTGCAGCCAAGCATGGCACTTCACCTTTTATGTTATTGATATCAACATGAGTGCTCCCAGATGAAGGGCTCCAGCCAGCCCTGCCTCCCTCATGCTGAATGGGGAGCATCAGAGCTGTGGTGGGGAAAGGTTGGCATGCAGACCGCTAGCTATCTGTAATGGGCTTAATACTTGGTTTAAAAGAACATCTGGCTTCATTATATCTAGGCTGCTAAGACATTTACCAGCAGGTCCCTTTCAGGAAGATAAATGAGGAGGAGGCAGGGATGAATTTGAATGGTCTGGTATTAAACCTGTCTCTGTCAGGTCTCTACGTGCACTTGGTGGTGGAACTGCAGCCAGCTGCAGAAAGAAAACCCCACCGCAAATCACCCTGCTGCCAATCCAGCCTGCTCCCAGCCAGGAAAAGAGCCTGTGTGTGCAAAAAAAAATGCATACCTGCCCCCTCAAAAGGCCAACATAAAAAAAATGATCCCCAAACACGTGCAGAGAAATAATTGCTTGACCTAAAAATCAGACCAAGCCAACAGCATTTTTTCTTCCCTCCATTTTTGCAGGGACAAAAACGATGACACGTCTGGGGAAGACAACGATGAGAAAGAAACGGTCACCTCCAAAGGTCGCAAAACCGCCAACAGCCAGGGCAGGCGCAAAGGCCGCATCACCCGCTCCATGGCGAATGAAGCCAACAACGAGGAGGCGGCTGCCCCGCAGCAGAGCGCGGAGCTGGGTGGGTAGCAGCGGGCGCGGGGACAGGGGGACCTTGGCAGGGCTTTTGGGGTGTCCACTCTGCTGGGATGGGACATCACCCTGCTCTGCTCCCTGCTCACGGAGGAGGGTTTTCCTTTGTGAAATCCTCCTTTTCAGGGGGGCAGCAGTGAGGTTTCTCTATCCCATGAATTACCCATTGTGGTTTGCCTGGATGAACCAGGGGCATTTGCAAGCCTGGGTTGTCCTGGCTGAGTGTTAGCGGGTTTTAGGGCCTCAGAGGGAAAGTACTGCAAAAGATAAAAAGGGAAGCCGTTGTTTTTAGCAGTGCATTGGCTGGGTTCGTGCAGAGCTCGTGCACCTCCTGCACCCGGAGCTGTGTTTCCCGCTGCGGCAGCTCAGGCCCTCAGTACCCTCAGGCTCTGCGCAGGAGCCTGCTCTACCCTCCTGGGCTTGCCTGGGTCGCTGCTGGTTCTCCTGCCCTCTCTGTTTTCAAATTTCCCTGGAGCTCAAGAAGCTGCAGCCTGTGGGGTCTGTGACTCCCCTGGCCTTGAGAATCAGGCTGGTCCCTTCCTTATCTCTGCAGCTAAAGGGTGTGGTGAGGAGGCAGTGGTTTATGGCAGCTCAGGAGCATCCACCCTGGCTGCAGTTGTGCTGTGCACCCCAGGTTGCCCTGGTTTTGCCCAAAAAGCAGCATTTCCCATGCACCGTTTCCCAGTGCCCCTCCTCACCTCCCCCATCGGTAGGCAGCCAGGCGCGGTGGTCAGTGTTTTCCTTCCTGTTCTGCCTGCGCAAGGCTGCAGGGTGGCTGAGCGCAGTGGGCAGAGGCTGGCCGTGGCTTCAGAGTGAGGTGGATGAGGCAAAGCGTGCCGCCCGTAACATGGCACCCGAGGCCCGCACCAGTCCACGGCCACGAGCGGCAGCCGGCCGGAGCTTGTGCGATGCCGCCCTGCCTGTCTCGGGCTAGACGGGAATTCATGCCAGCATCCGCAGCCCCATGTCAGGTGCATCTGCCTCTTGCGTCTGCAGCATCAGTGGTGGCCGCCCTGGGAAACTGCTCAGGTATTGACTTAAAGAAGCCAATGCATCAACAAATTTGGCTGATTTTCCTTTGTTTTGTACTCTTATCAAGTACCAAATTATTACTGCACTACCTAAGGCAAGTAAAAATAAAAACAGGGTGACCCCTCTTGGTTTCCTTGCTCTGCAGTTTCTTGCTTGTTCTGTTCCATGTGCTATAAATCACCCGGAGGTGTTTCGCCTCCCTGTTCCTCTGCTGACAACTGGCTGAAGCCTTGATTGCGAGCGCTGTTTTCATACAGGCGATATAAATAGCTCCCGGCACAACGGAGCCCTGCTCTCCCTCTCGAACTTGTTAAGCAATGCTGCAAAGAAGCAGCAGATAACGCCAGTAACTTAGATGGGATTTTTTTTTTATCCCAGCGTCTCAGAGTCCTTGATAAACTTCACTGCGAACACGGGGAAAAGACTTTAGACTGTGTTAAATTGGGAAAAGGGAATGGATCGATTCCAGTGACATATCTGAGCAATTGGTTTCACTTTATGTCTCTCCAACAGGGCTTTAATTTAGGTTGGCTAAGAAAGTTATTGCATTTTAAATACCAATTGAACATTAAAAAACAACACAAAACCGTATTGTGGTTTAACTGCAGCGTGCTGGAGCTCCCCATAGGCATTTGTTTCATAACTGCGCAACCTCAGTAAATACCATTAATCAAACCAAACGGGCCGTTTCTTTGACATTTCTTTACCATACAATAACAGTCATCCTCAAGCTGAGTGAAGGGCCATGCATGGCACGTCAGGGACACTTGGTTTTATGTAAATAAGTGTGGTGGCCCCGGCTCTGCCCATGGCCGGGGGAAGCAGCGAAGTATTGATTTCCCTCCCTCTTGGCTGGTGTCCCGGGGGACATGGCATTTCTGGGGGAGGAGGTGCCCTGTGCTGACTTCCAGGAGGTGACACCTGCAGTCATGCTCAGCCGGCTGTGAAGGAGATTCCTCTGCCTGATGCCGTGGGCATCGGAGCCCACGTTGTCTCCTGCGGGGTCTTGGCTTCTTGTAGAGCTTCTTGGAAGATGCTTCCTTCTCGCCTCGCCCGTATCCTTTATCCTGAACCTATCGGCCTGTTTTCCATTTTAAAAGGACACTGTCAAAACATCTCTCATCACTGTTGAAATAATGCTTTGCCTGTTGTTTAGAGTAATAACCCCTTGGCAGCCTGAGCCGGAAATCTGTTTCCTTACCGAGTTGTTTTTTTGCCTCTGACTCACACCCTGGTTTGTTATTGTAGGGTTTGCTCTAGTGCCAGGCTGCCAGCAGGGCTGTTGCATAGTGAAGTCTTTATGCAGGACCTCGGTGTCCCCAGCACCCCTCCTGGGGTGGGGGAGAGGGGGAGCATCAGGTGCTGACACCCCTCTCCGACTCTCCCAGCTGGAGCAGCATGTCGCCCTACAATGGGCACTGCTCCAGGTGAGCCCCCGGCATTGCTGGAAGCGGCTCTGAGATGTCCAAGAACTCGGTGATGGCACTGAGGGAGCCCACGGTCAAGCATGGCCAACCCTCTTGAGGGATGTTGTCGTCCAGAGTCACCACTGAGGTGACGCTGTTTCTCTGTCTCCTCTGAGAGTGACGGTCCCACCCTGTGTCTGCCACCTCCAAAGCACACAGCCAAAGTCGGCTTCATCTTAGGTACCTGTTGTTGGCGGGCCATAGTGCATGGCACCAAATCAGCAGGAAATCTGCTGCCACCCTCAAGCCATCTGGCTTCTCTTCCAGTCCCAAAGTAGAGGTTTTGCATCACCGAGACAAATCCCGGGGGGGATGCTGTGCATGGGTTACCGTGGCGTGGAAAAGCCTTGAGAGCCCACACCGTGACACCCTTCCCTGCAGAAGCACTTTTGCACTGCACGGTGTTTTGTCGTGCCTCTGGGGAGCAGGGTCCGGGATGGGGTTTGGGTGTTTGAGCTTCTCCTGTGAGCTCGCCAGGCTTGCTGAGTCCTGCTCACAGCTGACTCTTCTCTATTCCTTTCTCCTTCCCAGCTTCTCTGGAGATGAATGAAAGCTCTCGCTGGACCGAAGAGGAGATGGAGACAGCTAAAAAAGGTAACCCGCTCGTTTTCTTTCTCCTGTCGGCTCTGCTGGAGCTAACCCAGCAATTGGGGATGGACGGTGTCTGACTGCTGGAGGCTCTGCAGGGTGCTGGCTCCTGAGCTGTGGGGCTGGATTCTGCCTGTCCCGCTGCTGTTTTGTTCCCAGCGAGCCTTGTCGGGCAGTTCTGGGGGGAGGCAGGCGGTGTTGTGAGGGGTGTGCTCAGCCTCTCCGGCCCTGGGAGCTGTGCTGACACGAGGGATGTCTGGGCTGCGGCTGGAGCCCGCGCATGTCCCGTGAGGCAGGAGCCGGCCATAGGAAATGAGGAAGGCGCTTCGCCTGTTGCTTTTTGCAGCTTGGTGTCTGTAGCGTGAGGTGTGGCTTCGCGCCACTCTCTGGAGGTTCGTGCTATCAGTGCGATCTGTTGCAGACACACCAAGAGCGTCTGCCTGTGTTCACAGCTCTGGGTTTTAGGGAGAGGATGGAGAACCTCGGCGCTCAGTGGCCACATGTCAGGGAGTTCGCGAGAACTGGGGCTGCGGGCAGCACGGGGTGACTTTACATCCTGGCATTGATGCAGAGCCTTTGTTGAGACCGTTTTTAAAAAGTGCTGAGTGTAGCACAGCCCTTCTTGCCACTTCCCCTCCTCATGCCGCTCCTGCGCCAGCTCTTTTGCAGCTTTAATTTTTTTGCCAAAGTCACGTCCTATTGATGGGCTGTCGAGCTCACGTCCCCAGCCCGTGCATCCCACTTGCATCGCTGCTGACTCTCCTGGCCCAGTGAGGATTGTAAATGGGAAATTAAAATGGAAATGAGTGCCATTTGGGGATGGCAAATGCAAACAGGCACGTTAGCGGGTTCGGCTCTGCTTGGAAAATGCACCTGCTGCCGGGATGGTGATTACACGTTCTGGAGCGCCGGCTGCCCAGGTGCCGATGGGAGCGGTGGACTTGGATTACTTTGCCTGTGAATATCCCAAAGTGTTTGGCTCACTCGCCTTTAAGCTGTTCCAACCCTCTTTACAGCCCAGTGCCAATCCTGCGTGTTGCCGAGCGGGGCTCTCTATAGACACAAAACTTAATAGATAGACTTTAATCAAGCAAACTGGCCTGGGGCCAGGTAATGGGGCAAGCAGGTGCTGAGCAGGGGAGGGTCGTTGGAGGGATCTTTTCTGAGCACCGCTTTGTTTTGGAGATCGCATCTGGTTGTTAAAAAGTGCCTCTTGCTGTTTTATGCTGCATGCTGGAGGTGTGCTTAAGGAGTCTTAAAACCAGCTGCCAAAGCTTGCGTGGAAGAAGGATGAAGCGTGGGAGCACATAGCATTATTCCAGCCCAGGGGCCAGGACAGGGCAGGGAGATGTGCTGGTGTAAAGCTGTTTGCTGATGTTTTCCCCTCAGTTACAACCTGGGAAACTGGGGTTGCAACACCAGACTTCTACAGAGAAGCCAAATTCCCCTTTGCCAGGAAGCAGCCGCTTTAATGCTTCAAACTGGCTCTGTTTGGCATTTCCAGGGACCAGCGCGGTGGGGGTTTCCGACTTGCAGAGGCTGCGAAACCCCAGAGGTAACCTCAGAGGCTGGAGGAGGCGGCAGCAGAGCCCGCAGCTGGCACGGCTGGGCAGGGGCGGGGGAGGCGGTGGACACCCACCTCGGGGTGGGCTCAGAGACCCAGGCACCGTCCTCCTCACTGTAAGGACTCAGCCGCCCCAGTCACACTCTTCCCCGGTACTGGTACCAGTCCGAGCACGCAGCCGGCTGGTTCAGGGATCTAAGCAAGATATGAGTCCTACAGAAAGTCAGCCCTAACACCCCAGGGTGCTTAGGCAGGTGGGGATGGTGACCTCTGCTCCCAGCACCCACCAGCCAGGCGATCAGTCTGGCCTTGCCATCCACCCCCAGCTTTTTTGTGCGTGGTATGAAACCCCGTGTCATTTCTGCTCAGGGAGGTAAGAGGAAACAGCCCTGGGACAGTGAGACGCCGAAGTTGTCTGCTCTGCTCCAGAGTCGCAGAGCTGTGCGGAGAGTTTCCAAGTGGGAGAAGGCAGGACTGTGTCTGCCAGGAGAGACAATAAAGGGGAGTACCGTGTTATTAAAGTTAACTAGGGGAACGAAAACCTAGCAAGAGGAAAGTTCTTGCTTAATGACACTTTTATTACGCAATAAACTTTGATTCACTAGTCTGTCAAAATGTGCAGAGATTGGTATAATTATGGGGTAGCATGTTTTTTCTGATACTGCCTCTTTGCACCGCGGCCGTGATCCTAAAAGCAGGAGGTTTTGATTAACCGGAGTTGCCTGAGGACTTCCCCCTTCCCTTCCCGAGCCAGGGAGCAGGCAGTACCTGCTGCTGTGCCTGGCTTTGCCGCCAGGCAGGGCGCGGAGGCTTTTGGCAGTGGGATGGGGTTGCTCCTTAAAAGGCAATGTTTAGGCAGCTCCTGCCTTTGGGGGACCTGCTGGCAGGAGCCCACACAGGCAGGAGTTAAAGGTAGGCTGGAAGGGAGTTTGCAAGCAGAGGGCAAGTGCCGACCTGGAGTAGCCGGGTGGGTTTATTGCCCCCCCAGCCCCTCCACCAAGTTTTGCCACCAGCACCCAGCATTGCAGAGCAGTCGTGATCGTGCTGGAGCTGAACTTGATGAACCGGGAGGTTTCGGTGTGACCTTCGTTACTCTTTAAAGTCTGGTATCCGTTCTTGCCCCAGTCTGGGTTTTCCCCCAGTGTCTAATAAGTGGTTTTGCTCTTTGAAAAGAGGCAGCATGGAAGCATCAGTTTCTTGCTTACCTGAGGTACTCCTGCGCATTGCCGAGGCTCTTAGCTCCTCGCCCTCGGGGCAGAGCCAAGCTCGGGCTCTTTATGCCTTTTCCCAGGCCGAGGAGCCGGAGGGGTCATGGGATGGAGTTGGCATGATGAGACAGGGGAGAGTTAGGCACGAATGTAAAAAGCTGATGTCAGAGAGTTAAAAAACCCGTGAAGACTCCTGAATAGTTAATTTTGGGTAGATGTGAAGTATTTCCCCTGGATACAGAAGGTATTCTTTTGGGGCTGATTTTCAGTTCTGCCAACAACCAACTCAGAAAGTAAGATGAGTTTTGGACCGACCTGAGCCATTTTTTTCCCAGTCCCATTCTGTCCATGAAACTAAAATAAAAAATGTCTTCAAATTAACACACAGCCAAACCCAGTGACACGAAAGCCCATGGCAGAAGCTGGCCATCTCCCGTCGCCTTTTGGGCGCGGCTGCCTTTCAGCATGCTGTCCTACTGCACAGGATCCTTCTGGAGCCTGAGCAGGTGTGTAAACATGTGCACAAGCGTGTGCGTCTCCAGCCCTGATTTGGGTTTGCACTGTTATTTCTGATGAGCCACTGGCTGAAGGGCAGGAGGAGGTAGGTCTGTCTGGGTCTTCGCATTTTTCTTCTTCGCATCAATTCTTCATGGCAGGGCAGACGTTGCTCTTACAGGGAGCTGGCTGCAGCATGGGTGATGCTGGGAAGCCGGGGTGGAGCCGAGCTCCGTACTTTCCTCCCTTCATCTCCCCTGTGCTTGTGCTGGAGCCTTCCACGCTTTGGTCAGAGAGATTTACTGCTGTAAAAACCTGCTGATGGTGGTAAATGTGGCTGGAGGAGCTAGTTTGCAGCCCATGCTGGTCACTGCATGTTGTCCCTCCTGCTGGTCCTGGGATGGGACATGCCTTGGAGTCCCCCAGCCGGGTGCCCTCCGTCCAGGCTGGGTGCAAGGACAGCCCAGCCTGCTCGTCCCTGGTGCCCGTTGTCGTGGCTAGAGCGCCGGCATCTGCCTGCTCCGAGCAAGCCATGAGATTCATGTGAATCAAGTTGGAAGTTATCATGATGGGGTAGATTAAGTGCCATGAGGGCAAAACTGCATCCAAGGCATGAATTGGCCACGTTTGCCCTGGAAGAAGCTGTGGTCGACCGTGGTCACATCCCCACCATCGCAGGCTGGGGCTTTGTTGCTCATTGGCCGAGGTGTTACCCCTGGGATAGTCACTGTGCCCCCAGAGCTGTGCTTTCTGCCACCATTGGCTGAACATTTCTCAAGCATGTAGGAGAAAACTGTGAGGATTTGCTTAGTGAGTGTCAGCGAATGAAACACAAAAGGCCTGTCAGGGGGAACTGCTGGGTAATTACTATAATTTACAGCCTACATTTTAATTTTGAGCATTATTTTTTCAACAATAAGGGAGCAGGAATAATATCCGAACCAGGTGAAGAGAGAGAGCTGGGCCCGCTGGGAGAGGCTGCTACATGTTGACTTGCTGCCTTGCTCTGGAGACAGGCATTTCCCCAGTCGGACCAGAGGGGATGGCACCTCTTGGGGAGCTGGGAGGCTTCCCGTCCCCTCCCAGCGGTCGGGCAGGCTCAAAGGATGGGGACACAGCCGAGAAGGAGGGTTGTGGTAAGAGCAGGAGAGCCACGCAGGTCCATGGTCAGGGCACAGGGCTGGATGTGTTTGCAGCAGGTTGATGCCAGTGGTCCAGCGATGGGCTTCTCTGAAGGGGTGACCTGGGAGCTGAGGGTCCCCAGCTGAGGCCAGCGGAGGGGGGAGATGGCACTAGAGCTGAGCTTGCTGGGGGTCCCAACTCCATACCCACACCTCGTTTGGCGGTGCTGCCTCCCTCCAGGGAGGTGGCGTGGTGGGCGTGAAAGCTGCTGGAGAGTTTTGCTGCAAGCTCCCTCGCAGCCACCAGGCATGCCAGAGACGCACTTGCATCCGGCCTCCGAAGGAGAGGTCTGGTGGGAGTGCGACAGGCTGATCCTGGCGTCACCTTCCCAAGGAAGGGTGAGCATCGCCCGCTCCTGCGGCGAGAGCACACTGAGCTGGCTGCCTGCGTGACGGTCCCTCCGGCAACGCCCCTGGTGCCTGTGGGGACGTGGGCTTGCCGCCCGTGTACCGTCCTCGCTGCTTTCCTTGGCACAGCGTCAGGAGACCAGCATTCACCCGGCTCTGCCACCCACTGGCTCCACGGCCCTGGAGAAGTTACTCACCTTCCTTGTGCCTCAGTTCTCCCACGCGCTGCAAACCGCCCTGAGATTGGCGGGGGAAAGCGGCGCTGTGATGTGCTGATTCAGCTCAGCAATGCCAGCCACACTTTTGGGATGCCATGGGTGGTGTCGCTGGCTCCGTAGTGCCGGTCTTTCTCTGGAACAGGGTTACAGCACCTTTTGGCTATGCCATAGCCAGAACTGCCTCCATCCCTGGGTCCGTGCATGGGTGTGAGAGGGGCTGGAGGATCGTACCAGGTACCATTGGGTGTAGGGGAATGAGGTCACTTAGTTTTTCCCCTGTAACCATGATCTGTTAATCCATGTGAGCTCCCATTAAGGGACCCTTTTATGGGCTCCCTCCGCCCTCCCCGAGCCCTGGGTGGAGCAGGGCGGCTGTGCTGGAGAGCCTTGGAATGGCTTCGGTAAAAACCCTCAGCTGCGGAGAGCTGAGGGGACGTGGGCCGGCAGCGCTTGCCCGCCGGGCTGCCCCTCTGGGTTTCTCCTCTGTGCTCCAAGACGCTGAGCGCATGCTACCGCGCTCTCTGGGCTCCTCTTCCTTCCAGCCTCCGCTTGCCGGTACAGGAGCAGAGGCCCCGGTTCGCTCATGGTGAGACTGATGCCAAACCTCTCCCCATCCCTCCTCCGCCGGGGCAGCGGCTGTGGGGCTGAGGCGTGCCAGGGTACCGCGGCATCCCACCAGTGCGACACTGGGCTCGCCGGCAAGCACCTCCCCAAAGAAAAGCGCCTTTGATTCACTTAAGAGCAGAGGAAACTATTAGCCAAGCTTTGTTTTCCTGGATCCCTCCCCCTGCTGCTGACATTCAGACTAGAGCGAGGGAGACAGAAAGTGAGAGAGGGAGGGCGGGAGCGGGTGCCAAGCGGCCGCACCCCTTGTCAGCTTGGGTCAGCGCCACGTTCGTTATTAATGCTCTGTCTAGAGGTCACATTCAGATGCAACGAGCCCCGGGTCAGCCAGAGGAACAGATTAGAGCTCGCTCGCTGCTCCGCCACATACCGACGACACCGGCTCCCCGTCCCCGAGCTGGCAGGAGCGAAGCTGCAGCGCACAGTTGGCTGTTCCTTCCCCTTCGTCTTTCTCCTGCCTTTTTTTTTTTTTTTTAATTATTATTATTTCTTGGCAACGTCGGGCATCTCCTGAAACTGCACAGCCTCCCCGTAGTCCCGAGCTGCTGAGCGAGGAGGTGAGGTAGGGGGGAAAAGTACTGGAGGCACTTCCATCCACCTTAACAACTGCAGCTGCAGCCGGCTGGAAAGCTCCGGCGAGCGAGCGGGAGGAGCGCGGAGGACGCCGTTCGCTCGCCAGCCGCGCCGGAGGGAAGAGCGCTGGGGCCGGAGCATGTGTTCCCACCAACTTCTGGCATCGGGGTGAGGAGTCTCCTGCCCGTGACCTGGTTTCCAGCCTCGGTGCCCGCTCCCTCGCCGCTCTCGGCCGCCCATGGCTCTGAAATCCTCTCGCCCCCAGGATTTAAGGAACCGTCTTTGCTTTCTTCTCCGTCTCCGGCTGCTGCGAGGGAGCGAAAGCAAAATGCGTGGGGAGGGTGTGAGCGGAGCACTCGCAGCGCTTCGCAGCGAGCTGCTGTGCCCAGGGGGGCTTTGAAGAAGTGCCCCGACGCCCGCGTCCTTCCCAGCTCGGCCGCTGCACGCTCCGGGCGAGCTCCCTGCCCGCCGGAGCCAGACCCGGAGCACGTAAGTCCAGCGTTGGGGTCTGAAGGATGGGGTTAACCTCGGGGCTGCGTGTAGCTGCGTGCCTGCAGGCAGACCTGGCGTCCCGAGCCCCCGCCCCAAGCCAACGAGCACACGGTTCATTAAGATCTGATAACTCGGTTAGTCATAGTTTCAGATGCGCTGCAGAATGAAGTGCCGCGTGATGCTGAGGCGGGCTGGCCTCCCGGGCAGCGCAGGGCAGAGGCTGGGGGGCACAGGGGCTGGGGGCCACCATGCTGGCGGAGCTCATCGAGCTGGGATGCCCAGTGAGCCGAGGGCTTACCAGCACATCCCAGGATGTCTCTGCTGGTCCCTCCCCGAGAGTGCAGATAATTACAGCGTGGCAAAGCAGGTGTTGCTGTATTGCTCTGGTTTTAATGTAAAGAGAAGAGCGGCTGGGCTCCCTGCTGGGTGCTGCAGGCAGGGGCTGCAGGCAGCTTCCTCCTCATGAGCCCGGCACGGATGCGGCCACCTGCCCGGCCAGCTGCAAGCTCCTCTGGCAGCATCCCCGTCCCCCAGCCCTGTGGTGGGCAGGGGCACAGTTAGCCTGGGCAGGGGAAAGGGCAGCTGGGAGCTGGCATCACCTGCGGCTGACAAAGGTCACACCACGCTGGGGACCGATGGCACTGGCAGCCATCACTCCCTCCCCAGCCCCGGGCTCTCCCGTGCCGGGTCCTGCTTCCCTCCGCCAGATGGCACGGCATCTCACCCACCGAAGCACCGGGGCTCCCCACACGCCACTGCCAGTGTTTGCATTTTGGGGCTTTGCTGGGGCGCAGCAAACAGCTCCAGCCCCGGCTGTCACACTTGGTGTGGGGTCACCAGCGCGGTGATGAGCAAAGGGGGCCGAGCCGCTTGTTTGCTTTGGATGGCGGCAAGGGGTTGTGACACAGGGGACAGGTTGTGACACGGGACCGTCCTGTTTTCCACTGCAGCCTTCAGCAACTGCGGGGTGAGGACTCCCTCCCCAGCTTGTTATCTCTCGCGGTTGGTGGCCGGACGTCCTTTTTTTTTTTATTTATTATTATTTTTAAGAAGTCCCAGCCTGCCAGCAGGGTGATGGAGGTCGTGGGTTTGGCTGGAGCGAGGCTGGGAGTTTCAGAGTTAAAGCTCAAACTTGTTTCTTGGCTTGCCACAGCCTTTTGCGGTGCTCAGCGCCGTGTGATGCCTGCCTCTTACATGCAATTTGATAAGCCCTGGTGCTGGGACAGGGCAGGATGCAGGCACCACGACTGGCTGTTAACTCCTGCTGTGCTGGGTACTGCTGGTTTTCTCCAGGACCTGGGAAGCAGGGAGGGGAGTTTCATCTCTCCTGGGTATGTGGTGCCGTCTGTTCAATGCAGCCCCCCTGTTGTGCCCTCGCCTTGCACAGGCACGCGGATCCTGCTAGAAGTGTGTCCTTGGGGCCCTGATTGCTAGTGGCTGTGCTGAGGTTCAGTCCGTCCCAGGGGGGTTTGTTGTTGGGCTGGCACTTAGGCTCAGGTGGCACGTGGCAGCAGCATAGCTGAAGGCTGGCATCAGGGCTGGGGTGCAGCTGCCATGGCTCCCAGGCACAAGTGAGGCCACACACAGGAGCCCTAACATGAGACTCACTGCAGTCCTGAGCCCCACAGCATTGGAGCAGCCAGGGAGGGGATTGGGGATAGAGGATGGAGATGCCCAGCCACTGTTCCCTCTGTGGTTGGTGGCTTCTGGGCAGAAAAACCCCCAATAAAAGAGGAAGATGTTCTTAGCAGGTTCATTCTGTGCTGGTTTTCATCTTGAAGTCACGTTTTGTGGCAGTACCATGTCCCTGGGCTCATAGTCTCTCTGACCTGCACCCTACGCAAGGTGCAGGGAAGGATCTGGGAAGCTGTTGGCTTGATGGTGGCATCACGTGGGCAGCCAGGAGCCAGCTGGACCAGCACGACCCAGCTCAGCCGGCAGCATCCCGCAGGCTGATGGCAGCTCCAGCCCCACACCAGGAAGGATTTCAGGCAGTGAGGCTTTATTTTCCAGAAAGCCTGGATGGTCCACGCCTGGCTTATCTCCAGGAGCCTGGGATGAAGGGACCAGGGTGCCACTGCACTGCTGGGCTGCAGCTGTGCTCCCACCTCCAGCTGCAGGACTGGGGTTGCCCAGATACCCCTGCAGAGACCACAAGGGCATGGGATGCTGACTCACTCTTTCCTCCTCCTCTTCCACCCCGCTGGGTTGCCCCAGCGCTGGCAGGAGCCCCGTGCTTGGGTGGCACCGTCTGGCCAGGATTGCTAGCCCTTGGCATGATGCCTGACCTGGGAAGCTGCTTTTGCTCATGAGCCTGCAATCAGCACTAATCCCCTGGTGCACCTCTTCTCATCCCAGGACATCGCCTGGGCTTCACTGCCACTTCCCTGCCTGGGCTGTTCCTCCCCATCCATAATAGGACTCTGTGCTCCAGCCTCCTGAACTGCCTTGTCACCCTGGTCAAAGTCATCAGTGGGGCACAGGAGGGTAGGAAGAGCCTTTCCTTCGTGGTAGAGACCGAGAGCTGCTGCCCCAGGTTCTCCCGGGCACAGCAACACCTCCTGCAACTGTCCCAAAGGGAAGGGAACACCACTCACACGCCTGACTGCCTGGTGGCTGGCTGAGACGTGGCTGTGGGACGTGTTTTGTTCCGGAGGCAGTCAGCATAGTGCCTTTTTTCCTCTTGGAAAGAAAAACAGCCTCTCGTAGGTCATCTTCTGGGCTAGGAAGCCTTGCAGACGGGTGCTAGTGACCATATTGTTCCTGTGGAGTTTGGCTTACGCAGAGGATGTTTCCCATCCTGCAGGGATAATGCTGCCCTTGTGCAAGTGTATCTGGTGTTAAACCCTTCTCCTTTTTCCCTCCTGTGACTACAGGTCTCCTTGAGCATGGGCGGAACTGGTCAGCCATTGCCAGGATGGTGGGCTCCAAGACCGTGTCACAGTGCAAAAACTTCTACTTCAACTACAAGAAGAGGCAGAACCTGGATGAGATCCTACAGCAGCACAAACTGAAAATGGTGAGAGTCCCATCTCAGCCCACACCCGTAGATACTTCCCAGCAAGCGCTTGCGTGCTTCCCATAGCCAAGGAGAATCTTTATCATTTTGGAGTGAAAGCTCTGGGGACTGGGGAGTGGGAAGCAGTGCAGGAAAGGGTTGTCTATCTGTCTGGCCCCAGGAGGTCTGGGGGAGGGGGAGCAGCTGCGCAGGAGATGCCTGGGTGTCTGGAGCGTGGCTGGTACGTGGGGAGATAAGGAGCAGAAGGAGGAGTGGGGTTGTGCGTTGGCCAGGAGGAGAGCTCGGTCCTGGCTGCGCAAACCTTCAATGCCGGCGAGGTTGTGCCGTTCCACCCCGAGGAACAGAGAGCACCACTGGGCACCGCAGCTCTGTGCCTCGCAGGTACCGTGGTTACCTGGTGAGCTGTCAGTTTTCACCAGAGAAATGCAGGGGTTTAGGACAGCATGAGGAAGGGCTGGTCCCGACACAGATGTCGGTTGTCTTTGGGGCTGCGAGACGTGCACATCTCTCCATGCCTCAGTTTCCCTCTCAGAAGGGGCTAATGCTGCTTCTTTTCTGGCGTGTGGTGCAGGCTGTGAATGAAGTGGGACTTGTTCGGCGTTCTGGAGATAGGACGGACTGCTAAGAGCAACTAAGGATTATAATTATTTCATTTGTAGAGTATCCTGGGGTTCCCAGTTTCTAGCTAATAGAATTCACATGGCTAAACCCCCAAGGGGTGCTTTGAAAATGCAAAGGACAATGTTCAATGCAGGAATCTCTCCAAGCAAGCTATTACAGCAAGGGTAAAAAGAAAGACAGGAAAACATTCAATGACTCACCCAGGAATTTAATATCCTAGTCAGTCTATAGGAATGAGAGAAAGAGAAGACATCGACGATTCTTTTTTATTAATTCTCTATGCACAGAGACACTCCTGTGTTCCCATGTTTCATCAAATTGTTTTTAGAAACAAAGCAAACAAACTATATAAAGACCCCCAAAACAATATGAAGACTGGAATGAAATGTTCATCAAGCCCTCTGAATATAAAATGTTACATTATAAAGATATCATTGTTCATTACTGGGGAGAATCAGAAATAAGATCATACAGCTTAGCTGGCAGTGGAGCCGGTGTATATTAATTTACTCTGCTTCCTAATGTTTCAGAAATTATATCACGGAAGTGTTTTTCTGCAGAACCACATTTTTCCCTGCATCCGTCCCTCCAAGGCAGCCGCTAGACTTCTCCGGTCTAATTGCTCACTCTCACTTGCAGTTTATATCAGCATCATCATTTTATTTTTTGAGCATTGGAGGCTATGGGAGTCAGTTGTGGAGAAGAACAATGAACGTTCAGCTGTTATTTATTGTGCTCTATTGTTTTGTGGCAACAGCAGATGCCAGAAAGCTGAATAAAATAAAAGAACAACTGAGATTAAATTGCCATAGACCTTCCTTCCTGACTCCTAAATATATTCATGAACAAACCAAGCTTCCTAATCTCATCCTATACCCATAGTCAGCCATGATGTCTGTCGAGGAAGCACGTGGCGAGGCAGTGTGGCATTGCCTAGTTTTGCCATGACATCCCCAGATTATCCCCTGACCTTGCCACCAACAGCTATTGCTGATCAAGTGCAGGGAAACACAGCGGCTTTGCTTTTCTTCCTCTTGATTAATGAGAGTAAAATTAATTAGCAGATCTTATTCATTTCCCAAATGGGGCTTATTAATATTGTGGCCTCCTCTTCCAGGTAGGTGTGACACCAGGTTTCAGCAGCATGCAGGTGACTCGGAGGAGCTGCGGGGACGGGCAGGTGGCAGGGACTGGTGTGGGACAGGAAGCAGAGCCTGGCAAGGTCCCTCTGTCCCCAGAATGTGGCAGAGCGCAGTGCAGAGCAAAATGTCCCCATTCCCCATGCTGGGACAGTGCTGGGTGGGATGAGGCCAGGCATTTAGGCAGCGCCTAGTCCCCATGCATGTTGAACCCTGGCTAGCCGGAGCCCAAGGAGCTTTGAGGATGGGAGGATGCTCCCTCTGAGCATCCAGAGCATTAGGAGGGAGAAGGGTTTGGTTTGCAGAGGGTGAAGGAGTCTGGCATGGTGACGCTCCTTTTCCACCTCTCCAGAGCCCGCATGGTCCACACGCTTCTACATGCTGTGTTAGGGGTTTTAATTTTAAGACCCATCCTTCTTCTGTAGAAATTCTCCCCTGGGGAAGGAGCACACAGGGGCCAGGGAGCTGCATGTGGGCTGTGTCAGCATGCAGAGCACCATTTCCATTCTCTCCCAAGCTGCTCAGCACTCACAAGACCCTTCCGCAGCCCATTTGAGGAGGGAGTCCCAGCGCAGTCCTGGCTCAAGAGGACTGGATGCCGCAGACCCCCACCCTCCTCCCTCTGCAAGCACTCCCGTGGCTGGGGTGCCCCTGCCAGCAGCTGCACTGTAGGACAGGCGGCCTGTTACTGCTGGGGCAGGGTCAGGCCACCTTGGGGCTTTGTTTTATCTGCCCTGTTGTGTGTTTTGGCTTGGTTTCGCTGCTGAGTGGCTCAGATGTGTCCCAGGCATCAGCGTCACTTAGCCTTGACCTTCTGCACACTGCGGTCTCTAATCTCAGCATTTAAGGAAAGCAGGGCATTGGGATACACAGTGTCCTCAGAGCTGCTCTTTTGTTAGCAGTTGGAGGTTAGGTGCTGTCTTCACTGGGACCTCTTTGCAGTCTGATTGTCACTTTGGTCTAGTGACTTCTGGGGCTTCTTTTGGCTTGTGCCGCGAAGATGAGCGAGTTTTCTCCTGGTCTGGTGCTGGCCCTGGTTTTGGACCTCTCTGAGGAAAATCTCTGCAGTTCCTTGCTTTTTTTTGGGTGGTGCTGGCTTTGCACAGCAAAGCTGCTTCACGGGGGACAGCTTGGTAGCCTCCTCTTCTAGAGCATGAACAAGTGTACCTTGCCTTGGTGCAGAGCCTTGGTCTTGGGATGGGGAACTGCGACCATCCTCACCACGGTGGGCAGAGAGGTCCTGCCTGTGGGCTCATCCCTCTGCCCCTTCCCATCGGTGCCGCAGCAGAGCTAGTCCTGTCGCAAATACGCGTCATTATGTCACACCAGTCTGTGACTGCATGGTCCTGCTCTTAGGACAGGCTGAGGCCAATGCTGATGGGAGGTACCCATGTCGGTAGCGGGGTTTGGAAGCTGTTTTGGCTGTTGCTGCCACATCAGGTGGTGAGTGCAAGGAGAGATGTTGTGCCCAAGGGTTGGTGGCATCTCCATCTCCTCTTCTAGAACAGATGGTGCAGGTGAACTTGAGTGGTGGGAAGCAATGCCCAGCACCCGGGATGGCAGGAGGAGAGGTGAGGGAAGAGCTGCCCATCCTTGCCAGGCTGGGAGTCAGTGTGATGGGGCTGGCTGGGGACCAGGTGCCCGGGAGGACAGCGCAGAGGAGCAGGCATGGAGTGACCCCTCGTCTGGGGTTCATTGTCCTCGCTGTGCACAGCGTGTTTTCTCAGCAGTCTTGGTGAAGCAGACTGCTCAAGTGGCACCAAGTCCTGGATGATCCTGCAAAAATACCTGGTGGCAGGTAGAAAGCAGAGACACCATGGGCTGGGGTAGGACAAAATGAGCATCAGAGTGCCCATAGAAAATGGTCCTGGCACCTTCCCGTGACCTCACTGGTAATTGCTTGGATTAGGAGTACACTGTGACAATGGGAGGCACCTGGTCCCAGGCGTGGCTCACAGAGACTCTTCCCATGTCTGCCGCGGTTGTGGTTAGGATCCTGGGTCAGACATGGTGGCCCTGTGGCTGCTTACAGAGGCAGAGCAGAAAGGGACGCCTTTCTTGGGCAGGGTGCCAGGGGGAGGACTGCATGAGGGGGCCACAGCTGTTGGCATTATGAGAGGCCAGTTGATGGCCTGAATGTGTCTCTGGATGTAGCCAGGATCTGCTGCCTGGATTTTACATCATCTTCCCTAAATACCAGCAGTGGGGTCTGCCAGGAGAGGCACCCACAGTGCCCCCGGGGCAGCTCGCTGCTCCGCTCTTCCAGCAGCTGCTGGCCCCAGGCTCTGGCCAAGTAGGGTGCTGAGGCAGAGGCTGGTTCCCAGCTAATTCCCCAGGGAGGAGCCTGCTCCTGCCCGCGGCTGAGTCACAGACCCGTGAGTAAGAGGCAGAGAAGTCTTTGCCATAGTAACATTCGGTGCTTTGTCACCACATTAGCGTGATGGGGAACTGCTGCTTCAGACAGAAATGTACGGTTGCTGAATTGCTGCCGTGGCAGAGGCGCGAACGCTGGCAGCACCAGGGCATCACCGCTGCTGCCGGGATGGGGCGAGGGCACCACAGAGCTCTGCCTTCCTCTCGCTGTGTCCCCGCGCCTTCACAGAGCCCTTTCTCAAGTGCCTTTTTTCCCCTCTCTCCTGCCCAGTTTGATAAAAATAGATTTTGAGCAAGCAGCGTTTCCAAGCAAAAAGCAGTTGTATTTGTTTGTTTTATCTGGAAGTTTTTTAAGGAATTGAAAAGTTGAAGGGGGGAAAGGGGGGACCAGATCTTCCCAGCACAGAAATCCAGCAGCAAAGTTAACGTTTCCACCATGGCTTTATCTTTTCATCCATGTAAATAAACGTCCTACACACGTCATTCGTGTGGAGTTTGCAGGGAGAGCCGGAGATGATGGGCCTGTTCCTACTGGTAATATTTACTCAAGCAACAAGAGCAGGAAACAATAGCAAAGCTGAGACTTTTCCTTTAGGTCGGCAGGAGGGAGCAGCTCTCCGTGCCCTCGTGGCTGCAGCACGTGCCCCAGCAAGTGGAGACAGGGCTGTCTCGGGGCAGGATGGGGTACCAGGCAGCTCACCTTCAGGATGCTGTGCCGTATGGAGCATCCCCACCACCCACTGGCAACTCCCGGCACGGGAGTCAAAGTCCTTTGGCAGCACCTGCATTAGGGGACGCAAAAGCTGGTGTGCGAAAACGTTGGCTGGGCTGTATCTGGGGCATCAGCTTTGTTATCTGCAGATGAGCGTCAAGCCGTGGCTGCACACGTTTGTATAGCTAGAGGTAGTGCCTGGAAATGCGCAGGATGAATGCGTCGCACGTGTGTAACGAGCCGACGCGGGACTGCTGGGCTCTTGCCAGCCCTGCACTGGTGACTTCTGCATGCATGTCCCTTGTCCGCGTGCCAGTGCCATCCCTCCCTCAGAGGTTTGCTGCTGCCTGGGACTGGAGCTCCAATGGAGCTGGGCTGCCCATTGCATGGTGGTCAAAGTTTTTTGGCCAGGTGAGACCATGCTGCCGGGCTTTCAGCAGGCGAGTCTGGTCCCAAGAACTGATTTTCAGAGGGTTTATGTGGGGGGACCGTGGTGGTGTTAGCACCCCTCTCAGCCCTTCAGGCAGGACTGGTGCTTTCTGCTCCCCATCCCTTGGGTCTTTCCTTCTCACCATCTTCTGCTTTTTCCCCAGGAGAAAGAAAGGAATGCCAAGAGAAAGAAGAAAAAAGGCACTGCAGTTCAGAACGAAGAAGCTGCTTTCCCTCCTGCAGCCGAGGACGAGGAGATGGAGGTGTCAGGGACGAGTGGCAACGAGGAGGAGATGGCTGAGGAGGCGGAAGGTGAGGCGGGTGGGGTGCTGCAGCAGCGGGGATGCGCTCAGCTCTCCGGGCTTTGCTGCATGGTTGTGGCAGAGGCACTGTGCACGACCTCTCTGGGACTGCAAATGTCAGCACTCGTGGGGCGTCACGTCTCACCCCAAAGCCACACCGAGGTGAAGGCATCTACCACCACAAGGTGCTCGTGGCCTTTCAGACACCTCTGGCTTTCACGCTTGCAAGGAGTGCCCTGGATCACTGCCCTGTCTGTCTGGAGGATGTTTATTTTGGGAAGGTCGTGCAATGCAGGAGCTCTGTTACCAGCCAGCCGCTGCTGTGGCTGCTGACATGCGTGGTGGGCCAGAGGGGCACAGGGAGGTTGTCAGCAGCCTCTGCAGCCCAAGGGCTCCTTGGCCCCTGCATCAAGGCTGCATGTAAAGGGCTCACTCATAACTTGGGGTGGTCCCAGCAGCTTCTCTTCGCCCTGGAGGACAGCGAATCCTTTGGTTTCCGATCTCCATCAGCACGCGCTCCCCAGAGCACCCAGCTTACTGGGGCCTGGCACACTTTTGTGCTCTTATAAATCACATGTTATGGTGTTCTCCCCCGAAGCACAAGGTCCCTGCGTGCTCGGCAGGGTTAGATAGCTGCCACTGTGGGCTCTTGAGGAGCTTATCATGGGCTCAAGGAGGGATAAACCACTAAGGTTTGCATGTGCCCATCCTCATCGCATCAGGGCATTGCTGCCACTGCTGCCCTGGGCAGTGGAGCCTGCAAAGGCAGGGGAAGCCGTGGTCTCCTACCGGCAAGTCTGAGGTACCTTGGCGGCTCTTTTCCTCCTCCTTTCCCTTTTAAGGCAGTGTTTTCTGCCCTCCCAGCCATACCAAAGAAAGGAAGCAACTTGAAAGTGACAATTTTCAGCTATTTATCGCTTAGAAAGCTCAGCAGCGAGTTTGGAGAAAATGTGCATAATTTTCCAACAATAGCCCCATTTGACTTTTGTCAAAGTAATTTAATAACTTAACCAGCACTGCTGGCACCACACTGGTTCCTGGCCTTAGCACCCAGGCTAATGGAACTCGAAATGGGAAGTCTTTTCAAATCATCATTGCGAGTGACTCATTACGAGGCAGATTCCAGGTAAATCTTTGTGCGAGGTGATACGTGACTCAGAGGCGCAAAGTAAAAGGTAGTTATTGCTCTTTGTAAGAGTGCCTGAGAGGAAACAATGTGTTTTTGAGATTAGAGGAGGATCTCTTGACGTGCTCCCAAGCCTTACTCTCTAAGCTTCGTCACTTGTTCTGCTGCTGGGGTGGGCTACGGAGCTGAAGAAAGGCCTAAGCGGGGGGCGGTGAAACGTTACGGGCATAGAAGTGCCAGGGCAGTGTTATGCATGAAACAGCTGCTGGCTCTGAGGTGACATTTGGGGATGCTCAGGCAATAGCTTGGGGTCAGGGAGCCATGTGGCCAGCTAGGGAGCAGGGGAAAGACTTAGCATGGGGGTTACAGTGTAGTCCATGGATTCAGCATCCAGCGGCAGTGTGCTGGAGCCTAGAGCTTGGCTGAGCCTGGGACAAGCCACTGCTGGGTGTCTCGACATGGCATTCAGAGTAGCATTCAGCAGCAGTCAGGGAGAGTTTGGCCAAACGCGCTGTAAACCTCGTCCCTGGGTGGGGGATGGGACACCTCATAGTTTGATTGCAAGTGAGTAAAGGTTGGAGAAGGCTGAGATTCCTGATGAGTGTGGCATGTTTTCCTGCCAAGGAAGGATGGATGTGCTCCGACGTACGGCTCATGGGATACAGTCCCTTGGTGTCGCTCGTCTCACCAGCATTTGAAAGCTGTGTGTGCTGCTGTGGAGAGACAAGTAAAGGAATGCACGGGAGGAAGCCTTTGGGCATGAGCATGAGAGCCGTGCCTGGCAGGGACATGCTGAGATGGGACCAGGAGCCTGGTGCTCCTGGCCCTGATTGTGTTTGTCCAGCAAAGGCTTGGAGGGAGCAATCCTCTCCCCAGCCATAGAAACAATGTCTTGGCAGCACCTTCATCTGCAGTGGTGCATGGATGCCTGTGCTGCCAGCTCACATCAAGCCATTGGTGGCAGATCTGAGAATGATCCTTTCCATGTAATAATTAACCTGTCCCGCAGCACTGCCAGCACTTCGCTTTCGCTGACCCTGACCTTTCTTCTGCCACTGGCAGCTTAAATAACAACAAACACACGTGGTGTTTTGGGATGGTCCCCAGCTGCCCCAGGGGTGGCAGAGCCAGGGTCATGGGCGACGTAAATCAGCAAACAGGATGCCAGCAAGGTGCCTGGCCCCAGGGGAGCAGAGCTGATCTAGAGCCATGGGTGAGGGGGCGAGGAGGGAGGTCCTGTCCTGCAGATCCAGCCAGTGGCCAGGGTTTTCCCTTAAAACCCAGTTGCTCAGTCTCCAGGCTTTTGGGCATGTGGTTTTGCGTTTGGGTAGGGGTTAACAACAGTTGTTGTGCTGAGCAAGCAAAGAGGCCCCTAGAGCATCCCTTTGCTTAGTAGGCTCTGGATCTGGGGATCCCGGCACAGCTCTCCCAGCCCCGGGATCATCTCCCCCTCAGAGGAATGAGGGCGTTCTCCTCCCATGGGAGGGGGCGGAGGCAGCGATATGGGAAGCGAGAATCTCGGGCTGATCCTTATTTTTATTTCTTCCCTTTTCTCAGCTGCAGTAAATAACAGCTCCGACACTGAGAGCATTCCCTCGCCGAGGCCCGAAGCCAAAGAAGGAGGCGAAAACGGAGCCAAGGCACCACCCGGGCCAGGAGGTGACTCCAGCGCAGAACCAGCAGTCAAGTTGGAAGAGGCTCCAACACCCCCTGACGATCCCCCCGCTCCCCCCGCCAACCCCACTCCTGCCACCAGCCCTCCACCGGAGGCAGCTCCTGAGCCACCCACCAGCGAGGAGAAGGTACAGGAGGACCTGGTGGTGGACGTGGTGAAAACGGAGGAGCCAGAGGAGAAGGTGAGCGAAGAGCCCTGCAAGAGCGAGGTGAAGAAGGAGGAGAGTGAAGACAGCCAGGAGAAGGATAAGGGGAATGACAAGAAAGCGGAAAGCAGCGTCGGCGGCGGAGGGACAGCAGGGACGGAAGGGACGCCCAAGGCTGAGAAGAAGGAGAGCCATAAAGGCAGTAAAGGCCCTGGGGTGAACCCCGACAGCGACTCCAGCGCGACCTGCAGCGCAGACGAGATGGACGAGCAGGATGCTGTGGACAAGAGCAGGTAGGAGCGGGGAGAGAGGTGGGCAAGTGCATGGCCTGAGGGCCAGACTAGCATCTCTGTTGTGTGCCGCAGTGCCCACGTGCGCTTCCGTGAGCTCCTTGGGAATATCACCACTCAGGTGCTCCCACAGGCACAGCCTGACTGTGTCCCCACGTGGCTGTGACTCTTCGGCCATCGCTTGCAGAGGGGCCATGACACAACGGGCAGTGCGATGTCCCAATGTACGGGTGCTGCTGGGCAATGGTCGTGGGCAGGTGTTGGATGCAGAGCCACTGCGTCTGCTGGCCGCAGCCCATCTGGGTGATGCAATGGAGTGGGATGTGCCCTCAGGGACAGCAGAGTTGTGCGGAGGCACAGGCTGGTGTGCCAGCATCTGGGACTGGGAGCAGTTTCTGTCTCAGTTGGTGCTGGCAGGAGAGATGTCATGTCAGGGACATGATCCCAGTGCAGAGAGGGGGCAGGTTGCTCCCTCAGTGGAGATGCCACTTGCATTTGTAGGGGTGAATTATCCACCCTAGATGCAAAGGCTGAGAACAGTGTGGGCTGTGCAAGCTTTCCTGGGGCCATGCAATTGCGTCTTCGCCTGAGCTGCTGCGGTCCCGAGCCCTCCACCTACCCCTGCGGCTGGCAGCTGAGGGCACGTCTGACCCTTCCTGGGTGGCTCTTGGAATGCGGAGGGGAAACACTGGCCTTTTCCTTGGAGAAATGTCCTGTTCCCCTGCTGGTCCTTCTCAGAGAGCCCTCCCTACCCAAGAACCACACAAATGGGGAGAGGGTTTCCTGTTTTTTAGAGAATGTGTATGAATACATGCATCTTTGTAGCGCTGATTTCTCTAATGGCTCCTCCTTCCATCCACGCTGGCTCCTGGGTC
Source organism: Phalacrocorax aristotelis (assembly GCF_949628215.1). Classification (NCBI taxonomy): domain Eukaryota; kingdom Metazoa; phylum Chordata; class Aves; order Suliformes; family Phalacrocoracidae; genus Phalacrocorax; species Phalacrocorax aristotelis. Next base: position 10,754,606 of record NC_134290.1, on the reverse strand, counting down.
AGGAGGGCCCTCTGAGTTTGCCCTGCTGTCGCATATAGGGATGGTAGTCCCTCCCTGCTCCCTGCCTTGGAGCTGGGCTGGGATGGGATGCTGGCATCCGGCATCCTGCATCCCACATCCCACATCCCTCCCATGGGCTTGCAGGGGCAGTGTGGCAGTGAGACGGGTGCTGCCAGGCCAGGCAGGCTGTACGCAGTGCTGTGGATGGGGATATTTAAAAGAACAAATGAGCAAAGCAGCGGGATGAGGCGGTAGGGAGCCATTGTGCGCCTCTACCACTCCTAACAGCCTCCGTGCTTTCCCTGTGGTGGATGTAGGAGCCAGTGGCTGAGTGCTGCTTATGCAGGAGCATTCTCCATGTTGCCTGGTGTGCTGGTTTTGGGTGTGTGGTGCTTAGTTGCCAGCTGGGGTTAAATCACAGCACCTGGCTTCCCCGGGGGAGAAGCCCCTCTTGCTGCCAAGCAGCTGGAAGCAGCGCTGATGATGCCGAGGGGTGGTGTGGATGCTGCTGGCCCTGGCCCCATGGCAGGGCTGAGGCCTCTTGGCTGCAGTGCTCCTCTCCAGCAGTGGATGGAGTCCAGCACCACCCTTCCCACCCTCTCCTCCTTCCCAGACAGGAGAAAAACTCCCAGCAAGGGAGAGTGAGGCCAGCGGGGCTGCAACTCCTCAAGTTTTAACCTAACTGAAAACAGGACAGCAGCAGCTTGTACCAACTTCCCAGCAGCAAAAGAGCAAGTCGTCTTGGGAACGACTATTTCATCCCCAGCTCCTCACTGAGTCAGCACCTATCTCACTTGTCAAACAGTTACCAGCTTCCAGGAATATCAAACATTAAACAGGCATCCCGCTGCTCCTGGGCCACTCCTGTCACCTGGTGCGGCAAAGCACGGGCGATAGCAGAGCCTGCCAGCACAGGAAAGCTGCAGCCAAAGCTGGCGTCTGGCACTGCCCAGCCCGCGAGCCCCAGGAGCACCCACAGGGTCGGTCTGCAACCGGATTGAAGGTTTCAGTGCCATCGTGCTCCCAGCGGGGACTCTGTGCCCTTCCCTGGTGTATCTTTGCTCCCTTGCATTTCCCACCAGCCAAGGGCTGCTCACTCACAGGCGGTTACTGCAGCCCTGCTGCTGCAGCGTGACTTGCGATGAGCAGGGCGAGGCTGCCGAGATGCCGCGTGAGCCGCCCCATCACCGCATCACCCGATGCTCGCCCGCCCACCCAGCGCCGGCGGGGCGTGGGTGCTCTTCCCTGCGCTTGTAAAAACACCGAGCTGTCCGTGGCATCTCCCAGAAGGGGACAGAGGGTGGCTGGGGTGTCCCTGCAGCAAGAGGGAAGGTGTGCAGGGTTGGCGTAGGGGCGGCATTTCTCGGGTCCTCCTGGGGTTCACTCTAGCAAAGACAGGTCCGTGAGGAGGAGTTACAGCCTTAACTCATCAAAGCTGAAGAAGGCGGCTCATTGTCTGTGGTTCCGTACCGCGTGCGCTGCAAGAGGGCTGCTGCTAGGGCTGCCAGTACTGCAGTTCAGCAGGAGGTCACACCAGATGGGAGTGAGGGAGGCCGTGCACAGTCACCCGCTGCAGACCTGCAGCGCAGAGAGGGAGACACCTGCCCATAAGCACTGCACCGAGCCACCCTTGTGCTGCCTCAGCCGTAGGTGCATTGCTGCCATGGCCCTGCCTCAGGGGAGCTCGCCAGGGAAGTCTGGTAGCTGTCACCTTTGCCCAACCACTGCGGGTGCAAGGAATTGCATTTGGTTGGGTCATGTAATCAGTGCGTTGGCTCATCTAGCAATGAAGCTGGTCCCTGTCTCCATCGTGGATGTTTGGGGAAGGTGGTGTCCTGGTCACCCCCAAAGCTTTGTGCCTGAGAGGGGACATTTCCACACTGCCGAGGCTCAGCTGTGTGCATGCTGACCCCTCCCTGCTCAAATCCTTTTCCCATCCCTCCCCATGCCATCACCCATGGTTAGGGACTGGTGTTGGGGTACGGAAGGCTCTGGGTTGGCAGTGTGTGGGTACGAGATGGCTGAGGGTTGTTCATCTGGTGACTTCCAGAGCAAAGCACCCAACAGACAGCCTTGTGTCTGGTGCCAGATCTGCTAGGAAGGACATAATAAATTATGCAATTTGCATATTGATTAATTTAATACCAACTCTGGCTTCCTAAGTGTCCGGATCATGGAGGGCTTTAGGAAACCTGAGGATCTTAAATGCATTTAAAGAGACTTTAAGGGTGCTTAAATGCATCTCTGCAAGTGCCACAAGTGCACAGGGTGGCTTCTGGGGCGGTTGCTCTGTTGGCAGCTGCCAGGGTTGGCAGGACCCCGCTTGCCAGTTTCTGGAAAACCAGGCTGTTCAGCTACGTGTCTCGCGAGAATCGCTGCTGAGGAGAGTGATGCTGAGCACAACCGTGGCTGCTTAGATCTGTCCCGCACCACTAGCAGTGACAGTGACATGGAGTTGGGCCAGTGCTCCCGGGTCTGTCACCTCTTGGTGAGCACCAGGGCCCATCTTAGCCCAGGCTGAGGCAACACATGACCGGCCTGGCAGCACTGGTGTCGGGGTGAAGTGGCAGGAGAGCTCATCCCAGGCACCGGGAGCCGAGCAGCGTGGTGCTGGCAGCCTGTGCTGCTGCCCCGCCGCCTAGATCAGGCTTGCCCAGAACAAAATTGATTTTTTTTTTTTTAAATAATAAAAATCAGATTGACTTCTTTTGGGGCAAAATCAGAGCCCAAAGTGTTGGGAGAGCGGGGCCAAGGCTGCAGACTATGCTGGAAATATGGGGTCTATCCAACTTGGCAGCCCCAGAAGTGCTGCAGCTCAGCATGGCATGAAGATCTTGGGAGTAAGCCAGGTGCCCTTGTCCCTGGCCACGTGTCTCAGCAGCCTTTGAGGCGTTACACCACTCCAGGAGCCCCATTCCTCCACAGCTTGACTTCACAACATCCATAAAGCTCCATGGGCAGACATCATTGTAATTATTCAAGGAGCTGCTTGGATTTGTTGCTCCTCACCTGGTCTCCCATGGGTGCCTAACCAGTGCACCCTGGTCCCAATCCAGAGGTGGGTCCCCTTCCCCTCTGACACCGGCCACTACGCAGAGCAAGGGCTGGGGCAGTCCCAGCACCGTGATGAGTTTATTCCCCGCACATGGCCCTGCCATGCTTGTTTATTCATTCAAGGGTGAGCATGGGCTGACCTTGAAATTTATAGGCTGAACAGAGCAGTGAAATAACAGCTAAAATAAACAAATCAAGCTGTAAAGCTTGAAAACTATGAACTGGCTTCAACAAACTGGAGTTGGGAGGGAGAGAAAGCAGAGATGGCCTGGAGACGTGGTCCCCAGGGTTTCAGCACAGGCTCAGGAGCTGGACACACCAAGGTTTTGACCCATGGGCTTCGCATGCCTCCATCCCATCCCATTCTGGGTGCACCATGGAGATGCCCACGTCTCACTGTTTGCACAGGGGTTAAGCACGGCCATCTGGGTGTCTACCAGGCAACTAAACAGCCAAGAGGAAGAGCAAATGGAGAGAGTGTAGGGCTGCACAGCCACTGGGCTGAACACCAAATCCCATCCAAATCCAGCCTTTCGTCTTTCAAGTGATCCGACTGCCCCCACTGTGTGCACATGGTTGCTTGCCCAGGCTTTAGCACCTTGATAAAAGGCAGTCCCTGAGGAGGAGCATGAAGCTGATCCCAAGTGCCGAGCAGGTACCACGTGTGAGCTCCGGAGAGTGGCATGATGCCCAAATGAAATCTGAACTGGTTGCCCTGCTCTGCAACTCCCAGCTCCAGCTCTGGGCTCCAGTTCTCCCTCGGGTTTATTCTGGACAACAGCAGCAGATTTGCTAGAAATAGTTAGCGTAGGGGATGAGGGAAAGAGGGCTTCAGATCCTGTTGAGCTGGAAATAATAGTCTCATTTGAGCATGGAGCCCCATGGGGGTTGTCTTCTCTGGAAAGCAGGATTTGAATCCCGTCCCACTCTCTGTGTCCCTTCAGCCTTGTCATCTCACACCAAAGCTGCCCTGGTTGCTAGCTGGGCATTGCTGGGCCAGGTTGTGTTCCCCTCTGGGCCTGCCCTCATAGACCAAAATGACCCGGGAAACGCCTGCAGCTCACCAAGGTCGAGGTTGAGACCCCTCCCCAGCAGCTGTGGGTCCCCCGTGCTTTGGGCAGCGCAGCAGATTTTCCTGCTGAACAACCTCCGGTCAGACAAGCATCCTCGTGGTAGACGCAGAGATCTTCGGAGTGGTAGTTGCCACCTGAACAGGTTTGGGACCATGGCAGCAGCTTGCAAGGCTGGAAGCCCAAGTGTGTGGTGTTCAAGAGCCCAGGTTCCCAGCAGCGAGCGTACTCTGATGAAGAGTACATCCTCTAGGCTTGGCAGCATAAAATGAAGGGGAGCAGGATGTGGGGGAGCAATAGGACATGGAACTTGTCCGTGGCATTGCCTGGCTGACACGTGTGTTTTGTGCCCAGGTTGCTGTCCCCTCGGCCCAGCCTGCTCAATACCGCCAGCGATGCCAGGCTGAACTCCTCGCCACAGAAGCCACTGGACCTGAAGCAGCTGAAGCAGCGTGCTGCTGCCATCCCTCCCATCGTGAGTACCCCAGCAGAGAGGGCCGGGACTGAGAGCACGGTGGCCGTGTGTGCCTCGTGCACGCTCTCCCGTTGCGCTGTGTTGCCTGCGTGGCGTGCATCAGGGTTGCAAGGATGTGCTCATTGCTGAGGATGGCCAAGCGTGTGGTCTGCAGAGAGCTGTGCCTGGGCGGTGCAAGCCCCCCAGCAGGCAAGGTGCTCTCTGCAGAGCGTGTTCCCAGCTCCTGGAGCAGCTCTGCCAGCAACATTTGGATGTCCCTTGAGCTCTTTTATCAGAAAGTTGTGGGAGGTCTGGACAGAAAAAGCTTCTCATTGCCACATGACTGCTGCCTCCCATTGCTTTAAAAAGCAAGTGTGCACCTTCCCAGCCCTGTGCTTCTCTTCATCTCATGTGTTTGAAGGATACCACGTAAGAAGCATTTATGCTCTTTCTCATCCAGAAGTTCTGCTTGGTCCCCCTTTTTGGTTACCCAGCAGCCGTGTACTGAAAGAGCATGTATTCTCTGAGGCTGGTGGTTCCTCCTGGTGCAGTGGCTTGGGCTGTGAAGAAAAGCACCCTGGTATCTCCAGGGTCAACGCCAGAGGAGCAGCATCGCAGGGTGGGCAGGGAGGAAATCCCTGCTTTTGGGTTTTTAGTACTCAGGGAGGACCCATTCCTGATGCTTCTTCAGTTTCCCATGTTACAGCTTAAGATGTGGCTGCTGTAATGTAACTTCTAGCAAAAGCTACAAACACTTAACTGTAGATTAGAGGTTTTAAACAAGGAAGTCTGAAGGCCGTCTGTAGTGTCACCAGCACAGAGCTGATACACTCTTTGTTGTGGGCTTTTTTTCATCTGTGGCTGGTGAGCTTTGGAGCCTTGTTTGGGCTCATAAGACTTGCAGTGATAGTGTGGGGCAGGTGCTTCGCATAACACCTTGATGTCTCCAAGACTGTTATGGATGTCAACAGCACATGGCAAGTGTCACCAACTCTTACTGCTTTGCAGATTTCTGAAGGTTTCTCGGAGGGGATATTGCAGAGTGGAAGTGTGAAGCCTCAGGTGCCTCCCCATGCCTTGGCCCTCTACCAGCAGCAGATCACAAAAGCCCACGAATCTGCCCGCGAGGAGATGCCCCCAAGCAAGCTATCGCAGTCCCAGCAGCAGCAGGCGGAGAAGGAGCAGCAGCCACCAAGCAGCAGTCCCAGGGGAAAGAGCAGGAGCCCCGCTGTTGGTGACAAGGAAGGTAGGAGGGTGCGCCCATCAGTGTGTGTTTATCCGCACAGAAATGCCCAGTGTGTGCAGCAGCCAGCATCTTCCCTCCTCATAGGTGAAAGCTTGCTTTGACCCTTGAAAGCTCTTTAATAGCATCTTGAAGCAGGACCAGAGAGGCATGGCTAATTTCCCATGTTCATTAGACAGTACATCATGTCTCATTGAGCCTACAGCAAACACCGGGCCAGTGTCGAGTGCTGAGGAGGTGAAGATTGCCTTTATTAGCGTCTCTGCCATTCACTGGAGAGCAAAGGGGCCTGGAGGCATGCCAGGGCTCTGGGTACAATGGATCTTTTCTACCTTGCTGGCTTTCTATAAAGAATGCTTTTAATGCTCAGCGGGGACCATTATTTCATTTAAAATCAATGCTAATACTGTGACTCGGAGTCCAAAGGTTCTTGTAAAGATTCCCAGTGCTTTCTCCCCGGAATAGCTCTGATGTGGTTTGGCTGCCTAATGAGCAATTCAGAGTTTCCCACCATAGAGCATCTGAAGCGTTATTAGCTTGAGCACCTGGGGATCAAGGTTAAGGAGAGACGGGAAGTCCTGATGAGCCCATCTTCTAAATGTGTCTTTAATCCGAGTGTCTGAGTCTGTTCCAGTTGAGAGTCTGTGTCCCTGCCCCTCGTAGCCAGCCTGCAGTTCAGTTGCGTGTGAAGATGAGACACTGTGGCATGATCAGAGGAGCAGGGAAGTCGGGCTGGGTGGGTGCAATGTCCATCAGTGCTGGATCCTGCATGGAGATGGGTGCAGCTGCAAAAATTACCTGCTTATGCATAGAGTTGGAAGGTGGATGAGACTACAGTGATGAGGTAGATCTGCACTGGATCCGGTCTGTGATCTTTCCTGGAAAATCAGTGTACTAACTCACCCTCTGGTAGCCAGGATCTTGGCAGCCTGCTCTGCAGTGTCTAGGCCCAAGTATTTATTATTCAGGCAGTCGTGTCCCTTTGGACAGAATGGTGTGATTGCAAGAAGAGTTGGTTGGTGGCACTTGGCCTTTTTTTTTTTAAACAATAAATAGCACCGCTTGTGCATCACACCTCCAGCATGCTTTGCATATAAGCAAGGAAGGTGACTGCTCACCTTGAAAGAAAGGGAGTTCCCCCTGAGTCATGGTGTTGCCATCTGTGAAGTCCCGTCTCCAGCTGTGCTTGTGCTTGCTGCCCACGTGGAACAGTTCCCCTCTAGCTCTCCCCGCTGGCAGCAGGTAATCAGGTTTGATCTGTTCCTGCGCCGTAATCCTGTGTGATCTGGCCTTGCACAGCTCAGCTTCCTGGTGAGCTGAGTGGCACAGCCAGCGCTCAAACCCAGAGTTCTGCATCACTGGTATCCCAGCGCTGCGGCTCCACCTTCCTCCTGGCTGCAGGAGGATGAGGAGGTGAGACAGGTTTGTGTGTGTTAGGTACAAGACAGGGTTTAGGGGTTGGAGATCAACCACACCTGTTGTCACTGTTACTAAATGCAAGGATCTGATACCTGGCTGGATTTTTTTATGGCTTTGTTCTCTACAAAGCACTAATGATATGAGGGATGTTATTCTCTCCTCTCATACCTCTGTAGTGCTCTGAATCTTCCATGTTAATGAAACTAATTACATCTCCCTGTACCCCTGCAAATGTCTCAGCAGGAGTTGGGTTCTAACTGTTTGATCTCCAAACCCTGCCTAGCTGTGTATGCATGCCAGGTACCAGCGTGGGTCTGGGCTGCACATGCACCCTAGGAAACCATAGGCCGACCTTCGCTGTTTGTGGTGGGAACACCTCTCCTATTTGAAAACTAGCGGGTTTGTCATTAGAGTTGCCTTGAGGGGAGAAATCAAGTCCCCCATAGCCCTGGTTTCAGTACAGTTATGGACTCAGGCAGCTGCTCAGTGCTGCCTCTGCCTCTTGGAGCACATCCTGGCTGTGGATCAGGGGTTAGAGGGGAGATAGCCAGATAGTCCTGGCAAATCTGTGTACATCCCTTCCCTCCCCTGCTCTCCAAGGCGTCCTAGTGAAGTGGCAAGCATCCAGACTGCAGACATCATGCTGCCACACCGCCTCTACGTGGACCTCGCGTTAAACGGGAGAGTCCGGCACAGCCTGCAAAGCCTTCAGGAGAGCATCCCCTGTGCCGCCTCCTAGCAAGGGGCCAGCTCTGCTGGAGCAGGTATTCCCGTTCCTCCCCTGCTTGATTAGAGAGCTTGAACTCTTGCAACCGCTCCAGAGATCAACATCCTTTACACCGCTCTGGACCCGCTTCAAAGCCAAGTCTTGCACACATCCTGGCCGAGGCGTTGGCTGCCTCGCGGTTGCTGGCTGGGGCCGTGTTGGCCTGGAGGGCGGCCAGCTGAGCCGTACCTTCCTGAGCGCTGCCCTCCCCTCCCCTGCCTTCCAAGATGAGCTGCTAATCGCGGGGCTGGGCAGAGCCAGGCAGCCCTGCCTGTATCTCACCGGCAGGCAGACGGATCCCTTTTCCCATTGCCCAGTTGCCGTCAGGCATATCTTTGGTTATCGTTCGGCAGTTTGAAAGCCAGCGGTATGTTTTGTGTTGATTTAGTTGTGTTTTATTTGGCCTTTGTAAGCGATGGGGAGCCAAGAGCATTAATTTGGATGATGGATCATATAAACTCTGACTCCTTCACTCCCATTCCAGGGGCTTGATAAACGGTAATAGGAACTCTTTCTTCCCCACATAAGTGCTATTTTATCAAAAGCTGGCTGAGTTACAGCCACCCTCTAATGTGGGGGCAATTAGGAACTGGCCGCATTTCACAGGCTGGAGAGGCACACAGGGGAGGGGACGGCTCCCACGGGGCGGGGAGGAGGACGGGGCTCTCCAGGAGCCATCCAGGGTGCACGCAGCCTTGGCTGACAGTGCCTTGGCGTCGGAGAGCATCTTCAGCTGGGACATCCCAGCACCATTCACCCCCACGTGAGCAGAGTCGAGCAGGTCTGAGCTGAAGGGGAGAAAATCAGGGAGTGTGAATGTGCCAGGACTCTCTGTCGGTCTGGAGGATGTGCCTGGGTTCCCCTGTACTGGCAGGACGAAGGGATCCTCTCTGGGATCTAGCAAGGGGAGAGAAGAGGCTGCAGCCAAGTTCCAACCCCGCCAGGCTGCAGAGGTGTGTGTGCCTGGACACCTCTGCCTGCCGATAATAGATTTCTTCTCACTGAAGGGCACGAAAATAATCTCCCAACTTCTGAGTACACTGAGCATTAATAATGATAATGCAGTAAAGCCTCATTAAATTGGGCCTCTGATAATCTACTTGCCCTATTATTAGGCTTAGCAGGATTCAGGCATCTATTTTTATCAAAAATTGATGGTTAAAGACTGGGTTCCTTTGTGATTGCTATTGTTTACTACCCAGTTTCTCATTTCTGGTCGTTGCGGACGTTATGCAGGTGGGTCTGGGGATGAAGGGCAGTGCAAAATTGTTTATCGATTACAAGCAAATCCTACCAAATCTGCCTGTGTAATCCATCCAGAAAGGGCTGTCTCATCCATCTGCTCAGCAAAGCATGAGGATGCACTTGGGATGGAGCTGATGCAGCTGAAGCCCCTTTTCCCCCGCACCCTGCAGAGCATGGAAGGGTTCAGGCATCCCCAGTGTGGCTCCCCCATCATTAGGCACTTCTTGGCCTCCAATCAGCCTTTTTGTGCCCAGGGTGAACCCAGCCTGGCATCCAGTATACCCCAAGCCAGATAATTTCATGAAGCTTTCCTGCTCCCTGCCCTGGTGCTTTGCAGAGAACCAGGCAAACACCCCACTCCCCACAGAGGCATCCAGTCGTCCCGCAGAGCTCATCTTGATCTTCATTTGCCTTTGATAGTCTCGTACAGTGTCGTTGTCCCAGGTGTTCAGAGAACATCTGGTCACCCCAGGCACTGCATGTTATTCCCTTGCTGTCCAAGAAGCTGATGCCGTTATTTCTGGCCACTTCCCACAGTTTGCAAATGGTTTATAGCCGGCAGCCATCCTTTAAGAGCAGCTGAGCTTTCACATCACGATGCAATGTGGGGGTGAGCTTGTTCCCAGCGTGCGGGCGCACAGCGATCCGCGGCAGTGGCCTGGGGCTCCCTGCCGCCCCATGCACACCGCAGACCATGTTGTCACTAGCAAGCCACTGCCTGCTGGATGTCCCCTGCACACCAGAGGGATGCCAACATTGCTGCTTCTTGGCTTTAACCTCAGCAAAGGGTTTGGCGGGATCATTGTTAACCCTACTAGCCCTGCCGTGGTGGCTGATGCAGAGCTGTGGGCATGGGCAGGATCTGCCCAGGAGCAGATTGCAGATGGCCAAGCCCTGGCAAGGAGCTGGACCCTGTGCTTGTACCAGTCACCAGCTGCACGCCGAACACTGTCTCTTCTGAGCAGGGTGGGATGTCCGTGAAGGTCCCTGCTGGCAGTGGGCACCAGCAGTCACCAACACAGATAACCATTTTCCCTGCTGTGCTTTAAACATTTGAGTAAAATAAATGCTGTCAAATCCAGGCAGCGACACTGAGGGTTTTTCTTCTTAGATTGGTTGGGGAATTCAGCCCTCATCTCATGGCCAGGTTGGACTGAACTGCAGCCACTTCCCATGTTGGGAGCTGGCTCTGGCTTCCCTGCCCGTGCCCGCAGGCGCTGCTCGCCTGCGGGGGCTGCTGAGCAAGCTGGTCGCTTTCTGTTTCCCTTGCAGAAAAGTCTGCGCATTTCTCATCCATCGCAGAGGCTCAGAAGCTGAGCGCGGAGGCAACGGCCGCCTCGTGCTGGCCCCCTGTCCTGTCCTACTCCCGGGATGTGATAAAAACCTCTCCCCAAGCGGAGCCCCACTTGTTCCAGTATAACCCACCAGGCAAGTAAAAGCCGCTGGCTGCGTGGCGTGTGCCCCCCACCCTGACCCGAGGCCGAGCACAGAGGCTGTGGTTGCAGCCAGCTTTGCAGGTTGCACTCTTAAGTCAGTGCAGCTTTTTGGGCAGGGGGTAAGAGAGAGGGTTCAGCAGAAACCTGGTAACACCTTGCTTTGGCCTGGCACGGAGCTCCCTCACTGCTAATGCAGCAGTCTGAGGGTGGCCAGGCAGGTCTCCCAGCTCTGGCCAGGGCAGGTTTAGGGACATGGTTTGTTGCAGAACAGTGTGGGTGCTCCCTGTGCCCTCAACGTGAAGCTGGGCAGGTTTTATCCCTTGCTGCGCTGTCCCTCTCCAGCTGGAGGACAGACAAGTCGGGCACAGAACATCCTCAGGCTTCAGAGTGGACAAGGCAGTCATTTTAAAGTATTGCAGTCCTTTCCAAACAGATCGTGTGACTTGGACCCTAGTGCAGGCTCACAGCCAGCCGGTTCACCACATCCAATCCCTGCTCCCTTCCTTGCCCCTTTTCTCTCCGGTAGCTGCAGGCGCTCAACCTTCCCTCAGTCTTGCTAATGCTCGTGTTCTCCACACAGGACACCCCATCCCGCTAAACCTGCATGAGAGCTCTCGCTCAGGGCTGCAGAGACTAGTGAGCATCTCCAACCCTCCTCCCCTCATCTCCTCCACCAAGCACCCCTCTGTGTTGGAGAGACCCGTCGGATCCATTTCCCAGGTAGAGTATCGGGTGTGAGTGGCAGAGATGTCTCGTTGGGGCCAGCGGCCGCTCCTGACCTCTCCTCTCGCACCGCAGGGCATGCCCATCCAGCTCCACACTCCCTACAGCTCCGAGCACGCCAAGGTCCCTGTTGGCTCCATCACCATGGGCCTGCCGCTGACCATGGATCCCAAGAAACTGGGTAAGGAATTGGGGGCGAGTGATTTCTCACATGCTCCGAGAGCAGCAGGGAGCGAGCTTGCCAGCGGCATAGGGGAAGGGAGGAGTGCAGGACACAGCAAGGGAGCACAGAGAAGCCTGCTAAGAGGATGAAGGGATTAATCCATCAGGAGAGCAGAGACACAGGGAGCTAAATTTGTGCAGTATAGTAAAGCAGCAACTCGGTCAGGGACACATCCCAGCCTATAAATACCCCCTGGCTAATACTGTGATCGAAGGAAGGAAATATATTGCCGCTTGCCAGGCCGATAGGATAAAGAGTAAATGGCCTGAAGTGAACAAAGAAAGTGTTTAGTCTGCAGATTTGGAACCATTTCTTAACAGCAGGAGGAGATGGGCGAGGGACCAAGTCTGGGTGGGAGGGGTACAGGCTCTATTTCCCACTGTGTGCGTGCCCTGTTACAAACCAGAGCTGGTTTTTCAATGCCAGCCCCGTTCACAGCACGTGCAGTGCGTTTGCCAGGACAAAGGATCTGGCTTTGTTCGCCAGCGGTTGGGCGTTCAGCCGACCTCCGCAACCTTGGTGAAGTCCGTCCCAAAGCGGTGGGGACAGCAAAGGCGCCAAGGAGGTGCAGACGCTGGGCTGGCCGAGATGAAAGCCTCGAGCAGCTGAGGGCAGCGGCCCCGTGCCCTGCACCTACACTGATATGTCGTTAATGTTTTCCAGTGCCTTTTCCCGGAGTCAAGCAGGAACAACTTTCTCCTAGAAGCCAGGCCAGCCAGCCAGAAAGTCTGGTTCTGCAGCCGTCCCAGGAGGGCTCCATCCTGCGGGGTGAGGAGCTGTGGGCGGGAGGCGCGTGTCCCAGCTGCAGGAGGGGAGGGATGCTGGCTCTGCCGAGCCTGGCAAACACTGCCCTGGCTGCAGTTGCCCGGTGATTTCAGGTGTGATTTCTGGGGTTGTGTCCAGCCGAAGGGGTGTCTTCACCCCCTTTCTCCAGAGTTACCAGCAGCGTGGCAGATAGGTCTGTACAACGTCTCAACATTTCTGATCATCTCCCCAAATCAGGGCCTTGGGCATTGATCCTTGTGGAGTTTTTGTGTTCAAGGGACACCTGAATATCTGTTGCTGGAGACAAAGCAAGACCTGTTTAAATTCCATTAACTGTTTTTTTTCAGGCTCTTCACTGTTGCTGCTGCAGCTGGGCAGGGACCACATTTCATTTAAATATAGCTCTCCCATGTTTCTTTCCCCATTAGGTAGGCAGAGGAAAATAAATGCAAAGGTGTTGCTTTTAAATGCAAATTCTGGTTTGTGACACCCCCCAACTAAGGCAGTCAGAAGCCTGAGTGCAGTGGGCTGGTTCCAACCCGGGACAGATATATGCAAATGAATTCAAACCATCCTGAGCTGCATCTCACTAGAGATCTGCTCTGATCACATCAGGAGAGGCCGAGACAGGCTGTGCTTTCTCCTGGACCTGTAAATCTGCCTGACCCCTGCACAAAGGCGGTGGGGAGCTGATAGCCTCAAAATACCTGGTTTTTTTTCCCACTTCCAAGCCCCGCGCTCACAGGGCTGGGTCCCTTGGAAGACTGGGTGGAAAGGGCTCTGCAAGGCATAGGATTTACCACTGATGTACCTGAGCTTGCTAGAGATTGGGTTAAATCCTGGGCGTAGTCAGGTTTTGTGCTGAATAGCAAATCCAGCCCCCAGCTCACTGGCTTTGTGTCCTACAGGTACTTCCCTCAGCTCTGCCTCCGGAGGGAGCATCACCAAGGGAACACCCACATCCAGACCCCCTCCAGAGTCACCCATCACCTACCGAGGATCCATCACACACGTAGGTCACGCACTTCCAGCAGGTTTTGCTTCCTGGGTGCTGGCACCAGCAGCTGGCAGTGCTGTACACGGGGGTCAGGGGTTTACAGGGCACACTCAGCACGTGGCACGGGGCTGAGCAGCACTGCTTTGCCATGCTCCCATCCCGTGGAGCCCCTCGGAGAGGTCTGCGGCCAGAGCCTTTGAGCCTTTGCAAACAGCTTCCGCTGGGATTGGCAAAAGTGCTGTCCCGTCAGCTGAGCCTGCCAGAGAGCAGAGCTCGGCAAGCAACGATGCAGAGCCTTACTGCACTTCTAACCCCCCCCTTTGATTTTTGTAACTGTCAGCAACAGAGGCGAAAGCAGCTTTAAATGGTTCTGGGAAAATAATCTTGCCAGGGCAGGAAAGTGGAGTGGAGTGGAGAGAAGGGGGAGCTGGGTGGAGGGCCCAGGCCAAGCAGAGGAGAGGGGGAGGCTGCGAGGTGCATGTAAGGTAGCACGGTCTCCTGCCAGGGCTGAGCGTGCTGCACTGGGGGTCCTGCCCAAAGGCTATCTTGAGCAGGAAGATACTTTGGCCTTAATCTCCACCATCCATCTTCGGAAGAGCAGCTGGCAAGCGGGCAGTAGTTTTTTGCAGCGTGAGTTATTGCTCATCTGGTAACAGAGTGGAGAGCATTAAAAAAAAAATCTGCTTCCCATGGGGATTTTATCTGGCCATCATTCAGATATTTAAAGTCTCTTGCGCTCTGATTTTTGCCTGCCTCCTTCAAGGAGGGTGTCCACGTTCCCTTTTGGCCCTGGGGACCTGAACCTGAATCCTAGCCCAGAGCAAAGGCTTAATTTGCCTGGTGCCCTGCATCCAACAGCTGCAAGAGTGGATGCTCGAGGCCTGTAAATAACCCGTCAGAGCAAACGTGGGCTCCGTCCCCTTGCATGCCGCTGCAGCAGCTGTGGGTGGCAATGGGTGGGCATGAAGGGTCTTGAGCACCATGTGCCAGAGGTCAGAAGATGAACAGAGTTTGTTGAGATGCTAATCCAACTAATCCATCTAATTAATCTATCTGGTTTCCTTTGTTCGGCTTGGGAATAAGGTACCAAGCCCAGACCCAGAGTACGGCCTCCCTCTCCTGCTGGCCCAGCAGCCTTCATCCCTCTGCTCCTGCTGGGGAGAAGGAGCCCCGTGTTCCGGCAGCAGCTCCGGGTACCAGAGCTGATATTTGATCTCAGATTAGTCATCCGGTTCACAGGAGGCAGATCTTGACTGTATGCTCTCTGCTCTGAAGCCATCTGTCATCACTTGCTTTCAAATCCCCTCTGAGCACATCCGTGGAAGGAAGATGACTTACCTGGGGCTGGGAGAGCTGACTGGGAAAGCCAGTACCGGGTATAGTGCAAGGACAAACAATCAGAGCATTGAACCTGCGTGCTGGCATGTCCCAGCAGCTGCGGCAGAGTTTTGGGGACTGCTGGTACTCAGAGGTCTTGGTACAGAGCCGGGGCATCTCCAAGCTGGGGTGGGGAAATAGAGTGCCCTGGCACAACCTGGAAGCACCAGCAAAGCTGGCTGGGGCATTGCTTCCCCAAGGCTTCCCACGAGCATCCGTCCTGGGGGTTGGAGGGGTTAGAGGAGCAGAGCAGGAGGGCATCAATCAAGAGCATCGCTGTGCCTCCCCCACGATGGGAAGGGGGGAATGTCACCCCACGGTGGCTGTTACTAGTTGGCACCAACAGGTTGTGATAGCAGAGGGGTGTTAACCACCAGCAATGTCTTCAAGGACACCCAGCTCTGGGTGTTTTGAAGGGGACTGGGAGGAGGGCAGGTGGCTGTGAGCTGTGTCGTGTGTGCCTCCGGGGAAAGAGAGGTTTCGGTTCACACCAGTTTGTGTAAGGAGCCTGATGCTATTTCTGTTGGAGAGCTAACTGGCAGGCTTCGCTCCCCGACCTGCTCCAGGACCGGTCTCGTTGACACCTGCCGTCCCGCCCGGGCATGCTGCCAGCCGCCAGCTCCCACGCACAGGCAGCTCTCTGAAGGTCACGCTTGTTGCCAGCAGATGTGCCGTGGGTGGGCAGGACATCTCCGTGGCTCCTGTACCAGGATGGGAAAATAGGTTACAGGGAAAAGCTAACACTTGAGCAGTGCCTGCTGTCACCGAGGTGTCCCCAGGGGGGCACCCCCCTGTCCCCTCAAACCTGTGGGGTAGAAGTGAGCCGGGTAGAAGTGAGCCAGGTAGCTTACTCCGAAACACGCAGGGCGAGAGAGTTGCTGTTTTGGAGGTCTGTGTTGTCCTCACCCCCCGCCTCTTCCCAGCAGCCTCGCACAGATCATGTACCTTTTTACCGCTCCTCGTTATCGTCCTTATCAATAATTAAGCTGCAAGTCCCTCGCTGTTGGCTGCGCCAGGAAGCGGAGGCCAGCCACGCTTTCCCTCCGCTCAGCCTCCCGCGGGGAACGGCCTGTCCCTGTGTGTGCGCTTGCTTAATTGCTTGTGACACTGTTAAATATGGATCTTGGTGGCTTTCCAAGGGCACCCCGGCAGAAGTGCTGTACAAAGGAACCATTACCAGGATAATAGGAGAAGACAGCCCCAGCAGAGCAGAGAAGGCAAGAGAGGATGCCATGCCCAAAGGCCATGTCATCTACGAAGGGAAGAAAGGGCACGTGCTGTCCTACGAGGGTAAGTCGTAATCTTCTGCCTTTTTAGGGCAGGCACCTGGGGTTTGTACCGCTGCGGCTGGGAGTTGGGAGCTATTTGAAGAAAGGCTGATGAAATGCAACGGGCCAGCTTAATTTCTTTGCTTCTGGGGTTGTTTCTCTCCCTTCCCACCCTGCCTGCCTATAGCCTGGCTGGGTTTCCCTCTGTCCCTTGTGGTTATCTTGCCTTGGAGGTGGCTTTGCTGGCAGGCAGGAGTGTGACGGGGCCACGGCCGTGGGCAGGATCTCTGGATTTGGTTGGCTTTGGGGAGCAGGGACCAGGAGCAGACCAGATGGGAAGGTATTGCCTTCATTCCTAGCACCCTGTGCAGGAAGGGACTGTGCAAAAACATTGAGAGCATCCCCAAGCTCTTGGGCCAAGGTGGGACTCAAGAACCTGCAAGATGGAGGCAAGTCAGGTAGTTTGGCATAAAGGTTTATTCAGACATCAGATTCCCACGTGCTATGTTTGGGGCACTGTACAGCTTTCCCAGCATGGAGCTGCCCTGCAGGAACCCTCCTGGGCCTGGTAGCACCGTGCCTCAGTATCTTGTGAGCTTTGCTACAGCATCTGTAGCTATCGGAGGGCGTGAAGGCACTCCCGTGTCCTGCAAGGAGCCTGCCTGGGGGGTGCATTGGGCTGTTACTGGCTGCTGTTGCCCGGAGGCGGTGAGGACCCCCAGGGACCTGCCCGGATCCCTGGCTGGGGTGAGAAGCTGCACCTGGCACAGATGGTGTCACTTGTTAACCAGGCTGACCCTGCCTGGCCAGGGAGCAGAATATGGCAAAGCAAAGCCAGGCAAGCAGCCGGGCTGCTCCAGAGAGGGCTCTGGAGAGATCCGAAAGCCATGTTGCAGATTGCACCCCTGCTGTATGGCAACGCGCTTCCTCGGTAAATGCCGACGGTGCCTCGCTGCATTAGCAGTATCAGCAGGCAGTCACCAGCTGCTCCTGCCTCCTCTGCGCCTGCTCGTCTGATCACAGCACTGGCTATCAAAGCTGCTCTGTGAGTCCCAGTGGCTCCCGTTAGAGATAAGCAGATGTTCCTCTCCAGTGAAGCTGGAAACAAATCCTCCGTGCTCGCCTTTTGCTGTGCGCTGGGTCGCACATCTCTGGCACAGAGCCGGGCTCCTCCTCACCCACAGCTGGGGTCGGGAAGAGCTGAGTTACAGACACCACAGCCCCGTGTCCTCTTGGGGTAAAATACTGGCGTGTGCTCTGTCATGCACAGGGACAGCCATCCTCGTGTGTCACCTGTCTTCTCAGCTGAATTTGGAGGTGTCTAAAGAACAGATCCTAACCTTAGCCACACTTGCCCACTGCAGCAGGTGTCTCTGGTCGGCTGCTGTGCTGCCTTGAACCCTTTGCCTCCCTCCCCAGGGCAGCTGCATCCCCCCCTGGGGCAGAGCATCCCTTTTAGCCTGCCTGGCAGCCCGGGCCCTGTGGTCAGTCCTGCAGGCAGAGGGTGTCCAGCAGAAGTCCCTTTCCTCTTGCCCACAAGTGCAGACATCTGGTTTCGTCGCAGGCTGGTTGTTTCTTCCAGGGCCAGAGGCAGAGGGTTCAGGTCAGGCCTCAGGAGACAACTCGCAAGCTTCGGCTGATGCCCTGGGACCACAGGGACCTTTCAGGACCTTTCAGGCTCAGCGCTGTGTGGAAACCAGCTTGTCCCATGCCTGCCTGTGTTCGCTGTCAACTCTAGCCCAGATAAGAAGTGTCACCACAGGAGACTTGTGTCTGGGTGCCCTTTGGGACAGTTGGCAGGGTTCAGACCAGGGAGGACACAGGAAGCGTGTCAGGACTTGTTTGTGCAAGAAGCTATTTTAATCTCCTTTGCCTGGGCTTGGAGTAGAATGAGGTTGATCTCACAAACAGTGCCACCAGGGGAGAGACGGGGAAGGCTCCCAGCAACGAGGACTGCCTGTGCCCAGAGCTGGGATCCCGCTCTGGGCAGCAGAGATGGCCTGCAGACCAGACTTTTCCCCATTGCACACACTGGTCAGTGTCAGCCCAAGTCTCCTCGGCTGCAGCCTGAGCCCATCACCTCTCGTCCTACCCTCTGTGGACACAGATGAGGAATTAATTCCTTCCTCTCCATGGCAGTCTTTTACATGCTTGATAGCGTTTATCACATCCTGAGTAATCTCGCCTGCTTCTGCAGCCTAGCCAGCCCCGCTGCCTGCCTCCTTCCCCCCCTATAGCCCAGCAGGGCTTCACAGCCCGGAGCAGAAGAGTTAAAAAAAAAAAATTAAATAAGAAAACTGAAATTGTTGGTGATTATGAATTTTGGCAAGCAGAAAAAAAATTGCAAATTCTTTAGTGTCATGAGGGTGCTTAAAATAAAAGAGCTGTAATGAGACGAGATCCTGTAGCATGTGCAAGCTGAATTGTGCTAGATTGGTTATTCTCATTCTGCATATGATTGCTGATGGCTTCTGCAAGGCAAGGGACGTGGTTTTGGAGTGATTTTCTTTCTGTTTAGTCTTTCTTCTCCCTCGTGCCCTCCCCCTGCTTCCCAGCGGTACAAAGGGTGTCCGGGACCACATCCCCTTCTGAAGAAGGGCTGTTAGCAACAGATGTGCCTTGATGACAGGGTGCAGGCATATCACCCTGCATCTGCTGCAAGGTGCTTGGCTGATTCTCCCATCAAATGAATGTGAAGTGAGGGCTCAGGGACAGATCCCCCTCTTGTTTCCCCGCACGCAGCCCCAGACCCTTCCTGGGTTAAACGGGTGCTGATTGCGGAAACTGATAGTGGGTGTGAAGTTGTAATAATCCCATTTTATTAATTACTGGTGTTCCCAAGGAGGACTTTTGTTCCTGATTGTCCGCAATGGAATGAATGTTTTTGACATCTCCTCTGTTTTCTTTAATTGTATAACCACCTTCTCTCCCCACGAAGAGGAGGATCAGGGCATCCTTGCCAGGGACATCCAGGCCAGGGACGATGGGCAGAGGCATTTATCTCTCCAAGCCAGCATCCATGCTCAGAGCTCGTTACATAAACAGGAGGCGTTTGGCTGGATCAGAAGCTGCCTGCTAAATTCACAGCTCACCGCACACGATGGATGCCCATGGCCCAGGGCAGGCGTGATGCTGCCTGGCACGGGCAGGGCTGTGCTTGCAGAGGTGTGGGGGCTGTAGTTCAGGACACTTGTCCCCTGTTAGCTTGCAGAAGAATCTGCTCCAGGTTTGGATGAGGAGGTGGTCGGTGGTCTCCCGTGACTCTGGTGCTTGCTCCATCATTCCTGCGTAGGACTTTTTCTGTCTCTCCCAGTTCTTGGGTGCGCTCACTGCTGTTTCAAAGGAATTGCTCTCAGGTCTGCCTCTCCCCCCTTTTGCCTGGTTTTCTCACCCAGGGAGTGTCTCAGCAAATGTTAAGGCTGGCCAAGATCCCAAACAGTAGGTGTCTAGCGAAAAATCAAAACTAACAGTGAAAAAAAAAAAGTCCCCAGACCCACAGGGCGAAGTTCAGTGGCACCGCAGCTGCTCACACCAGCGCCACAGTGGCTCCAGGCTGTCCCACTGCCTACATCTGGCCCCCACTGGGAGGGAGGGAGCGGGACACAACGGGGCGGATGTTCCTACCCAAGCGGGAGGCACAGATCTGGAGTCTGAGGCAGGCAGGGAGGGGAGAAAACACCAGCTGAGTTTCTTGGAAGCCAACCTCGTGTGATGTTTCTGGCACTGCAGAGCGTTGGCTGATGCTGGGATGGGATCTGACCTTTCAACAACACACGCAAAGAGCAGTAAACACCCTCCCTTGGTCAGTGCTGACTTTCCGTGCTCCTGATGGTGCTTCTCGGTGTTCCCTTCCCCAGGTGGAGTTGCTGCTTCTCAGTGTCCCAAAGAAGACAGCAGGAGCTCAGGAGCTTCGCATGAGACCACAGGAACCAAGCGGACCTACGATATGATGGAGGGGAGGATCAGCCGGGGCTTATCAGCCCGTGATACCTTATCTGCTAGCATTGAAGGTGGGTCTGGGTGAAACCTTTTACCCATGCTGTGTTATTAGTGACCCACGGAGACCCCATCTTGTCTACACGACGCACCTTCCCATGCCCGTGCTTTGGCAGGGGTTAGCTGGTACCCTGCAGCACATCTGGCCGGCACGGGAGAACACGGGACACAGACTGGCCGTTTGCCTTTGGTTTCTGTCCTGGTAGACCAATTACAAGACTACAAAAAAAGGAAGCACGTTAAAAAAAAAAGAGAAATCAAGTAATTTAGAAATTGTTGATGTTTTTCCTTGCTGTCCCAGGAGTCCCCAGTAACACTGCCATGTATTCTTTCCCCCTTGGATCTGTTCTAGGTCTCATGGGTCGAGCAATCCCTCCAGACCGACACAGTCCCCATAACCTGAAGGAGCAGCATCACATGCGGGGCTCGATTACACAAGGTAAAGCCTGCAAGCAGAAGATGGCCATGGCCAGAGGTAATGTGGGGTAGCTTCTCACACACATGGCCCCTTGTTCTTGTTGTCAGACTAGGGCAGGAGGAAACACGGATAGACACATCAAGGTCCAGCTGCAGATCTGTGCAGCCTCGGCTATGTGGTCAGAGAGATTTTCAGTCTTGCTCAGCTTCTATCAACCTAACCTCTCACCAGAGTCAGGGGTAAAATTCTCAGTGACTTGCATGAAGGCAGGTTGAAACTAGAGTGAAATGGGTCTAGAAAGTGATGGTAGATGTGAGCTGGTCCAGCTGCATTAATGATGTAGCTGCTCTGTGTGCTCAGCTGGCCACCAGTCCTGGAGTTACATGCATTAACTAGAGACCCCCTTGAACTGAGCATCCACATGGGGACTGGGGTCCAGTGTCTGGCTGGGGAATCACCCTCTGCATCCATCATCTGCTTGGGGGTTGCAGGAATACCTCGGTCCTACGTGGAGGCCCATGAGGACTACCTCAGAAGAGAAGCCAAACAGCTCAAGAGGGAAAACACTCCACCGAGGGACTTACCTGATGCCTACAAGGTCAGGTCTCATGAGGGCCTTACTCCTCTGAAAATGAAACCAGCCCATGAAGGCCTGGTGGCCACGGTGAAGGAAGCGGGAAGATCAATCCATGAGATTCCTCGGGAGGAGCTGAGGCGGACACCAGACATCTCTCTGACAAGACCTCTGAAGGAAGGCTCCATCACACAGGTGAGTATGGGGAGAACTGCAGATGAGATCAGTGCTACTCAGGCTGCTGTCCATTCCCAAGGTAAACGGAGAGCAGAGAGGGCTTCGGGTTCCAAACACATCACTGGTCAGGATTGACTCTCTGCTTGGGTACAGGTTGCCGTTCCCCATCATTTGATCTTTAAAGGTCCCTTCCAACCCAAATCATTCTGTGATTCTGTGAGCCTTCCCAGCAGATAAGCACAAAACCTGGGGAATGGAGCTCAGCACCCTCTGACCTGTTAAGAAAGTGATGCTCCATCCACATGCACACACGGAAGGGGATACATTTGGCTCTTGTTCAAGACCAGAGTCAACTCAGTGCCCTCGGCGGTTGTGACTCTGGGTGTGCATAATCTTGGTCTCCTCCCTTTATGGGCAAGTGTCAACACAGCAAGGCCAGTAGTTAGGGTGAAACATGGCATGCTGACTCCTGTTGGGCTCCAAATATTTGGAGGGTTCCCATGGCACCTCATAGTCCTACCTCATTTCACAGTGTATGTAGGAGAGAGGCGTGATGGGCACAGGCAGCCTTCGGCAGTGACTCATCATCATCTTGTTGAAGCACAACAAGACATGCAAGTTGGGCACTCCACCCTGCCCTGCGCTGTGCAGAGCTGTTATCTCTACTTTGTCAATGGCTGCTGCTGTTTGACCAAGTAAACTGGTGTACTGACCCACTGGACGAGGAACCATGAGTCCCACTGAAGTTTGGTGGGATGTGGTTGCTGCATCCCCTTCTGCTCTATGCCCCTCTAACACCCCCTCTGCCTCTGTCCCCAGGGTACCCCATTGAAGTACGACAGCAGCTCTTCTTCCTCAAGTACCAAAAAACATGATGTACGGTCCATCATTGGCAGTCCCGGCAGGACTTTTCACTCTGTGCACTCACTGGATGTCATCCAAGACCCAAGGAATCTGGAGAGAGCTTATGAAGAAAGCCTGAAAAACAGGCCAAGCCCAGTGACAAACTCGGGTGGCTCCATTGCCAGAGGGGCTCCTGTGATTGTACCCGAGCCGGGCAAGCCCCACCAAAGTGCCCTCGCCTACGAGGACCACCAGGCAGGGCACAGCACGGCGTTCGGCAGCCACTTGCACAGAGGGTCTCCGGTCTCCACACGGGAGTCCACGCCACGGCAGCACGAAGGTACTGGGCAAACCTTTTATTTGATGCTAAGATTTCTAGCAAGCCAAGTGGGCAAGGTGCGTGGGAGGTGGCTGCTGGCCCTACCTGCCCAAGCCGTTCTCGGCAGGTGCCCGTCAAACCCGTTCTCCCCAGCACCCTGTGCTCACTCTTGCCTGTAGCCACGGCTGACTCATGGCACTGGGGCGGCTGTCAGGGACGGCTAAGGCTCAGCTCCCTCCCAGGGGTGCTTACACGGGTGCAGCAAGGGCTCTCCACATCTGCGCTGGGGTGACTGAAGGGAGATTGGCTGGAGAAGCTGATGGTGTTTAGAAAGTCTTCCCTGTCCCAGCATTGGCCCAGACACCCCTGTTTCTACAGGAAAGTGGTGATCGGTGCACCAGGTGGGGGGATGTTCACGCTTTTCACTGATCTGGTGTGCCTACCTTGTGTGTTTATGCCTCATCCATCACCTCAGCACCCGAGTCCCTCACCTCCAGGAACATCTAATCCCTACTGAGCCAGTAGACCCAGGCAGCGTGGCTGACCTTTGGGATCCCCCAGCCTGTCTGCCTGCATCAGGCAGGATCTGCCTGTGCCCCCTTGCATCAGCCCTCTCCTGTGCCCAAAGCCAGACCTGTGGCTCCTGGGGAGCAGGCACACATCTGGGCTGTGCTCACTGATCTGGTGAGACACGCTCAGATCCAGAGCACAAAAAACCCTCCTGCTTCATGGCATGTTTGTGGGCAGGATCAGTGCTGAAGCCGGTCCAGAAGATGCCTTGTCCCACCAAGCCTGCTAGCTACGGGTAACTGATTCAGGCCCTTTGCATCTTCCACCTGCAAATCCTTATCCTAACCCAAAAGTCTTATGACTTGGGGGCGTGTAGCACAAGACACTGCAGTCTGCCAAAACTGAGGCCTGGACGCGCTTTCCTGGCGAGGAACAGGAGATGGGGCTGTGCAATGCAGAGCTTCTCCAAAAAGCCTCCCCCGTCACTCGCTGCCAGCTGGGCCAGCTCCAGGTCTCCATGGTTGGTGTGTCCCATTGCCGCAGCCTCTGCTGTCTTCCTGGTTAGGTCAATCATTTTGGGGGAAGCCTTCAGATGTTGGCAGCGCTTTGAGATTGGCACATATGGTGAGCGCAAGGCAGGGGAGGCAGTGCCTGAGCAGTGGGAAGGGATCCCAAGGGAAAAATCAATATTCCTGCAAAATGCCAGTGAGAAGGTGGATTTCTGCATGTGTGGAGCTCACAGTGTTTTGGGGTGCAGAGGATCTGCAGAAGTCCCCAGGGCACAGGTCAGTGTTGGAAGGCAGCTTTCCTGAGTCAGCTGAGCTTTCCTTCTGCCCAACAGTAGTTTCGATTTATTAGTGGCCTCACTGAAACACCAAGCTTCATGAAAGGAGCAAGAGCAGCAGTTTGCATGGCCCATGTTGCAGCCAAGGTTGTTTTAAAGTCAGCAGCGACGGGGCTCGATCCATCTGTGTGTGCCTGAGGGGACTGCTCCTCGCTCCTCGAGCCAGGACGGGGCAGCATTTGGTGTGCAGTCTGGTGCAAGGGGTTTGGTCACACTCCTTGGGGGTGGCTCTGTGTTATGCACGCAGAAGCTGGTGATGCGCATCCTGGGTGGGGAGAAAAGCACCACCAATGCTCAGCTCAGGTTGGGAGAGCTGAGAGAAGTCCCTGTTATGATCCAGCCTCCCCTCCAGGTGCTGGGAAAGAGCTTATGGTTCCAGAGGGTGGCAGGTGCTCAAACCCTCTGACCTGTGTTTCATCACCATTGCAAGGAGTTTTGGGGTCCCCAGCCCTACCTAGCAGCGGTTACCTCCTCGTGCTGAGGAGCGTGGCAGCAAGGCTCCAGCGCCAGCTGCTTGTGCGGACCAGGATGAACTCACAGACTGCCCAGTGTGTCCGCAGTGGATGCACTGGGGTGGAGGGATGGTTTGGGATGGCCTTATCCTCCTGGGTGCAACCGGGGCTTGGCCCGCCTCAGCCTTGGTGGCGTAACGGGACATGACAGTGCAGGGAGGAGGGAAAGGTCCCTCAAGTTCAGGGGGAGCCGCAGGCATCTCTGGGGAACACACTTGGCTGCAGGCATCCCTCAGGGACACAGCTTGGCTGCAGTGCTCAGTCTCTGACTCATTTCCTTCTGCTCGCTGCAGGGAGCATCACTGCCGGGAAGCCGGTGTCCCAGGACAGAAAGATCACCCCCTCATCGAGAGACCTCACCAACTCCAAGTCTCCGCATGCCCCCGTGGCCGACCACCACCACCCCATCTCCCCATACGAGCACCTGCTCCGTGGTGTGAGCGGGGTCGACCTGTACCGAGGACACATCCCACTGGCTTTTGACCCTGCCGCCATCCCGAGGGGAATCCAACTGGAAGCAGGTACCTTCAGCAGGGACATGGTCTGTTTGGGATTGGTTTTTTCCTTGTTATGCTCTAAAAGCCTGAGGCACCTGGGGAAGGCCACTTAATGTCTGCATCCTTTTCTCTCCCAGCTGCTGCATACTACCTGCCAAGGCATCTGCCTCCAAGCCCCACGTACCCCCCACTCTACCCACCGTACCTCATCCGGGGCTACCCGGACACAGCCGCCATGGAGAACCGGCAGACCATCATCAACGACTACATCACGTCCCAGCAGATGCACCACAACGCCGCAGCCACGGCCATGGCACAGCGGGCGGACATGCTGCGTGGCTTGTCGCCCCGGGAGCCCTCCCTCGCCCTCAACTATGCAGCAGGTCCTCTCAGCATGGCACCATCCGGGTGTTTGGGGCATTTTAGGAGGAGGAGGCTGAGTCAGGCCAGCACCACCAGCTCCAGCACTGGGGCCAGGGGCCGAGCCAGCAGCACTGTGTCACCCAGTAGTGTAGGAACTTGGCTGATCAGCATGGAGACAGCAGGAGTGGAATTTGATGCTCTTTTTGCTGTCTTTAGTTACTTGAGGCTCACTATGTGCAGCTCTGGATTTTGGGTCATGGGAGCACTTCCCAGCCTGGCCCTGCTGACCTTTGGAGATTAAAATACACTCCCGGAAGGGTATATCTGGCTTTCTGAAAAAAGCAGAGCGTGCTGGGTAGTGCACGGGGTGCGGTGCTCCTGCCCCTCCGCAGGCCGAGCAGCACTGATCTCCAGCTGATGCTGCCTGCAGCCCCCTCACTCAGCAGGGATAGATCTCAGCATTTTTTCTCCCTGTTATTTCCAGCAGCGGGACACTCTGTATTTGCCCACAGAAGGGTCCCCACTCCTGACATCCAGCACCCAGGGGCCGTGCATATGCTGGCACCTCTTTTGCTGTGCCAGAGCAGCGGGATGGGTCAACTCTCCCCAGCATCGCTCCCCGCTCCAGCGCAGCCAAGCTGCAGTGGATAGGTGTCATGCTGACAGTCCTCTCGTTTCTTTCTCCAGGCATCATCGACCTGTCCCAAGTGCCACACCTGCCCGTCCTCGTGCCCCCCACCCCCGGCACCTCCGCCACCACCATGGACCGCATCACCTACATCCCAGGACCCCCCCAGACCTTCGGCAGCCGGCACAGCAGCTCCCCACTCTCCCCAGGTAACACCACACGTTGCTTGGCCCACGGGAAAGCAGTTGGGCAGGATACCCTTAGCCAATTCAGGGCTGTGAGTTCAGCATGCCGGGGCAGATGAGGGGAGCCCAAATGCATTTTCACTCAGGGACCAGCCCACTGGCTCCCACAAACCAGCTCCTCAGATCCTGCCTGTTGGGGGCTTCCTTGCCTTGTTTGTCAGTGACAGCTGACAAACAGCTTTGTTGTACCCCGGAGGTGGTGCCAGGACAGTGATTGCATTATTTGCCCAGGTTTTGTCACACCGGTTGCCCTCGTCTGTCCACCTCCAGGTGACCTTGGATGGGAGCCATTCCTTATGTGCTCTGCAGACATATCAATGTGAAGAGCAGGCAGTGTTCCCTGAAGGGAATCGCTCTGTCTGCAGCCCTTTGACTGCCTTTCGGTTGGGTTTCAGGAGGCCCCACGCACATGACCAAACAGTCAGGATCGTCGGTGTCTGAGCGGGAACGGGAGCGGGAACGGGAGAGGGAGCGTGAAAAATCCATCCTAGCGTCCACCACGGTGGAGCATGCACCCATCTGGAGACCAGGTAGGCTGGGGAGAAGCCCAGCACCACATACTGGGGCCCGTGCTGGGTGGAGGTGGGGTTGGGACTATAAAACAAAGAGCTAAAGAAACCCTTCTTTGTATTTTCCCCCAGGTACAGAGCAGTCCAGCAGCCGTTCATCCTCACACTCTCACAGCCACCAGCACTCTCCCGTCTCGCCCCGCACCCACGAGACCATCCAGCAGCGCCCCAGCGTGCTCCACAACACAAGCATGAAGATCATCTCCTCGGAGACCCCCACCCCTTCCGTCCTGCGGTATGTCTCCCTGCCACAGTTCTTGCCGCCTGCCTGAACCCCTGCACTGGGGCAGACACGGTGGTTAATTAATGAGCACCGCATGGGGCACCTCTGAGGTGGAGCAAGGGTTGGTTTGGCCTTCAGTCTCAGTGGGAGCAGGACTGGGGCTTACAGGGAAGTTCTGATGGGGAAAGGTGGATTTTGGTGCCCAGTTCCTTTGCTTTTTCTTGTGGTTTTTATTGCTACCAGAAGAGAAAGCAGGAGCATCCCAAGGGTGTCTGCGCTCAGATCACATAGACAAGAGGGTATCATTCCTCTTGCTGAAGGTTGCCTGGTGGTGGAATTCTGAAGGTCTCTGAGACCTGTTCTGTGGGTTTTGTTCTCCCCAGCTGATGCATCCAGGCCACAGCCAATACCTTGTGGCCAGTCATTGAGGAGGAGGCTCCATCTGAGCCCTCCTCACCTGCTCCAGCATGGGCCAACCCTATGCTTAGGAGACCTCAGCCAGGCAGGGCTGAACACCAGAGCTCTCGTACAGCACTCGCCTTTCTCCACGTGCATCTCTCATCTTCAACTTGCCTTGTTTGCCTTCCAGATCCTCCTCCACCACTACCACGTCGCCGATCCGCTCCACTGCCTTCCCCTCAGCCTCCATCCTGCGCTCCTCCATCAGCACGGCGGATGGCTACGCGGCCCTGATGGACCCAGCCGTCCTGCAGAAAGAGGCCTCGAGGGCGCGGGAAGCCAAGGCAGAACGACCCCAGACTGACAACAACATCTTCACCTCAAAGCTGCCCAGTGGGGCCAACCTCGAACAGTCACCTTCACCCATAAAAGCCATGGAGTCGAGACCTTTACCCGCCTCCGGACCTGGTTCTTCTCATCACTATAGCAGGGGACAGGGGAAAAGCCAGCAGCACCATCACCCTCTGGACCAGCAGCACGCAGCCTCGGGCCCTGAGCAGCACAGTAGAGAAAAGAGTCAAAGTAAACCCTTTTCAATGCAGGAACAGGAGCTCCGAGCACTCGGTAAGACCACCACGACAGCGGCCAACTTCATAGATGTGATTATCATGCGCCAAATGTCTTGCGATAAGGGGCAGCGAGAAAGAGGCTCGCTAAGTAACGACTCCGCTAGTGATGGTAAGAAATTGGAGGGGAGAAGCAAGAGACCTGTGGCCTGAAACCCATTTTATTTCATTATTTCTTATTTTCAGTTGCACATTTTGGCTATTGGCTTCATCAGCTCCCTCAGTGTGCTTGTCCCTCGGCTTCCCAGTTGTTTTGTTATCCCAGACTGTTTTATTTGTGCGTATTTTAAGGATCTTCCCTTCTCCCACCCTCTTTTATTTTTTCCCATTGCCAAGTCCTGTTTTGCAAATGTTGTTCAGTTCCTGGTACTGCTTTTAACAGACAATAGCAATTTGCTAATTCTGATTTTCCCATCATTAGAAATTCCCAGGCAGTCTGTAAGGAACAGTTGTGGGTAATAAATCAAACAAGTGAAGCGGAGAACCAGAAGTGTGAGCAGGACGGGACTGCTGGCTGTCAGACACATGCCTCCCCGCTCACAGTTGTGCCACTGAGCGTGCAGGATCTCAGAGGGCTTTGTGGTCTGCTGTGTGATGTAGTTCAGATGGGGTCCCCTTGCTCGGGGTGACCTCACTCAGGGTCCTGGCTCTGGATGCTGCACAAGAAGGCAACACGGGCAGGGCTGTCAAGGGTTCACTCAGCCCAGCCATGGTTGGTAGCCGTTTGCCAGAGCAGACCACAGGAACCGCCTAACAGCAGCCTTGTGTAGGGCACAAAAGCACTGGGATAAGCTTCTCCAAAAGAAAGTGCAGGGAGGGGCCTGGATTCAAGGTCTAGGTCATTGTTGACGGGACCAATCTTTACCCAGGGCATTCATCCAGGCTCCAACCAGCATACGGAAGCAGCAGGCAGCCTGGAGGGGATTTGATGGGACCCCTTCTTCGAGTTGAAGCATCTGCCTTGGCCATCAGCATGGGGGGTTGCTACCCAGCTCCGCTTCCTGTAACCCAAGGGTGGGAAGGACACAGCAGTGTGGCTGGGGGAGGAGAACTGCTCTTTCCGGTGCATCCCGACCCACCTGTGCTGCCACTTGGTCATATCTGGTCCAGGCCCGTTCTAGCAGCATGCTTCAGGGCCAAGGATGTGCCTTTGCCCGCGGTGCGCTGCCTGGCTGAGCTTTTCCTCTGCCTTTTTCCCTGGCGCCAGCATTTCCTCCAGCTGAGTGTTGTCATGCTGTGGAGGAGCAGGGCAGCTTTTCTATGGCCATGAGCTTACAGAAAGGAGCTGGTGTTCCCCAGGACTTAACTGTCGGTTAGGAATCTTTCCAGAGCAGGACACTTCATCTTGAGCAGATCTGAAGCGTGGTCCCTTTTGTGCTGGCATGCCTGGGGTGATGGGAATGCTATAAGCCCAGCACAGAGAGGTTCTCCGTGGGGGTCCTCCCCTACCCATGCCCCGGGTACGTGCAAGGTCAGTGTGTCCATGCTTGGGCACTGGGGACCCTCCAGCAGCGCTGTGGGTCACCAGCCAGATTTGCCTGCAGTGGGCAGTTTCTAGGAATTGAGTGTTAGGAGGGTAAAGGTCTGTGCAGGCAAAAGTCGTGAGTGTTACCAAATGTGCTTAGCTGGCAAGAGGCAGCATGTGCCTCCTTCAGGACTCCTCTGTCCTCTGCCCCTGGTCTGTGGATGCATAGCCCATCCATGCCTCAATTTCCTCTCTCTTTTGAAGGATAGCGGTGGTCCCTCATTCCAGCGCTGCTTGCTTTGATGCAGCTTGAGTCCATCCAAAGGGCTTAAAAGGTAGAGAATGGTCTAGAAGCCTTTTGCCCCTGCAGCGTGCAAGTCTGCTGTCTCTCGAGCAGGATCTGGAGCCTGCAGGGCCTCGCGCCTGATTTTCAAGTCCCTGCTCTTGGCTCTGCTGGGTTTGGGGCTTTTCTTTGTAGAGCACTTGAGACTTCCCATGCAGCCACACCGCTCCTGCAGAGTGCTGCTTTCCCTCCTGGCATAGCAGGGTTTTTATTTTGCTGTTTCAGTATGTGGGGAGGGGGGGGGAACATGTGAACATTTGGTTGCTGACTCTCATGCTATCCATGAGCTGCTGAGCGTCCAGCTCTGTAGGAATGAGACATCACCTTTTTACTGCAGCCATCACCGTAACTGGGCATCAGCGGTGGCTCTAGGGGTCCCTGCAATATGACCTGCCAGGTCTTCCCTCATCTGTGTTTTTCCCCCTTTGCTGAAAGTGCCTCCACCTGCAAGTGATGGTTGTCACAGCACTAGGGAAAAGCCAAGCAAGCTCCTGGTTTTAACTCCCTTCTCCCATTTCCCCAGGCTTTCATGGAGGCTACAGCCCTGAGCGGATGGAAGCAGTGAGTCCCGTGAGTTCACCCAGCCTGTCCCATGAGAAAGGGGCCAAGCTGCTGCAGGATGCAGAAAAGGGGCACGGAGAGCATGACCTGAGGCAGAAACAGCAAGGTGAGGGCAGGGACTGGCCACACCAGCTGGCGCAAGAGAGCCCGAGCTGGCATGGGAGGGCTTCATCACCCAGCTCTTGCTCACCATGCCCCAGTGCTCTGCTGGGATGGCATTCCAGGAAGGGGACACAGATGTCATCTCACACCTGCTCTCTTCTTTGTGCATCCCCCAGGCTCGCTGAAGGCTTCGGCTCCCGAAGCAGCCCACCTGCAGCACCTCCGGCAGCCCGACGGCCCCCAGCCCCAGTGCCAGCCCCTGCAGTCCAGCCAGAGCATCAAGGGCATGAACCAGCGGGTGGTCACGCTGGCCCAGCACATCAGTGTAATTAAGCTCATTCTCGCCTTCCCACTGGGACTCTAGGGAGGAGGGAAGAGCTGATACAAAACACGTCTGAGGGGGAAGGGCTGGGGGTGATGCTAGAGACCTCAGCACCCTTGGTTGGGGGCTGGAGAAAGCAGTGTACATCAGGCATGTTTAGCCCAGGTGTTTGCATTCCCAACAAGCCCATTACAAGAGCTGCTGCAGGCAGGAGGCAAATGGTACATCGCCACAGGGACAAACCAGCCTAATTCCTTCCTGCTTGCCCTGTCTTAGCTGAGCGCAGCAAAGCAAGAGGTAGAAGCCAACTCTTATTTTTGACTCAGGGGTTTCTTCTTTTAGGAGGTCATCACGCAGGACTATACACGCCATCACCCACAGCAGCTCAACTCCCACATCCAGACCCCAGTGTACTCCTTCCCTGGGGCCACATGCCCTGTGCTGGACCTGCGCCGTACCCCCAGCGAGGCGTATCTGCAGCAGCAGGAACATGCAGCGGCCTCCAGGATCTCCCCGCAGAACGAAGGCGGCAAAAGGTGAGGTCAGAGTGTCCAGCCAAAGCTGGCACAGATGGGTTTCTACCCACCTGCTGTGCCACTCTGAGCTCAGACAGACCAGGGATACGCAGGGTGAGGCATCAGGCAGGTGCCCTTGGCTACCTGGTACACTGGTAAAGCGGTGCATAGGGCAGGCTGGCGTTCGGCGTTGCTGAATTTATGCTCCCCAGCTCGGGGCTCAGATGGATCACTTGCTTACATGGCTCAGAGTATAAAACTGGCTTCTTATCTGGGTATTTTTCCCCTGTGGTGATGCCTGTCTTGCCACTCCTTTTATTCTAGAGATGCTTTCCAGATCGCCTTCCTGATCTGGCCGGTGTCACAGAATTGTTTAGGTGGAAAGGGACCTCCCCAGATCATCCAGCCCAACACCCTGCTCAAGCAGGTCAGCTGGAGCAGGTTGTCCAGGGCCATGGCCAGTTGGGTTTTCAATACCTCCACTGATGGAGACGTCAACACCTCTCTGGGCAACCTGTACCAGCATTTGAGCACCTTCACAGTAAAAAAAAGTGTTTTCTTGCATTGGGATGGAATTTCACATGTTTTCATTTGTGCCTGTTGCCTCTTGTCCTGTCACTGCCCTTGGTCCCTGGCAGATCATGGTGCAGTGACCTTTCAGGCTCCAGATGGTTCCAGAAAACCTCAAAGCAACATGCTTTCTGTTGGTTCAAAGATAAAATTATCTTCATCACTGTCAGTGAATCAGAAGCTTGTTAGACATGTGTGCCATGTCAGCTGCAACTATCCATTTCAGGATCCACCTGTATTTCTTTAAAAGTCACTTTCAAATCCTTGTGCTGATACCAGCACAAAGCAAGTCTGACTGCTGTTGTATGGCATTAAAAAATGGGAAGTGTGAGAATGGGTCTGTCCTCCCATCCAAACACCAACAGAGACCCAGATGCATCCAGGAAAGCATGGTGTCTCCAAACCAGTGGTTCCTTGTCAGTAAATGTGATTATTACTTCCAGCTCTGCCTGGTCCTAGAATTGGCTTTGTAACATCAGGGGAGAGAGGCCAGCCCTGGCCACCCAGCGATGAAAAAAGTGGGAGAAAAAAAAGAAACCACAGAAAGAACAAAGACGTAAATTCCCAGAACTTCCTCACGCGCTTGAGCCTGGCCGTCTCCCAGGCGCTGGCCGCGGGCAGGCATCTGGGTCTGCATTGGTCCTGTCCAGGCTGCCCCAGTGCTGGACTCGTCGCCCGCAGACAGCGAGCCCCTGCACGGCACCAGACAAGGTGGACAGAAGGTGGTGGGTGCTGCCCTCTCCTGTGTCCGCAAATAAGATGGAGAATCAAAAGCCATGTCCCCAAAGGGTTAACGTCCCAGCCCCTGCCGTCGAGGGACACTTGGGCTGAGCCAGCAAGTCCCAGGACTGGTCCTGCCATAGGCAGCTGCTGGCTGGCCCACTGCCTGGAAATCTGGGCCACGTCTCGGCTCAGTCCCGCTCCACACGCCTGCAGTGCAGAAAAATGCCCGAGGTGTGCTCTTCCTCCAGCTTGCATTAAAAGGCAGTGTAAGCCCACAGGAGTGTGGAAGGTTTGGCTTTTTTCCCCTGATGTAGGAAAGCTATTTTAGTCCTTCCTCACCCCCGACCCCAAGCTGCTGTGCAGAGACGGGATGTTGCAATAAACCGATTGCATCTTCCCATTGCTCTCCACAGGTCCCCAGAGCAGAGCAAAGCCTCGGCCGGGAGCGGGTCAGACAACTGTATCGAGCCAGTCTCTCCACCAGACGGCGTGGGAGAATCGGAGCACGCCAAGAGCGCCACGTACCCGATCCTGTACCGTGAGGGCGAGCAGATAGACCAGAGGTAACACCGAAGGAGGGGACTGTGGAGACAGCGTTGGGATGTTCCCCTAATCCCCGCGCTCACCCTGGCCCAGGCTTCTTTTCTTGCAGCCAAAAGCAATGTCACATCCAAAAGCAATGTCACATCCCAGGTTGCTGCCTGTTTGTAGGGGCTTTTCAACACTATGTGGTACATTTATGGCAGGGACAGGGAGAAAGGTTGGAGGTTCCGAATGTCTCAGGAGCCCTCAGGCTGATTTTGAGGACTTAGACTAAGGGAAGAGCTTCCCTGGGTAGGACTTTGTGAACTGGACGTTGCAGATGTTTCCAATGGTCTTCTGCTTTGCAGGATGGGGTCCAAGTCCCCAGGAAACAACACTCAACCTCCAGCTTTCTTCAGCAAGCTGACTGAGAGCAACTCTGCCATGGTGAAGTCCAAGAAACAGGAGATCATCAAGAAGCTCAGCACAACCAACAAAAATGAAACAGAGTACAGTAAGGACATGTGGGGAGGCGAATGCAGGGCAGCAGGGGCAAAAAAGCCTTGAGGACACATGAAGCAATGGAGATTTGGGAATGGGTGCGGCTGTGTTAAGGTCTGGGAGCTCCCAGCCAGCAGTCTCTGCATCATGCCATGTTTTGTTGAAAAGTGTGAGGTCCAAATCGTTCATGGGATGAGCCATCCTTGTGCCAGCAGTGGCTGTGTGCATCTGGGGAGGCAACAGCAGGCTTCCCAGCCCCTCACCTCCTTGCTCTGGGGCTGTCAATCCCACCCGCACCAGATAACCTCAATAGGAAGGAAATAATGAGCTGAGCATGGAGGAGACTTAAGAGCAATTGATATTTTAATGAATGGCCAGCCAAGCTGAATCCTTCCTCCTCGAGATACGTCTCCCCGCAGTGTTACTTTAAGCCCTACATCAATATTGGTATAGCTCTGTAAAACTAACCAGGCTGGCTTATATTAGAAATTCAGCCCATTCATTCATTAACCGCTAATAGAGTAGATAGGATCATAATTTAATTTAGTCCAGCATTATACAGTCAATACTAATTCAGTTTGAATCCATCTTACAACAGCTGCGTTGGATAAGAGGGACTGAGCTGTCTCATCTCCTGGATGATGTTACCATGAGCCAACAGTATTGTTATGCCCCTCTGGGGACATGTGGCTGAACCCCACGACCCTCCGCACTTTACCCTTATCAAGGGAAAATATATAGAAATAGGAAACACCTCTTATTTGATGAGAATTTCTGTTATTCTAAGGAAAGTGATATCCAAGTCAAACAGCTCAGCTAAGAGGGAAAATATTGATTTAACATTTCTTCTCCTCCTCCTCACCCTCCCCACTGCCCAGACCTGCTCCCTGCATATGGGGATTTGAGCCTTTGCAAATCCCATAGAGGAGAGAGGGTTTAACTTCACGGGACTTGTAATGCAAAGGGCTGGATGGAGGGAGGTCATTGCCCTGGCTCTCTGGGCTCTGCTTTTCTGCCCTTTCCCAGCTGGTGAGCCCACTGTGGCTCTCCCAAAGGCAGTTATTCCGTGTTCCAGCCAGCACCCACAGACCTACCCCAGCGCCTGGGGAAGGTGGGCTACTGGCAGCCTGGGTGCTGTGACAGGGACACCAGGATCTCCTCATGGCTGGCCCGGCATGTCCCCACCACCACCAGCCTGCACATGCGGCTCTCTGTACTGAAGAGCTTCTTTGTTTTTCTCCAGATGTTGGGCAGCCTGGAACAGAGATTTTCAATATGCCGGCAATTACTGGAGCAGGTAACTCTCGCATATTCCTGTACCATACCTCATTCCCTACAAGGCCCACAGCCACGGAGAGCAGGACACTTGGTAGATTTAAGCATCTCCTTTTTTCTTTTGCCATAAGACTGAGCGCAACAGTTGCTGGGAGGCTGAAGCCTCAGGACACACTGTAACTCCCTGCTGTTGCGTTGGAGACAGTGCGGTGTAACTCCTCGGGAAGCCTGGCAGAGTTTGAGGAGAGGTTAAAAGCCAAGCAAGGGTTGGCCATCTGAGACTAACAGATTGATAAACTGTATAGCAAGGTGGACCTCATGCTCATGAGAGAGCACCCTGCTCTTGGCGGGACCTTACAGTCACCCACGGCTGGGTAGGAGGGCAGCGGCGAAAGGGAACATGATGGTGGGAAACAGGCTCGGTGCCACCTTGAGCTGGGCGGGCTGCAGGAGCCAGCTGCAAAAGCAAACTGGGTTGAAAGCAGAGCCCCATAGCCTTGAATGGTGAGTGTTGGGCAAACTGGTGATGGCTGAGGACCGAGAGGAGGTGTTACCCAGGAGATGGAGGGGTGCTCAGGCACAGGGCTGCCAGCAGCATGCTCAGTCTTCCAGGTGCTTAAAGCATGGGTTGTCCGGTTTCTCAGGAGCTGGGAGGAAACATTCAGCTGGTGGCCAGGTCCGGCCACAGCGGTGCAGCGAGTGCCACACAGAAGGGCTTTGCAGGCAGGATCTCTTGGACATCTGCTGCTGTGCAGAGGGCAGCTCCCAGCAGGTGGAAGCTTTCAGGCTGATTGCCCGGTTCTGGAGAAGCGGTTTTGGTGGTGGTACGTGAGCGCTGCTGCAGGCAGCCGTGGTGGGCTTTAGCGAGTCCCCGGCCCTAACCAGCATTAACCTGCCGGCCTGCCTAGCCGAGGGTTCGCTGGCTAACACCTGGGACTATACCCCAGCCCCTGAAGAGCGCCCCTGCTCTCCAGGAGAAACGGTGCTGGAAAGAGCTCAGGGTGGTCCCCCAGGCACCCATGGAGATGTATTTGCAATGCCAAGCCTGAGGACCACCACGCAGGAGCTGAAGTGGTGGTTTAGGAGCTTCCCCAGGGGCACTGCACCCTCCCCAGCCCTCCTGCACCTGCAGCTTTCAGCCCAGCTGGGAAAGAAGGAGAGGGAGCAGCCTAAGGAAGGGAGTCGGGCGGCTGATATGGGCTTCCCTGGCGCAGGACAGAGACCAGCCTGAGGGAGAAGGATGGTGTGAAGACTATTGAGCTGTTGCCACTTGTTGCAGCAATGTCCGGGTGGGCATGCATATGAATGAAATGAATCCTCATTGAGGAGTATTAATTGATACTTAAGTGATTAAGTATTAATGCTCTCTAACAGTTAGCAGGAATGCCTTCAGGTTGTTAATTTTAAGTAGGAGGAACGGCAGCTTTCCCACAACTAAGGGAAGGAGGTGCTGTGGGCAAAGGCTTAGCGGTAGGAGGTCCAGGGACAGCCGTCAGCAGTGTAAGACCACTCACCAGTGCGAATGTGTCTGGGAGAAGGAGCCAGCTCACATTGGCAGCTGGGACGAGAGGGTGCAGCCAGGCAGGTCCATACTGGGGGGCTGAGGCTGTGCTGTAGGGAGGTGTAAAGGCGAGAGCGTAGGGAGCTGAGGGCCAGGGTCTGGCTGGAGGGGAACAGAAGAGACCCTGCCCATTTCCAGAAAGACAAACGAACCCGGGATGCATCCCTTTCCAAAAGGAGGGGCAGTGATCCCAGCGCAAACACCCCCTGGACGGGGTGAGTTGGGGAGGGGCTGCTGGTGGGGCTTCCCTCACCAGCCTGATGGTTTTGTGTCTGTATTTTGCCCTTGCTTGTTCCTTGTAACCACCGTGTCGGGAATGACGGTGGCGTGGCTGAGCCTAGTGCCCTCTGGTCCCTGTGGCCTGCTGCACCATAACTGCATGGCTTGAGACTCACAACCACGCGGACACACCACTTCGCCTCTGCATCCTGTCCCGTAGCCGTGGCTCAGCCCGGGAGGGGGCCGTGGTCCACAGCGGGCACCCAGCCCAGGGGGAGGAAGGGAATGGGCTGGGATGATGGGCAGGGGGCTTGCAAAGAGCACAAGGAGGGATGAAAGGACTCTCTCCCCAGTGTAACCCAACCCCCTGCAGACAGCCCCGCAGGCTATGTGCCATCATCCAGGGGCTGCCTGCATTTGTCACCTCTCATGCCAGGGCCAAATCTGGGCTCCTCTTTCCAATCAAGTGTTTTTGTGGGGTGCCCCATCTTCCTTCCCTGACTTTTCCTCCCTGGGAAACTGCCCCGGCCTCCAAATTCCCAGCACACCGACTTTTGATCTGTGTGTGCGTCCATATGGACCCCAGATCCAGGTGACTCCTGCCCCCTTGCTGAGCCTGGCACAGCCCCCAGTTCTTGCAGTCACTCCCCAAGGCTCAGCAAAGACCCCTTTCCCCCCATTTTCCAAGCCCTTGGCCCCAGGGAATCCTGTCTGCCTGCAGCACTCCAGAAACTCAAATCACAGAATAAGTCCTATCCCGTCCCACCACCAGCCCCTGCCAAGCCCTGGGGCGGGATGGAGCGGGGAGGAGGACGGGTGCATCGCAGCGCTTTAAAGAACAAGATGACAAAGTTTGTTGCTTTGCGAGAATGTGCTCACTGTTTGTTTCTTCCCTTCTCCCTTGTCTCCTTTCTCCCCTTTCCCCGTCCCCCCATCTTTCTTCTCATTTGGCTCCCCCCCATCTCCCGTCCCCTCTCTCCTCCCCCTCCCGTTATCTCCCAGGGCTAATCAGTTGTAGGAGCCAGTCGGTCCAAGAGAATTCCAGTACCAACATGGGGTTGGAGGCAATAATTAGGAAAGCCCTAATGGGTAAATATGACGAGCAGTGGGAAGAGCGCTCACCTCTCAGTGCCAATGCTTTTAACTCTCTGAATGCCAGTGCAAGCCTGCCCGCTGCTATGCCCATAACTCCTGCTGATGGACGAAACGAGGACGTGCGCTCCTTGCCAGGTCTGCAGCCCTCTCCACCTTCGCTGTCTCTGTGTTATTAATTCTCAGCCTTTATATTTCCCCTTTTGTGGGTGGATTTATTTCCCCCGCCCCCATTTTTGTTCATTTTGGTTTTCTTTTCTCCCCTCCCTCCCCCAGCTTCAAGCTTTGTGAATCCGCTGATTAATCCTGGTCTTGTTTGATGTTAAGTTAATAGTTTGGAAGGTGCTGTTGCTTTCTCTAAACCACTGACTGCTCCTTTCCCCGTTTGTTGATTTTTAATATCTCCTTTTCCTTTTTTTTGTTTTTTTACACCATGGAAAGGTTTAGGGGAGGGAAGACAAACCCCACACCCAAAAAACTGAAGCATAAACTTAAATAGCCACCCCAAATTGTCCATAAACCCTGGGCAGGATCGCTGCTCCCAAAACAGGGGAAGCAGCAGAGAAGGGCTGGTGCTAGAGGACAAGGGGCTGGGTGGCCTTTCCCTCCCCACCCCGAGCTCAGGGCAGGCTCCAGCCTGGGACAGACGGTTGGATGGGATCTGGGGTGCCTGGAGCAAGAGGGGGAGAGCTTAAGGGGGCTAAAGGTGATAGAGGTGGGGTAACGACTTCAGAGAGCAGGGCTGGGGGCGAGCTGCCCGGTGGGCTCCGGCAGAGCTTGCAAAGCCAGCTGGATAATGCAGTGGGGTCTGCCTGGCTTCAGGGGAGGCCTGAGCTCGGGAGGGTTGTTCTGCAGATCCCCAGTTAAGGAAGTTAAGGGGACCAGGGGTGGATGGGGGAGAGCATTTGTCTCCCGTGTGCCTGCAAAGGGCAGATTGCCTCTTGCAAGTGCCCTGCGCAGAGCACGGCAGCCGGTGCCAGGGGTCACCCTTAGCAGTCCAGTGCGGAGCCCCCAAAGCTGAGGAGCAGGGTCCTGGGGGCACACACGCGCCTTCCTCCAGGGCAGCTTGGACCAGTCGTTCTTCAGCTTGTTGCAGAAAAGCTTTTCTGGCTCCTGCATGACATCAGCAGCTTCTTCCACCCACGCTTCCCCACGCCTGGCGGAGGCTGCCCGGGCAGGCAGGGTGGGATGCAGAGCCTGTCCGTCCTTCCCCCTTTGCGAGCTCCCCTCCCTGGCTTAGCCAGGCTAACCTACCCGGCAGAGGCCATTTTGGCTTTAAACCTTTTCAAAACTGGCTAATTACCACCAGAGATGTTGCTGTAAATTAAAGACCGTTCTAGCCATGTAGGCCATGGGAACAGGGAATGTGCTCGGGGCTCCAGCACCCACATAGTTCCCGGAGGGTCCCTGCCAACCCGCTGCACACGGAGCTCCCGTCCCTTGACCTGTGTTTGTGGGCTGAGCCGCGAGCCAGCTCAGGAGCGGTTCCCGCAGAGAACAGCGTGACCAAAGCTCAGCGGCTGCTCCTGCCCCACGTCTGGACAGTTGGTAGCATCAACCCACAAAGCGGAGGGCACCACAGGGGGGGACAGAAACCTCCGTGAGCCACCACGGCCGCCCGCCTGCCCCGCAGCCGAGAGCTGCCCCATCACCCTTCCCCGCTGTGGTGCCATCGGCCCCCGGGATGAGCTTTTCTCCTGCCACGAGCCATTTTTGCAAGCTCTTAAAAGGGAAGCACTGGGTACCTGCACCCCCTCCCCGACCCCCCGAACCCCATCACAACGAGCCGGGTGACAAGCGGGTGCTTCTCTTTGCAGGAGGAGGGGGGAAGCCAAAGATCGCTGCTAGACCCAACAGCCGCAAGGCCAAGTCCCCTGCGCCAGGTCTGTCCTCGGGTGAGCGGCCGCCCTCTGTCTCCTCGGTGCACTCGGAGGGGGACTGCAACCGGAGGACGCCCCTCACCAACCGTGTCTGGGAGGACAGGCCGTCGTCCGCAGGTAGGGCCTGGGGGGGACGTGTCCCCGAAGCAGCTGTACCACCCTCTCGGGGGCTGCAGGGGGGCAGCCACCCCCACGGTGTTCACTCTGCTTCCTCTTCCCGGCACAGGTTCGACGCCGTTCCCCTACAACCCGCTCACCATGCGGCTGCCCAGCGGGGTGGTGACGACAGCCCCCGCCGCCCCCCTGCCGCAGGGGGCCCCCGGCAGCCAGCACCACGCCTGGGACGAGGAGCCCAAGCCCCTGCTCTGCTCCCAGTATGAAACCCTTTCGGACAGTGAATGAAGCGAGCCAGGGGCAGGGAGACGGCGACCAAACCCAGGGCGCGGGGAGTGAGCGGGATGCCCAGGGCGAGCACCCACCGCCCCGGCCCCGCTGGCTCTCACGAGCGAAGACGCAGGAGCAGAGCTATTTTATTTTTTCCTTTTCCTTTTCTTTTCCTTCCCCTCCCAACCAGCCGATTTGAGGGGATGGATTTTTTTATTTTTTTGTTTTGTTTTTTTTTTTTTTTTTCTTTCTCAACACCTGGAAATTCCTGCATCCCCTTCAGTCTGAAAAAAAAAAAAAAAAGAAAAAAGCCTTAATGAGACAAAACCCAAGGAACCCGTCTTCGATCTTGGCAGCCTTGCCGGGCGGTGACCCCCGCACTCAAGGGGGACTGCGAGCGGCCGCACGCCCGAAGCGCCCACGTCCTGGGGCCGCGCGTGCTCGGACGCTCTGCCGGCGCGCTCCCGCGGAGTCGAGTGGGGGCCGTGGGATGCTGCCGCGCATCCCGGCCGTGGGGCTGTGCTGCAGAAATGCAAAACCTTGAGCGGGTTAAAGAAAAAAAAAAAAAATGTTTAAGCAGTGAAATAGGACGGAACGCCCCGGTTTGGTTCCCCCGCAGCTGATCTGAGGGCTGGCAGCTCGTCGCACCCACGTCACACGACGTATCAGCCCCAGAGGCGTCTCCATGTGCTTCAGATGTGGCTGGGATGAGCGGGCAGGGGAGGGAGTGAAGAGCTATTTCTTAAAAAAAAAACAAAAAAAAAAAAAAAAACAAAAAAAAACACAAACAAAACAAAAAATCCTGGTCCCTTTGGTGGAAGCGATCCCGGGCTTAAATCGGAGCAGGCAGGGATGTCCCTGGGCTGGCTCGCACGCTGCCCACGGAGGGGCTCGGTTGCTTTAAGTGCATTGTTTTCTGAATGGTGAGAAAAGGCAATTGTAAATTGTATTGGTCTACAGGGTATATTTTTGATACCTTCAGTGAATTATGTCAATATTTTACGCAAGGAAGGACTTAAACAAAACACAGTGTTACATGCTGTAAAAGAGGTTCTGTTCTTACATGCAGGCTTTGATGCGTTTGTCCATTGTATGGAAGAGTTTAAAAAAAAAAAAAAAAAAAAGGAGGTAACAATGATCCATCAAAGTTATCCGTAAGTCAGAGAATGTATGAACTCAGTTTAAAGAAAAAAAAAAAATCTGCCGTGGTTGCAGGGCCCCCTGTTACACACACCTTTGCTGAGTCAGCAGAAATCATTTGCTGGTTGTGGACGTGGATTCTCCGGAGCCCTCCGAGCTGGCTGGGTGCAGGGGCAGAGCGGGCAGGAGGCTGGCGTGGCAGGGAGTTCACAGGAAACTTTAAAAAAAAAAAAAAAAAAAAAAAAGAAAAAAAAAGGAAAAAAAAGTTTTTATTGTATTTTTGTGATACACACGAATGCTCTACTTTACATTATTTTTTTCATTCCATGATGTTGGCTCATATCTGCAGTTACATGGTTAAAGAACAAAATATTAGACTTTTTTTCATTCACTTCTGCTTTATTGCTCTGGGGGAAGAAAAAAAAAAAAAAAGAAACCACAAAACGGCAAAAAAAAGCCCACAGAAATATGTATTAAATGCTTTGCATTCTATACGCTAGAGGAGCCCAGAGCATGGCACAGACTTTCTGCCTCTGCGGCTGCCGGGTGGCCGCCAGCCCCCGCGGCCTCCCGCAGCCCTCGCGGCCGGCGCGTGGGGCCGGCGCCGTCACCTCCCCGACGGACCTTTCTTTTCCCCCTGCAACGTTCCCAGGTTGATTCTGATTTCAAAGCAAGAGAATGATGGTGGTGTTGTTTGTTTGGGGTTTGGTTTTTTTTTTTCTGTTGGGTTTTTTTGGTTTTTTTTACAATGTACAGGTTTTTAATGTTCATCGATGTTTGTGTCTTTTCTGTTGTGCTTTCTTTTTTTTTTTTTTTTTTTTTTTTAAAGAAAAAAAAAAATCCGAGACAATGCACAAGCGATGTGGAAGTCTTTCCGTTCCCAGGTTATTGCTGCTGGTGTCTCCGTGGCTCTGAGATGTAAAAACTAACAGAGCTGATGTCTGGGCATAATGCTATTAAAGTGTTGCAGATTTTGCTGGGAAAAAAAAAAAAAAAAAAATCCAAATCCGACCCATCTTCAAAGCCGCCTCCTTAACCTTTTCGGTTAGGAAAAAAAGAAAAAAACAACCCACAGCAAAGAATAAAGTTCCCACTTGGCACAGTAGCAATACTGTGTGCTGCTTTGGTGTCTTCAGAGGTCCAGGAAGGCGCCTGTTGCTGGTGGAAGGCGGCTGCGGGGCCCGCAGCCCCGCTGACCGCCATCGCAGGCCCTGCCGCCAGCGGCTCTTGCCGCACAGGGACTCCGATGTGGGTAGAGACGTGGAGAGAGGCGCGAGGGAAGCGCCCGAGCGGAGCTGCTGCCCTTGGGCGGCCGCACCCCGCCTGCCCTGTTGCCACAGGTCGCTCCCTGCGGGGCCACCCGCAGCGTGGCGGGGAGGGAGGTGCTGGGGCAGCGTTTGGGCTCCTCGCCGTGTGGGCGTCCCACGCCCATCCTGCGGGCTGAGCGCGGCCGGGTGTCGGGACGTCGGGAAGGGCCACGGACTCCAGCCAGGAGCTGCAGAGCCGCCTTCTCGCCGCCCCAGCGGAGCGGGGTTGGGTTCTCCTCCCCGTTAAACCTGGGCAGCGTTTGCCAGCACCTGAAGCCACGGGCTGGAGGGTGAAGAGTGTGTCCCACCCTGCGGTGCTAACCCTGTAGCCACGTTTCTCTTTTCTTCTCGCTTCCACCGTGTCTTTCGTGTGTCCAGGGCAGGGGGTCGGAGCTGGCGGGGCTGACCAGGAGCCCCGGAGCACAGCTGAAGCCTGGGGCTGTGCTGTGAGGGTGTCAAAAGAGTTTTCAGAAGTTTGTGAGGTTGTTTTGGTCCTTCCGGGGTTTGTGGCTCAGAGCCGGTGGATGGATGGTTGGGCAGATGTTATCCACCATCCTCTGGGCAGGGCAGTGTTTGCAGGAGGGGAGGACCTGGAGGTGCTGGGGAGATGCCGGTGACCCCCAGCCGCTGTGGCAGCCTCACACCCCTGCTCAGTGGGATCCTTTGGGATCGTTTCTGGAGCAGGGTGCAGGACATGCTGCTGATGTTCCCAGCTCTGTGCAAAAGCTCGGGCCCTGGCTGTGCCAGGTGTCCCCCTCACGCCAGGGCAGCCTGCCCTGGGCTGGGAGCTGTGGGAGGGGAGCAGCTCGGGGTTGTGTGAGACCGGCCATGGCAGGAACGTGCATGGGTTTTGCTCCAACAGGATCCTACGCTTGGGGAATCCCTCTTGCAGAGAGCTCAGCCCCACAGCTTTCCACAGCACAACTCGGTTTTGGCGCTTTCTGTTTTGCTGCATCTCCATCGTCTGGTCTCCCCACGCATGCCCTCCCGCAGACCCTCCCGCAGACCCTCCCGCAGCCACCCGTCCCCCAGCGCGTCCCCGCAGCAGCAGGGACAGGGCACGGGGGGACACGGGGCAGTGGCAGCTCCTGTCAGGGAGCTCTGCACCATCCTGCTGGAGCAGGGAGCATCCTCCTGCTGCAGATTAATTTGGGTCAAATTGATGAGTTGGCAGCACGCTGGGTGGGAGGCTCGCAGCCACTCGGTGGGGCTACTGTGGGATGGCCCCCCCCCATTTCCCTGCTCACACGTGGGCTGGGGGAACATGGTGCTGGGAAGAGTAGCTGCTACTCCCGCAGGTCAGGATGCTCGCCCTGTAATGCCCCACTCTGGCCCGCACACTACCCCCTGCCCACCCGCCAACCGAGGACTGAGGCATCCCCAAGCACCCCAAAACCTCGCCGCAGGTTCCAACCGGCACCTCCTTGTGCTGCCGGCTGTGGTTGTGCGATCCAGGAGAAAGTCACGTTAAACTGTTAAACCAAGTTTAAAGTTAACGTTTGCCAACTTTGTAACTTGTACAAACAAGCAAACAAATTATTGGACAATCTATCGCTTGAACTGTACTGGGGGAAATATCTATCTTTTGTACAACCAAACTGTGCATAGCTGTTTTGAAGTGAGTTGTATGATAGCCGGGGCTGTACAGAGAAACCAACAGGTGTAAATATTTCCGCAGCTTGCTCTAGAGGGGTGGGTTTCTTCTACTAAAGGTGAAGGGGTTTGTTCACTGCTATTTTGCTC
This sequence comes from Phalacrocorax aristotelis, assembly GCF_949628215.1. Classification (NCBI taxonomy): domain Eukaryota; kingdom Metazoa; phylum Chordata; class Aves; order Suliformes; family Phalacrocoracidae; genus Phalacrocorax; species Phalacrocorax aristotelis. Next base: position 10,710,598 of record NC_134290.1, on the reverse strand, counting down.
GGCGTGCCCACCAGCAAGCGGTGTGGGTAGCAGTGTCTGAACACTGCCTTACTGGTTAAATAATAAAAAAGAAAAGAAACCAACCCAAAACAAAAAAAAAAAAGCTTATTTGGCAGCAAAATGTAGTGCTCTCCTGCCTGTTCGTGTGCGTGAGCCCAGGCAGGCTGAGCTGCTCGTGGGGCAGCCAAATCGGGAGTGGGATGGACCATGGTGAGGGGGTGCGAGGTGGGTTGGGGTCCCTGTGCTGGCAGGGCACTGACGGGGGTGCCTGTGGTAAAAAGGGCTGGGGGTGGGGGGAAGGGCCTGTGGCAGCAGTGCCCCAAGGTGTGCAGCTCGCTCGCCCCGAGGCTGGCCGATACAGCCCCCGGCGTCGCTGCCGGGCTGCCCTAGGTGGAGGGGTCTGCATGCCCACTGGCTGCACCGTGACCCTCCCGTGGCACCGCTGGTGATGGGGACCCGGCTGCTGGAAGGACCTTGGCAAGGGATGAGTTTGGTGGTTGAAGCACGCCAGGACATCCCACCCTAAAGCTGAGAGGACCGGTGCTCTGGCCAGGTTGCAGCCCCTGCCTCCTTACCTCAGTTTCCCCATCTGCAGGGGGGCTCACACCCCTGTGCTGCTTTTAACCAACTGATGGCCACGAGCTGCTTAAGCACGATGTTATTGCTGAGCCGGGAGTAGCCTCCTTTGTACGGACCTGTAAAGGCCTCAGGGCACCTGGGGCAGCATCCCCAACCCCAAACAGGGCCATGCAACACCCCATCTGCCCCCTCCACCTCCCCTTTGGGATGCACATGCCTCGCCATTAATGCATCCCATCAGCATGAAGTGTCCTGCACAGCAGCTCTTGGAAGAGTGATTTCTCCTCTCCATCTATTTTTTTATTATTATTATTATTTTATTTTTATTTATACATTTTAATATGCTTTTCTATTTTTCAAAATTTTATTTTATTATCATCATCATTATTATTTTCTATTAACGTGGTCAAGCTCCCCTTTGCCGTCAGCTCCCCAGAAATCAAACCCTCCCTGTTCTTTCCTGGCAGCACTAACACCACCCAGCCAAATCCCACCACCAAGGCTGCTTCCCACATCCCCGCACCCAGACTGCTTTTGTTGGCTTCTCATAGTGGAAACACAAAAACCCTTTGAATCTTCCCAAAACGGCTCTTTGGGTGCTTTGTCCGGGCCTGGGGAGCAGCAAGGGGGGCCAGGGTACCTCAGACCCCCCTCCCTGCTCCCTGGGCCCCAGGGACTGCAGTCACAAGGGAAGCTGGTGGCACCCAAGGGTGGCTGTGGGACCATGCACCCTTTAGCTAAATGCCCCCAAACAAGCGCTGCCAGTGTTGAGCAGGGGTGATGCTGGAGGACACTTTGGCGTCATTGCTCTTTGACCAGCAGCCAAGGAAAACGTTATTCAACTGCGATTGAATGTAAAAATTGAATTTAAATTGACTTTTTAAAAAATAATTTTTAAAAATAGATGTTCTGGTGATGGATAATCCTTCACCGGCCCTGTAGGAAATTATTGGGGAGGCTAATTAGCCACTACCTAATTAACAATTGAAACAGAAGCCCTGGTATGTATTCACCGGGGCTAAATTGCCTTACGTCTGACATCCATCCCATGGGGTGCAGTTGACTGTGGTTGGGGCCAGGAGCCATTGGTCCCCAAGTCCCCTTCCTGCGTCTGCACCTGTGGGGCCGGTGCTGAGGGGCTTGGGACCTCTTACTGCTGCCGTGGGCTGTGCATGTGGTGGTGTTTTGCAGTGCAAGTGGTGAATGAGGGGATGGCAAGCCGAGAGATACGGCTCTGCCTGAGAAGAAATTGGATGACTCTATGGAAGTTAAGCTATTGAAATTGGGCTATTGGTTGGTTTGGCACCTGGGGGCCTTCTGCTGCCTTTCCTGCGGCTCAGAAATGGATTTTACACAAAAGAGGTTTTCCTGAGAGCAGCAAGGAGCATTTCTGCCAGGGCATACCTGTACCTCCTGCCATCTCAGCATTTCAGGTAGTCACCCCAGTCTGAGCTGCTGCAAGTCCTGGAGGAAGGCTCCACGCTGCTGCATGACTGATTTGTCTGTCCAGGAGAGGTCTAAAACAGGCACCTGTATCTGCTGGTGAAGGATCACCCTGGGTCCTTTGTGTCACCCAGATGCCATCTGAAATCCTTCCAGGTACGTACCCGCCGCAACTAAACCTCCTCCGGTCTCCGCGTGCTCCTCCAGCGACCAGCTCCCATGGCAATGCACTAGGTAGACGTCTGCTGGCCTTCAAAGATCAGTGTAAAGATCTCTGAGACCAGAGATTTTGTTGAGATTCTTCTTGGAAAGGCTTTTGCCACTTTGAAGGCAATTAGAATAAGTTAATAAATAGTACAAACAGAAGCCAAGCTGTTCAGCTTCTCGCATCAGGGTTTAAATGCTGACAAGGGCTGACAGCGATAGCCCTGGTTAATAATTCACACTGATGCTGAAGGAACAGAAGGTGGGAAAACTCTAAATTCAAGGCCAACACTTATGATTTAACGATGGAAAACTTTAGGTTGACTTGAAAAGCTCTTGCATAAGGAGATTCAAATGAAACGGGACAAAAGCAGATGCCTTCGAAAGCCAGCAATAAAAAAAAAATGTCCGAAGTCCAGACACACGTAATTTAACTGGGTGGCAGACAGGGGTTTTTGAAGGGGAGAGGGAAGACAAAAGATGGTTCCTGATGCCTTTGCCCTGGACAAAGGCCATGAGGAGGCACAGGAGTGTTCTGACCTTCTGGTGATGAACTGGTGTTTAGTTAGGATTATGGGGAATTTGGGGTGGGGGGGGACAGAATTAAAGCAAGAGGAAGATTTCTTTTATCTAGGCCAAGCTGAGTTAGAAGAGCAAGGAGGAAAAGGCACGAGACCAAGGTTGTCCTTGCTGCATGAGCCAGGACACCATGCATTGGGTTTCAGCACCCTCCCCGCAGGGTGCGCGTGTCCGGCAGCTGACGGGGAGGGGAGAGGGACGTAGCTGTGGCGCCCAGCGATGAGCAGGGTACGATTAAAAAAAAAAAAAAGGCTACAAAACCCATGTGCTGGTGGCACCCAGCCCTGTGCCCTCCCCAGAAAGGCAGCTTGTGCTCCCTGCACGCCAGCCCCCAGCGGAGCAGGGGCTCTTCAGCTGAGCAGCTGAATGGGTCCGACATGCCTTTGGCCAGCAAAGCCAGTAACTGTTCCTGGGCTCCTTGCAGCAGGAAGCATTTTATACTCTCCTGACAATTGCAATCCAAATAGTCATTCATGATTTGCCATGAAATTATATATGCTCTCTGATAATGATGCAGAGGGCTAAAGAGCTGATCTTGGCAGGAGATGAGACGTTGTAGGCTGGCGAGTAACTTGGAAGGAAAATAGAGCGGCTTTTGATGGGATGCCTGGATCTTATCAGTGTTGGGACACTGGAGGGCACTGGGGAGGGGAGGGGGTGTTTTGGCTGGCTGAGCTTTACCTGGGTTGTGTGCCTGTCTGGGAAGTGTTGGGTTCATAAGAAACTTGGGGACAAGTGTCACTGTGTGTGAGTCGGTTGGTAACAGCTAAATTAATTGTCAGGTTTATTTATCCTCTCATTTTTGGCCTCCTGTAATTACTAAAATGAGTATTTGTCAGGACTCCAGGCAGTCGAGTGGTAATAAATCACTCGCCACTGACAGGAGGTTGGAGCAGTTGTGTCTGAGCGAGCCGAGATTGGTGTCGGCTTTAGTGAAGTGCAAGTGCTGTCAGAGGAGCTGGTGGGCTGGTGCACAAACAAACAAAAAAAAAAAACCAGAAAAAAAGAACCAAAACAGCTTTGCAGAAATAGTCCTGAAATAAAAGCCCTGGAGATGCAGATCTCCAGCCTGGGGCTGCGGTTGTCTCAGCCACTGTGAGGAGGAATCACCGAACAGGGCTGCAGGGGAACTTGGGGCAGGGGAAGCCTCGGCAGCCCCCAGTGTGTGGGATGCTGCCGGACCCTGCGGGGCTGCGGGTCCCTCCCCGTGGTGGCACCAGGGTGTCCAAAATCACTGCTGTGGAATGCACAGCAAGGAGGGCATCTGCCTGCACGCCCTGGGCTGAAAACCTGCAGAAGCTGGGTTGAAAGGCAAAATCCTTGTGGTGCGAGCACGCCGCTTTCCAGGTCTTGCTTTGCAGAGCAGTGCTTTAGTGCAGGACAGACCTCATGGGGCCCTGCCCTCCCAGCCTTGCTGGTGTCACGGGCTCACTCCTGCCACCGCAGCAGTGATGCGCTGCCGGGGCGCACGGGAGGGTGTCCGGATCCCACCCGAGGAGGGGCCATGTCTCAGCTGTAGACAGAGCGACCCCAGTCTAACCACCAACAGGTATTTCCTCTCATTGGCCCTTGTAAATGGAGAACAGGGAGAAACAACTGCCCGGAGATCCATTCTGCCACCTGCCTCGCAGAGAGGAGAGCATTGGTCACACATCATTCTGAGTCTGTATTTTTGAAGAGGCCAGTGTGTTTCCCTTCTTTGGGAATAATCCGCATGTCTTTTGCTGTAAATGCACGTAACCTGACGAAGCTCAGGGTGTTAAGAATGGAGGTAAACTCCACCTGGAGAGCGCTCTGCTTCCAAGTCAGATGCTGTTTTAAACTCTGCAGGGTACTGTCACCTAGAAAAAGCAGCAGTTGTCAGTGAAGACTGATCTTGGTCCAGAAACTTTTGCTCCCCCCATCTTCTTTTCATATGTATTAGTCATTTGCAATCTCTTTGATGATACATGTTCAGCTTGGAGAAAAACTCTGCTGCAGTATTTGCCGAGGCAATTCCAGGGGATAGGAAACACCGATCGCACCAGCTGCAAGGTCTGGCCATGCGAACAACGGTGTATTTCGAGCTGTCATTACTAATTGCTGTGGCAGCCCCCTGTGCTCCCGAGCCGAGGCTGAGGCAACCCATGGAGGAAGCAGAAGCCCTGGGAGGGTTGCCCTGAGGTCTCACCCACGGGTGTGCAGCCCCAGCCGAGCCAGCCAAAATCAATTGCTCTGCACGTTGCAGGTCAGTATTTGCAGAAAACGCCATGCCTGCAAGAGAGGGGCATCTCTGTGGGCTGCTGGGGGCTTCCCTCCTCTGGCCTCTGCACAGGGGTAAGAGAAGGCTTCATCAAGAGCAACAAGCAGAGCAACACCATCCAAAAGGTTGCTCCTGAAGACACGACATCCTCATTCAACCCATTCCTCAAACTCTGCTCAGAGCAGCTGTCAGTGGGTGCAGTGTGATGGGCCCTCAATCAGCTCTGGTGGGACACAGACTCTGATGAGTTTTGTGCTCCACTGACCTGGGTGTTTGTTTGCAAAAGGCTGGAGCATAGATATGCAATCCTGATCTGGCTCTGCCCAAGATCCAGGAATATTTTCTGCTGCTGTTTTGTCCTGAGCCCTTTCCAGAAAGCGAAGCAGCTGCCAGAGGTCAGATGCGAGAAGCCTGCTCGGTACGTGCCTGAAGATGGGTGCCAGGTCTGGGTCTGCATTCCAGTTGGACTGAAGCAGAGCTTTTCCCCACAGGGATGCTAATCCTGGGCCCTGGCTTTGAGCCACCTCCATTTTTCATGGTTTTGGAACCAAAAAGGGGCGCCATTCTGCTCAAGGGAAGAACAAATCCTTATACCCCATCTCTACGCCCCAATGAGAAGTCACAACCAGTTCAAGCATTGCTGGCTCCTTAGAAGTGAAACCCATCTAACTTCACCCCACTGGACACACTCTTAAGCTACCAGGGTAAATTCAGTCCCTGTGGGCTGCTGGAGCATCCTGCTCCCCTCCAGACCAGCACCAAACCCTGAGCTGAAGCTGTCTCCTCCGTCCACTGGTGGAGGAGAAACCAAGAAGCAGAGGTTGGAAACCAAATAGTAGAGGTTGCTCTTGGGTCTCCTTGTGGGGGAGGGCAGCTTTTTTATTAGGTCCAGATGTTGCTTTCTGCCCTGGGCCATGCTGGGAAGTAATGCAAAGTGTGTTAATGTTGGCTGGAAGAGCCTCGTTGGAAACAGGCTCAAAAGAAGCAGGGGTTCTCCTGCGCCCCCATTTCCTGGGGACCTGGGGGAAGTGGGCCAGCATGGGCGGCACAGGCACGGGCGAGGAGTCGCCCTGCTGCTGAGCAGCCCTCTTCCTTTTGCTGCCCAGAAATCTCCCAACAGTGAGTATGGCTTTACCGAGCCCACTGCTTCTCCAGGGCTCTTGGGTCCCTGCTGACCCCCATTGGTGGCCACTCTCCCCGTGCTGATGGCACCTGCAGGGAGAGTCGTCCCCATCACCAAGCTAATGGGACCAATTTCCCGTTGGGTTTCATACTGAGATGTGGAGATGGAGGACTCTGTGTGAGGGGCAAGGCTGTTCTCCAGATGTTCTTTTTCACCATTAGACAGTGTTTAAAAATATATGCGATTTTTTTTACCTCCCCCTTTCTGACTGTATATAGAGGAGAGACCTTTGGAGGGGTGAGTGACAGGGGAGGGGCTGGGTGGGGGAGGATGGCAGGACTTTCCTTCAAATCAGCTGCTTCTCTGCAAATGAAGCTTTTCCAGAAAGTGCTGAGCTGGGCGCTTTGCAGCCAGCTCTGCTGGGCTGCAGCACAGTGTCACGCGGCCGGCTAACGGCGCTGGGCTCCAACGGGTCCCCGTGATCCGGTGCCAAGCCTGGAGGGCTTTGAAACACGTGGCTTATTAACACTTCAGCCATGGCTGGGGCTCGCACGGGGGTGGGCGCTGCCAAAACGTTTACAAGTTGCGGAGGACTCGGAAAGGGCCCAAGCTGCAAAGTTCAAGGGCAGACCCAGAGGCAGAGCAGCGCCGTGCTTAGCAAAGTACCCCAAGCCTCATGTGCTGCTCTGCTGTTCCCTGCTCCACTCCGCCTTCACTCCACTTTGATAACAGGCTCAGGCTAGAGCTGTAAGGATGCTCAACTCCTCTCCCGGAGCCTAGTCAGGGATCTGTGTGGCTCTGGGTGCTAGCTCCTCTGGTTCGATCTATATTACAGGGTACAGCCTGTGCTCAATCAGCCACAGATGCTCTAAGAGGCCCGAGCTGCTGCCAGCCCATAATGCCTCACTGGACCTGAAGCTAAAAGCCCAGCTCTGCACCGCCAAGGCCATCGTACTTGGCCACAACAGGTCAGTAGGTCCATGACACGATGTGCGGCACCACCTAGCCAGCCACAGGCGCTGGGGATGCCTGCGCTTAGACCCATCCCCTGCGTCGGGCAGCCGAGCCGGGCTCTTCAGCAGCTAAAATGAATGTCCTGGAAGTGCAGGCGCTAAAAAAAAAAAAAAAAAGCCCTGTCAGAAGCACAGCAAAAACCCATCTGTGAGTGGAAGAGGTCAAAGACGAATACAAAGACTCTTATTTCCTGAGGCATTTGTCAGCAAGACAAATGTGTGGGGTTTTTTTCTTTTTTTTTAATTTGCTGTGTTTTTCCTAGCTGGCCTCCCATGCAAATGCCAAATGGACTTTCACTAGCGTAAAGCAGGGTGTTGGCTTGTGTCCTTTGTAATCCATCGCTTGAGGACTCAGATGAGGAATCGGTTGGATCACTGTTTATTATCAGTAAGTGGGGCATACTTAAAGGAAATGGGCAGATTTCAACACTACGTCTATAACTAGTTTATTGCTGGTGTGTTCCCCTCTTAACCCTTATTATTTACGTTGAAAACGATAAATGAGGGATTGATGGTTCTAACTGGTTTATGAATAATCAGGTTATTGCACTGTAAAGCCCCAGGGGAAGGTAATGTTTCTACAATCCTCCATCAAACAGAATGCAGTTTGCACTCGTGTGTGTGTTGCTCATTCCTCCACTGCTTTGCACTTGGCGTGTTTTTGCACCCTCCCTCTGCAAGTGTGCACATCCCCGCACACTCCCACAGCGCATCCCAGTGCCGATGCAGGTTTCCCGGTCTGTGCAGCCCCTTGGCATCACCAACAGCCTTGGCGTCACCCACAGCCATGCACGGGGGGGGCGTGGGGCAGTCTGCGCTCCAGTGCATGAGGTGACAGGTGTTTCAGTGGCCCGTGATGGGAGGCTGCATAGCCTGGGGCAAGCCAGGTGCTCTGGGGAGGTGCACCGAGGGCCTGACCGCAGCAGTCAGCCTGGAAGGAGCCCTGATCCCATTTATGTTTCAAGGAGCTGCAAATAGCCGCTCGTCTCAGGATTTGCTTGTGAGACAGGAAGAGCCCCAGGGAGATGAGCTGAATGTTTATGTACATAGAAATGTCTAATCACCGGGTTCAGAGCAGGCTCAGGAAGGGAATCTGGAGGTGGTTAGCTGGAGAGGAAGATATTTTTGTGCTAGAAATGTGCTGTCCGCCTGTTTGCAGGGTAGGAAGGATACGATGAGAATCAAAGGCTTGGCAGGCTGAGCATTTTCATCCTTATAGATGTGAGCTCGCCGTCTGTCTTGGACTCCGAGGCGTGGAACTGTTTAGATCCAATATCATTATTAGAAGCAGAAAATAGAGTTCATAAAACTTCCTCCTTACGCCCCCAAAAAGCAATTCCAGGACTCTCTATCCCACTTGTGAACAAGCCATTCCTGCATTAATTTCCCTGCTGTGGCTGGGCACATTGCCGGGGAAGGGGACTCGGAGCTTCAGCAGAAGCTGTGCAGCCCTGGGGCAGGTCCTTGCTCCTCTCCTGTGTAACCAGACCAGGGATGTGGAAACAGGCAGGAGAGCTGGGTATGGTTAGCATTGGGGCAAACCCACGTGGCCAAGCCACTTTCCTTCTGGGCCACAGGGTAACTGCAGCGTCTGGTAACCACAGAGGTGGGAATCGCTCCCCCAAGCAGTGGGCTGAAAATCAGCACTAGGTACACTTCGTACCATGGCTGGGCAGGCACTGCAGAGGGCAGTCGGGAGTGCCAGCCAGGGAAGCCACCATACCACCACCAGACCAAGCATCCAGAGGCCCATGGAGCCACCCTGGGGTCTCAACTGATGAAGCTAAGGTGGCCTCTGAGGCACTGAACCTGCATCACGGCACAAGAGGAGGTCACAGAGCTGCATTGACAGCATCTCAGGTGGGTTCAGTCATCCTAGGATGGCTGCTCTGCAAGTTAGTTGTGGAGCCACAAGGTCAGCTGCTCTGGGGACAGAGGGACCTCGAGGCATATCTGCTGTGACAGACTCTTATCTCACATCTGCTCCCCACAGAGATGGCCTAAGTGACAGTTCAGCATCCTGTGCCAGAGGAGACGCAGTTCATGCAGGTGGCCATGACATGCAGCAGTCCGGGCATCCTGCTGGTGGTTCCTTTGCATGGGCAGAGATTTGTGACATTTTTGAGGACAATACAACTTCCCTGCTGCTTGGCATTGCCTAGATCTTCCAAAGACACTTCTGCAGGTCCAGGCTGTGACATTGCCATCTGATGAGCATAAGGAGCAGAGACCAAGCCCAAAGTCTTGCATGTGGTAGTTTCAAGCTGGTGGCTTGGAAGCAGGAGGAAGTTTTTGCTGTTCCAGTATCAGGTATGGGTCTTCTCTGGCAAATCCCTCCATTGTTTGTTGACTGTACGTAGCCATGGAATGAAATTTGATAAAGGCATGTATTGTTCCCTTACAGCTGTGCTTTGTTGAGTGGAATGGGGATCCCAGCATGTGGGTTTTTATTATTATTTAATTTGTAGCTGCCCATTATCAGCAACTTCTTTTAGGTGAGGTTTTTGGCATATTACACTCAACATTCTTGCTGTCTGTAAAACCAGCCTAAACCTTTCCTTCTGTTCATAAAGGCGTCTAGTCTAAATTCAAAGTCCATCCATTATAACTTCAGCACCTTGTAATCCCTCAGAGATATGTGCAATTACTCTCTGAAATATCCCAGGAGCAAAACTAATACCAAGCATCATCTGCTTAAATTTACAACATCCAAATGGCACAGTAAAAGGCACTAGCTTAGGGGTTAGCTCATCTGAGTGCACTTGCCAAAACACATATCCTGCATCTAATACTGCTTTTGCTGCTGAGGATTTAGCTGCCACCTCAGGAATCTTCATTGGACGGCATTCATGTTTTATGGTTTTATTTAAATAACAGGAGTGGATGCACATGTCCTTCATCTGGCGTTTGGGTTTCAAGCATTGAACTCACCCAGTTCGTACATGCCCTGCCTTCTCCATGTTGTTGCATTTCCTCAGCTGCCTGAGCACGAGCGTGTGTCCCATCCTTCATCCTAGAAGCAGTTCAGCCGTGATTTGTGTCAGAAAGCTTGGGATGAGGACGCGGGCACTCCCCGCGCACCTGAAGCAAGCCTCTTGCATAATACGGCCTTCCTTCTCCTTTCCATTCCTCCGAGTTTAACAGCCATCCTCGTCCAAGCCTATTGACTTCATCCCTATAAATCCAATATGATTTTTCCATAAGGATTAGTGTCAGATTCTCCCTGCAGACATCTTAGGTCTTGGAAGACAGCTGAGAGCTCTACTAATAGCTGGCTGGCGAGCCTAAGGCATTTACAGCAACAGCTTTAAAACGTACTTCATAGCTAGGCAGGGCTTTAGCCCTGATGCAACCCATCTGCCTTCATGATTTGGAAAGCCAGGACATAGCAGGGGTCCTGATAATGTACTAGGATGTGGATACCTGGATATGAAAAAGCATTATGTCAGTTCTTCCTGCCCTTCAAGGCCATGGAAAGCTGGGAGAGGAATTATTTAGATTGAACACCAGGGCTTCATAGCTGGGTAGAACAAGATCGAGCAGGAAGAGAGAAGTTTAGGGCGAAGAAATGGTAAAACTGCCTCTGTAGAAGAGTGCCTTTTGTGCCCTTCGTGTGAGCTATTTCAACTTCCCCTGGGCATACGTGACAGAGCAGGTTTTACACATCTGAAACCGCAGCTTCCTGACCACAAGGAGCTGAGCTGAATCCCACAGGTGAGGGAGGGAGACACCAAAAACATTCCTTCTGGATAGAAAAGGGGCATTAGGGACCAAGGAAATGGATAAGGAAGAGGAAGGAAACACTGAATACATCAGCATGACAGTCTGAGCATTTTATTACGATATATAAATTTTGTCTTCTTAAATTACTCTCTATGAGTTGAACAGGAAGGGATTATTGTGGAGGGGGAAATATACAAAAATAAAAGGATATTGTGAACTACTGCATCACCACATATACAACAGTAAAGTACTTTACAAGCACTTAGAGAATCAGACTTATAAAAATAAAAATATGACACATCCTTATGCATTTCCACCAGTAATATGTTCCTTTCTTCCTTCTCTAACCTTCAAACACCTTTCGGCCCCATCTTCAGGTCACGATTCACATGGTAGGATACTTTGCTCATTTTGATGGCCATTACAGTATCTGAAAAGGAATTAGTACCTCCCAACACTTAAAAATACAATGGTTATTGGAGAGCTTTAGGGGAGATGTTCAGAACAGATCAATTTCTGAGTGATGGGGTGATCCTCTGGGAGCAAAGTTTATCTGGCAGTAGAAAATGTGAATATCCCACAACAAGATCCATCATTCCCTATAAAGTGTTCCCCCACCTCCGCACAGGGCCAGCTCTGTGTATCCGTGCTTCATACACAGAGACCCCCGCAAGCCTGGGGAACGCTGCTGCTCACAGACGTCAGTGGCATTGAATGACTGTGACAGAGGCTGGATCAGATTTTGTTTCAGCTCTAAAGGCGGCAAGGATGTGCTCTCTTCCTTGCAGGAAAAAAGGCAGGTTAAAACTACAATGGCTAAATAGCCTAGCTCACAGTGTTCACGCACAGAACCATTCATCTCTCCATCAGATTCACGCAGCCTTTAGTCCTCAGTTTGCGCTACAAAGTCTTTTGCTCATTAGCCTTCTAGTGACCTTTCCCATTTTTTTTAAGACACACTCAACATAAATAGTAAATAGCATTCGCTTCTCTGACCAGCAGCTCACTCAAACACTGCTATCAACACCCAAACCTCATTTCATCATTCCCAGAAAGTATGCACCTAGGGTGCGAATCAGTTTGTATTTCACATTGAGAAAAGTAGAGCTGGCTTGGGGCGGGGGGGGGGGAAAGAAAAAGAAGACAAAAGTAGCAGTAAACTTTCTCTCTTTTTTTGGTGGAAGTTGTTCTCTGTGTTTTGTGCAAAGCATCCCACAGATTCTGAATTCTGAAAGTTCAATATTTAGTTAGGGTTCCTGCCTTCTGACCCCAAATGCAATGACAGCAATGCAGGCAGAGCAGACACAAGCATGTTCTGTTGCATTCAGGGGCAAAACACTCACAGGAATGAAGGGGACGAAGGGCAAACCCTGCACCTTTGAGACAGTGATGTCCCATATTGAAAAAAGTGAACTTTCTCCTCCCCAAAACAGATGCCTCTGAGAATGTTTCTGATACAAAAAATAACTATTGACAGAAAATAATTCCTGAAGGCAGAGTCTGACTTTACCTATCAGGCTTACAGGACTGTGGGCAACAGGCACATTAAGATCCTGGGGAGAAGTCGTGTAGCCACAGTCCCAGCTGCTCAAGGAAACTCACCTTTCTAAGCAGCATTTCCATGGTCTAATTTTATCATTTGTATCTTTGAGAAAATATAAATGAACAAAGATCTGTTGGTTGAGCTGAATAATGCTCCATTTAAAAGAAAACCACCTCTCTAGTGGGACTAATGATTCCTTTTCGAGGTACAAACATACTACAAGTAAGGTGCTCCTTGGCTGCTGGGAGAGATTCTTAACTGGCAACACACAAACACAAAATTCAGTTTCTGGTGTTTAAGCAAAACAAAAAAAAGTCATTGCTTTCCCCAGTCATGAGCAAGATGAACTTTGGCTCTTCTACCACTGCCTAACCCAGACACAGCCATAGGAGCAATAGGGACAGAGGGTGGGCAGGCAGGGTGGGATCTGCACCCACGTGAGGGTGAAGACCTGACCCTCTGCAGTTTTCTTGTGCTCAGGAAAAACAAAGTCCCTTTCCAACACCAGCTTTCACTGAGAAGAGAAGCAGCCTGTGATGGGCCCATGGGAGACATCATGTAAGAAGGTATTTTTCAAAAATTTCTACAGATCTCAGGCGCTTGGCAATGTCACAGCTTGGATGTGGTCCAGGGTGGTAGCCCACCATGACCTGTCCTTGCCTACACAGCCCAACGTGTGTTTGGCAGCCAAGAAACCCAAGCTGCCGGCTGGCTTTTTTTTTCCAGACATGGCAAAAACAGAAAAGCTGCTTAAGCTCAATGGAGCAGGAGTGCGTTAGGTCACTTCTAGTCTATTTGCAGAGAAAACGAAGCATGACGCTTCAAAGAGGCCTGGCCTGGTCATGTGGGGACCCTACAGTGCCAAGGATGCAGCCCTCCATTGCACCTTCCCGGGGCGGGGGGGGGGCACATGGACCTGTGAAACTTTGCCTTAGCAGACCCTGTCCCTGTGTGGTGAAAGGCCAGGCAGTGGGTCAGGTCTCTCCACTGGATTTGTATTTGCACACTGGTTTTCTGGCTTTTTGTTAAATTCTTTTTTTCCCCGTTGCGGCCAACATTTAGGAAGCAGAACTAACAGTGGACAAAGTGGGCAGAAGCCTGCATCTGGCCATGATAAAAGAGATTTTTCTGGGGAAAACCTGTTCTGCTCAAAGACCAGCATGATCAAAAACTGCAGCTTTGTACTTGGAGTGGGGGAATAATCCAACTGTTAACAGGAGAAAAGCCTGATGTGCAGTCAGAATAGGGAGTCTCTGGCATCCCTTCAGCTTGGAGGTCAGCCTGTCTCCATGCCTGCTCAGTAGAGCTGCCTGCCATCTAATCTGTCATCATGCAGGGCTCTCCTGGGTATGAGTACTGGCTCTGCTTCTGAGCCTGGATTACACTGTTGCTCAGCTTGGAAACCCCTCCCCTTTCCTACAGACTCGGAGGTGCATGGAAAGAGCTCTCCAGAGCCTTCAGGATGTACCCAGGAAGGCGGGTGAGTACCTCCACTGGCCACAGGGATCACTCACCAGCACTTGGAGGAACGGGATAGACCTCAAGAGGAGACAGCAAGTAAGTGCATCACCGACATGCATTGCACTGGGACTCATCCTCGCTTCAGCTGCCCTGACATCTAAGCTAACTCCACAGCACTCGTGTTTGCTGGAGCTCTAGGGAGAAGGGTTGCTTCAGGCATAATAATCACTTTAGAGGCAGATGTTGCTTTTCCAGGCTTTGATGCTGACAGACAGCGACAGCAAAATCTGACCAATAATAAACATAATCCTTGTTTCTGTGTTGCTGAAAAGAATTCAACAGTAGGTGGAAGCCTTGGAAATCCTTTGAGAGATTTCTCCCTACCAAGTCCTAACTCCCAAATAGAAAGGGAGAGTTCATCGCTGCCATAGCACATCTTTCAGCACTAATGATGCTTCAGCTGTCAGGATTTAAGTTTGTATACAAAGACCTTTTATTTACCTCTGGTGGAAAAATTGTGCTACATTTTAAAAAAGAGAACTCTGTTTCATAAAGGTCACAGTTCTGGTCATATTTACCAATTGCCTTTTGAAACTGATGGAAAAAAAAGTATCTTTATAAGTCACTATTTAATTTTATTATTTTTTTAAGGTTTTCAGGTTTGTTTTTTTAAAAAATCTCTGTGGGTTTTTGCGTCAACTGTTCCAGGCAATCAGCTACATCTTGTTGATATTGTTAATAGGTCTTCTGACTTGGCTGCTCAGTTGTGTTCTGAAATAACTTGATCAGACTTGCAACAAGTCAGGAACAAAATGGAAAGTTTAGGAGAGGGAAAGCTGGAAATTAATTTCTGGAGCTGTGTGGTTATTTTCTAAGTCTGGGCTCTTCTGAGCAGCATGCAAAAATTCTTGGTAAGAATTTTGGAGACAATTCCATGCCATTTTCAAAGGTTATGTGTTTGCAGGAATCCAGGCTCTTGCAGATTTTCAATGAGCTACTGAAGTGAAGAGATATCGGGAGATGTGATTCATGAGTGGGGAATGGTTTACCTTAGGATGGCTGTAGTGACTCCTGTTCTCTCAGTGTTTCTTGATCCTTCTGCAGAGACAGCTCAGCTGTTTGTGAAGTACCTGCTGAATTGCTACAGCCTGGCTGATTAAGGAAAACCTGGATAGACTGGGGCTTTTCAATACTTCGAGCTCTACATTGAGAAAGTTTGGCTGCTCCTCCACAGTCAGCAAAGCTGTCCATGACACAGGTATGGAAACTACCAAGAGGGTGAGCAACCTTGATCATGAGTTAACCCTGCACTGGCTTCTTTGAAGCTAGCTAGCATCTTCCTGTACTTCACTCCTCTCTGCAATACAGCCAATACCCTGAAACTCAAAAGGGATGGAAGTACGTAAAGATCCCTGTAAATTGGGTGTTCAAACAACGAACAGCATGGCACGCTTGGACTGACAGTACTTTTGAAAAAGGGCACAGGGCTCCTAGATCACTTGGACACTTCTAGAAAATAGCCCTTCAGCTATTCAGTTTCCTCAGTCTGCCCCGCATACTCATGGCTGGGCTCAAAGAATAGGTAGCCATGCGTCAGGGTAGGCCCTTCTCCCATCTCCTAGTTGTGCTGTACCTTGCTATGGAATGTAAACATCTAGCTGCTAAGCAACAGCACCGTGCGCCTGTTTTCTTCCTCTTTTCCTTGGTGACAGTCCCCATTCCTCCCAGAAAGTTAGGCCTGAGGTTACTGCAGTAGTGTAATATTGCAGCTATCTCCCATATGAACTGTTGGAGCAAGACATGATGCACTGATACAAATAACCGCCTCCTCTGCATTTAAACTCTAAGAGACCTGGCTTGGTGTATGGGCAGGCTGGTCGCTGACTCTGCAGTTGGTCTTCCCTTTGCAGAGATCGAAATAGCTCTGAAGGTTACAGTGAGTCTCACCTATGTGCTAGACAAGACCTACAGAGCTCACAAGGCAGCGCTCTGCTATGGGTAACAGGGTCCTTTGTCATCCTGATTTCATCTAAACACAAGTCAAAAATAGATATGCTTGGAAAAAAACAAAAATAAAATCCAGATCATGAATGTCAGGAACGTCACAAAATACAAGCCAGCCTTTCACTGATCAAAACCATCCCATGCCCTGCAAGCCTCCTCCCAGCCAGTTCAGCCTCACCCAAGACGACGTGTTCTCCAGCCATTAATATTCAGTCGCCATCAATGAAGGCCCAGCCAGAGACCCAGCAAAGGCCACAGCCTCCTTGAGGTCGCAAGGTTGCCAGCGGCAGGGCGGATCAGAGGGTCTCGCTGTAGATGACGCATGGGTTGGTTTCATCGCAGAGTTCCAGTTGCACACTGGAAGCAAACCAACGCTTGGCACAACCCAAGCTGTAGTTGAGGGTGGTCCGGTAAATGTTCTTGGCACGCTTAGGAAAAATGATGGTCGTGCTCTGAAACCTCAGTGGCTTCTGGCGGGGCTCAAAGATCAGCTGTGACTTGTAGTTCCGCCAGGTGCAATTGGGAGCAGCAATGACTGTCTCACTGTAGGTGGTGACAGTGGGGATGGGGCTGTAGAAGATGTCATCCCGGTAATGCTTCTCGGAGTCGTACTTCACCTCAGAATTGCACCTACAGAGGACAGCAATGTATCAGAAACACAGCACAGGCAGCAAAGGAGAGAAGAGAGGCAGGACCCTTCTCTAACCCTTTGGAGCAGGGAACTTTTATGATCTCTTACAGTGCTGGGACAGATGCAAACCCTACAACCCAAAGTGGAGGGCCAAGAGGACTCTGTCCTGCTAGTGCATCTTGGTGGAACCCCACCTTGCTGTGATGCCATCTCAGCATTTCTGCAGTGCATGTCCACAGAGAACCAAGTCTGCCTGGTCATGCCAGGGCAGAAAGGACCTTGTTCACAGGCTCCAAGCAGCCTGCTTCTTCCTCTGGTTTCCTCCATGAGCCCCACTGGGGCTTTAGCTCAGTCCTGAGAGCTACTCTGGAGGCAAAAACCCTGTTAGTAAAGGACATCAAGAGGTGGTGAAATCCCTCAGCTGGGGTAGGTCAGAGGCTGAAGAATGGACATTCATCTATAGACTCTGCAGGAAAAGCTTGAAATCCCAGGGAACTTCTTGATCCAGCCTTTTCCTGAGCATTTTTAACAAGCACAGCCGTGTAGCATCAACTTGAAATGGTGTGGGCCCCTGTGGAACAAAGGTCCCCTCATAATTGACTCATGGTCGGTCTCACCACACTCCCTACTGCTAGTGCTAGGCTTGGGGGTGTCACTGCCCCAGTGACCAGGCTGAATAGATGCTGCTGGTGGGCCATGGGCATGGGATGTCACACTGGGGTCAGGGGGAACCTACTTCCCAACACAGCATGCCCACTGCTGCTTTCACAGTCCCTGTTGTCCATGCAAGCTCTGGCTTGGCAGGAAAATGCTACCATAAATAAGGTTTTCACAGGTAGCAGAAGCATGGTGTAACAGACACCATGCTAGGTTCTCATGTTAGGTTCTCAAGGCTGTGTGTCTGTCTTCTTTCTTTATATTGCCTCACCATCAGAGCACAAAGAGACACCCAAGCTAACCAAAATCAGGGTGCTCAGAGGTGAGGGTGAGGTTGCATGTTGAGGCACTTACAGAAAATCCAAGCAATGGTCAAATAGCAGGTGGAGCAAAGAGATGCTATGATGCTGTGGGCTATGGCTGTCCAATATCCAAGCCATCAGTCTCAAGGGAAGTGGCCATGTTAACACTCATTGGATGAAGAACCCAAAAAATGTGGGATGTCACTGCCCTGCCTGTTTTCTGCAGGCCTCCGGAAGGGATGTATGGACACTAGGCCACATAAAGGGCTTTTCCTAGAATCCCTCACCTTGGGGAGCAGCAGGACTTTCACTTGTTTTCCCCACTCCCCAAATGCTCCTCCAGCAATCAGCAGCCAAGGAATGTGCAGCTCCACGTAAAAAAGATTAAAAGCTGGGTGCGTGCTTGTCATTACCTCCACCCAGAGGGGGGCTGATTGTGCACTGCATGTAATCTGAGCTGCTGTAATGTATTTTGCACAGCTAGGGTGTAAGCAAGTCATTCAGCACACATAAAACAACACTCCCATGTAATCACCATAAAAACATGCCCGCTGGCAGTTCCTCACCAAGCAGAGATTTACTGTGGTACATTTCCAGAGAGACGTCTGCATAGGTTGAGGGGGGTGGGAACTGGGTTTACAGTCCTCCCACCGTCCCTGCCCCAAGCTGTGTGTAACTGCTCCATGCTGTTTGCAGAGTACATTCCACAGCAGCAAAAGAGTGAAAGAAGAGCAGAGACCAACTTTTATCCATCAGCTGCAGCACCAGCCCCACAGGAGGTCACACCACCTCCATCACTGGCTTGAGGGACCACCTGCTCATGAAGAGGAGCTCATTCTGTCTCTGTGGGCTGGTCTAATGTTGGTTTCTCTGCTCCAAGGACTAACCAAAACAGGTACTGATTATAAGGGCGTTGCTTCCTCTGAGGATGCAAGTTAGCAGGGAACAGGATGAAGACCATCAGGTTACTTAGTGGAGCCCATCAAGCCTACAGATGGTAATGGTTTTCTCCCATAGCCTTGGATTTGAGCTCACCTTGGAAGGAAAGCCCTCATCTCTTACAACCTCCCTTCAGTTCTTGCCTCCTCCCCTCTGCCTCTGCTGCTGTGAGTGTCTTTTTAATTCAGGCATTACTCTCCCACCTGTCCCTCCCATCTCATCAAAATAACTATGACCCCCATTTGTAAATACATTTTAATTTTATGCGGCAGGAAAAGCACAAGGAAAAAGACAGAAATCTTCATCTACCCACCCAATCCTGTCTGTACCTGATTTCCTGCACGGGCTCAGGGCTGACCTCAATGCTTTCTCCAAAAAACACAGGGTACATTCGAGGCCTCATCTCTGGCATGGATGGGTTCAGGAGCAGGTAAGGCATCTGCAGGGAAGAAGAGCACAGCAAGTGTTGGGACACAACAGATGAGGCTGGCACAGTTCATAATGTGCTGTGGCTGACAGCTGAGCAGCCAGCAGGAGCAGGTTCAGCACTGGCAGGAGACACCAGTGCCTCCAACCTTGATGATCTTCATCTCCTCAGAGCCCTGAGGGAGACACTGCAGGTGACAGGCTCTTTGGCAATGAAAACAGGTGACCATGGCAGCATCAGGACCGACTTTGTTTCATGCAAGCTAAGCTCACTTTGCTTGCACTCTCAGCACCATTCAGCTCGCAGTCCCTGTCTTTTCCAGGTTTGTAGCAGGGCCCCAGGTTAGCAGAGTGTCCATCACACAGAGGAAGGCACTCGCCTCCATGCTCAAAGGGGAGGACCATTGTCAAATTGCCAAAATACAGACTTAAGGTGGTTGGCAGAGAACAGGACCGGGAACCCCCATCCTTGCACAGCAAGCCTTACATTGCAGATGCCTTGGCTTTCCTATCTGCCACCTGTGGCTGTATCAGTTTGCAGACTGAAATCCAGCTCCCAGGGCTGATGCGACACAGCGGGCTGCCCTCCACCCACCAGTGCCACCCTCTCCACCCCCCTCTGCCCAGCACATCAGCCAGGTAAGTGACTCTGCCCAGACCTATGGCACTCCATGCTGCAGTAACTGTTCACTGAAATCCAGCCCTTCCTCTCCCCTCCCCTTCTTGTTTCTCATAGAAATTGCAATTGTTTGGGGGTTTTCTTTAGTCCTGTGTCACCTTTGCTGCTATGAATTAACAAGTCTTACAAAGACCCAAAGTGCACCAGCACAGAGAGGTGCTGTAAGTCTGATGTAACACAGAGGCTGGGCCTAGTCTGCTGACTTAAAGGATGTAGATCTACTTAAGTAAGATGGATATATATATTTATCTATGTACACACACATATGTATATGTGCTGAAAATAATGTATCCTTTGCAGCAGTCCAGCAGGGGAAGTGGTAGACTTGATATTGCTGAAGTCTCGATGACAAAAATGGCTGTCATGCTCCAAGGGACATTCGAGTTAACCATGCACAACTGAGTGTGGGGTGAGACACTGGAGCACCCTGTGGCCTCTGCAATGCAGGAAACCATTTTCAAGCCAGGACTTTTTAATGAATGGAGTTGCTCCAATTCATGACACCGAAAACTGGATTTTTAAGACTAATTACACCCTGAAGTTACTTAGTCTGACAAATTGTCACAGTCCAGCCTAGACTCCTCCGCCCACCGCAAAAATGAGTAATCCCACTTCTCTATATTGGAGTGCCCTTAAACATCAGCTCCCACCTATAGGGATCCTGTGCCTGGTGTCTGGATCAAGCCCAGCAGCTAATTAAGCCTAATACTGCCCTCCTGGAAAAATGTCATTATGGGTTTTGGTCCCTGCCACCACTTTTCTGTTGGCAGCGATTTAAGACATGAGGAGATACAGGATTTCTTTAAAGGAGATGGCTGGCAGCCTCTGTGTAGAGTTGAAAGATCTCTAGATGGCTGAAAAGCTCATGGAGTTTTTCCACTTCCCACCATGCATAGCCCATATGTGCTAGAATCAGAGCCATATTTCATCAGTCCCTGGACAGTAAGATCATCCCAGGACCCACAGAACTCACTGACAGTAGCTGAGGATACAGGTTTTTTATTGGCTTGCTCTTCCCATGCCACTCCTTTCCACCTTCCCCAGCATCTTCTGGTTGGGTGGTATAGGACAGAACACTGGAGCTGTGAGCCGGTTCCTACTCGCAGTGCTGGATAAGAGGTACTGCAGCTTGTGCCCTGCCTTATATGCCATGCAGGTCCCCGAATGCTCACCAGGTCATCCCTCAGCTGGTGTTAACTGGCAAAGCTCTGTTGAGTCCACTCAACAGCATCAGCTCACACTAGCTGCGGTCTGTTTTTCTCTGGTGGCTTGGGCTTTCTGCCTTAGGCTAAGGCAAAAAATGTCATTGCTTCATCTGAATTCACCAAGTCCTTCAATTCTGTGTCCCAAAGCCACAAAGCTGTTTACTCTTTCCATACTGAAATATCCCTGCACTTTACTACTGCGTTAAACTGTAAAGTAAAATGCCCAACCCCTCTTTTTGACTGAATATTTCTCTTCTATTACCAAAAAAGGGCAGTATTTGCATAGGTATGGGGGGGTGGGGGTCGGGAGGAAGAAAAAAAAATATGTTCACGTTCACTACCAAACATTGGCCAAAAGGCAAAGTTCATTCCTGGATTGCTTTCAACACTCTTGACAGGGGAGGGTGAGGGCAAGCGCAGCCTTTGTGGTCATAAATAAAGCTCTTTGCTTCTGAAATGTGAATTGTTTAGATCAGACAAGACTTAGGTCACAAGGGTGCAGCTTTTACCAGTCTGCAGATGGCCAGAGCTCTTTCTAAAGACATCTTGTGCATGAGGAGAGGTTCATTTGGGTGCAGGAGTCAAACACCATGTGCACATGCATTCATGGGCTCTGCAAACAGCAGGGCAAGCTGGTCTTTTGGGGGTTCACCTGCAAAGAGATGCAGATTGCTTTAAATGGTGAAGGAAGAAGGGCTGGGGATACACACCCCTCCTCCAGGAGATTGTTCTCTTTCTCTTTATACTCCTGTGGCCATACCTGATGCTGGCAAAACTCCAGCTGAGAACCTGCCTTCTTTTTACACTGTGCCCACTTAAGGAGAGGTCTTGTCCAAAAGACCCCAAACTGGTCTCTGCTTGCAGATGAAGAGAGAAAATTCTCTCTCCTCCTTCTTTGAAAAGTTCAGCTCAGCAAAAGGTGTTTCCAACTTCCCAGATGAAACACTGAATTTGCGCAGGGCAGAAAGGTGGACCTTGTCCTGTAACATGAAAAGCAGGCCTAAAGGTATGAATACATCTTACTAGAAAATATTTGAACGTCCTATTTTTACTATGAACCATGACTCTCAGCACAAAACTAACTTATACATGGTACAGGCTTTTATATCCCATCCTGAAGACAACGCTGCTGACCAGGGTGCAGGTTTGCAACAGGCTCTGAAGGGAAAGCCCCTGGCCCTTGAACTACAACTGCATCCTCCAGCACCACCCAGATTTTTTTTCAGAGGGCATCCACCCAAGTCCATGCCAAGCCCCACACTCCTCCGTGTGACCCAACAGCCTGAGAACGTGCACCTGGAATGCTCTACACACCCTGCTCTCTTCCACACACTGCCTTTGGGGAGCCTTTGTGATGCTCACCTCAGCTGGGAAGGGACAATATTTCTCTTTGAGTGTAACCAGCAAGTTGGTGGTTTGCTATTTCCCATAAAAAGTAAAATAAGTCACAGTCACCAAAGACAGTTTCATACACTGGTATCAATCCCCCAAAAAGTGGAGAGGCAGAACAGAACTGGGAAGGCTTTTCTGTCCCAGCTTCTAAATGAGAGATGTTTTCAGGCCATGCTGCCAAAACTGATTGTGAACTTAGATAACCAGAAAAAAGGTTGGGAGACTGCATAGGCTGGTCTGAGCCACATAGGCATGCCAGTGTCTCACTGTGAGTTCAGCCTATGGGAGTATCTTTTTTACTTCTACTGGCCAGGAACAAGTGAAGATTGGGTAAAATGGAACAGCTGTGAATTAAGCTGCTTTTCAGATCCAGACTAGCTTGCTAGAATTCCAAATAACAAACTCGGACGGATGGTAACCATGAGCTTCTTTCTAGATTAATGCAGGAGAAAGCCACACCTCTTAACAGTTCTGCAAAGTGCATTTGCAAAGCGCAGTTTTAAAGAAGCAGTTTTAAAGAAGCCATTTCAGTGCTTCCAGGCAAACAAACCTTCACGCTTCTTGCTAACATATGCTGACGCTAAGTGTACTCTAAACACCCCTAGAGACAAGGATGCAGGAGGCGAGGTCCTTCCTGTGGCTTAGCAGGCACATTGCTGGGACATCTGGCCCCCAGCATTTGTACGGGAACAGGCTTCGTGGCCCGCCATGTGCTGGGGTGCTGCTCAGTAAGAGTGTGGGCACAGAGGCAAACGCCGTCTGTTGAAATCACAAGTCCCACAGCATGGAAGAGGAAACAAGAACATGCTGCAGAAACAATACCAGTGAGTATGGAGAACGGAGGCTCTGTCATGCATGACTGAAATCAATCAGAGTCAAAAAGTTGCCACTGAATTTGGCGAGAGCAGGATTAAGTCTTCTGGTTAGTTCTGGGTGGAGTGGTTACTATTTCCATTGTGAGTTATATTTTACCTTGCTCTGGGCAGGGAAGGGTGACAAAATGCATTTCATAATGCATTTCATATGCTGTAAACGACCATCAACTTCAGACCTGCAGGCTTGGCTTGATTAGTTTAGAAAGCTGGAACAACTGCAGACACTGGCAAGCCAAACCAGGAACTTCTACCATCCGTCAGAGACCATTACGGAGTCACACTTATCTACCACAAGTAGTACTGTGCGCTGCTGCAGGTCAGAAACCTTGAAATCACCTGGAAGTCTGCACATGGAAGATGTAAATAACTTACAAAGCACAGTCTAAAAATAGAGATCATCTGTAAGACCCTGCAGTCTGCTCACTAAACAAGCAACTGAATTGCTTGCATGGAGTGAAAGGGCCACTAAACAGTAAGCACAGGTTTTACGTAGCAGCAACTGAAAGGCACTTCAGATGACATTTTGTTTCACCTCCAGTGATGTTCTGAAATATCTGGTCCCGCTTCTCACCGGGAGTTGGGAAGCAAGAAACAGAGGATACAAGCTTTCCAAAAGATTTGTCTTTGGGGGTGAAATGTTATATGCTTGGCACGTCAAAAGCTGGCATTTTGGCAAGAGTTTGACACAAGTTCCTGAAGGTAAAAACAAAACAAAAATGTTCTGCCTGTCAAAAAAAAATACTGACTCAATTCTTTTTCCTTCTGCAAAGGAATGGTTGAAAGAAGAGGAATACTGGACTGCTGAGCTCCCTTGAGAAAATTATGATCCGTGGCTCATTTCTAGCAATCACTCGGTGATCTCTGGACACTTCACAAATAAGGTGAGTTTCTTTATAGCCCTGCACCACATATGGGCTGGCAGAGGCAGAGCTTGTTGCACACTACTGTGGGTCACTGGTGGTGAAGAGGAGAAACTCATGTGTCGTTAGACCAGGCCGTCCCCAAGTGATCCACAGTCGAGGTGTGTCTACCCAAAGAACAAACTCTAGGGTTGCTGTGTTGGAAGGCTACAGCTGTGCTGCTGATTAATTTGACCCCAGTGATTGGAGCTGTGCTGCTGCTTGTCAGACGCAGCTCTGCAAAAGCCACCACAACCCTGTAATCTTTATGAAAGGAGGAGTTTGGTAGTCCAGGAAGCTTGAGGAGGTAAAACAGAAGATATTGAAGAGATCAAAAAGTGAGACCCACATGTACATGTTATGCCCTCAAAACAGAGCCAAGGTGAAAATTAAGCAGTAAATGTACCATAATTTTTATTTCCTTTCTGGTACATAATTTGTTTCAACGAGCAAAGGGTTACAGTATTATTAAAAAGTTGAAGTGATTTCTTGTTTGGCTGCATTTTTCCCTCTGTGTTAACTCCGATGCCTTTCAGGCATGTAACGGCCTGGGCAGCTAAATTCTGCTTTTTTCAAGTAGCACATAGATAAACACAGATAAAATCAGCTGCTGAACAGAATTCAATCTCCAGCTAATCAACAGCACTTCCTGGCTTAAGTATTAAGGGGGGTTCTTGGTTTAGGACAGATTCACGTCCTTCAGCTTCATGTCATTGCTTTGTACCTGCCACGAATGCCATCCCAGGGATTGGTTCCTGGGAGTATTTAGACCGCAGAGTTCTGAACAACAGCAAAAATAATATAGTGGGCAGAATAATGCTATTTTTATCCCTAATAATTATTTAGAGCCAGTGGGCTCTGTTAAGATACTTTTTAATTGGGGTAACTTACAAGAATGGAAGCACAGTTCTCAAATAATAAACAAAGATGAGGAAAAAAAGTGCCATGAAACTGGCCTGAAATATACTGACTGTTCCTGTAGCTTCCAAATTCCAGGCAGCAAAGCAACAAAAAGGAAAGGAAATTAATGTGACTTGAAATAAAAAAAAAAAAAACCAAAACCTTTTCCCCAGGGACCACCAAGGACCAGAAATGACCAACTCCTTTTGCTATGGTCATTATGTGGAAGGCGCAAAGATGTGGTATTAGATCCCTAGAGATTGTAAGGGGAAACACTTTTCCAAGTATCAGGGCTACAATCAGGATACAGCTTCCCAAATTCCTAGCTCCTAACTTAGCTAGGGCATAAGCAAATCTCTCACCACATTTTCTCACTATGGTAACATGTCAGGTCCATGAAAATGTCACTTTACTCAGCTATTATTTACAGCTATAACAAAAGATCTGGCTGAGTTATTTGACACACATCTACATTCTCCGCTCTAGCTGATAAGCAATATTTGTTTAACAGACCATTTATTTTCCCAGTATCTTCACATATTACACATTACGAGTAATTTATACTAGAGCCAGATGAGATTTTATTTGGATGTGATAACAGTAAATGCAGACCTCAGGTAGAAAGCAGGGCTTTATTATTTCAAAGAATTACATCTTTCCTGCCTACCTTCCTCTTCTATTTCAAGTGGGAAACGTGTGCTGCTTTGCTTATTGTCCACAGCATTACGCAGGGATGCAATGGAAATTAAACAGCTAGAAGACAACACCCTAGATACAGGCACATTTTTCAGAGCAGACGATGAGACCGCTATGACTGTTTCCCTGATCTGCCCAGAAGGGATGCCTGTCACAGTTTGCAGATTAGGTGAGGCCCAGAGCCGTGCCCCCTCATTTGCTGCTGGCATTGAACCAAGGAGGAAGAGGAGCGGGTGCATGTTCAGAAGTGGACAGGGCTGAGGGACGGGGGACAGCCAGGTGGGGTTAGCCTTTGCCAGGCAGCGGAGGCAGGCATGAAACTGAAACCACTGCCAACTCCTGCCGGGGGAATTACTGCAGGATCCCACCCCATCGGAGCAGTTCAGAACTGCATCAGGGTGCCAGGCTGCAAACACCAACCTCTGAGGCAAGCCCTGCTGCAGTGCCAGGTGGGTGCCTCACTCCCCACACAAGCCTGGGGCTTTCCCCGGAGATGTTGGGACCCACGTGGGCTTGGAGGGTCATGTCACCTGCTTCGCATGCGGCTGCAAGCTGGCTCAGGTTGGGGGTTCTGGGCCTTCCTCTCACATGTGCTTTCACTATAGGCGTTGGCATGTCTGGAAGTTATGTATCCCCTGTAAAGCCTTTGATGGAAATGTTCCCCACTAAGTCCCTAAAAGACAGCCCCCCTTCCTGGAGCGCTCTCAGCGTAGGATGAGATGCCGGCTCTGTGGCCAAAGGGCTCTTCAAAATGCAGCATGTCAGGAAGAGGTGTTTTGGTTTTGCTGGTTCTGTGGGGGTTTTTTAAATATCATCCATAAATCCAACAGGGCTGGCACACATGCTGACCTGGATCCTGTTGATGGGATCATGCCTGTGAAGGCTGTGCCAAGGAGCAAGGTATCCTCCTCCTCCTCTGCACTTGAGATGAAGCTGGAATCTCCACCCACCACATGAGACTAATTCTGGCACCACACTGTTGTCCAACACAGCTCCTGAATGTAAGTAGACATTCCCTTCATGGGGGCATTTGTCTGACAGCTGATCCACTGGGATACAGTCCTACAGAAGTCAGTGCTCAGTGAGGCAGGTTCAATTCACAAATACTTAAGTTTTTCAAATAAAAAGGAACTCGTTGCAGTGGCAATAGTGTTGGGAAGGGACAAGAAATCTGCTGCTTCAAGAAGGCATGACTGATAGTTCTGCAGATGAATGTGATCCTGATCCCCGCTGATATCTATTAGGAGTTACGCTAATGAATACAAAGCACTTATTTCAGCGCAGCCCAAAAGCAGTTCTTCTTGCCTAAAACTATATCCCAGGGCAACAACAACAGGGAAAACTCTAAGCAGATCTGGTTACCTTGATGTTGTTTTATTCCCTATCCTTTCATGCTTCTTTGCATATATTATTAAGCCATTTATTACATTGTATTTATGTTCCTTTTGGCCCAGCATTACATGCAAAGTCTAGGGAATTCAGTAACCCAAGTCCTAAGAATCAATTTAATCACCCTCCAGATTTAAAAGGCAGAACTAGGTAAAAGTCACCTTCTATTTTCATTAGGATATTTGCACTTAAGCACAAAACAATTGACAAATTCCCTACATGGACTTTATTTGAAGAAATAAAAGTCAATTTCTCCTGCACTGCAAGTAAAATGAAAAAAAAAAAAAGTCCCTAAATGGTGTTGAACTTGTGGTATTTATGACTCTGGCCCTAAACTGCCTTTCATATTTTCTTGGATCCCAAAGCTATAGCCAAATTGGCTGGTTAAATGTGAATAAATGGTGCATTGTCTTTGAAACAAAGTCATGCTTATTAAAGAGAAGAGAGTTTACTTTTTCAGAGTCACAGTTAATAACACAAAGCAGGGAGAGCATGGATTTTACAACAAGCAAGTCTTCGATAAGGGCATGCAGTATCATTTTAGTCTGCATGAGAAGTGTTGTCCTAGAGCAGAAAAATTCTTCAACGTATTTGTGAAGTTGGAGCAAAAAATAGCTGACTGAAAAAGAACGCAACTGGGTTCAGACTGGTGGTTTTGATAGGTCTGGAGCAAGGGATAGTATGAAATACTTCCCACAGTTCTGGAATGTTGTTTTCTTCACCTGACAGCAATTTATTGTAACCATACATACTAGAATTTTGGCCATTAGTGACTGAGCTTATATATGGTTTTATAGCATTACAAGACAAAGAGTGCAGGCTGCATTCCTGGCTCTGTCACGTTTATAAGCAAAACAAACACTAATATAATAGGCTATTAAAAAAGCATGCCTTGGTGTGCAAATAGCTGCAATATTGATTTCCCAATTCTGCATGCTCTGATGAACAGCAGAGTAGTAGAGTTAAACAGAAGCACATTCATGGATTGCGTAATTGCTCATAGATCTGCAAGTCCTTGTTAAATGGCAAGATTAAAGCTAATTAGACACTGAAATTTAGAAGTATGAAGCAAGCAATGCTCTCCATATTTTTCCTTTCTTATTAACAGCTGCAAGTACAGTATTTACAGGGTGGAAATGAGAAGCGAAAATTGTACAGTCAAATAGAGTGGAAGTTCCTATTTCCTTCATTATTTTGCAGTGTACCAAACAGAGTTAAAGAGCACACTCCTACACCTCTCCAAATAATACAGTCAAATCGGTTTCAGTGTTAGGATCTCTGCAACCTTCTGTACCTACTAAGTGCGTGGAAATACACACAATGTATGAAACCCATACTCTAACAGCAAGAGCCCAGGGGCTACCCATGCTGCTGCAATGTGATATAAAATTTGGAAACATCTACAGCATGAGTTCCTCTGAAATGTGTAAAGCGTTCATTTATGACCAAAATTAAAAAAATAACTGGAAAACTTAATTTTGCCTCACACAGATCACAGGAATAACTTTTTTCTGTAGGAGTCAGGTACTAAAGCTCTCAGTCCTAACAGCCCAAGAGCTGAAATGGGTTTTTCTTATGCTCTTTCACCTTCAGTATCTAAGGGCTTTCTTGGGAGGAATGGTGGCCAACTGTCACATAACTGGAATGGAGGCTGTCATATCCCCATTACAGAGCTTTGCAGATACCTCCACCCCAGCTGTTTTCTGGTCTAGCAAGCCTTCATTCATCTTCCTCCCACATTTTATTTTACAAATACATAGCAACAGCCCGATCCTGCCAAATCAGAGGCATGTGGGTAATTCTTTGTACATAAACAGTCCCATCAAGATGGCACACACGCCCAGGCATCTGCAGGTAACGCTCCCTGTCTGGAACCGCAGCGTTAGTGGATTTGAGGTTTGATTTTCATAATTAACACCTCACACCCTACCCATCGTAGTCTGGTGAGAAGGAGTCATTGTTCATGGGGAAGGTTTTGGCATGTTCAGGAGTAAAAGGCAGTTTTCAATAATATGCTAAAATAGCCTTAGAACTTGAGAAAGTAAATGAGGGTGTTAGAAATCATTGCAAAATGTTTGTACCAGGAAGAAGTCTTTGAATTGTCACTAATCCACAGGTAGATAAATTTTTCCCATGGAAAGATCTGTGCTGCAACTTTTATTCTGTGCAGAAGCCAATTAACTGTCTTGAATACATCTACAAATGTCTTTTATGTATGTAAAAAAAGGTTCTGGAAGATCCCTGGGAAAGAACTTTCATCATCCTTTAAAAACTCCACCACTGCTTATGCTCTGAACTTTGCGTTTTAAAAACAGTTTTTATAGCCAAGAGATAGAAATAAACAAAATAAAGCAGAATAATAGGCATAATAAATCTACCCAAATCCTACTCCACAGTCAGCCGCTTCACTGGCACTGCATCAGGCTAACCGAAGTCTACAGTGCTACCGCCAGCTGTCTGCGCTTACAAACCTCTAACCCCGCTCCGCTCAGCCACGCGGCGCCCGAACCTTTCACGCAGAGTCACGCCACAAAACCCCGCTCCAGCAAAGGGCAGCAGCGCACAACCCTCCCCAGACCATGTCTCCGTACCAACTCCCCAGACAGACATCCGTGCCCTGCCCTGAGTTAACGGACAGTTTTATCTTTCTTTCAGCCAGGGCTCCAGCAAACGTGGCTCCGTGCTCCTGACAAAACAGATGTGGGACGCTGGAGCGTAAGGACGACTGGGAGCTGGACTCCCCTGCCTCGGTCCAGACGGATGCAGCTCCAGCCCGTAGCTACCAGGCAGGACAGTGTCACTGAGAAGCAATTACACTTTTCTGTTCTTAAGGTAGGCAGCGGAGCCTGTTTCAGACCTGGGTTTCACTCCCACGCCGTTATTGGAGTTTACCCAGCCAAATCGCCAACACTTCTGCGCGCGTATCATAAAACCCGCGGCGGGCGCTGGGCCAGCCCCCTGCCTGGGCACACCAGCCGCGGTGCCAACGCCGGGCTGCAGCCGCGACGGGGCACAAGCAGCCCCGGAGAGCCCTCGTCCATCAGTGCAGGTGGGCGGGCACCATGGGGGGACACAGCCGGCGTGCCCAGGGGTGTCTCACTCAGCGGGCGCAGGCCCTTTCCTCGCTGCCCCCCGCTACGGGGCTCGGCCAGCCCTGCTCCCCCTCCCGGGGCCCGGAGAGGGCAGAGCCCAGCGCCCCGGTTTTGGCTCTTACCACTTTGCCGTCCTTGGCCTCTCGCCGGTGCCCCGCGGCCGGGGGGTCCGCGCTGCCGCTGCCCCCAGCTCGGCCCTCACCCGGCGAGAGGGAGTAGAAAGGGGGGCTGGGGCTGGGGGGCAGCCCCGAGTCCGGGCTGTCCAGCAAGCCTTCCCGGCTCTTCTCCTTCAGGCTCTCGTCCATCCCTTGCAGCTGTAGGTGACCTACCATGTCTGGGGGGCAGCGAGGGGGCCGCAGCGGGAGAAAATCCTCCAGCGCCGCCCGCCGCGGAGGGAGGGAAGGGGAAAGGAGCCCAGGGGGCCCCCCCTGAGTCCCGATCGCCGCCACCAGCCTGCCGGAGCCTGGGCTGAGCCTGCTGCGGGGGGGGAGAGCCAGCATCAGCCTGGCCGGGCTACCCCGGCCGCCTTCCCTCCACCCGGCCCCCTCGCCCTGCCCGCCCGGCCAGCCGGCCGCCCCTCGCCGCCCCCGGGGAAGGGAAGAAAGGCCCGATCCCCCCGCCCCAGCCCCTCGGGGGATGCGGCCGTTTACGTGCGGCGGAGCCCGGGGCGGCCCCGCCGGCAGGGAGCGCTGGGCACGGCGGGGGACGGGGATGGGGGGGCCGCGATCATCCACAGGCTGCCGCCGGCCGCCCGCCCGGCCGCCGCCTCCCAGCGGCCCATTTATCCGGAGAGGGTGGGAGGGGAGCCGGGGAGCGCCCTCCCCTTCCCCCGGCCCCCCAGCTCTGCCCCGGCCGCACATTTTGAGGCACTTCCCAGGCAGGGAGCGCGTTTGGCGCCGCCCGCCCGCTCCCCCCCGCCCCGGGCGTCGCTCCCCAAGGAGACCTGAGGCAACCCCTGCACACGGCGGTACCCCCGGCCTTCGGGAGAGGGGCCTCCCCACCCACTGTCACCGGGCTGCGGTTTCCCTCCACTGATTTCCCTCACTTCTGTCTGATTTTCGCCTCACTTCTGCCTGATTTTTCCCTCGGTTCTGATTTTCGTCCCTCTTTCACCCCCTCACTCCCCGAAGCAGCTTTTCCCCTCAGCGTCAAGGTGTGTGGGCATGAGGGAAGAGCTCTTCTCAAGAGCCATCATCCCCCTTCACTCTGAGGTGGCTGGGGTGGCTTCACTGGGGCAGCGGGTGACCATGGCAGTGTTGGCTACCAGGGCGTACAAGCCCGCCACAGTCCCCATGCCGGTGGCCATGCCCTCATGGCAGTCCTTATGCCTCCTGCTTAGCACTGCCTGAAACAAACATCTCTCTCTTTGACTGGCTCCACAGCTGCTGGTCCACAACCAAGGAGCTGGCCTCCCCATCCCAGCCATGGTGTGTTCAGGGCAGCCACAAATGCAATGGGAGGGCATCCCAAATCCCAGCACAGCCGCTAGCCGGGAGGAGCAGTGTGTGCCACAGTCACTGCCAGCACTGAGGGGAACGGAGAGTCAGTATCAACCTCAGGTTTTGGAGAAGCAAACAGCGGTTAAACAGGTCGGGCTTGCTGAAGCCGATATGGACGTTTATTGCACAATAGCTGGCTGACGTTAATGTTACCTTGTCCACAACCCTGGTTATGTTTTTCTCATCATGTTTTCTCTCTACATAGAGTCCAGACTGTGAGAAATTTGGTGCAGGCCCACTCATACGGCTCAGCTCGGTGGAGCTTTATTCACAGTAAATAGGTTTCCATGGGGAACTGTTGAAATCCAGCTGGCTACCTCCTCTTGGTCCAAGCTGTTGGCCCAGCACCCAGCAGAATGGGACCACGGTTGTTTGTGCTACAAAACTGACAAATGCAATATTTGTTATGGCAGCTGATGACATTGTCAGGGGTCTGATATTGCATGTAGGGATAAAGGCTTTCACGCCCAAACCCTCAAGATGGAATCCCTCAAGATGGCACAAAGTCCTTGGAGGTTGGTTTTGATCCTAAAAGGGCCCACACTCCATCCTCCTGAGGGAGCGGGTCATACTGTATGGTGGTAGGTGAACTTGCCAGCTAATAAAGCTGGATTTGTTTAGGCTTATTCTTGCTCGAGTCAAAAGGAAAGGCCAAGGATGCCCAAATCCTCCCTTGACTGAAATGAGGGGCCCTCCTCAGAGTGACTGAAGCGATCTGTATGCACTGAGCTGTGCAGAGGAATGTCACTGATTTATAAATGTCAGACAGGCACCGAGCAGCCCACACACGAACCTCAGTGAATTCTTACCTCTGACCTGCTCGTCAGCTCCAGCAGGAGCACAGGCTGATTTAGAGCCCCTTACTGTAAGGGCTCTAATGTCTCACACAGGCTATGGCTGATCTGAAAATGTCAAAGGGGACCGAAGGTCAAAATTTCCATAAATTAGGCCCTGGCTTGCTACCTATCACGTAATAGGATTCTCCAGCCAGTTAACACTGTGAACTACAGGCATTCAGCCCAGCAGTTTCCCTGCAGCCCTGTTCCCCTGCCCCTCTCCTGAACTGGTGAAATTATATGTGCAAGGGGAAGGAGTGTCTTCAGAGATGCTTTCCACCAAGGAATAAAAAAGAGCAGGACAAAGGGACAGCGGACAGGGTGAGTACACTATCCTTTACCCCTAGGGAGGTATATTTTAGCTTGGGGAGCACTTGCAGGGAGACTGTGTTTTTCTGATTCTTGTTTTGAGAAACTACAATCCAATTTTTCCTGGAGCTAAATAACATATATTTGTAAAGGTAAATTTCAGTAAAATACATGTGTTCAGCACAGAAGTGGGTGTTCACGGTTTAGGGTTTGCTGAGCATTAAACAGTTGAAACACTAGGCACTGTTGAGCATCCCCAGGCATTTGTAGGGGTATTGACTTCACTTATGACTGGCTAAGTTGCTGCTGGGTTCTGCAGGGCATGGGTCTGCACATATTATGGTGGTATTGTTGTTGTTGCTGTTATTATTCTGTTTAAAGTTAGTAGTGGGTCATTCACCCAAGATGGAGCTCTCTTGTGTAAAGCACAGAGTGGGCAAGTAGTACGAAATGTCCTGATGGCTGTGATGGAAACGATGCGTTCTCTGGTCAGAAGTCCTCCTGGGGCCACAGCATCTGGCTCTTGGGCAGTGAAAATTTGCCTGAATTGAAACTCAGTGAAGGATACAGTGTGCAGACACAGATGTATGTATGGGGTAGTAGAATTAGACCTGTTGAAACAGGATGTAAATATTGCATGGTGCCCTAGTGAAAGAGAAAAAAAAGTGGCGATTTTCAGTCGAGGCCATGTTGCTCTACTGAAACCCTCCTTAGTTCAGCAATTCTTAATTTGCTGGAAGGAATCGCTAGGGACTGGTACATTCCTGTGTCTTGGCTTGGGAACAGGGAAACTGGGCCCTTGTGTGTATGGTGGGACAAGGAGGAAGGAAAAGTCTGGAGGGAAGTTTTCTGAAGCAGCTGAGTGTAGACAAACAGGTGCAAACAGAGTGGTACAAGGGCAGCAGTGTGTGAAGGCATTGGCTGTGGGACAGTGGCCTCCACTACCAGCACTAACACTGAAGGAATAACACTGCCTAGCTGGGAATAAACAACAATAAATAAGGAGTGGGGACTCAAGTAGGAGAAAACTGGAAAAATCCAGCAGGACTTGTAGCTTTTAAGATTTAGTTTTAGGCAGAAGTGTATTTCTGAAAACATCGATTAATGGGGACTTTATGGAGCACACATTGCTCAGAGCTTCTCCAACTTTTATTTTCATTGGTCTATTTTGTTATAAAATGCAACTCCCAGGCCCAGTCCTGAAACGGGTGAAGAAGCACATGTGAGGAAACCCCTGGGCTTTGCTGGGAGCTGCAGGGGCTTGGTGCTGCTCAGGACCAGACACCTGCTGCATGCCAAGCTGGTGATACCACACGTAGCATTGACAGCACTTCTTAGGTATTGGGCAGAGCATCAGGGATGCAATGTGATCTGCGCCTTGGCTCACTGGGCTGCATTCAGTTGTCTGAGGTTTCCAGGTGAGGCTTTACAAACCAAAATCTGATGAGGGCTGTGTGGCCTTCACAGATGCCTCAGTTAAGTGCTGGGGCTTTGTCCACACGCTTGGTTGGTTGTTCCTTTTTGCTACTGGCTGCCTTGCCAAGTGCCATGGGACTCATGTCTGGCACTCCTCTCACTGGTGGTATTCCTGGGATCCCCTTGCAGCCTCTCTGCAACCCCAACTTTTTCTCTGCCCTCCTTCCTTATGTCCAGGTTCTGGCCGAGACCACGTATCCAGTACAACTGTCTTACAACACCCAGCAGCCCCTTATGGCCATGAATATCTCACTAGTAAGGTATATCAACAGTCAGATCACTAGCATAAAATGATGCAGCACAGGTGGGAAGTCATGAGAGAGGGACTTCTGGATAAAAGCCAGTATCCCTTCTTGAATCCGCTAGGATTCAAGCCTCTCCATGCTTTGATGAGTCCTCTGCCTCATGTTTTTCTAGCTATTCTCTTAGCTAGAGTACTTTAAGAATCTGCCATCCCACAATCATGGCAGAATGTCAGCGTCACGTGCTAAGTTTCCTTCCACTGCTGCCAGGCTTGAAAGACAAATACAGTGAGGGAAGAAAGAGACAGGATACAAACACCTACATCAGGACTTTTTCTGAAGCAGGCTGGGTGGCAAAATGGGAAGAATGCTAGGAATGTCCATTCTGGTTCACTGTCGAACCCGATCCTTCAGAACACCCACAGCATAACTAGTCCCAGTAAGAATGGCTGGGCCACAGTTGGATGTAACCCTGCTCTTTGGTTCCCTCCAAGGAGGTACAGCCTTTCCTCTCTGCAGTGTGTTGCTGACAACAGGGTTGCAAGGCACCAAAGCAGCAGCGTCGCTGAGGGGAAGATGACCACAGAGCAGGACCCAGGCACATCAAGCCCTTGCCTGGCACCTCATGGAGTTGGTCACCTCAGCCCAAAATGATTCAAAGCATGAGGGTGGCATACCGCTGCTCCCTGCACAGGTCCAGATGATGATATGAAGAGCAGGAAGCACATCCGTCGTGCTGGACCTGGAAGCCACATGCCAATAATGATTCATTTTGCAGAGCAGCATGGCAGAATTCAAATCAAAGGAACCTTTCTCCCTGAAAACCAGAGGCCATTTATCAACAGATAAAATCACCTCCTGAGAGGTCTGCTCATTTATTTTTAGGCAGCCCCCACATCAGAATTTTTTTTGACCTGGACTCTGAGTCTTGGCTGTCTGGTGCAGGCGAGACCACAGCTCAGAAGGAAACAAACTAACGTAGGCAGTTGCTTCTGAGAGCTTCTCTCAGGAGATACCTTGTCTCCTTGCAGCATCTTCAGTTATGGCTTTGCCAAGTCACTACAAGGGCTTGTAGCTTGTTCCCGTCTCCTATTAGCACTGTGTCATTCCTGCACTGTGGGAGCAACTGGAATGCTATGCAGCTACCTCAAGTCGTGGCTGCACCTGCCCTGGCCCTGTTACCCTCACCAGATAAACAGTCCCTCCTAGCAGTGAGCTGGAACAAACTGTCTAGCAGGAAATGAGAACAAAAGCCACAAAATCTTCTTTTCTGGGGTCAGGAGTGCCTGTTCTTGGCAATAAATGAAAGGAAGCCAATTTCCTTTGAATATTTTGGGTTTGACATAAAGACAGTGCATCTCCCAGACAAGACAGTAGACTTTGCAATTGTAGTAAGGACAGATGATCTTTGACGAACATGCATAGGGTTATATGCAAATGTTGCCATCTCACATTTGACTGCAGTTTGTACAGTTTGTGCCACAATCAAGGCAAAAAAAAAAAAATCCCGAATGGTGTATTACAGAATGAGCAAAGGATCTGAAGCACAGAGAAGTCATCATAAAGACTTCTGCTGACTCTGCTTGCCTTTGAGGAGCATGCTACACACAGACTATTCTATTACCGGTGGAGTCCAGTTGGCATTTGCTGGTATTGTTACATACTTGAGTCAAAACACACGTCCCTGCCTCACTGCCCTGGTGAAGGACCTGCCCATTATCCTGTGAAATTCCCTCTGCTTGTCTGTCAGGGCTGCTGTGCTGT
This sequence comes from Phalacrocorax aristotelis, assembly GCF_949628215.1. Classification (NCBI taxonomy): domain Eukaryota; kingdom Metazoa; phylum Chordata; class Aves; order Suliformes; family Phalacrocoracidae; genus Phalacrocorax; species Phalacrocorax aristotelis. Next base: position 10,674,476 of record NC_134290.1, on the reverse strand, counting down.
AATCTTGGAGGATAATCAACAGCGAAACCATTCATAAATCACAACTAACAGAAAAGACGCCGATAGGGTCTTAAATTTCAAGCCTGCGAAGCCATCATTTCAACAATGACAGTCAAAGGGGAGATTAAGAATTCTTTTACATGGAAAAGTTTTTCTTGGAAGAGCAGCCCTCTCTTTGGTTGCCTGTAAATAGTCATGTGGATTTGATTTTTACATGGCCCTTCTGCCCACTTGCAGGGAATGTTCTGCAACCCCCAACGGGCCTGTTCTCACACTGAACTGGTGTGTGGAGGGACTGCGGCGGGATTTGAATAAGGCATCAAAACCAAAGAACTAAAGCTTTGCCTGGTACTAGCAGAGGCCAAATAGGCTGCCTGTTTGGGAGGCAGTGGCAGCACGTTCCAGAGAACCAGACCCTGCTTGGCTCAAGTCCACCATGCCTCTAGGTCCAACTGCAGGATGGGAATAAGACTGGTACCTTGTTTTACGGTGCAAGTAAAGCATTTGGAGATTATCGGTACTTGCACCTCATGGTGTTTAAGGCTGTAAGGGTATTGTGAAGTCTATTGCCAGAAAGTGAATGGAGGGCTGAATTAACACCCTGCCTGGAGGGTAGGTGATCTCTTTCTGCTCCAAACTGAGTCTTGCTTTGTTCATTTGGACTGAGCACTATACTCAGTGTCTCTGTGTAGTTCTTGCCCTCCTTGCTGTGGACAATGACCAGCAGTGCTCACAGCATCTGTCTTCAGGTTGAGAAGAGCAAGTCCCAGACAGGCTCCAGATTCATGCTTATGGCTGTCCCCAGATGGCCCAGCTGGAAGTGGACTGCCTGTTCAGTGAAAGTCTGGGATAACAAATGTTTACAGCATGGTTTCCTACTAATGCTGATGAGTTCTATTTGAATAATTACTCAGAGTAAGGTCTGACTGTAGCTGCCTCCATTCCATCCACAGGGCAGAGTAGAAGAGCTAATGGTGACATTACTGGTGAAAGATCAATTCACTTGCTGAGACCTAACAATTTTCAGAATCACTGGTGGACAGCTAGGGCTTGCTTAGCACTGCAAATCTAATGGTAGGGCTTCCAAGGATGCATAGCACTGATGCCGCTGTGGTAACAGGTAACTTGAACCACAAAGCTTAAAAACTGGAGGGATGTGTCTTCTGATCTGTAGACGATTTAGTGCCAACCTTGCCTGGGGCATTCTTACTTTCTTATTATCAGGCCCTCCAAGAGACACAGATAAATAGCCTATTTAAAATAAAAAATAAAAAAAATAAAAAAAAATAAAATAAATAAAAAATTAAACAAAAAAAACCCCTGCGTGTATTTAGAGCTGGCTTATTAAATTAAAAACAGCAGGTTAGTCAGCCCATTTAAGCTACCTGAGATTGTGGAGCCTAAAGGAACCATTTCTTTAATTGAAGAAAAAAATATCAAAATCAAATCCTTCTTCATGGAAGGATTGACCTTTTATTTACATAAGAAGAATCACACCTTACAATGAGAAAATATGACCAATAAAGCCTGGTGATGAAATCCTGCAAAGGAACAGAGTTGGAGGAATGAAAGCCTGAAGAAGAGCAATGGGAGCAGGAGAAGAAACACCATGTCTGCTAAGACATCTAATAAAAATGTTTCTATAAATCCATTAGCAACAAAAGGAGGACTAAGGAGAATCTCTGTCCTTTATTGGATGCAGGGGCAAATATAGTGACAAAGGATGAGGAAGAGGCTGAGGTACTTAATGCCTTCTTTGCCTCAGTGTTTAACAGTAACACCAGTTGTTCTCTGGGTACCCAGCCCCCTGAGCTGGAAGACAGGGGCAGGGAGCAGAATGAAGCCCCATAGTCCAAGAATAAATGCTTAGTGACCTGCTAAACCACTTAGACACACACAAGCCTATGGGGCCGGATGGGATTCACTCAAGGGTACTGAGCTGGTAGAAGTGCTCACCAAGCCACTTTCCATCATTTATCAGCAGTCCTGGCTAACCTGGGAGGTCCCAGTTGACTGGAAATTAGCAAATGTGATGCCCAGCTACAAGAAGGGCCAGAAGGACGTTCCAGGGATCTACAAGCTTGTCAGTCTGACCTTGGTGCCAGGAAAGGTATGTGGCAGATCATCTTAAGTGCCAACACTCAGCATGTACAGAACAACCAGGTGATCAGGCCCAGTCAGCATGGGTTTGTGAAAGGCAGGTCCTGTGTGACTAACCTGATCTCCTTCTGTGACAAGGTGATCTGCTTAGTGGGTGAGGGAAAGGCTATGGATGTTGTCTACCTCAACCTTAGTAATGCCTTTCACACTGTTTTCTACAGCATTCTCCTGGAGAAACTGGCTGCTCATGGCTTGGATGGGCATTTTCTTCACTGGGTAAAAAACTGGCTGGATGGCTGCGCCCAAAGAGTTGTGGTGAATGGAGTTAAATCCTGTTGGCAGCTGGTCACAAGTGGTGTTCCCCAGGGCTCAGTGTTGGGGCCGGTTCTGTTTAATATCTGTATCAACAATCTGGATGAGGGGATCAAGTGCACCCTCAGTAAGTTTGCAGACAACACCAAGTTGGGCAGGAGTGTTGAGCTGCTTGAGGGTAGGAATATTCTACAGCTGGATCTGGACAGGCTGGATCAATGGGCCAAGGCCAATTGTATGAGGTTCAATGGAGCTCAGTGCCGGGTCCTGCGCTTGGGTCAGAACAACCCCAGGCAACACTACAGGCTTGGGGAAGAGTGGCTGGAGAGCTGCCTGGTGGAAAAGAACCTGGTGTGTTCCTCAGCAGCCAGCTGAACATGAGCCAGCAGTGTGCCCAGGCGGCCAAGAAGGCCAACATCATCCTGGCTTGTGTCAGCACTGGTGTGGCCAGCAGGAGCCGGGCAGGGATGGTGCCCCTGTGCTCTGCACTGGTGAGGCCACACCTCGAATCCTGGGTTCAGTTTTGGGCCCCTCGGGACAAGAAGGACCTTGAGGTGCTGGAGCTTGTCCAGAGAAGGGCAAAGAAGCTGGTGAAGGGTCTGGAGGACAAGTGTGATGGGGAGTGGCTGAGGGAGCTGGGGTTGTTTAGTCTGGAGAAGAGGAGGCTGAGGGGAGACCTTATCACTTTCTACAATGACTTGAAAGGAGGTTGTGGCAAGTTGGGTGTCGGTCTCTTGTCCCTAGTAACAAGTGATAGGACAAGAGGAAATAGCCTCATGTTGCATCAGGGGATGTTTAGATTGTATATTAGGGAAAAATTATTCACTGAAAGGGTTGTCAAGCACTGGAAGAGGCTGCCCAGGGAAGTAGGTGAGTCACCATCCCTGGAGGCATTTAGCGATGTGTAACTGTGGTGCTTAGGGACATGGTTTAGTGGTGGACTGGGCAGTGCTAGGTTAACAGTTGGACTTGATGATCTAAAGGTCTTTTCCAACCTAAATGATTCTATGATTCTAATGTGTTTCCTTCAGTTACTCTTCCACTGAGAGCGGGAACTAGGTGTCTCTCTGGTGGTGTGTTTACTCTCCCTGATTTCTACATACGCTGTGTTTCTACTTCTGTTTTTCTAGCCTGTTTAGTTTTGTGACAAGCAAAGGAAAATATCTTAGAAGGAAGGATGCTTCTGTTCTAAGCATGGTTAAAGAAAAACAAGAGCACACCAAAAACTACTCTGAAGAATTAAAAAATCTTTCAAAAAATCAAGTGTTTCACAGCTTAAGATTTTCTGGAGTTTTTAGAAAAATAGAAGAAGCGTGGATAACAGTGATGATAACTCTCCCCAAGAAAAAAACAAAACATTTTTTTCAGATTTTTTTTAAGTGATCATTTAGAATGCAGGACCAGAGGAGAGATGTAAAGCCTCACTGAACAGCTTACAGATGAAATCCTTGACTCAACAAATAGGTGTCATTATAAGGACCCTTATATTTCTTATTCTTGGCTAGCCTGTTGTGATAGTGTTGTGTTTCTGTGATTTATGACACATTATTCCCTCCTGTAATGTCTAACAGTCAATGGCACATTTCTTCTCCATGTATCCATCCCATTTAGCACATTTATAAAGCTTGGAAGGACAACCACAGCTTGCAAACTGCCTGTTGAGATGTGGCATGTAGAAAATAGGGCATGACACAGCGACACGTGATGGACAATGGGGGAGATGGCTTCACTGGTGTCTTAGCTCTGTTTCCTACAGCTCTAAATCAGGTATGACATGAAAGAAATTATTTGTACACCATATGGTGACCTGAGGATTGGAAGGCCATCTTCTTCCAAGAGCAGTAGCTATCAACCTGTCACTTGTGGAAGGAAACCAAGAAAAGCAATTCTAGTCAACTTAAATTCATTGCACAGGAGCTGCATCACTGCTGAGAGTCCACAAAAGAAAAAAAAAAAAACAGTCAGAACTCACTGCCCTAGGGCCCTTATCAAGTTAAAAGTATTTGGTTCCCATGTCCAGGTTAATATCCCACTGAAAACCACTTGGTCCATGATCTCTGCATCTCTCCTAATGAAAGAATGGGAGCTGAGAATTGATCCTTCTTGAAGGATATCGGTCCATAGATGCTGGAACTCAGTAGGTTCATTTTTAGAGGTCATTTTGCTGAAAATCCAGTTTCCTTCTTGTTTATACTTACCAGCAGACTCTTAGCAGATCCCTCACACACAGCACTCCCCTGTGGATATCCAGGATTAACCCTGTATCACTGGGAATCTACTCAGCCTTTTCTGATGTCTGTAATAATCAGAGACAGAGAGGGACTGACCTCTCTGTATGTGGTGCTCAGAGGGACTGGCCCAGGCACCTCTCCTCAATGTCTGCCCATGCTGTATCCAGCTGCTTAACAGATGGGTCTGAAACAATAGCCCCAGGCATGGGATTCAAGCTTGGGCTAGGCTGGTCAGTCAAAGCTCTCTGCATTTACTGAACTGCCATCAAGGTTTTAGCATTGGTGGATGGCCACGTGTGGTCACCTGTCCCCTGACAGCTGGGCTGAGACCACTAGAGTCATCAGCTAAATTACCTTGAATTGATGACCTGCAGATTTAAAGCACTACAACCGAGTTCCCATTATGCACACAGCTCCCATTTCCTTTTGTATTTCTTTAATAGAAAAATAACAGGAAAAGCAATTACTGGCCATATGAAATGTAAGTTCATACAGTATTTCCTATAAGGCTTCAAGCAACTCCTTGTTAAAGCAGATAAGTTAATCTATCTTTTGGTTCAGGTCACAGTAGGTTTTCAGCCTGAAATCACCGTGGCACAGTAACTAATGACATTTGCCATAGAAATGATGTTGAAAAAACAAGGAATCTGGGCAATTATTAGGTGTATATTTCCGGTGAAAACAACCCATGTAAAGACAGTGTCAGTGAAAAGGATGATTGATCATCTGGATTTTGTTCCCTTGCGTTTTCTTGTCCACTTTCTCTACAATGTAGAATTAAGTGTTGTGCAATTATTGTAATGAAATCTGCTAGCGGACTTTTCAGCATGAGGAACTCTGGCACTGTCAGGAGGGGCTCAGCAGGGCTTTTTACCCGTGGAGGCTGAAACTGCTCAGCAAGAGGAGTATGGTCACTTCAGGCATTCAACTTTCTGAAAGACCAAGGTAAGAGCTTTACCAGAGTTGTTTTTTTCCACTTTGAATTCTTGGTAAAATGCTGTGTGTTCCAGTCTTGACTCAGAGCTCGTTAAAGTCAATGCAAAGACTCTTGTTGACTTTAATGAGCAGTGGTTTGAACCCTAAAGCTATTACATGATCAAAACTCCCACCAAACTGTAAATATGGAGGTGTTTTCTTTGCATTGCAGATACAATATTTGGCTACAAGGTAGGGATGCTTGGGATTGTTTTCTGTATGGTCTCTGTGCCTCTTTCAGATGCCCAGTAGTTTTACTGGATTTTTTATAATTATAATTTTGTTTATTAGATTAAACAAATCGGTCAGATTCAATCTCAATGTTAAACAGAAGCAATTGAAAGCTACTGAAGTCAGTGAGTGAAATTTGGCTTCTCTTACAACATGTATAGTTTTGTTCAGCTGTTGGCCACTGGTGCGGGAGACCTTGTTCTCAGGGTACATCTGGTCCACCCACATGCCACAGCACCATGAGAAAGGTTCTAACACTGAACCTGCAATACAGATTTTGCAATGGGCAGGGTAAGGCCATGAAGCAATGGGAAGCAAAGAATATCAGTGCGCAATAGAAAAAAATGTGCCACTACACACAGATATATTTTACTTCAAGCCTGCTCAGAAAAAAAAAATCAGGGACAAAACCAAAGCTTGGAGCTCAGAGCTTCTCACTGAGTGGTATCGCTCTGAACAGCCTTTGGAAAGGTGTGTCACTTGTTCTCTAGACTGCCACAACACCCTGGGATGCTGTAAAAATAGCTGGCAGTGCCTGACTGACAGGCAGGAGACGTGTGACCCTAAATTATGATGTTTTCCTTTTCATGATGAAATGAATGCTGCCTTAGACAGAGGCTGAAATACATCTGCTTGCGGTGGGAGTGCCATTTTAGGCCCATTTCTTTTGAAACTAGAGTTGGAATTGCCAGGGATCAGCAGAGCTATGGGCTCACAAAGAGGGCACTGTCTTTGAGGAATCTTTACATAAGCCCTGCACAACCGAGGCAACAGGAGTTTGCACAGCTGCTGCTGGAAGCAAACATGTACTTTTAGCTGACCTGGTGCTGATGACTTCGGGCGTTAAATCTGACGCTTTCCAGATGTACAGATCTCTCCTGCCACAGTCCCCAAACATTGAGTCCCCAGGTAAAAAGGAAAATAATAACAATAATAATAAAAGGGCACTGTAAATACCACACTGTAGTGTATATTCTAGAGCTGACATTTACAGATCGCATGGTGCAGTTCAAAGGTGAGTGGCATTATCCTCTCCTAAGAGCTGTGTTTTGAACCACATTTGATTCAAACTTAATTATTGCCACATCTGCCTTCAGCCTCATCTCTGGTCAAGCACCTTCTTCAGAAAAGGTGGCTAAATATCTAGAGCTGTTATTACCTGGTGAGAATTAACGAGTATCTGTCTGTGAGCATAAGACCCTCAGGGAATAGCCCTCAATCTGTGCTGGAGCCCAGGAGTACTCACAGGACAAAGGCATCTTGGCAAATAGTTAGCAAATTAAGTTTTGTGCTTCATGGCAAAACAGAACCTTGCACATCAAGGGACAGATGTGCAACCTTACCAGTGAGGATGGGATGGGATGCTTGTGAAGTATTGTCACTGGATAAATGACTGGGAGGGGGCTGGCTGTGCCCCTACACCATGTCCTGACTCCATCTGTGCTGCTGCAGGTTACAAGCTGTGCTGTGGAAGTCACTGATGACTGCACAGCAGGCTCTGGGATGACATTATTCACTTGATTCTCAGAAGGAAATAGAACAGCATCCTTGCTCCAGACCCAGCATAAATTGTTTTCCTCCCTAGACTGGTTATTTTTAACAATATTTGTCTCCCCCATGCATCCCTGCAGCCCTTGGATGTTGAGATGTTCTTAGGGAGGGTGATGGGAGGGTGTGGGGTGCCTGAAGAGGATCATTTATTTTATTCCATTTTATTTAGGTGTGGTATTTATAAAGGCTCCAAAATTGGCAGTGAGAGAAAGGCAAATATTCTTCTGAACTGGAGACCGCCCCAACACAGACAGCTGCAGCCCAGCCTCTCCTCATTCTCCCTGCCAGTTCTTTCAAGCATGACCTGGTTTGAGGACCACCTTCAATGAGATCAAAAGGTGATTTTCCCAGTACTTCCTCCACATGCCACTTTACTTTCACACTGCCTGTCAACTGGGTGGCAAGTATGTGAGATAGGAATGAATTCTGGCCTCCCTTACTTGAACCATTAATAACTCCAGGGAAGACAATGGTGCAATGAAGGTCAAATTGGATCTGAGAGAGCCTACAAAGCCCTAGAGATGTGTTCTTCCCATGGTGAGCTGAGGCATCCAGGGAAGTTATTCCTCAAAACTATCTCTCATCGGCTGGCATTTCTTTAATCTCTCCAGCCTGGGGATTGCCTGTTATCCTGTGAAAGGATCCTGGAAATACGAGGCAGACAGCTGCTGAGAGAGGGTGGATGTTTGGTGCTCATTTCTGCAGGGCTTTTCAGCTACAGAGCAGTATGTTTCTCACATCTCCTTTCTTCCTCATCTTTCTTGCTTTCTTACTAATTGCAGTGCTGTGAAAGGAAGGTTAGCTCCCTTGGAACCTTTGTTTCTCTCTCTGGCTGTGAAGAAACACTGATGTTTCCAAATTTTTCATGGAATAAAATTTCAAAACATCTTGGTTTGCAGAGGGAAATCAGTTTCACTCTGACTTTTTTTTGATCAAAAGTAAATGTTTTGGCCTGCTCCAAATTGACATGCTTCACTTTAGTTTGCTCAATTAACCCAAAAGGCTTTGCTTTAACTGCGTTCAACCCTGAACATCAGCCTTGAATTGTATTTCCTCCTGGCAGCTCTCCTCCAGGAACTCAATACCCATATTTTTCAGGGGACAGTGTGTAGCTGCTATCATGTCTCACAGAGCTTAGAGTCCACTCATGGCAGATGTAGTCGTCTAGGAAACAGCCTGCAGGAAAGATGAGACATCTAAACCACAGCCGCAGTGAGGCAGTGTACTTATAGAGAAATGAGGTTTTAATTGTTTATTGAACACATTCAAACCAAAATATAGTTTTCTGATTTTGTTCCAGCTGGCCCTGAAGAAAATACTGCTTCTTGAGTTTTCTTAATTAAAAAAAAAAAGGTGTATTTTTATTTCTTTATTCTGAAAGGAAAGGGGGTTCAAAATTAGAATGTTTTTCTCCCTAAAAATTTCAATTTTGTGAAAACCACCTCTTTACTGGGCAGCCTTCCCAAAGGGAATCCCCAGCCAGCCCCAGTGCTAATATCAGTGCACAGTCTTTGGAGCTGATCCAAAGGTCATTCACGCTATTAGACATTTTTATCGTGGACTTGAATAAACTTTGGACCAGGCTCTTTTGGCAGGAGCGCACACAGTCTGGAAACCTAAAAATAAATCCTGATTTGGAGCCATCCACAGCTTTTCAGCAACCATGATGGTACATAGGTATGAACTTGTCAGAGAGGAGGTGATGAGGTGATTTGGCCACCTCTGTGGCCAGAGTAGCTAGCTGTTTGTTGAAATAAACAGCTAAAGGGGGATGGAATAAAGGGGGAAGATAGCATTCTACAAGCTCAATGTTAAGAGCTCTTAATGAAGAATTTCCCTGTGAAGCATCAAACCCAGAAGGTCCAGACGGAAGATGTTGTCTCGAGAGATGATCTGGTTTTCTATTCAAGAAGTTTTACAGCAGAGGTAGCTCCTGGAATGTGTAGCACTGTCATCCTCAGTCCTAGGAAATGGAGAGGTCCTTCCATGATGCAGTTTGTCTGCAACAGTAGTTTTGGGGGCAGCAAAAGGTGCCATTCCGGAAGATAAGACGACTGGTTAAAGCACAGAATTTGCACTTTTCCTTATTTGTATCCTGTCCATGTTCTGAGAGGTTCACAGTAGTCAAGAGTGAGAAGAAAACCCTTGGTCACAATGAGTTGTTATCCTCTCATTCACCCTGCCCATTGCTATGCACCGTGAAGGGATTGCTCTGCAAATACTGACAGCAAATCTCATGCTGTAATTACCCTTTCACCTGGAGCCTGCTCCAAGTCTATGGAATGACCTAAGTCAAACCTGTGTGCAGAAAAAGCAAAGGAGAAGGAGTGTGCTTGGCACATGAGACCTGGGAGGATACAGTGAAGAATAGGTAGTTGTACCATGTCAGGATATGAAGGCAGAGGAAGAGAGACAAGGTGATGAGGAGAGACAGAGAAAGTTAGAGGCTCTTGGTCAGGTGGCAGTGTGCTTGCTTGTGCCAACAGATTGTGGTGGATGCCAGTCCTAATTCCCACAGTGCTAGTGGCAGCATCCTGCTGGAGCAATGTTGTTGGCTGTGGTTAAGCCAGGAGGCAGTCCATCCAAAGGGCTCCATCTTCAGCTGGCTTGTCCGTTTCCTTCCTACACATCTTTTTCCATCCATCTAGGTACCAGATATTTTGTTTTCTACCCGCAACAGGAAAGAGTTTGCCTCATCCATGAGGTTAATTGCAGCCACTCTTCTTTTCTGTGGGTCCTTCATCAAATGGGTGCTGCAGTTGTCCTGATTCCCAAGACAGCTCTCACAGCTGCAGCAGTCTCTGTTTAAGGGTGTTAAGTTGTGGCAGTAATAAGGCTGGCCCTGGTGAGAATACAAATGTGTAGTTTGTTGATCCTGGACTGCAAAGCAGTACTACTGCCTGGCAACTGCACCGCAAGAGCTGGCAGGCATACCTATTTCCAGCACACTTCTCTGAAAGGGGAAAGGGTGTTTTCAAATTTCTTCTTTCCCTCCCTGTCCTCCAAGTCAGAGCCTGCCAGGAAGCTTTGGAGAGAAGCTGTGGTGCTCGTCTGTGCCTCCCAAGCTGACTATGGATGGCTGGGCTCTTTCTCCAGGACTTCGACACCCAGAAAACTTTGCTGGGTCTCAGCAGTAGGTGTGTGTCACTGTAGGTTGAAGGTGAGCCAACTCCCTAGCACCTGGGGTGGAGAAGGAGAAGAAATGGGGTCCCGCCAGTGTGTGTTTTTGAGGGACAACTCCTGCCAGAAGTGCGTGCCACTTCTAATCATCCATTGGACAAACAGGCTAATTCTAAAAGTAGGAGCCAGGGTGTCAAATGCTCATGTCATACATTGCAGGGAACATCACACCCTGGTACCCCATCACTGAAGAACTGAAGCACATGCCAAACGTGCTTGGCTGAATCAGGACCTCTGCTCAGTTGTCCTGTGGCTTCCTGTGAATTACCACTGCTGAAGGGCAGTAGGGATACGTTCAGAGCTGGGGGCATGTCACACCTCCACCCTGTGTTGTGCAGGGGTGTGAAGTAACTCATACAGATAGATACCTCAAGAGGAAAAGCTGCAGATTTCTGCCCTTTACCACTGGTATTTCCTGAATGTATAGCGTTCAACCCAGGTCCTCTAAATCAGGGACAGGTTACATGTAGTTATTTGAAGGCTGTATTTTGCATCTGCCTTAGCGGGACTGTCCTATCTGACAGGGAGGCAGAAGCTGTGGAGAAATGAGCCTTATGAGCCATGTCTGTCACTGGCACTTTGCCACCATCTCTTCCACATGGAAACCTGCAAACCGTTACTGGGAGCAGCATATTGTCCTAAGCACAATCATGTGTTCAGCACATAGAGCAGTTAAATATGTGTGTTAGGGGCCAACTTTTCATTGAAGCCTGGTCCCATTTCAGTCTCTCTCCTGAATGTTCAGTGTTCAGAGGCCTGAGCTAAATACGAGTGAAAATGTGCCAGGGGGCTTCACTGAGGTTGTTCACCAGCAGAACATCTATGCCAGCAAATTAGGGAGAAAATAAGCACCACCTGATCTGTTCTTGCTCAAGGGCAACATTAATTTATGCATCCTGTTTGCTCTGTGTAACATGGGTATACATATATTACCCTGTCCAACCAGCTACAAAAATGCTGCGGAGCCTTTGCAGTTCCTGGGAGGCCTGGCACTATCTTTTCTCAGGATGTGAGTGAAATCTTTATATCCATGGGGCTCAGTGTGAATTAGACATTGCTCCATGGTGGAGATTTCTGTTTAGGATGGGGCAAATGCAGAGCACAGAAGGGCCATCATGCAGATGTTCCTGTGTTTCTTTGCAGTGTTTAAATGATCTGTGTAAACCTGGGGAGCAGCTGCATCATTCATATTGGGGGAATAATGGGGAGGGGCTGCTCCCGTGGCTACCTGTCATGTAATCCATGGAACACCTGTCATAACAGACAGTACAAAGGAAAAGAGATCATTCATCCCTTCCCTTCTTCCTCCCCTCCACCATGGCAGATCTCTTTCTGCCTTTGGGACAGGGAAACCCCTGTAATGGTTTCCCTGTCAAGTTTGGCACCGTGGGGAAGAACAGACAATATTCTTTCCCTACTGAAACTGCACACTTCTCTCACCTCCTAAACCAAACCTTCTGTGGGCTTGCTCTCTTGTTTCTCCCCGCTGCAGATCCAAGCAAGGAAGGCAGCTAAACCTACAGTGCAGGTCTTCCCATCTATTTTCTGAGCCAACAGTGATCAGCTACACAGTGGTCTCACAGTTCTCAGAGCAACTACAATGACTGCTGTCATGACCATTTTTGCTTCAGGGTACATTGCCAATGTAGAATATAAGCATGCTGACTGTAGAGAATTTAGCTAGCCCAGGCGACATCAGCTGTGGAGGCCTGGCAGCCCAGCAGCTAACATGAAGAGGTAGCAAGGCCTGGAGGGCTGAGCTGGTGACCTGGACTAGTATCTTGATTTCTTTGCATAACACAGTCCCACAATTGTTTAACCCTGTAGGTCTCCATTAGGGAGCAAAGTGCCGATCCAGTTAAGGTGACACTGCTTCCTACCTGCCCAGGGGACATTTTTCAAGTGCACCCTTATAGTCTATGAATTTTAGGGAGTTTCTTCATTAATTTACCCTTTACAGCAATAACATCTCTGACCTGGTTCCAGAGTGTCTTTCACAGTATCAGAGTATCAGATTTACCTTCTAGTGCTTTTATGAAGATGGAGACGCCTTCACTCCTTATAGCAACAGCATGGCCTTGGTTTGGAACTGGGTTGGGATGTCAGTTTGCCTGACTGTCAGAGTTTGCATGAAATATACCCAGGAACACACCACCTGTCCCCAAGCTACAGCCACCTCAGGGTTAAAGACAACAGCTGTTTCATCATTCACATAAATAGTGGTAGAAGAATATAACGTACAGCTGAAACTTCAGAGTGGGATCTGTTTTGGCAGAAGTTAATTGCCCCGTTTGAAAATGGTCTAGAGAGAGAGGTTAATGCCCAGGGATTGTACAGGCACAACTTTGATTTTCCATCTGCTTTGATGTCTCAATTAGCAGAACTCAGAGCGAGGGCAAGGGGGAGCAACTTCTTGGCTGTTTCCAGCTTTTTTTGGGGGGGAAAAAAAGGGGTTTATTTATTAGAATAGGCAGGTCACAATTTAACTGAGAGATTGTTAAAGGAATTCAGAGCCTGTGGGATTTATGACAAGGTGATGAAAGAGGAACCCTGATAGTTACCCAATAAGCTTCTTTTTCCAAGAACATAAAGTTAAAAAAAAATAAATTTAAAAATGAGGAATTTTTTTTTTATGAATGGGTTCTTGTGGTGTGCAGGCTGCTAACACTATCAACATTGTTTCTGGGGAACTCCAGGCATCTAATCAATCTTCATTCTGTAAGAAAATGTTCCAAATTATACGAAAACCACATGGCTTCTCCTGTTTGTAGGGAAAAACCTAACCTGACCCCATCTGTGCTCCTGAATGGCTGAGTCCCCATCATAGAACTAATTCCAGCAGGACCTGTGATCCATTTTCATTGTCGTAGCTCTCAGAAGAAGGAACTTTGTGTAAGGATGCAGCTTTCTTTAGCAAAAGAGGGGAGTTGTTCCATTGAACATGTGGAGGGAAAGATGGGCCTGGGATCATTGTGATGCACATCCAGGCTATTCCCAGGCTTTTCCTGTCCTTTAGCATGTAGAGGTCAGGACAGATGCATTCCTGACCTTTGCCTGGTGTAGCAAAAGCACCATTTGACTCACATTGACTACATCCATTTACTTCATCCTCTGGGAATTGTGTCCTGTTATTTGGTGAGGGCAGAATTTAGAGTCCGTTAGGTCAGGATGGTATCAGCCACTGTTTATGAGACACCTCTTGGCTGCCTCCATGGCCAGGTTTGTTGCCCACCGAGGCTGTGAACCAGAAGCACAGCTGTGAAACAGCTGGAGGCTACCCTTCAGCATACAGCAATGCTTGAGCAAGCCCAGACCAGACAAGGTTAGCAGGCTGCCCTGTGTGCCCTCTGGCCTGCTCAGACAAGCAGTTTGCTGCCTGGAAAGCCTTGCTATAGGAAGGAGGCAGACAGATCAGCCTGGAGGCTATATCCAAGGCCATTCCTCAACCCTCTGTTTAACAGCAGCGGACAGCATTGAAGAGTTTCGTGGGGGCAAATTAGGGTCATTCTGGTATTTTCCAGATAGCTCCAGTTGCAGAAAGGGGCCAGTGGAATGAATTGTCCAGCATCAGCCATCAGGGCAGAGCCACAACTTTCCCAGGCCAGCACTACAGTTCTGCCTTTCTAATTATCTGCTTGAGCTTGTTTTCCCTGGAGACTCCTTGCTGCCAGAGTCATCCCCAAAAGTTCCATTCCTCTGTCAGATGCTGGTGTGCTGTCTGCTCCTGCTCAAAAGCTGGCCTGTGGGAGGCCAGCCCTTGCTGGTTGCTTCCATAGAGCATGTTACAATTCCTATTTAAATTGCAGGGAGGGGGTGGGAGCAGTCATCTTCAGACAACATGTCTTCTAACACTTTGAGGGCAGTTGCTTTCATTTGGCCTTTATACACATGCCACAGACATGGTGGGTGTAAAATAAATATTTGTTATATGTATATATGCAAAAATGTAAGTTCGCAAGGCAAAGGCAAATTTTCCTTTGAAGAAAACGGGCTTCTGCTGAAAAGATGTTACCCTTTGAAGACTATTAGCTTGTCTCATAAATTACCCCACTGTTTTCTCAAGATCTTGTGCAGAAGTGTGGTACATCCTGGTCACTAGTTTCAAAGCCCAGTTGAAACCAAAGCAAACTGCAACAGGTCATCCCTGGAAAGCAACTGAACTGCAAATAGCTCTGGAGCTCAAAAGAAAAAAGCTGCAGACACAAATCAGTAGGCTATTTAGCAATAGGTTGCAGTGACAGGGCTTGCATCCAGTTTTCAAACTCCAGCAAACATGGGGGAAGATTTTAGGTCTCAGACCTTAACTTATGAGAATGGAGAGCAGTGTGTAAATAAAATTAAAGGCAACATGATGTAGCAGAGCATTCGACTGGGATCCCTCAGGTGACTGGACTAGCTGGGTCACAGGAACTTCTCTGTGCCTCATTTTTTCCAGTTGTGTAACAGAGGACATTCTACTTTTTTGCAGCACACTTTAGCAGTGAGCTGGATTAATTCACTTTTTCTCTTTAATGGATGGATGCAGCTTGCCAGAGTTAGGAACCTAGGTAAGCCAGTCTTTAGATCTGTGGTCGCTTATCTAATTGCAATAAGGGACCTTCATCCTAATTTTCCCCTGTCCCTCCTCTTCATATGAGGGGGTGTGCCAAGATGCACAAGCAGGGCCACTTTAGCCATGCTGGAGATCAAGGTGATAACACTATTTGACTTCTACACTTTCTGTGTGACAGCAGAATGAGGAAGTGCCCAGTGAGTCAGTAAACACACATTTAAGAATAGCAAGACCAGAGCCAACCACTTTTGACCACTGAAGCTGTCCCATGTAAATCCAGAATGCAATTTTTGATCTGAACAGTAATGTCAGTACAAATCAATTAAGATCTCACTTGCAGTATTATCAACAGCATTAAATCAATCCTAGACACTCTGTAGTAACCTTAAAAATAATTTATTTTTACAAAGCAAGTTCAAGTTACATGAAGTTTGGCTTTGTGCCTGTTGCATATAATTGCTCAGTAATTTGCAGGGACATGTACAGAAAGTTACAGGCTGTTGCATGGCATAATGGAACAAAAGCACATGTGCTGGAATGATAGGCACCAATGAGAATTACCAAGAAAACAGCTGCAAAACTGTAGGATAGGCCAGTAACATCATTCTGCAAGGGAAAGCCTTGTTTTGAGCCCACAGGTATTCAGTGTCCACTCTGTAATTGTCTGGCTCAATCACAACACCTGGCTTTCTTGCATAAACAGTACAAATCCTCATGTGCTTCTGTAGCTGTGGAAGAAAGTATTTCCTGACCACTCCTAAAGGCACATTCCCATACTGGTAGATCAAACTCATCTGGATAGAGGTTCACTTCTCTTTGCATAAATGCATGATGCATTAATTTCTGAAGCATCTGTTAAAAAATCCATGGATTTTTAAGGTCAGAAAAGACCATTAGGTCATCATCCAGTCTAAACCCCTGCTGACAGTGATCACAGAAATGCATCCATGTGCCCAGCAGTAAGGTACACTGGCATGTTATCTGTATATGTAGCAGTATATGTCAGTAATGAACAGCAAAATCCAAGTTCACTTGTAAATGATGCTTTGATGAGGAAGTTCATGGTATCTTCGTGTCCTGGATGAGAAAGTTCATGGTATCTTTCTATCACTGCTGTCTCTTGGGTTTTGAGGTCAGAAAAGGCTGCACCTGCAGGGCAGTCTGCAACTTGGAAAGAAAGATAAGCACTTTTCCATTTAGCTTTCTAACACATGGGCTGGTAACCATGGAAAAGATCACCCATTGAATTGAAGGCACTCTGGATCATGACTAACAGATCAGCTTGAAACTGCCAAACGAGGAGCTGCATTTAGTGGAGGGAAAGGCTGCGGGCAGTAGAAACCAGGCTCAGGAGCTGGTATTAAATGGATGTAAATGAACTCCCACTAGTCAAGGTATCTCAAAGTGTTGATTAGCCTGGAATTCAAGGGCCCAAGGACACTGATGTGACTAAGAGCTATGACTGGGATTCAGAAAGATTTGGGATCTATATGGCTTTAGGGACAACCACAGTATCTGACAGAAGCAAAAGAAGATGGTGTTAGCAGTACCTTTTATTGAGATAGTATGGCAAAACTAGTTACTGAATTTCAGCTTAGTGAGGTCCTCACATAACAAAATCCTCTTCAGTTGGTTATACCACAAATTGCAGCCATGAGGGCTGAAATCTGCCCTCACATGTTTTACTATCTTGTGCAGCTGCTGTCCCTGCTTCTCCCCAGTGCAGCTGTACCTCAGGCAGTCAGTTGGCCCCGAGTGCTTTAATAGGCCTTAATGGCCCTGACCAGCCTCACCTGGGGTCTCCACCCACGTTCTCTGCCTATGGGCTCTGTGACTTCATTTAAGCTCAGACCTGAGCTGCTTCTTTCTCCTTGAGCTATGGTGTAGGAAGGTACACCACTACCTCTAAAAATCTATGCTAGTGCCTGGTTATGGACCTTGCTGATACAGTCCCTGACCTGTTGATTCTGTTCTTGTCGTGATCCTGGATGTACCTTGTCACTATGGACTTGCTTAGTGGTTTCTGGACTGTGTCTGACTCTGACCTGACTTCCCAGCTTGACCTCAGACCTGCCCTATCAGCATAGACTTGCCTGATGATCTGGATTCAGCTGAAGTTGCCTGCCACCTCCATGTCTGCCCTGCTTACTTCGCTCAGGTATTGTGGGGCTGGGTGCTGGCTGGGAAGGGCCTAGCACTGCTGGCCTTGTTACCATGTCTGATGTTTGGCTCCCTGTCCTGGAGGAAACAGCAAGGGCCAGCTGTTCCCTGACAAATATTTATGCGGAAGATGCCCTATTAGCAAGGGAGCTATCTTGAATAACTGTAGCCTTTTGAGTCATAGCACCCTCAGGCTTTACCCTGGCCAGATCTGTTTGCAGCTCTGCTTGTTTCAAGACTGGCCCTTTCTTGCTGCTGTCCAAATGGAGCAGCAGGTGTCTGGAGGAGTCTGACAGAGCTGGCGCTTCATGGGACTGTTAGTGATATACTGTTGAGTTTGGTAGACTGCTGTATTTGACCTGAATTTAACTGGCATCCCCAGCCCATTAGGAGGCCAGAGGGCTGAGGACCAATCTTTTAGCATTAAAAAAAAAACCGAAAAACATACAAACAGCTACAACAGTGTGGGGCTGCTTCTCGTGTGCATATCAAAGTTACATTTGATTGTCAGGCAAGGTATCTATAACCTTGCCCTCCTGTCTTGGCATACCAGTGCCAAGTGCACCAGCACAATGCCTCCCTGGAGGTGGCTCTACAGCTGTCCTTCATCAGTATCTTGGCTGTACAGCCCAGGTCTCACCCCACATGGTCTCACGTGAAGACAGTGTTAGCTAGTGAGTAGCTCCAGGGTCTGGTGCAAGGCTCTTTGTTCCCACAAAAGAGGGAGAAAGAAAATAAGTCCTATGAGGTGAACCTGCCTGTACAAAGGTTTTCCTACTGAATGAATGTTTTTCTAAATATAAAACACCTGCCATCTAGCTAAATACACCTCAAGGAGAAAGAGGTACTCTCTGGGGCAGGTAAGCCTGCCTGGACCTTCTCAAACATGTTTGGAAAAACATAGTCAACTGGAATAACCTAAAAATTGGTGCCTCAGCACTGGTCTTTGTTACCCAGAAAGCTTGGTTACCAGCATTCACATGACCAAACTGAGTGTCTGATACATTTAGTGGTGTGTATGGGCTCAAATGTCTCTCAAGGGACCAGTCTGTCTCATCAGCTACAAAAACAACTTCTGCCAAGGCACTTACCTGGTTGCTGTGCTGAAAGTAACATGTCTAGGTGAGGGACAGAGAAATTCTTTACTATATCCTGACGCCCTTCTGGCTGTGGACCAGGTTTACCCTTCTCTTGACAATCAGCTTGTATTTTTACTGGAGTGTTAGGATCAGGTATCATTAAAGGCCCTGGTATTCAATGTGCTGCATAGCAACCATCTCAAAACTTATGCGGTGAAGGTAGGTCAGGGAGATGTTGAGGGTATTCTGGTTTGTGTGACTACAAAAGCAGTGGCATGTGCCCCCTCGTGACTGTTCCTGAGCCATGCGAGCAAGTGGCTTGTCCTAAGTCAAAGTTGGGACAGGGCGAGTTCTAGATTGCCTGACTTCTGGTTCTTTCCTTCCAAGCCTGCATGCTATTTAAAAAAAAAAACCTACTTATTTTTTTATTTATCCAGGAAACCAGCCCTGCTCTGACAGGCAAACTAGCTCCCTGAATGGGGTGGGGGAATAATGTGTATTTTGAACCCTTTCTGTGGAACACACATGCGCTTGCTTTTTCCTTCTTAAATAATATCAAGGAAAACTAGGAAAATTCAGCAAGGAATTTGTCCTGCCCTTTCCTTGTCTACCTTCAGTATGTTTTTGTTTCTTTCCAAAACAGTTAGATTTCCGGGCAAAGAGAATTGGGACTTTGCTTTGAGTTTCTTGGCTCTTCTCAGTTGATGTCTCCCCAGCCATTCCTTTATTCGAACAGAGGCTTTTGTACGCAGTATATGAGGTTGAACCGAGGGCAAATATTATTACAATCTCATGTTCTGAATCGACACCAGCCAAGCTTCCCTCTGCACTGCTTTAGCAGGATTTTGTGTCAAGTTGTTCTCCTTCTCCAAAGGTCTGACTGTGCCCATCAGCACAGTCATCTGACTCCTTTGACTCTGCAGAGCAGGACTGAACAGCACTGTCAAGAGCAAACCATTGTCTTGCAGTCATTGCCTGCCTAGCTAGGACTGGGCCGCACAGCTGAAATCCAGGTGCTTTGTCTGGAGAAGGCAAGTGCTGAGACTTTTAGTGGCCTTTTCAGTCAGAAGAGAGAAACTGAGTTAGATGTGGGCCCTGTCTGTGGACAGGGAGCAGCACAGAGTTTGGAAATCAAACAGGTTTGAAGGAAAGCTACTCCACCAGGGACAGGGTGGGAAGAAATAACTGGAGGGTAACATCCAAGACCAGCCTTGAAGCCGTTAATAGACTGTTCATTATCTCTCCCTACTAGTTTCATCCAACTTTTTCACCATTTTGCCTTTTCTTGATGCCTTGTTCTTTCAGCTGTTCCACTAATTACTTCCTTGTTTAACTTTGAAGCCCTCTGTGGCTATTATTTATTTTCCCTTTCAGCTGGTTAATTGTTTTCATCCTTTGCTCTCCTCTTTGGCAGGTGCAAAAAGAGGGAGATGGCAAGCAGAAGAGGTGTGGGTGGAGGAGGCTAGGCCAGTAAGGAAACTGGTCCCACCCCTTTGTGGAGACATCCTGAAGACTCTTGCTCTAGCCCAACATTCCTGCAATGGGAAGTGCTGTAAATCTGATGAAACTATGGCCTGTGACATACTGTCACTGTGGTGGAGTACCTTGCTGGGAGAAACTTTTGAGAGTTTAAGTTTTTCAGGGGTATTATCCCACCTTAGTCTTCGTTAGCACATGAGCACATTTGACAGAAGTTATAGGTACTGGTAAAGCCCTAAGATTTACTGAAATGCTAGACTTGATACTGGGAGAGAAGAGGTAAGTCCCCCTGGCTGCCTCTGGTCTTTAGGAAAAGGGTACTTAACCTCACAGTTCAGTGAAGTATAAAGCATTATAAGCCAATAATTGCAATATCCATCTAACTGCTCACCCTGCCCTGTCCTTGTGTGTTCCCATCAGGTTCCGCTGAGGTTCTAGCTGACCCATCTCTTCCCTTGCTTTGCAGCTGATGGTTCAAATGAAGCCTTTACCCTGCTCCTCTGATGGAAGCCTGCATGCAGATGTAGCTAGGTGTTGGTCTAGCTCTCCTTGGGAGCTGGTCCTTTGGTGTGACTGCTGTCTCCTGTGAGCTATTTGGTAGGGCTTCTTTAATCTTGTGCACTTTGGAAAGGTTCCAGACTCTGTCTTTTTCTGCCCCTTGCAGACTCAGAGGCTAATATGCACATTGCTTTAATTTGTTCTTCAAATGAAACCCCATTATACCTGTAGGTGCCTGGCTGTTAAGTCAGTAATTTACTTCACGGTAGCTTAGCGTGTTTTTTAAATGCCTGTTTTGCTATGGGGTTTCTATTCCTTGCAAGGCTGTGCAAACAGCACAGTGCTGTAAAACAGCACTGGAAAGAATTTCTTTGGAAAAAAGAGGCCCAAGGTGAACCATACTACTTTTTCTGTTCACCCATAGGGCCATAAAAGAACTAAAGGGTTGGTGCTCCTTTACAAGCTTTCTAAACTTGCAGACTCTGCTGTAGATGGTTTGTATTGGGTAAGGATTTGGGGAGAAGGGGACAGAGGATGTGATGGGGCCTTCTGCCTGCATTCTCAAAATGGTACCAGTGTGGTTTGTATGAGGTGGGATAACCTTCAAGTGTCAAAGCATCTCTAATCTCAAAACATCTCCCCAGCCCTGACAGAGGACACAAAATCTCTCCCCACGTGAGAACCATCTTGTCTTTTCCAGCCTCTCTAGTGACACTGCATTTTTCCATGGCCTGTGCCCCTGTCCTGTGCCTGATTTGGGCTGTCCCTGCCCACATAAAGCAAGTTCTTTGGTAGAGACTGGGTGTGCATCCTCAGGGAATTTCCTGAGAGATCTAAAGAAAAACAGAAGCCAGTGCTTCAGGGTATACAAGTTGGCTACTTACCTTACCCTCATGGTAGCTAGAAGAGTTGATATTCAGATCCCCTTTGGTTCTCCTTTGCACTGGTTGATTGTCACTTCTCTGCTCGTCCAGAGATGAAGGCAGCAAAGATGGACACCACGGACAGAGGCCTGTTTTGCCAGGACTGCAGAGACTTGTTGTACAGATTGGACATGTGTTTGTACTGGGGTGAACTGAGAGCAGCGTCACTGAAATCAGTGAGGTGGTGGTTAATGCATTGGGAAAACAACTGAGGTGGGGAAAGACTGAGAGCAGTGGGGCCAGAGAAGGATGGACTTGGGCTGGGAGGAGGCAAGGAGACTGCATTTCATTCTGTTCCATGCCAGTGGTGCTGTAGAGACATCAGCAGAGCTGCAGAGAGTAAAAACACTTGGAGGAGTTGGAGCAGAAGCTGCCGGCAGCCGCAAGCCCAGTTGTGCTGAAGTGGAGGAAGCAGCCCTGCACAGCCTATGAGAACTGCATGAGCAGTAGTAGGTTTATGCTGCAGCAGCCAAAACTTTAGTTTAAACAAACCAAATCTGTCTAACCTCAAAGCTGCAGTCATTCATCAGCCTTCACACAGGCAATGTGTCCTGGGGCTAGCTGGGACCTTTGCCTGGGGATTTATTTCTGCAGGAGCCCTTGGTTCCTAACTGGGTTAAAATACTAGGCAGTCTTCTGCACAAAGCCTCCCTGATCTGAAGGGATCTGCTTCTGAGGCTGCTTGAAGCAGGACCAAGGATCTTTGTGGAACAATTCTACATACCCATCATGGACACAGCAGCACCAGTCCTTTTTATAGCGGCTAAATTGGAGTCCTTTCCAACCCATGTGCTTTACTTGGTCCTCAGATTTGTGCTCCCCAAATGAAACAACCCTCCTTTCAGCTCTGTTTTTGGATACATGTCTTTAAAACAGAAAAGCAAAGTATTTCAAAGCTTTCCCTGTTAGGACTGTCTTTCTGGTCGTGTGGCTTAGACTGGATTGTTGTATTCCATATAACTCTGTTCAGTAATAAATACTATTTGCTTCCTTGGCAATATTCCTCTCTCTGCTGGCTACCCACTTACAAAGTAATCAACTACACTTAGTTTTAATAGGAGGCTCAGGCATTCTGATGGGGACTGACTTTTCTTAGATGGGGTGCTTTGAAATGAGAAGAGAATCAAAGGACGCTGCTGCTTTGCTGCGATCAGGATAGGGTCACCTCTCTCGATAACGTGATGTTCTTTAGGACTTTCTAAGAAACAAACAAGGCTATGCTTTCAGCTCGGAAATCTTGGTAGCCTCAGGCTTTTGGAAAGCTCTATTTCATTTAGATTCTGGCATTTACTTTTGTTTGCTCGGACTATAAAGACCTTTTTATTCTGATCCTCAAGAGCTGTTTACCATTCAGCACATGTGGTCTGCATCGCTCACACTAAAATCTTTTGAGGACTTGGCAACTCTTTTTAGTTCTCTGATCAATGCTGGCTAAGGAACAATGGCAAAAGCCCATGGAAGTCTGTTGCCCAAAATGTGCTGCCCCTGTTCTGATTAACTAGCAGCCTCTGCTGAGGTAGGGGTTGCTGGCTTGATTTTTTTTTTTTCAGCAGTGCTGGTGCAAGTCTAGAGTCACTACGCTGAACTGAAAGCAGGTGTGTCCATGTAAAACCAGAGGACAACTTTGCTAGGCACTTACGTGTCTCTGCACAGAAAGTTAAGATCTGAGTTTTGCTTTCTACCCTGATTTGCAGCTTAGTGTTTCTGTGCACTGTTGGCACTTTTCTTTGGTCAGTTCCATGGGAAGCTGATCTCTAAAGGTGTATAAAGCTGCCATCAAGGCTTGTATCCTGCAGGATCCAGCCTGGACATACTCTGTGTTAAGCTTAACTGGAATCTTCTGTGTGTGAAAACCAAAGTTTGGGCCTTGCAATAGCTTTTTTCTGACCTATCAGTACTCAGGGTATCTAAGAATCAAGACTTGGCTTCAGCCCCTCTGTGCACAGGTGAGTGGAAGGGTGTTAACCCAGTGGGAGAAAACATCGCTGCCTTGCAGCAACTCTCATTTAGCAGCTTGGAAACTTCTCAGTCAGAGAAGCAACTTCCCATTGCTAAATATTGCACTTTAAATGGCTAGGAAAGGTGTTTGTGAAGGCAGGGGGATAACTGGCCATATTGGTTTTTGAAGAACAAGAGGATGAGGAGGGGAAAACAGCAACAGATTTACAATGACTGCTAAGAATGTCAGAGCAACAAAGTCTTAATTGGGAGCCTTTTGCTTGTGCCCTGGATCAGCCTGCCCTCCTAAAGAAGCTATCATTGGCTGAACATATAAGATGTAGTGGAGTCTCTGAGCTGACATGCTCCACTGAGAAGGTGCTGTACTGTGGGGTTGAATCCATGTATGCAGGGAGAGGTCAAATACCTTCTTTTTTATTATTATTATTAAATCCCAGTGACTGCATCAGCACAGCTACACAAGGTTCCTCTCCTTTTTTTTTTTTACATCTCTCTACCAGCACCATCCTAGGTATTAATTATAGAGAATAATCTACATATCTGCACACATGGGTTAGAGCTCACTGCTGATTTGAACCTGCCTGTCTCTAAAGCTTTCAGCATGCCTGAAGCTCCGCCTTTATAAGATGCTTCTCTCTGTAAAAGGACTAAAGCAACCAAGTGAATCTAGTTGCCTCCACCCTGGATTGGGGGATCTGGGAGTCAGGTGCAGAACTTGTCACCTTCTCCTTTTAAGGGTGATGTGAAGTTGCTGGGATCCCCAGCTTGGGGTGGAGGAAGCAAGAATAGGATCTTTTACTGGGCATAGGCAGTGCCAATTTATAAGGAGTTACCCTTATCTGGCCTTTGTACATGCTTGAGGGCCCACACTTCACCTCATGTGCGTCAGTCTGCTCACCACAGGACTGGTGTGTTGGCCCTTCATGGCAATGAAGGACTGAAACCACGCCCTCAGCAGTGCCCTGGTAGGATCATGCTGCTGGAGCAGCTTCTCTGACAAAGGAGCAGAGGTCCTAGGAGTCCTCACTGTGGAGAAGGCCTTGACCCTGCTGGGCAGGGAGCTGTGAAAATGTAGAACATAAAACCGTCCCCAGCCAGATGGCTTCCAGTTGCAAGACCGCTGCACTGAAGCACAGTTGTAAAGTAACTAGATGGCGTTTAATTTCACTGTTGGTTTTGTGTGGCTTGTAGGGGCCATAGCTTAGCAAGGCACCTGTCTAAAATTAAGCACACTACTACCTCTATGCCCTGCTTTGTTGTACTCAATTGGAGTAAAAAGAAGGGTGGTTCTCTTCCTATCAGTTTATTCAAGGAGCAAATTGAAATAACTGTCCACTGTGCTGGCTTGCTTGCACGCACCTCTAGGACTCTGTGCTTAAATAAAAAAAAGAAAATAAAAACTAGAGGGTGCAAGTCATGGGCGAGGGGAAAAAAAGTCCGTCACTTCCTCAGGAAACACCTATAACAACAGCGCTTGGAAAAAATATTTAAGAAAACCTCTCCTGTTTTGATTTTTTTTAAAAAATTTCTCTGCTGTAACTCCACAGCATTCTCCTTTTATTTATTTTTCTTGAGACATGGTCCAATTTTTATTTTTTGCTGAGTTAAATGAGCAATAAGTAGTAATCAGATGTTGACATAAAGTTGTATGTACACCTGCTGACTGCCTCATAAAGAACAAGAATGCTTTTAGTTAAGAAATGGCAAGTAAACTAAAATACAGCAATTAAGTTCACTAATAAGAAACCCAAGCAGTTAAATTATATATATTTATTAAATCACACAAGACTTCTGAATGACCTTTTTCATTTGATGGTGCCTGATGAAAGCAGTTCTGATTTCAGCTCTGACTCAAAAATCTGGTATTCTTCAAGGTTTTGCCAGTCAAACTGTGTATTTAAAGGAGCCCTCGGATGAAAGGAAGAGCTATGTTGCACATCAGCATAAACTCTTATGTCCCCAAGTCTGGGCATGTGCCAGTTGGGCGTGTGACTATTGGATTATAGATACCTTGTTGAATTATTAAAAGGTGTAAAATTATCTCTCAGTGCCACAACCAGAAGCACTGGAGGCCAATGAATGAGTGAACTGTAGATATATGTGTGCACCTGTGTCTCCATCAGCACACAAGGCATTGAACTCAGGGCCTGCAGTGAAAAAACATGTGCAAGTTGCTGCAGTTTCAAAAACCAGCATTACTTGCTAGCTGAGAGCCTGGGGTAGGTCTAGATCCAAGTGCATTGGGACCTGTGGGGATTTCTCATGGTTTCTGTGGGCCTGAGACATCCGGGAAAATAACAACAATGAGGTCCGTGGTGAGTGTGTCCCTGTGCTCCTGAGGGGACTCTCACTGAGATGATCTGTCATTTCTTTTTTTAATCTAAGGAAGCAGAACAGGTACCCAAAGCAGCTAAAATGTGAAACGGAGAAGGTTAAGGTTCTTAGTGTAAGCATTAGCGCCATTCTAGTTGTAGAGATCTTTCGAAGGGTTCTTTACATGGCTTTCAAGACAATGGCATTTTAGATAAAAGCTATGAGGAAGGGTTGGGATGATGCTGCTGCAATTTGACTGTTTCCTTGAAGGCTTAGGTCCAAGCAAGTGTGAACTTTGGTCTGGTAAAACCAGAATACTTAGTGTAAAGGGGAGAAGAGACAGGAGGGGTGAGATATGGAATAAAGGAGGCAAATGCAGTGGGAACATAAGTTCCTTGTCTGACTGCTATTGGAGACTTGCCTGAAGTTGG
Organism: Phalacrocorax aristotelis; assembly: GCF_949628215.1. Taxonomy (NCBI): domain Eukaryota; kingdom Metazoa; phylum Chordata; class Aves; order Suliformes; family Phalacrocoracidae; genus Phalacrocorax; species Phalacrocorax aristotelis. The sequence continues at coordinate 10,648,502 of NC_134290.1, read as the reverse complement.
GGAATTGAGAAGGCATCTGAGTTCTCCTTTGGATACACTGCATGATAAGGTAACAACAGCCTGATGGAGACTCATCCATAGCTCTCATATTATCAGGGTCAAAGTGAGGGCCCTGTCAAATGGTAGATCATCTTCCATTTGCTGTGATCAAGCATTAAGCCCTACAACTGACTTAGCATATTCTGCTTCTAGTATGTGCTCTGATTTCTTACTAAATGTGATCTTTGAGTGCTCTCAGAAGACCTTTTTATTTGGACTAAAACAGTCTTCCTGGTTTTAATATTGTCTGACTTACTACAATCAATTTTCTCAAGCAGACTACTTTGGACTTGTGTTGGCCAGTGTAAAGTATTAGGCCTCTTTGCAACAAGACCAGACTGAATTCAGAGCTGTGATAATGTCTCTGAACAACATGTCAGTCTTTCATGCTTTTCCAGACAAAAAAACATAAGTCACAGCATAGGGTGAATTTGATCCCTTCACCATGGGATGGAGGGAAAACAGAGAGGTGGTCTTGAATTTCAAGTATGAGACTTGAGTATCTTTGAACTGAACGTCTGGGCCAAGAACAATATCTCAGTAACAGGATATGTGATGTGAATTTTACAGTCTATAACTGCTTCCTAGTTAAGATAGATACCGATAAGCTGTACTCATGAAGTGTACTCTGAACGCCAAAGGTATTCTTGGTAATGTCTCAGTGGTCCCTTGCAGTGCAGTGAATATCACCTGGCTCATTTACATTATTAGTTCTTGGGGAGCCTGGGAATTCACGGCTGTTGGTTAACATGTATTAATATATTAATGCTGAAAAGCCACATGACCGTTTTGTTCATGAGGTTAACACAGACTGTCATGGTGCAGAATTAGGCTCTTGACATGCAAGTATCTTCCTGGTGGTGGATGATGGTATGATCTTGGGGGCAAGGCTGGACTTTGAAGGGCAGCCACTCAGTCAGTGAAGGGCAGGGTCTGGTCTACTGTCACACTGAGCAATCCTCTCAAAGGGGACTTTAGGATGAGGGCAGACTGGAGCAGTCTGGGCTCATAGTTGGAACTTGGACTCAGACAGCATGTCTGAGCTCAGTAAGTCTGGTCTATCAAAAGGCTATTTGACCAGCCTGCATTCCTGCTGCTCGTCTTTCCACCAGGCAGTTTGCTTGTACAGCAGTTAATGGTGGTGTTGGGACAGAGCTTTGCTTGTTCAAATTTCAAAGAGCATTGCAAGGAATGCAAGGAAGTTGTTGGACATGTTAATCAAAGAAAACTCATATTCAGGAGTTTGATTTATACCTGTGCACTAGACACAGATCGTGTAAGCTGGTAGATAGACGCTCAGGCTACAGGTTGTAAAAGTTCTCACTCAGATTCTGCCCTCTGCCCCTTCCAGCCACATCAGACTGGAAGCAGCTCATATCTGTGTCCCAGATGTCTCACATGAAAGAGGGTCACTCTCAGCCTGTCAAGAGGCAGTTGCAAACTCAGAGCTGCTCTGTATCTCGTTCTTTCTCCTCTTGTCCGGCCCAAATCTGTTCACTTAGTAAGGACTGGGACACCAAACAGCCCTTGTCCAGGAACTGACCCTGTAACAGAAGAAAGTGCAGTCCCTAAATCTAAAAGAGTCACTCCAGTGAAAAAAGCAGGGGGTATTTATCCCTGTCTGCCACATCTGCAAGCTCCAGCTGGGATCTAAAAGTTGAACTAACATTTTTGTTGTTGTTAGTGCCTCTTTGTTGAAGGTCTGGATTTCACATAGGAAATTCTGCACTAGAATTGCTTGCAGAATATATTCTTCATGCTAGAAAACAGATATAAGTAACACAATGTGTCACAGTGCTGTAGTGTGCCCTACGTCTGCAGCTCACAACATGTTAAGTAGACAAGGAAAGGCCACCAGCTTGCCCACAGAATGTATGCTCATGCTTATGATGCTGTTGGGGAGATTAGGAGACAATTCTGACCCCTGAGCTCCCATTACCAACCCAGCTCATTCATAAGGCCTCAAAAAATGCTGGCAGCTTTGATCCTTTCAAGTCCTAGCATATAACTGAGGATGCCAAGCTCTGACTTCAAAGTCTGTCAGTCCCCAGATCCATAAACTGATCAACAAGCACTTGCATGTCATCATGCAGAAGGTCTGATGAGGGGGTGGGAGCACATTCCTTCCTTCCCCAGAGCTCCTGGGCCATGCCTGGAGGAGGCTGGATGCTTTGGTGTGATTGCTTCTGGTCTTTTCTTTCCTTCTTCACATTGTAAATTATTTAGGTGACAGCATTAAAGATCAGAGAGAAGCATAGGGAAAAAATCTCAAGTAAATGCTTTATACTCCTTGGGATCATCTGTCCAAAAAGCTGTGCTTGTTTTGTGGGTACGGGGCTGTATTCAGCCACAAAACATTCCTATAATAGTTTACAGCTGGGGAAACTGAGGCATGGGGCTGTTAAAACGTGACTTGGCTAGAGTATCTGCGAAATCTCTGCCAAAACTTGGAGGAGTGTTCTGTCCCCCGACAGCTCCTCTGCATATTGCAAGAGCATACCTCCTCCATCCAGCAGCTTGCCAAAGGCTATGTGGGGGAGACCCTGCTCCTGCACATCTTGCCTGTGCTCTGTAATATGGCAATTCTCCTTCCATGGCAACTCGCTGAACAGCACAGCAGACCTGCTCCACATCTACACCCAGCCTGCTGGACGGTTACTGTGGCCTCATATCTCCATGTATTACATGTACTCCTATCTCTCTGCATTCCCATCCCAAAACACCATCAGCCTTTTCTGCAAAACCTTGGTCCACATGCAGGTCTTTTGAAGGAGTTCTGATCCATCTAAGACTCTCCAAATGGCCTTTTTTCATTTGTTTTTCCTCATTGGAATTGGAAAGGGCAAATGATTAGAAGTGCTCTTAGGGGAGACTTCCCCAAGCTCTGCTGGGCTTGATGATGTACTGTCCCTGTCCTGGGTCAACATACAGAAGTGTCAAGCTCCCTGTGGATGCTTTCTGCTCTGCTTGATTTATTCAGCCACCTGAAGAGGAGGGATGTCTTGTTTTGTTCCTCTTCATCTGCAGAGTAACACAGTAGGTTTAGCCAGCAGTGGAGTTCAAGGTTGCTATAAATAGTTTTCTGCCTTGTCATGGGAGTTACCCATTTATTACAGTTCCTTTCCTTGTCATCAGCCTTTCTCAAAGTTGGCTGTAACAAAAGCTTTAGGAGGCTGTCACTGCACAGCTCCCTTTGAAAATGCCTAGAGCACCTGCTATAGCATGACTGCAGCTCCCTGACAGGGGCAGGGATGTCTGATGCCCTGAAGAGCCATGCCTGCTCCAGCCATCTAGTTTTATAATTTAATAACATGGGCTACAGCCCATTCAGTGGGTCCCTTATCCTGGAATGGGTTGTCTTGTACCTTTGTTAGTTCTGCAACCTCCTTCTGCTTCCCCTTGAAAAGACTAGTCAAAGATCTCCAAATAAGGGGGGAATTATTTTTTAATTGAGATGAGAACAAGGCCCCCTCTAATGTGAGTTAGATTTCACAACACCCCTTCAGGAAACGCATAATGAAAGGATTGCTTCCTTCCCTAGTCTCTATCCCCTGCTCCCATTTTAAACAAGAGAAATCCAGTCACCTCAGGGGTGGAACACAGCATCCACTGAGCAGCATGTGGTAAAACCACCTGCCTGGGTTAAACATGGAGCAGCGGGTGATTTTGTCCCTCTTGGAAGGTTACAGAGAGTACAGGGAAGCTTTGTAGCTGGACCAGAGGGAAGTGCCAGGCTATGGCTCTTAGCTCGGACAAAGATTGCTTGTGCTGAGAAAGGTGGTTAAAGGTGAACTGAGGTTTCTCACAGCCCTGAGCCAGTGGGTAGCCCCTGTCTGGACTCTGGTTGTTGTTGGCGCTGGGTAGGTTTTTGGGTGCTGGAGGAAGTAGATGTCCAGTGAGAGGTGATAAAGTTTGTGTTCTTGGCAGGTCCTACATTTGTGCCTGGGTGCTGGTGATGTCTTCAGCATGGGCATCTGCCAGAAGGGTTTCTGTATTGCTGAGTGGGGTATAAAGATTTCATCAGAGAAGAGAAAGGCTTGCCTGTAGGGACAGCCTATCCAGCACTGAAAGGGTAGAGATCTCAAAGGCACCCCTATCATTAGTAAAATGGGACAGGTATTTATGGCTTGGGTACCAAACTGATGCTTTTGGGACCTGTCATTGGCTATTTTCTGGTGTTGGCCAAATCACATATTTGTTCTCACATCGTGTCTCAGGTTCCCCACCTCTGAAATAAGAGCAAAGTGTTCCTCAGCCCTTCCCTACCACGCCGTACAGCTGTGGAAGAGAACCTGTTGGATACTGGTTCAGATCATGCATTATAACTTCCAGTACTGAATGCCTTCAACAGTAATTCAGCTGCATAGAAGAAATCAACTCATAGGAAAGCTTTACGCATGTACCATTCATAACCTCACCAAAAGGATGAAACAAAAATATCTGGTCTCTGAAGGAACACATTAAGAAAATCCTTTTTTTCTAAAGCCTTTCAAAATCTTAATATTTTCTTCCTGGGAGTATATACAGCTTGGGAAGGTGAAGCCAGGACTCCTCAGGTAAACTTGTTAACCTTCAAGGGAATGTAGAACAGCAGACATTGAAGATGGAAATCTTCAGTTCAGTGTGCTGTAGGGAATGGCACAATCCAGGCCTAGGATGAAATGCTTCAGCCAGGCTGCTCCCAAATCCACTGGCATTCCAACTAAGAAAACTTCTGTCTTTTCTTCCTTTGACTCTGTCTCATCCCCATGTCCCAAAACGCCTAGTGCTTCTCCACTCTGTTCTCTGCTTGGTTACTGCAGCCTTCACATGTATGGAGAAAGAAATTTAGCATTTATAGATTGGACTGATTGAGACGATTCATCCAGAGCTTTCAGACTGGATGGAGATTCCTAATGTCCTGCTGGTTATTTGAGAAACTTGCTCAGAAAGGCTTGTTAATGCATGCAAGAGCTGAATTAATCCAAAGGGAACAGTGGGCTGCTAGAGAGAGAATGGGAACATCATGTTCCCCAACTGACGGCTTTAGTACTTGGTAGAACACACCAACATCTGCTGCCCCATCTGTCCTGGGGCTTCAACGTCTCACTGTGTCCCTGTAATGCCTTAACCTTCTGATTCTTAAAACTGATGGGGGCCTGGATCTGCTGACTGCGTTATGGCCCCACTGCTCTTTTTATCTACTTATTTAACAAGCAGTCTGAAGAGCTGTAGCAGGCAGGAAATAAAGTCCCTCCAAAAGTACAGAAGGGTAACTTTTAAGAGGTAGATTTTTCATTGCAGTTAGAACAAACCATTTTTAGTTTCCATGAGTCTGCTCCTTCCCATCTCCTCTGCAATCTGGAGTTTCACCAAAGATGAACTTGTCACAGTTGTAGCCGTATGGGCACATGAGTCTGTGACCCTCCTTTCCATGAGCTTCTGGCATTGCTGCTAAGATCATGCAATAGCACCCACAGAGAGTGCCTCTTCAAATATGTGTATATGCAGTCGGGCTAAGGGGAATCTAGAAAGAGAAAAACTGAGGAAATTGCTTTCTTCCCTCTTTGGGGTATAAAATGTTCTCTTCTTTCGAGTTAATTTGTTCTGTGAAAGTTCCTCTTGAAATAATTTTCCAACTACTTTGAAAGATCAAATAGATTATATTGAAAGCTACTGTAAGATGAAGTGCCCATTTGGATTTAATAAATGCTGGTTTTTAGACCTAGCCTCATTATTTTTGGGGGATAAACCTATAGCGAATGGAGGGGAAGAAAGATTTGAATGTTTCTGAAAAATTTATCCCAAGAACAGTAAAAACATACCACAGAAATATACCAGCCACAAAAATGACATCTTAAACACAGTATTTATGACTTTCTATATTTGTTTTGCATAAACTTTTCTGGTTTCTATTACACAGATTGATTTATGGAGTTTATTTGGAATAAATGTAGTGCATATTTAAAACAAACAGAGCCCCAATCTGCTAAGCACCCAGGAGCTATAAAACCTCTGTATGGTTCCAACTGGGACCCTCCAAGTCCTTTTTATCGGAATATCTTTTTTCCATTAAAAAAAAAAAATGCATAAAAAAGATAAGAAAGTAGATGAAGAAAATTTGTGAAAATAATCTAGCCAGTTTTTTTAATAGAATTGGTCTGAACTTCTTATTCAGTGCCTCATTCTCTTCCTTAATGAAACGTTCTTTATCCAAATGGAAATTTTACCACGACTATCCTTTTTCACAGATTGGTTTGGGAGGTGTGGGCTGCTGACAGGGGCTGGAGGGGATTGAAAACTTCTCAGAAAACATTTTGGTTTTACTGAAATTCACGTAACTTTGGAAGACACACCAAACTAGGAACTTCTTAGTAATTTTTCCCATTAACTTCAGCCTTCAGAAGTGAAGTGAAGCAAACGAGGAGCAATTTGCCTGTAAGCTATCAGCGCTTGATTTGTAAATGAGCTAATTGCATATTTTAGCAGGTTGGGGGAAAAAAACTGTAAAACAAGGATTGTATTTATTGATCTATTTTTAAAGCACATAAGTTGCATTTATCTCAGCTATGCTCCTGGTCCCCGGACAGGCTTGGCATCTGCCCTATTCCTTCCTGTAACTGGATTACTCGTATGCTTTTAGTGTATTTCTAGATTGGCTAAAATAATACCTTTTCTGTATATTTTAGAGTGGGTTTGCAAGTCATCACAGTACAAAGATTCTCTCGGAAACCTAACTGATGTCCTTTACATGCCCACAGTAAAGCACTTGGGACTTGAATAGCCAAAACCAATGCAATTGCTTGTAAGTGATCTGCAGACTGATTGTTATTGGGTGAATAAAATTTAGGCTTATCCTGAATTTGTTATTCAAAAATTGCTGGCACATAAAAACTGAGGCTTGTCGGCTTTTAAATAACTTAAAATTATGCTTTAAGCTGCATTTGCTGAAAACATGCCTAATTCCACAGGGTCTGAGTGGTTGCAAACAGGAAGAGGGTATTGTCGTATTCTGATCATAACTAATCAGTGGGTCATTCTCCCAAGTGTGTTATCCTTCCAAAAACCATCTGCTATATACTGTCATGAGACTATTTTTCACAAACTATCTAGAGATTCTCTATAAGAAGATCCAAGGCTATAGTCAGGCTGTCATGATCCATGCTAAATGCAATGGGGAGATTCCCAGCTATGTCCTACCTACTGACCTGACCAGTATGACCTGTACGGTCACTCCCTAACCAGTCTGATCTAGGTGGGATCTGTTCCAGGTGAGCCTCAAGTCAACTAACAACAGGTCTTAAGTTAGACTGGGCAGGTGAAGTCCTACTTGTGTAGTTGTTCTGCCGCATCTTCTGAGACAGCAATAAATAGCAGAAGAGGGGGATATATTTCATCGGATCCAGCATAGCACACTGGATTGCAGCCTCAGCATTGTTATGGCCCCATCCAGATTGAACTAGGTTTCTTTGAAATCCAGGGTATACCAAAGGGTATACTCACACATGCTATGTCTCACCATTGACCATGTTTGGTGGATTATGTTCTTGTGTTCTGGGCTCCTGCCTGACAACTTGTACTATCCCCTTACGACTCCAGTGTAATCTCTTGTCTGTGACCCATCCCAGCAACCCCACATTGCTTGGGCATAGAAATCACTGAGAGCACTCAGGCAAGGTATGCCTCCTACCTTGTCAAGCAGGAAGGATTGTGCACTAAATTAGGCACCACTTGACAGAGGAATAATTGGCTGTGGCACATGAGCGCTGATGTAACCAGGTTTAGGAAGCGTCTTTTTCAAATTGGCTGAGAATAGAGTCATGGGAAATGGAGCCATGGAGAATAGTGCTAAGAAACAAATCCTCTCCTACAGCCTGTGTGCACAAAGAGCTTTGATCCCCAACTGTTACTTGCTGAAAGGACACAGAGATCCCCCTAGCAAGGTCTTCTACTCTTCCTTAACTATCTGACACTGTGTTCTGGCAGGGGAAGGGTTTTGAGATGGCTATGCTTGACCCACCCTGCCCCAGGACAGCTTTAGTTGTAGTAATAGCTGTCTGTCTCTCAAGGGTTGCAAGCATGGGCTCTGATGGAATTTTTTTTTTTTTATTTTGAGCTGCCTATTCTTGAGAGAGCAGGGTTGATTAACTTTTCTTTGCTCTGCTTTGCTGGAGGAAAACCTGGGCTGCCTGCTTTCTGATGTGCTGCTTGTTAGTAGTTTACAGCCCTGTTCAGAATAGTGTGGGGTTAAGGAGTAAAACACTACAGGTGGTAGGATATCCGCAAACTGGTACAAGAAACTGGATCACTATTGCTCTATGCATGTAAAAATCTCCCGGCATATTGGCAGAACCCCAAATGGGCCCAAGACACCAGGAGTTAACTTTGGATAGCAAAGCTGGGACCATTGTCCTTCCTTGGCCAATGTGGCTCCAGCAAAATACACAGTCGCATGGAAAGAAGGGATGCTTTGAGGTGGGGACAGACACGGTTGGTTGCGTGGGCAGCTGACCTGCAAGATATCAGGGCTGGTTTGAATTTGGGAAGGAATAAAGAAATGGATGACCACACACATAGAGACTCACCCCACTATGCAGTGTGTATTGTTTCTCTTATTTTCTCCCTGGTGCTTCTCCAAAGGCCATTTTTTCCTTCCCCCCATGTTCAGAGGTTCCACACCTCCACACACTGCCCTGATGTCTTTCAGGCAAGCACGTAAAATGTAGCTATAGGAAGAAAACCCCAAGAAGCAAGTAAAAAGTCTTTGGATTATTCAGACATCACCACAGGACCAAAATTCACCTGTCTGCTGCTGAGTGCCTATAGAGTAGATGTGCTCTCTGGCACCAGTGATTTAATTATGAAACTGTGAACTCACAGGCATCAAATGGCCACCGCAGGGCTCTGCAGCAAAGTCACGTCTGCCAGGGACAGAGCAGCTCTGACTAGTAGAGATGATCATGTGTAATTGGCCTGAGTAGCAGTGCTTCACTGTGGTCTGATAGCAGGGAAAAGGGCTGGGACAAGTCTATGTGAAGCTTTACTAGTAAAACTAGTTGTTTTAAGGATCCCTCTGCCAGCAGTATGGGCAGGGTTCCCCAGGAAAGCACTCACTGGGACACAAGCTATTGCTAGGTGTACAACCCAAGGGACAAGACCCCCACTTCCTTCTCCAGCTGCTAGTTTTCCCTCAGAAACCTGTTTTGCTCTCCTGGATAGAAATAACTGTTGCACTCTAGGAGGTGTCTTGTTTGTGATGGCAATCATCCAAAGCCTACTGATACCAGAGGAATGTTTTGCACAAACTCAGAGGGATTTTAGATCAGATCCTAACCTTTGCAGCTACTTTTGTATTGCTTTCCTGCCAGGACTTACTGACCAGCCACCAAGCTCCTGAGAAAATCAGCATGAAGTGTCAGTCAGGGTTCAGTTCAAGTGACTGGTAAATATACCTCTCTGGAGATGAATGAGAGCTGGCGGGCCTGAAATGCAAATTACTTCAAACAAAGCTAGCCAGTGTCCACACTAGCTAGCTTTTAAATCATACAGTCGTCTTCAGGCATTAACACTTCAAACACCATCCAGGCCTTTGAAAAAGCAGTTCATTTATTAATGTTCCTGTTAATGCCCCTTCCGTACTCTGTTCACACGATTGCCTCATGGATTGGTCAGGCCATGGCTTCTCAATCCTACACAAGCACAGATGAAAAACAGTCCTGAAATGCTTTAGGGGACACAGCAGGTTCTGGTGGTGGGATGCAGAGGGCTGGAGTCTCTCAGACACTCTGCTAGGTATGTGCTCTCCAGTTTTGGGTAAGTCATGGCTCCTTCCTCTCTCTGTCAAGGCTGGGAGACAGCTCAGACACACATGCCTGCCCCTTGTTGGCTGTAGATACAACTGGCATGCTGTGGTTCTGGGACTGGCAGAGAGTTTCTAAATTCACAGTGCTCCCCTGCTAGTTCCTGCTCGCTGGCATGTGCCTAAAAGCCAGTAAAGGTCTTGGATCTGCCATGCTCTGGGGTGTTACCCTGTGTGACAAGAAACATTCTGGGCTGTAAGCTGGAGGTGCAGAGCTGCACTGAGATCTTTTCAAAAGTCTGTCTCTGGGTTCTGTGAACATAAGGGTATGCAGGGCCTGTGCCTTCAACTCAGATTCCACAGAGAGCAACTGACCTGCACATTCCCCTTGCTGGGTTTGGAGATCTCTGCTTTTTCTGATTGAAAAATGTTCTTTAGAGCAAAAGAACCCAACTGTGTTGTCTTTTTTCCTGCTCCATGGACAGACACAGTGCAAGCAGAGTAAGCATGAATTGCACCACACTTGCTGCTCACCAGCTGGCCAGGGGAGAACAGTGCTTGCTTCTGTCTGGGCTGCAGGGCTGGAAAGGTGAGGCTAGCAGTAGGAGTCAAGACAAATAGGAGCCTGTTTTTGATTTGCCATCTGACTCCTGCCAGCTCAGAGCACCCTGTCTGTAATCGTGACCTAAATTAAGCCCAAATGCCATCAGCAAGGCTGTTGCTTTCTCTCACAATGCAAGTGTTTCCAGGTACCTAGCCAGAGATTTATAATCCACCTCTAATTACATTCTTGTTTGTGTCTGCTGTCATGCTGGCTTGGTCTTTCTGTGGTTTGTTAAGTCCAAAAGCAGGCCTGGTCCTTTGTGCCTGCTGTCATGCTGGCTTGGTCTTTCTGTGGTTTGTTAAGTCCAAAAGCAGGCCTGGTCCTTTGTGCTCCCAGTCTGTATGCACAGACAGCAAGGGGCATCCATGGCTGACAGCTCAGCTGCTGGAGGAAACCCACTGTGCTGGGCTGTGAGTCTTTAGTAGCCCAAATATCATGGGAGACGTTTTGGCTTGTTAAATTCTTGACTGCGCAGGTCTGCTGTCCACGGTAGGTTCACTTGATAGAAATAGCTCTGGCAGCAGCCCAACAACAAGAACACTGCTTTTCTCTTAAATGTGAAAGGAGACAAAGGCTTGGTGTTCCCTGCCCAGCCACCTCCTGCCTTTTTGATGGCAGATGACCAGCACCTTTCTCTAGCTGAGCTTAGGTGCAGTGTTTTTGCTGTGAAGCTGAAGATTAGATCCTCGTAAACGAAGTCTGGAACTGATTACCAGTAATTATCATAGATTCTTCAGTCAGGGTGCTGGAAGGACCAAGATGGAATAACATGCCTTGTGACACCACACAGTGTTACATATAACAAGCCTTGCCCTGCTAGGGAGTGTGCTGGGCAAACCCTTTGTGAGAAGTCACTGTTGTGTCCCACAGGGCTTACACACAGAAAGTAAGCTTTTATTCTGAATTACAAAGCCTCTCCTCAGAAATACAGGAACAGTTTCTGAAGGAACCCAGCTGGGTGTATGCAAAACCATTGGCTTTACTAAGGAGAAAAACTGAGTCTTCACTTGTATGCCCCGTGCTGATTCCCTTCTGCCACTCTGTGCCAGGTGAGACCACTGTAGCAAGTGACTTAGACTCCCCAGGATTGCTATGGAGGAGAACCCTAGTCCGTATTCCTGGAAAAACAGTTCCAAATGTAATCTATGATCTATGCTGCCCTTCATTGGTCTGTTGTGTTTTCTCCCTGTGCTATGGTTGTGACATTGGGGCAGACAAGCCAGGCAAATGCTTTACACACATACGCGCTGAGCAAACCAGACATCCGGTATTTAGAAATAAACAGCGTAAAGAGATTTGGGAAATTCATTGTTCATGCCAAGACATTTAAGAGGCATCTTGGTTCAAGTAAAAGCCTCAACTCATTTCCATTTTAATTTTTTCCACTTTTTTTTAACTGTTGAGTTAAAGTTACTTCAAACCCAAATGGATCATTTCTGTTTCCAGTTGACAAAAATGAAGGTAATTTGTCCTCCACTTACATTTCAAGGTGCTAATTTTCACCTGAATATTTTCTCTGTCAATGAACAAGCATTTTACTGACGGCACAGTATTTTGTTAAGGTTTTTATCCATCCCTAGTAATTCACAGAAATTAAAGCTGGCAATTCTTCATCTTAAAAATATTGGGTTCAATTGCTGAGGATGAAAGACCCCCCTCCATTCTCTAATGCCTGGGTTAGCAGTGGTTGGAGGGAGACAGTGGCCATTCCAGAGAGGTAACAGACTCTACTGCTGTTTTCTGTCAGCATCACCAAGTGGCACTCAGAGGGCTAAAATCTAGACACCATAGTCTGTAGACTGGACACTATTGGTCTGCAGTCCAGTACATTTGGATCCAATCCAGACTTTGTTTGCTAATTTGCTTTAGGGTCAGCAGTCATTAAAGGCAGTGAGAATCTTGGAGTAAGACTCAGTTAGCTATCGCTAAACACAGGAGTATGAAACTGGTGAAACTGTTTCTTTTTAGCAATAAAGTATAGTTGTATAGTGCATCTGTCCTGAAATGTATGCTTAGTTGTGGGATTGTGGTTTGTCTTTGGTCATGCTGTATATTTTTGAAGAGGAATTGAGGCCAATGGTGTACACTTTGTCTCGTGTGTATTCTACATTTATATGGAATGGATTTGAGAAAACATGACATATTGGAAATAGATGGATGTGTTTTTCCATGCAGGTTGGCAGTTATTTTACCTGCTAGCAGCTTAAATAATGGAGGCTGGGTGATGACCAGGCATTAACACTTTCTGCTGCTCTGAGTGCTTTTCAGGAAGGGAGCAATTACTTAAAATTCTGCTCTCCAAGTAGGCAGGCTAGTATTCAGAATCTGACTCCTAGTTCAGATTCGTTTTGGTCACCTATTTTCATCCTGCAGATCATTTACAAACTTGCTCGTTACTGACCCAGTTTCTGCCACATTTGTACATACAGGCTCTCCTGCTCTGTTTGTAAATAGGGTTGGGTTTAATTCTTGGTCAACGACATGAGACTAGTCTAGGAAGTTCAGGTTCTGAGTGTGTCTGGTGTTTGTCAGGGAGAACTCGGGAAATGGCTGCTGTGCGTACTGGCATAGTTACATCAGGAACTGGAACCACTTACTCTTGTAGCCCTAAAGGATGTATCTGGCCTCTCAGGGAATGAGGAGAACCTCCATTGCCCCAACAGAGAGATGAGCTACAGCTGGGGCTAAGTGAAGAGGGACTCCTTTTCATCCACAACGGCCATAGGTCATTGGATGCTTTGAGAGGATTCAACTTGCTGAGAGCAGAGAAGTGCAGAATAACACAGATTTCCCCCCCGCAATTTCCTTGTTGAGATCTCCTGCCCTCTTCAGCCTTCTTCCAGGCTCCTGTGATACTGCTGGGATTCTGTTCTGGGAGGCAGAGGAAGAAAGTAATTTCCAGAAACTTGATACCTTCTTTTAAGAAGAGAGAAGTTGAATAGTAACACTAGAACCTCCAGTGCCCCAGCATGAGATTTTCATCGCAATCAAAGTAGGTCTTAGAGTCAGTGCACCTGCAGGAGGCTGGGGGGACACCATGGCAGCATCCTTTTTTGCATTTTGTCTTGTCATATCTTCTCAAAGATTCAGGCACCTCATTGCCCCGGAAATCTCCTACAATGTCAGTCTCTGGAGGCAGCAGTACTCTAGTACTATGTTTCATTGTACTGTTTGCACAGCTGCAAATGGCACAGGCAGGACATATGGCTTACTGCTTATCAGGCAATATTAACTTTATTGATTAGGCACATGATATGCTAGGAAAATATCTCCAAAAAAAACCAGCAGCGTAGGAGAGAAGCACGAAGTGGAGGTTGTATGAATCCTGGATTGGTACATTTGTTGCATGCAAGACGTACTGTTGAAAGAGGTGATGCTGACAGAGATGTCTGCAGTTCCCTGCATGCTTCCAGGATATTTGAGTTGAATTCTGCCAAGGAGGACTTTTCATCCTGCAAGCTTGGGCTCTTCTGTGGGGCTGTTGGCAGTTATTAAAACACAAAACCCTTCTTGCCTACAAATCCATGTGCTTGATCTTGCCAGCCCAAATCCTACAAGTAACAGGCACTTGTCCCCAGGGCAGCTTGCTCAAATAACCACAGCTCTACCGGAAAAAGGGCCGTTTGAGCCTCAGGGAATTGGGAGGAGAGGTTGAATTATTCCCAGCATCCAAAGACCAAGAGGTTTCTTCTTCTTCAGCAAATGTTTTCAGTTCCCACTTGGTGAATTATTGCTAGGGATTTTTTTCCCTTCAGTGTTTCCATGAATGTGGTTGAGGCTCTGATCCAGGAAATAGGGGGGAAAAAACCTCTGAAAAAATGTATCGCACCATTTCAAAACTCAAGTGGAATTAATTAAATCCAAATTTCAACAGTGTGTCCAAAGTTGAGCTGGGCTCAAGACACACTTCAGAAGGTTTGATTTCAAAACAATCCCTTTGCGCACATGCACATAATTTAGGGAGGTTTCTGTGTATCCAATACGAGGCAGGAACAGGGAGCTGCTGGGTACCTAAGCTTAGAGGGAAAAGGTAGTATTTGCAGGCCAGACTGAAGAAAACCTTTTTCTGACTGATTCAGTTTATCCTAATCCTCTGCTCAGCAAGCTGCAGATTGGAAAAAGAGTCAGGAAATAGTGTTGTGGAAAGGAGAGCCAAACTATTTGAAATGGAGATGCTGTGGCTGGTACACTCACAGTTCTGCTTACTGGAGAAGTAAAATAGCTAAGGGATGGTAGAGAAAGCATTCAGGACATCAGGCTTGGGCTGAAGCAAAACAGTTTGGCAATGAATGATGGGGGATGCAGGTCTTTTCCCAGCTCCACCACTGAAGTGGGGTTACCTTGGGGCTCTGAGTGTTCCCATCCCTCCATCTGTTAAATTAAGATAATGTAATTTACTGCCCCAGAGAAAACACGATGGATTTAGAAACCTAATGCTAGTAGGGTGGAGCTTTCTCAGATGTTTTTCAAAGCCTAAATGCCAAATTCTTTCTTCACTGAAAGTACGAAACATGTGTCCCAGCTAGCTGTTACACATGGGTCAATGAGGAGCAGAACTGGCTCTTTAATGTAATATTTAACAAATCCTTTCTGTCATGCCTGTTCCCTGTTTTTTCTCTCCTCGGGGAGTAAACCAGTATCTCTCATTTGCCTTTGCCTTGTAGTGGTGACCTGGGATAAAGTTGAGGGGAAGGTCTCCTACGTGAAAGATCAGTTGTGCCTCTTTCATCTTTGCAAATGGAGGGATTTTGCATTTAGAGCCTGGAAACAGAGGTGGTTCTACCTCATGTCTGCCAAGCAGCAACACATGTTGCCAATGTTTTTCCTGTGGATATTCTGCCTGGACAGGGATGCTGTGGGTGAAGTTTTTGATGTGGCTACAGAGACCAAAATGTCTCTTTTTCCTATGGAAGTTCAGGTGCACTCTGAGTTGATAAACTCTGTCACAGGAGAACTGAAGCATTTCTACCAGTCACTGTTTGAGAAGAGGGAAACAGTAGATCTGTGCTGTACAATGAGGTTTACAGACTTTAATTTCATCACTACAAGAACAGTTTTATCTGTAAATGTAAGTCATAGCTACACAGAGTGCATAGCAGCAGCTGTACTTTGAAATACTGTGAGGTTTATGGGATGGGGTTTACATGTTGCCCCAGCCCAGTCAGAATCCCAGAGTCATGCTTGAACCCTGGAGTCAAAGGAACTGAATTCAGGGCTCTGACAGGTCTGGGAATCTATCTTGTTGAACTCAATAGCAGCTAGACCTGCCAGTACAACAGTGGTATTGAAGGCTGAGATGAATGCATTTGTTCCAAAGACCTCCCAGCCAGGTGTTAACTCTGCTATATTGCATATGGCTTTCTTCAGGCACAGAGTTAACACCAAAACCTGAGCCGACAGATAATAAGGGCAGGCTAGCTGGGTCTGTGTGGCATTACCCATCCACCTTTCCCTGGCAGCTCCAATATTTGAAACACATTAACAGTGTGGTTCAGTAGAAGTTCAACCAATACAAGGGCCATGCAAACATTTCTCCCTGTGAGACAGCTACTGACAGCATGTTTGATGCTCCAAGACTTTGGTGGGTAATTAGCGTATCAGAAATTCATTTCCTCCTGCTTCCCTCTGCATTGCATCAGCAGTGTTGCAAGGTATGTTACGTGATACCACATGGCAGCAGCATGACCTGAAACAGCATGATGAAATTGCCTAGATGCTTTGCTTTCAAGCTGAAGAAATTCCCTTTCTTCCATCTCTTTTCTCTTATCAACAGCTCAGGGAGATTTGGCTTTGTTTTCATAGTGTGGACTTGCTGTGGGGTCCAGCTCCAGCAGACACCTTGGTACACTAACCTCACAGCACCTGGACCCAAACCCTGCCCAGACTGCGAGTCTTCTACTTCAGCCAGTGCCACCAGCCAGGTAAGAGGAAGCAGAGAGCTTTTGCCATGGTGGAGGAGCAGGGAAGGCTGTGCAGATTGCTGCCAGGGCCAACGAACTGGAATAAAACACTTGCTAGGCTTTTGTCTCACTTTTCTGTGTATCTCAGCAGCACTGAAAGGGCTCAACAACATCTAGAAAACCCCAAGCCTCTTGTCCACAGCCCCTCCACAGCTGTGCCTGCTGAGGGCACAGTTCAGCCCCTCATCCTTCCAAACCATGCTCTCCCATTCTCCCTCTTTCTTGCTTCTTCTCAAGAGCATTGCTTCCTTTCTCATCCTCAGAGGAAAGCACATGCTCGTATTACCTCAGGAGCAGATGCAATATCAGCTATTGCTTTCCCCATCGAGGCACCTCACATGGAGGGTGCTGTGTTCCCTGGTACCCTCCTATCCCTGCTTTCAGCTGGTACCTGCTGGGCTCTCCTACTTTACTGTTTGCTGAGGCCTCTCCTATTAGTTGGCCCATGTGTGTCCTCTATCACTTTGCCCATGCACCCTGCAACCTGTTTCCTTGCAGGTTTTTAATGTCTTTCAGAGGTAAAAAGGAAAGGGAGGAATTTATATTGGTATAAAAATACAATAGTTTCATCTTCCTGTTTGACTGCTCCTGGGATGCTTTCACATGTGGCAAACATACCCAGACAATTAATCTTGTGCACCCACTAGGTGTAACTATAAAACAATGCATGACAGATAAAGATGTATCTTCCCTCTCCAGTGTGCTGTGTTTGGGAGAATTTTTGGAATCCTGATTTTGCTGTGTCAGGGCCAGTTTCCCCACCTGGACCCCCAGGCATATTCTAATGGATATGATAAAAGTAGATGTATACATCTTATAAAAATTACATCTTAGGATCTTCTTTTTCCCTACTGTTCCTCTTTGGAGCAGGGAGGTAGCCAAAGTCAACAGAAACTCATAGACATGGAAGAAGGGTGGGAGAAAAATGGCTCACAGCACTCTTGTTCTAGCATGGCCAAAGCTGAAGCAGTTCAGGCCACGTGTCGCAGGGCGCAGGTGATGTGAGCAAGTAGGCAACAACCAGCCCATCTGAGAGTGCTCTCTACAGCAAGACTGCTAAACGGGGCCTGCTTCCCATGAGTGTCCTTGTGCTGGGGTGGAGCACTCTGAGAAACTCGTATAACAAGAGAACATGCTGCTGCTTCAAGTGTTGGGGGCGGGAAACCTCTAAGTAGAGGAGCAGTGACTGCTCCTTTATACGTGTCTCTTCTGGCTGGGCTGAAGTCTTCAGACTACTACTTCACTGCAGTTCTGGGATCTGGTTATCCAACTCAGACACCCCCTGTCCTCTCTGCCATTCTTTGTGCCTCTCGCATCTCTCTGCAATCTTCCCAGAATCTTTTATTTTTCAGCATTATAAGCACATATTCTTCTATCTAGGCTTGCTGTTTACATGGATGGGATTCAGCCTCTACGCAAAAGGCTCTACGGACATTAATCCCCAGGGGACTTTAAGAGCACATACTAGACAGTCACAATATGAAACTGAGCCTGCTGAGCGTGACAGCCTACGCTGGGTTAAGCTGCCTTATGCAAACTACATACCTGTGTTTCATAGGGTATATGAGCAGTGCAGGGGCTCTGGGCAAAGGGAGGGAGCAACATGATGGACTGGGGTTTCTTTAACATGTCTGTCCATATTGTAATTAAGTTGGTGCTCAGTGCAATCCAGGTATGTGTGTCATCCATCAGCAGCTGTACCTCACAGAGGCACGCTGATCTGGGGTCTTCCAGACCTACCTCTTTAGTACACAGCCAGTCTGAGAGAAAGGAGCTCAGCAGGCAGCAAGGATCCGGGCAACAGGCGCTTCTGCTGATGCAATAGGCAAACATTGTAGTAAATAACGTGTAGCTTTGTTATTGAGGTTGATCTTGTTGGGGGGGAGGGGGCACAAAAAGTGTTCTCTGTGATCATTTTTCTTGTAGAATATCAACACAGGATAAAATTGTGGCTCTGGCTTCGTTCTTCCTGCTCACTAGAGCTCCTTCATGCTGCTTCATGCCATGGCTTCAATCTGTTGCTGTTTGCCATGACAGCTGCATGTCCCCCGTTTCCTTCAGACTCATTTTGCACATGATAGGTGCTGGCAGTTCTTGGGCTTTTCTTGTCCCTCCCCTGGCCCCATCTCACTTTTACAAAACTAACTTTGCAGAAAATTGTGTTTAATTTAAAAGGGATGGTTTGGGCAAGATACCTGTTTGCTGGAAAGCAAAATCAGGGACATCTGGCATTCATTGACTTTTAAAGGCAGATAAATGAGACAATTAAAATGCAGATACAGAGGATTTCCAGCTACTTTGGGGGGGGATGTTATTTTAATAAATTGAACTCAGATAGATTTGTTCTATTTGCTCCTAGTCATAGCTCTGGATATAGTCTGGGCTGGGCCACTTGTTTAATTATATACCACTAACAAACCAGCTTTGCTTCGTAAAAGACACTTTTTTTTTTTTTCCCCCTCTGTTCATCTGTGTTTGTTTTCTCTGCACAGGACGGCTGCTTTAAGGCCTGAAGACACTTCTTGAGCCATCCCCTTAGTCACCAGTCTCCACGTTTCTGCCAGAAAAAGCTGTTGTATCACATCCAGAGCCAGGTATGTACACTGTACCTGGGGCAACTTGATCTGAGCACAGAAAAAAGCACTCGCCTCACCCCCAATTTCTCAGCTGATTTACAACAGGCGCTCCAGAGAATCATTTGGTCTGGTTATCTGGGCATATAGGTGGGAATGAGAGAGATGCTGCCCTTGAGCTGGCCTGGCCATGTGGTGCAGAGCAGCTGAGTGGTGCTCTGATGGCCTGGAGCTGTGAGGCAGCTCAAGCAACCCCATCTAATCAGTAGTTACAGAACAAAAGCCAGCCCTTTCTAACACTTCAAAACAGTAGAGCTTTATTTGAACTTGAAGAGAATAAATGAGTCTTTGGCATTATGTGGGGAGAGGAGACTCTGCTTCTAGCTGCCAGTAGTGCATACTTTCTAATTCAAGAAGGAGCAGCAAGGCAGATCCCATAGACAGCATCAGGCGTGAACCCAAAAAAATCCTGGCTTTCCTCATGGAGAGACTGAGAAGTTGGATCCTTTGAAACAGAGGCTACTTTATGAGTAGTCAGCAACCAGGCCACACACAAACTGGGTATGTGAGGGTAGCAGGGCACTGCTCTATTTCTTTTGCTGAGGGATCTCCAGGCAGGTCAGCCTGGGCCATACAAACCTCTGCCCCAGCAAGCAATAGATCACTCTGCAATGACTCCCTCATCTGTACACAACAGGTTTCATGTGAGCTGCCTCAAACTCCCCACATCCCCACTGCTGGCATTGGCAGGGTCCCTATGAGTGTGAAACTAGAATTTTATGCAGGGCAGAAGTATAACCCTCCCTGTGCTTCTCTCACTCCCCTGTTTGCCATTTCTGGCTGAATTCTCTGCTTCTGCTGGATCTTCCCCTGGGAGCTGATTGAAAGAGCCTTAATAGTTTAATCCAGATTGCCCTCCAGTTTTCTGGTGATGCAATTAATTGAAAGCAGGATTTTTACCTCTCTGTTCTGCTTAAACGTATCCCCTGGCCATCAGGCTCTCCTGCTATGAGATCTAAAAGTCACTGTGCAGGCAGCCAGAGGGCTGTATTAGCTGGACTTTCTAAGGGTACCCCAGTGTGGCAGTCCCAGCCTCAGTCTCTCGCAGTTGTGGGCTGTTGCAGTTTAGCATCAGGAATTTATCCTCCAGCATTGAAGGTTGCAGTAGCAAACTTAAACTTTTTTTTCCCCACAGTAATCTGCAGTGGGAGAGGCCACTAGTGCCTCCCCATGACGATTTTTTGTTAAGAATTTCTATGAATCTGCTCTCCTTGCCACAGAATTAATCATAATTAGAGATAGAAGACAAGCCTTTTCTAGAGAGAATGCACTGAAATAGAGTGAATCCCATGTAAAAATATTATGCCTGATACAGCCAAAGTAACCCTGAGACAAAACTTGAGCTGAGAAAATTCTGAGAGCTGGGTGAACTAGGCTGAATGGTGTGAGACTGGGATGAAGAGAGTGAGAGAGGCTGTGGCACAGTATACCTCAATTTACCCGTTTGACAGATGAGTAAGGACAAAGACTGGAGAGCTGTAGGGCTCCGATTCCTATTACATGTCAGAATTCGTTGTGAACAGGGTAAAGAGTGGTTTTAGGAATTTGGTTCTATTGCCACAAGCTCTGACTGACAGTGTCCTCCCACCCAAATGGCCCATGGAGGTAAGAGCAAACTGCGGCAAATACTTTGCTCATGGACTATGAGCCAAGGCTGAGTCCCAGTTTGACTGCTTTTCGTTATAAAAGGGAAGGCATGTTTTGGTTTTCCTGGGCTGTCTGCAGCACCTCTTAGTCCAGTCTGGGAGAGGTGCCAGCCCCTTCCACTGCCTTTCCCCACTGAGCTGAATAACTCTACTTCCTTCAACCTGTCTTGAGATCTCAAAATAGCATCCTCAGGTATGACATGACATATTCTGTTGCTCTGCTGCAGAGAGTCTCCTCTTTCTTTCTGCCTATCCCTGCTCCAATTTATACATAGCCCTTGGGACTGGTGTCCTTTGTCTTATTAGAGATGCCACAGGGACCTGGGTATAAGAGGAGGCAAATCTTGCTGGGAGCACTGGAGTCTGCTGTAGAGTGCTAATTCCCACAGCACTAGGATGCACCTTGGAGGGCTTCTAGGCACATCCTGGACTGGCTTAATTTCATTTAGCTACCAAACTTTCCTTGGCATTGGAACACAGCACATCCCATAGCTGGGTTTTACCTGAGCTGGGAGACCCCATCCTTTTAGTCCCCCCAAAAATGGTGAATTTGTGCAGACTGTAGAGCAGATGCAATCACAAACTTTCCTCTCTGTATAAATGCTGCCTTTTAGCAAAGTCAACCCCCTAAACTTTATTGCATTAGCCCATAGAAATGGTGCTTCCTTGGCTCCTGACTCCCCTCCAAGGCTCTGGCAGCCAGGCACCATCTCTGTTGCCAAGTTTAGCCTTGACATGCTGTATGATGGGGACAGGCTGCTCAGCACACAGCCAGAGATGGGCCTGATCTCATTCAGCTATTGAGAGTCCCTGCAGACACACTGGTTATGCCAATCCCCTTCCTACACAGCCCTCCATACAGACTCCTATTGCCCCTTTAGAACTTCCTCATCCTTTCATCCACGCCCTCTCCCTATAAGAAGAGGCAAAGCCATGTTTGCCCCATCCTTCCCTTCCAAAATGCTGTGTCTGGACTGCTGATGCCCAATAGACAAAGCTGAATGACCCCTTGAAGAGGCTGGCTGCTGGGTAAACAACCTGGCCCAGCCCACTGTAGAGCTCATTGGCCTCTTGCAGATTCTAAGAGTCATCTCCCCCTCCCTCCTTTGTGTTCCTGCCAAGTGAGCTCTGCTGCACTGAGTTCCTGATCTTTTCTGACATTAATTACCCTTTCCTGGCTTGGACTGCCCTGTTTGTGGCCAGGAAACCAAACTCGCTTGCGCCTGGAGGAATCAAAGCAAGTTCTGGAGTTAGGAGGGAAGAACGAGCGTCTGCTTCCTTGGATGGCTGACTGGAATAAGCAGGTGTCTCTGAGCCCTTTCTACCCTAGGGAGAGCTCCTAGAAGGCTTTGCCCATTGCAGCCTAGGCTGGATCAGGCCAAAGGCTGAGCACCTGGCTATGCCTGCTGAGTGGCTGAGAGTGAGGGTAATTGGCCAGCTTTGAATCTGTGCCCAGCATCTTCAGAAATGCACCAGACGCAGCACAAGCACAATTAGAAACAGTGGTATGAGTAATCCCTGGAGGCAGCCCATCTCCTTTCACATGTGCCTTTTCAGGCCACTAATTTCAAAGGTTTCTGCCTTTGTTTCACCTAGGTGCCCATGACCTCCCACCTGTCTGTCACCTCTGAACAGTCCTACCCCAGCAAGTGATATTGCTTCCAGCAGGGAAGTATGGGGTCCCCGCACCTCACGTCATGCAGCCTGTGGCAGTGTGAAAATCCAAGGATGGATGCTGCTCTAAAAGCACCACTGAAGACTTTCCTGGCACTTGCCACATGCCAAATGCTACCCACTTTCCCAGAGTGAGAGTGTTCCCATGAAGGCCAGCGCTTTGCTGGCAGAATTGAACACTCTGAGGCTCTGAGCCTCTGCTGAGGGAGTACAGTTTTGCTGCTGTGCTTTTGGAGGCTGCCAACAGCCTAAATCAGGAGAAAGAGGGTAAGTCAGAGAAGGGTAAACATGGACATGGCATTGTTCCCTGACACTCTTTTTACAGAGTCCTGAAGTTCCCATCACAAGCCCAGACGAAATCAGCAGCCCTTGAAGAGTTTAACTGGCAACTCCCCAGTTGTGAAGTCAAAATCCATATTAATTCCTATGCTTATAAACAGACAGAAAGGAAAATCCATACTTTCCTTGGAGAGAGCAGCAATGTGTCTTAAAAGGAGCATCTGTGTGTGGTTGCCACATCTTTAAGCCTGCATCCAATGTACAGGGACTCAAAAGGCAAAGTTATTTCTAAAATACAGCACCATCTAGTGCTCCATTGCAGCACCTCACGGCAGGCAGCCCATGTGTCCCCACATCAGCACCCCACGGCACTGGGGTTGCACTGCTCACTTTCCCTCCCCACTGTACGACTATCTGCCTTTTGGAGTGGGCTTTGATTTGGTTCGTGTGTCAGATGGCAGTGTGTTGTCTGAGGGCTGCCTGAACAAGTCTCTTGTGCCTCTGTGTACTTACAGTGTTCCAGCAGCCTCTTGCATAATTCATGGAGAAATTCTGTCAAGACTTCATCCAAACCCCAAATCATATGTGAAATGCAGCTGGAAACCATCTTTGCAGATTAGAACCATTGCAAATATCCCTTCCCCCTGCTCTGCCACACCTTGTATTCCTGTGTGTTAAATGCAGGCAAAATTTCTAGTTGTGCAGAAAACCTGGTGCTGAGTGACACAAATATAGCCAGTTATCCAAGCAGTGGCTCTATCCCTGGGCTCTGTAGAAGCATAGAAGTTGATGGACTATTGCTGAGGGTCCCTGAGGGCTAAGAAAGATAGTAACAGCAGGTTAAAGCTCACAATTTAAAGCCTTGAATTTGCACTGGAAAATAAATGTCAGGAGGGTCCCACTGATCTGAAGTATCTCTGAAATGGGGAATAAAATTGCTGCAACAGCTATTTACTAGGTGTAGAAATTGTTTCGCCAAGAGCAGAACTGGCTGATTATTAAGGAGTTAATTTCACCTACCTTGCCACCATCCCATCATAAAAAAACAGTCTGAAAAGGCTTGGCTTTTCCCATACACAAAATTCAAGATTTCAGATTAAGAACAAATCCTCTTCAAGTTCTATCCAGGATTCATGTACTTGGTTAAGCTGTGTAGCATGGTAGTAAGAGCTCCTGTAAATCGGACCAATCTTTAAATCAAAGCAACCTTATACTTCTCTCCCCTTCCAAACCCATGCGCTGTGAGGTGAAACCTTTGAGTTGTAGGAACATGGAAGGAGAAACTAGTAGGGCAGGAAATGCTTGCATGTGATTGACTCTTGCTGTATAAGCAGGTTTCCTCCTGCTTTTCCAGGGAGAAGGAATGTTGCATGAAGACAACATAGTCCAGCGGTTGCTTTGTCTGATGTAACTATGGGTGGTATTTGGGATGGAAAAAGTTGGTTCTATGGTAATCAATACCACAATGGGGGATGGTGCCTGAGGAAACCATTTCTTTCACAAGCAAGTGCATGATACCTTTTTCCACATCTATTTGACCACTTAACCCAAAGGAAAACATGTTGTTTCTCTGCACCAGGCTTTGTTATTTCCCCTTTCCAAGAGGATGAGGCCAATATCAGAGTGAAGGTGTGAGAATTTGGAAGCAGAACTGTTTACTGTGTGCAAAAGGGGACAGGTTCCTTGTGACACCAACAAAATCAAAACTACAAAGTTTATAGTTTGGGGCTAGCCTCAACGGCAGTAAAAATTAAATTGTCCCTTTAGATTCTTTTGTTTATTGAAACACAAAAGCCAGAAGTGTAGGAACTTGCTTTCCATGGCTCGCAGCAAAAGCAGGGTTGAAGGATTGGTATGAACTATTTCTCAGACACAGCTGTGCCTGAGACCCCAGCAGGTTCTCCTCTGAGACCCAGGCCACAGTCACAAGTGGTATGCAGCCTTGTAAATCCAGCTGGCCAAAGAACTTTGCTACTCAACCAGCAGGAAACATGTTTTGTAGGTACTATGGCATGTGCATATCTCTTTGGTCTTACCTCCACGTGTCAGATAAGCCTCTCTTCCTGAATTTTTGCACAAACAGGAGCTGCTGCCTCACACTGCAGCAGACTGGACTCTAGCCTCTCATAAATGCAGTGTCTGCCCAGCAATATCCTGCCCTGAAGGAGAGAAGTTGCTAGGCCCTGCCAAGTATCACACACCAAGAACATGTCCAGTGGAGACAAGCCCACACAGCAGCTTCCACGTGTGGGCATTCTCACTGAGTTCTTCCTACAGGCAGTCCGAATTCAGCTGTTCACACACAGAGAGTTGTGGTAAGCTAATATTCAAATAAAAAGCATTGGTAAGGCATACCTCTGTGTACCGCCCCTTAGCACTGTCTTGGCCTTTCCTGGGTCAGTGTGGGATTGTTCCCTGTGTTTGCTCCTAGAGGTTTTATTTCTACCTCTGCCAGCCTAATTATAATTGTCCTAGCTGAGAGTGCGTTCTATATCCTTCATTTGCTAGGCAACCAAACGTCCATACATTTCCATAGGGGTCTGTAAACATCCCATGGTACATTCTCCTAATTAGAAAACAATGTCTGTAGTTGTGTTTACATTGCTATGCTTATTAGGATGTAAAATGCTGGGCTGGTTTCGTGTTATGTGCAACCTGAGATTGTACATTTGTGTGCTGTTAGGGGGAGTTTTTAATTGGTTTTTAAGAGATGTATCTTGGGGGTTTCTTGGTTTCTGAATCAACACAGACAGAGGGTTTACAGCTAGCTATTGTATGAAATTACAGATCATATGTTCCCTGTGAACTTTCCCTAACTTTATTCAACTCCAAAAATGCAAGTTGAGTTAAAGAGGAAAAAACTGCACGGGTTCAGCAATGAGCCACCTCCTTGGGGGGCATTACTGTGATCAAGTGGTAAGTTTCAGGTCAGTTGGGCAGAGCTAGTAACATGTACCTTAAAAGTCAATGAATATCTGTAAAAAGGGCAGAGGTTTCCCACATTTCTGGGAAGATTCACAGTATTCTAGAAGCATAAAGAGGGAATCCATGAGTTCATAAGTTCTGATCTTCCATGTAATGCAGACTGTAGTAATCAAAATCAATTCCAGATCAATGTCTTTTGGACTGAATGTGTGTTTGAGAAAGGAGTCCAATCTTGCTTCAGAGGTTGCCAGTAGTGAAGAGTTGACTGCTACCTTAGTAAATTGTTCCAGTTGTTAGAAATTTTCACTTTACCGCTGCTCTAAATTCTCACTTCAACCCCCTGCCACCAAATCTCATTACACCTGTCTGCCAGAATGAAAAGCCTATGGTCAATTTTGTTCCCCATATTGCTGCTTCAACAGAATGCAAGGTCACTCAGTAACAATAATAAATTGCAGTATGGGATGCTTCTGCTTGAAACCCACTTTGTAACCTCCTAATTAAACTCACGGCTCTTGTCTGAACCTTTTCCAGTCTATCAACATACTGTGAATGGTGGGCCCAGGCACTGTATACTGCCAAATGCATCAGTACCAAATGCAAGGGTGGTGGAATTACGTTTTGTTATTGATGATGTTACACCACAGAATCCCAGAAATGTTGACTGGAATAACCTTTTTTGGAGACATGCTCACCACCTGATGCCTTACAGAGTAAGGCAGATCTTAACTCCCTTTGGCAGTCTGCACCTGGCTCCTTTATTAGCCACATTCATGAACAGCTGAAGGCTGCAGCATGGAGGATCAGCAGTACTACGAAGTCTCCAGGAGTCCCTGTTGTGCTAGTCACTAAGGGTGCAGACTTACAGTGGCATGCCTCTGCCCAGCTGCAGCAGAAAGAGTATTCAAGGGTTAGCATTCAATGCTAACCCTTAAGCAAATAGTGCATTGACCTCCCAGTTAACAGAGTGGCCCTTCTTGCTTATTTTATTCCCAGCACTTGAACTGCAGCACATTCCAGTTGGGTAAAAAGACTTTGCTGTTTGGGGCACGCTGGAGTCAGGTGGTGAGCATACCAACAGCCAGACAGGATACTGCGCTTCCTGTGAGAGTAAATACTGAAAGTCATGCAAAGCATCTTTCATTCTGGCTTGGCGGCAACAGCCAGTACAGCCTGGAAAGGAAGGGACTTCACAGAGACAGAGAGATTATTCTCTTCTGGCTTAGAAACTACCTGGCCTTTTAATCATATTTTAAAGCCTGTAGTTTTAAAAGCTGCTCTCTTTGTTGGCAAAACGTGCACCCGCAAACCCCCCATCTGCTGGGAGCTTGCAGTCTTACTTGGGGATCTGCTATGCAGGAATACCACCGTGTGTGGATGCTCTGCACCTCTGAAGTTTGTGCCTAAGACTACAGCACGGGATGACTGAAGGAGCTCTTGGACTTATCCCAAGTCTGTGTTCAAACACTAAACTAAGAGAGAAACATGCAACTAAGAAACAGTCCAGATTTGCCTTGAGTAATTGCACCTCTGGACAGTCTTTCTTAAGGGCTCTAAGCACTATTACCACCAGGAGAGTGACACTGGGTTTGTCTTGGGATGGTTTGTTTTATTTTTCAAAGAGGCAGTTCAAAAAGCCGTCAAGGGAATGTTTTAAAAGTTTCAGCAAGCTTCATACAGAGCAGAGTCAGAGCTCCTTTGGCAGAAACTCCCTGATCTATTAAGTCATCTTCAGAGTTCACAAGGACTAACCTGAAAAGCTAGATTCTTCCCCACAACTACATGGAAAGCATTTTCTAGACATTCAGAACGGTTTCCCATGCGGTGTGGTTGTTGACATACAGATGGACTGAAACAGATGCCAATGGCATCCTTATTGTTGCATTTTACAAGCTGCATCATTTGCAGTCTCAAGCCCAGAGTGAACTGCAGCCATTCCATGCCGTTTGCTGACGTCTCCAGGTGGTCATAGTGAGGATGAGCACAGGAAAGCCATCGGGATCACAGTAGCCAGCAGATTCTGCAACAGATGGTTCTAACCTTTCATCATAACATTCAGGTGTTGTATTTTATAATATTTGGGAGCCTCCCATTGGAGTGGGCTGGAAGGAAGTCGAACCCCATCTAGGCATGTTGGAGATGTGTTTCAACAAATCCTTTAATTTCCATAAACAAGTGCAGTTACAAATCCAGCCTTTACTCCTGTCTGTCTTTATTCCCCATCTGTAAAACAGAAATGGCAGCACAGTCTGGCTCATGGAGGTACCTGAGGAGAGAAATATCACCACCATGCAGGACTAGCTCAGTTAAAACAAGTCACAAGTGCAAATCAATACTAGTATCCACAGCCAGGTCCCAACAGGATTTTTCCATCACCTTGTGGAAGGAACTTTTCAGTTTTCTGACAAACAGTAAAAACGATATTATATTCTTTAAAAAGCTTGCCTTTCATACAGATATCCACAAAGTTTGTGATGTTAAAACAAATTTTCCCAAGCTGGTCTATTATATGTGTTTTCCTAATGGAGAACTCAGTATTTTCAATTTTACTTGCAAAACTGTATTTACATCAAACTTTGTTTTGATTTTATAGACTCTAGCACTACTTTTAGGGTTATGTTATCCATTGAGGCTTAAAGCCAGTGGAGTCATCTTGGTAAGTCAGACTTTATGGCTATTTTCATGCAATCTGATGTAACATCAGTCCAAGCTTTTGGAAGGAAATGGCTTTCAGGACCGCCAGTTGATTTGTGAAAAGATACTGCAAGGATATTCTCTCCCTATTGTGCATTTCTTCGCTAATAAAACTACAGAATAGTCTAATACTTCAATGTCTGGAAGGGTTTTAATATCTCTTCCTTCTTGTCTAGCAACATTTTAGTAAAAGAACCAGATATGATACCTTTTTAACAGAAAGGAAATGGCTTAAAATCACTGTGATATTTTTGGAGTGTTTCCAGCTATCTGTTGCTCTGTACTTCGACAATTGGCTTTATTTATTGTCCATGCAGTATTTTTAAAGTATTTTATTGCTTCTACAGTGTAAGCAGAGATCTTTGGAGAAAAGAAGGCTTGATGGGGATGTTTTGAGGGTTGTGCCCTGTGATGTGCTCTGACTACTGAGGTTTTCATCATAAATCCTTGTGATATAATCCCATTCCCTAGAAGTGTTCTTCTGCAGATTCCGAAGTGTTTTACCAACATCAGTTGTCTTCAGTATCCCAATAAGAAGTGTATTATCTGGCAGTTTCAGCATGGGAAAATGAGGTGCTGGAGGGAAGCTGACTTGCACGCAGTCTGTAAGGCATCAGTAATGAACACAGATTTCCCTGGAGTGATTCCTCCAGGAGGAAGCAATCACAAACGGGTTGGTCCTGGTATCTAAGATACCATTTTTCTTTTCTTTTGCAACATACTCTGTTTTCCAGGATCCTTCCACCTTTTTTCCCCAGGCAGCAGACTTGCAGTGATGGTCTCAACCTTCTCTACAGTACATCTGTAAGTTAGGACATTTGGCATGCACCCCTATGAAACATAAACAGCTGTAGCACATCTCTGCTCCCCACCCCCCGATCTCTTATCTTTGCAAGCCCCTCACTTTACAGATCTGACCATTCCTTGCAGGTTGTATCATTCTCCAACTTTGCCCTAATGTTTTCACTATGGTGCCTAAGCTGAACTGAAGATCTGGAGAAATTCGTAGTCCTATGTGAGTAGCTGTGCCAGTAACAATTAAGCCTGAGCTGGTTTTTGATATCTATTCAAAAAAGCAAAGCTGTTTTTCCTTCAGAATGTATCGCATTACTCCAAATAGCCACATCCTTTCAAAACATGCTCCTGTGCTGTTCATACTCTCCTCTGGAAACCACTGTGTTCAACTGCTATTTTTCATGATCATATGCAGTTATCTACTTGCCAGTTTCTACTTCTTGCTCACAGTTGCTGTCCTCTTCCACAGCAGGAAAGTGACCAGCAGCTTCATACCTCGTATACATCACCTGCAGGACAACCATGGAACCGTACAGAGGTAGGACAGCTGCTGTCCTGTCAGGAACATCTGCAGAGAACAGTCGCTCCTTCTCCAAGTAGACCCATCTATATCATTCTTGTGCAACAGATGACATGTTTAAGGATGTGGATCAAGGCTGAAGGGATTCCAAATTTATATCCCACCCTTTGCAAAAGGTACCCACAGGATCTTGGGTAAAGCATTGGATCTCCCTGTCACACTTTGCCTTGTGAAATGCAAGGAATGCTTCTGCCTTTAGTTCTTTCATCTGAAGGGACAGTAAGTAAACGCTTTAGTGCAAGTACTGTATGGAAGGGGACAGACAAGTCCCAGTTGTGTATGGGATTGGTATTACACTAGCATTTACTGAAAATGTAATCAGAAATGAGAGCCCTAAAAAGCCAAAAAACACACCTTTGAACTCCACTCTTCTCCTGTTGAGGGACAAATGAAGGAATGTAATCAAGTATTTGGTAGAAACAACAATAAATGCATGCTCAACAAGTTCTGAATCTTATTCACTTAATATCATGTTGAAAAAAAATTCTAAATATTGCAAAAACTCATGGACTGGAAGCTTGAAAACTTTCTTATAAATTACAGTGCTATTATAACACAGATTTATATTAATGTTTCTTTAGTGCTTCAAAAAACTACCTGTCCTGAAATGAAACATGTGAAATTAATCTATTCCAATTCCTTTTGCATTATTCTCTTTACAAGCTGGAGACCTAACTTATCTGTATCTGATGAAGTGCCAATAATGATAGTCTTTAAGCAAAAACTTACCCAAATTCCTGGCGTGGTTTAGTTTCAGGATAATCAAGTACAGATTTCCAGGGTGTTTCTGTAACTGATTTTGTATTTGGTGTATGTTTATAAGAGATTTCTGTCATATGAGAGAAGACAGGGTCATTCAGAGTTTGGCTTTGCACCTGAATTACTGGTGTTGGTATTTACTTCCTCATCATTTTCTTTCAGGTATTAACCTCTGTTAACAAGGACTGGGACATGACAAGCATTATACCTGGATAAAAGGACGTTACTGGGACATGGGTGTTCCCATGTCTTGGTTCTGGTAGAGGGGGAGGGTCTGGAATTAAACTGTATGTAGTGTGCATTAGGGTGTGCGTTAGTGTATGACAGTGTTATCTACTGCTACATTTGGGCCTCTTGCCCCTTTGCAGTTAAAGGATTTCCAGGCTCAGCACCACAGAAAGACTTGTCACAGCAGCCCTGCCAGGCAGGCATGTGTTTCCTGTCCACAAGGCACAGAGGAGACATGTCCATGTCAAGGCCAGAAATGTAAGTTCAGAATAGAGACTGGAACTCTTATGATTTCCATCCATATTATTGTATTGAAGCAGCCTCCAGCAATGTGAATCACAGTTCAGAACTATCCTCTGCAAACGCAGATCAAAAAGATTTTTATTGCCCAAAAAATACTTTCACTCCATGTGCAGCTTGAGAGAGGTTGGTGCACACCAGGTAGTATGGGAGAGAGGGAGATCATGTCCAGTGAGGAAATCTTATGGCCCATGCACCTTTGTGATACCACAGCTGGACAAGGATTTTGCTGTGCCATTCAGCCCTTCCCACAGTGGCCTGGATTCAGCACTTTGGCTGGGTGCTGTATATTACACGTCTTTGAGTGATTCTCAAACTCCTTGAAGTCTCCAGCTAAGCCAGCAGCAGCACAACTGTTTACACTTTTATCTGGCTGTTTTCTTTGGGGTCAATCTTAAAATGAAACTTGCCTTGAGAAGCAGAGAGTAATTTGGGAGCCTTTCTGGTTCTGCACGTACTGGAATGGGTACAATCATTCATATTTTGCCCAAAACTCAGTGAAATAGTTGAATATTTTCTAGACAGCTGCCATGTCTAATCACACTTATTTGTGTTTAAATATTGACGTATGGTTCCCATTTCTGGGAAGCCTTCATGCCATCTAATGGACACAACATTATTTTAAAATTGTGGACACAGGCAGAAACACTGCTTGACATTAGACTGATTCTGAAACAAGGTAACCCTATTTAGAGTTAATTATGACCCCTCGAGGGGAGCTGGCATAAGAAGCCCTGAGAATATTTAGAAAATTGGGATGTTAGTCCAAGAAACGTTTATTGGGCTTGAAATGAGCCCACATCTTTTTTCTTTTTTCTTTTCACTTTTTTTTTTCAGTTTGAGAGGAACAAGTATAATTGAATTGGCAAAGCGTTCTCTCTGACATTGATTTTTACAACAACTTTACCTTTTAGACAGAGTCTCACATGTTATTGATTTGAAAATTCATTGTGAATGTTTTAAGATATGGTTTCTGTCTGCTCTGGGGAAGAGAAAGAACAACATGCAAAATAGTACAGTGTAAAGTACAGGTCAGGAACAGAACAGTTCATGTGATGTTTTCCTGCTTTTAAACCCAACATTTGGCTATATGTGTTTCCAGAGTTTGTTGTTCCTATTGACTTATTTTTCTCTGCAACTCTGACAGTTATGACGGGGCACAAGCTACCCCTAGACTAATTTATGTCTGTGCCCATGCCCACACAGAACTCCGTTCTTCAGATGTCGGACAACTCTCTTAAGGGGGAAAAAATAGCAAGTCAACTTTGAAAAATATTCTCTTACTTTTGGTTTTAATTAGTGGTGCTCAATTACACAAAGGCATTATCATTGTATCAACAGAAAGACCCCCACTGACTCTTCTGAGGCCTGGAGTATCACCTTGCACCAGAGGAAACCAGTTTTATATGGCAGCGATCTTTCCCTAGAGACTGAGAGTACTCAGCTGTTAGAGATGGTTTTACACTTTGTCTCTCTTGAGTATTCATTGTCTGTGATGCCTTATTTCCCCTCTATGTTATTTTTCCAGGCAATGTTAAAATGGCACAGGACTGGATATAGAGCTGACATGTACATTGGAGAGATATTGTTTAGGTAGGCATTAGGATATGGCTTGCCTGAGTGCTATTCAGTAATTCCTGAATTTGAATCATTAATTTACTAAAATAACACTTTCTTATGCAGCAAATCACTTGTGACTCTACCCTTGTGATTGGGACCTCAGGGTGGACCAACTCAGAGACTCTGCAGCCTACTCAGGCCTTCCTAAGTAAAACAGCCTAGTCTCACGTTCTCATTGCCTCCCTATTCATTGTATTTGTGGTATTTCACAGCTATATTATCTTGTGGTGGCAATCAGGGAACAATGCAATCAGAAATGTGTCTTCGTGCATTGGTATGCACAGAGGTATGACCATATGAGACTATTTCTCTAATACAGAGCAAAAATTGACCAACACATGTGGATCCTGGAACTGAAGGGGACACCTGGGCTTGGAGAAATCCCTTCAGGCTGTATGTGTACAAAGGCAATGCCATGCAATCTCCAGGCCTCTCAGGGCCCACGTTGTATGGTGTTTTATACATACATCCCAAGTTTATTCACATTCTGGAAAGCTGCCTCAGGAATGTCTACAATCTGGCATGCAGCATATTACAGCCACATTGCTTAAAGCACCCTTCGGCCAGCAAATTCCACCCCATTCCTGTACAAAGATCCCTCTCTGTAGCTGCAGGCTCAGATGGAGCACAGCCTCCTGCAGTGCAGATGTTTGCTCACTCTATATCTTCATCCCAGCAAGAGTGGCATACAGGCAGGCTCTGCAGGTTGTTAATCTGTTGGGGTGTGGACCCCACCTGCATCATCTGCAGCAGCATCCTTTGCAATGGAGGAAAGACCCAGCTGATGGAGGACTCATCACAATCCTCCATGGGGATCCTTCCTTCCCTCTGCTCCTTAGGTTCACTTGGAAAATAGGTGACCTGTAGCCAGTACTCAAAGCTGAGGTGAAGCCAGGCCACATTTCCCAGGTGACTCTTTGTAAAGAGGAACTGGAGCACTGACCTGCCTCAGGTTGCGGTGTCCGTAGGAAGTACAGTGGAAAACAACAGATCATGGTCTGAGAAGTAACAGAGGAAAACTGAGCAATAAAGCCTCCCTATTTCACACATCTACCCAGATGCCCAGAATTAAAAAGGGGCTGCAGTGTGTTTTTAAGCTGAATAGTTCTCCTCATTAGGGACCAAGGTATTAATTGCCTCAGCAAAAAATTACATGTACTGCACCACATTGCTTGCAGAAGTTGCTGATGCCCAGAAGCAAAGATAATACTACATTCCCTCTATTCTCTAGTCTCTCCTCTGAGAATTCACGTCAGTAGCAACCCATTAGATCTCAACACAGTTTCCAAGAAATGTGGCTAAAACAGCATTTTTGGGGGGTAACAAAAATAAATGGGACTCAAAAGAAAAGCAATTTACCTAGGAAAATCTGAGAGCTCCAACCATCAGCATATCTCAGCTTGCTTGGGATTTTTTTATTTTTATTCTGCATTTTCTAAATGGCATGGATTCAGTTCCTGTAGATGGGCCGTGACGGTGCACATCTGGTTTTATGGTTAAGGAAATTGCTGATTGAATCGATACACTCAGCACAGCTGACTGGAGTAAATAAAAAAGGATTTGAAGGAAGCCTTGTTTTCCCCTAGATAGATGAGTCTACCTTCAGCGCTGTTGCAGTTGCCCTGGAGTCAGTGGAGTGACGCGAGGCAAGACGAGCGGTCAGTGTATTTCGTCATGAACTGAGCTTGCTTGTTCTTTGCCCATCATAACTTCAGTTTTGTGAGAATGTAGCTCTTAAAGAGCAGCAACCGTTTTCTGCCCGACTCACCACAGTCAGTAACAGAGAAAGCTGGCAGGCTGGGCCCTCTGCAGAAAAGTGGGACCGACCCACTGGGTAAATCATTTCCATCACTGGACTCCACAATCACTCCTGATGATTCTGCATGGAGCAGTTGTCAAACATGAGCTTCTTTGTTCTCAAAAGCCCACGGGAAAGGATGGGGTAAATGGTAGGAAAAAGTGGTGTGTCCAAAAGGGTAGCAGTGGGAGGTGTTGGGGGTTCAAACCTGGCAGTAAATTGTGCCTCAGTGTAAATGAACTGCAAAACTCCCGCGGAGCCCTGGGGTTTTGTAGGTCACAGGCTCATGTTTCTCTGCTCCAACCTTTTGGGCACAATACAACTGTAAAAATTCCCTGTGGGGACATGTGAAAAAAAGTTCCAATCAACTTTTGCAGTGATGGGGAAGCCAGAGAGTGGCACCTAAAGAGTTTGTGCGAATGCATGATGGACTTGACCTGTCAGGGTGATCCCCTGGGTGGGCAAAAGGCTACAAGCACCAGTTTACTGCTCTCTGTCTTTCTCTGGTATGTATGAGATTCCCACAGAGCAACTGGCTGGCTGTAACCTTTCCAGCAACGTGCATTTAAGCTGATAATTGAAGGTAAGACACAGACCTTTAAAAAAAATACCTGTTTTATTTGTTGTCTTTGTTCTCCTTGTGCAGACCATACAGAGAGTCTTTCAGGCCCCTGTTTTCTTTCAAAGCCTGTATCGATCACAGCTGTGAAGTTATCGTCCTAGGAGTGGTTTTTCCTAGGCAGTGGGAAAGTTATTTTCTTAGGCACCTCATTGTCACTTCATATTCTTGGGAACTACTTAAGAGCAAGATCTGTTAGCTTTATGACAAATCCCTTTATTTACATGGAGGGATGGCACTAAAACATTTCAGGAACAGCCTGCAAACAAAAATACTGGTGCAAAGTTTGCTCTGAGCCATCCTCAGCACTGTTTCTCTCCCAGCTCTTACCGCTGCAGCCTGGATCACTTCCTACAAACGCAATCTGCACCTCAAGTTTTAACTTCTCTCCTTGCTGCAGCCAGGTCACTGCCTTACAATAAAACCCAAGCAAAGACAAGGTAGGTGGATTTTTTACTAATGCCTAGTGGCTGTTGGTGCTCTGTGGCCCTAAACCAGCACAGCTGAGCCTCATTTAGCTAATTTGACCTCTCCAGAGAGGCCTGTTGAACAGTCTCTCATGGGTAATTCTAGTGGAAAGCTGTAGGTGTTCTCCACACCCAGGGAGGGTAGGGGCTTCCTTGTGTATAATTACACTCAACTTACAAAGAGCATGTGAAGAAATAGAGATACAACTTGGTTTGCACATGCAGTGATGTCTCTAGTTCCTGCCACAAAGAGCTTTTGGTTTACCCTTTGCTTAAAGTCTGTGTCACCTCAAGCCCTGTGGCAGCAGCCCAGCAAAGAAAGTATTACCTGCCCACTGGAGGTAGCTGTGCTCCACTCCAAGGGCTCAGGTCCCACAGGTGTGAAGCAAAGGTGTCAGTGGGAGCTGGGTTCCGGCATGGAAGGTACTTGACTGTGTGGTTTTTGTTTAAAAACTTGGGTTTGAAGGTGAGCTGCTTCTTAGGTGTTGCTTTTAAGGTCTACATTTAATAGCTGAAGTGCTTCTGAGTGTTTAGGGGGTGACAGAGACTGTCCAGCAGAAGAGGAACTGGTGCCCTGCAGCTGGCTCTGGTAGGAGTCCTGCTAGAACCTGTGTTTCTTGGTACCAATCAGACTGGACTTCCTTGTCTCAGCTCCACCAGCCCTAAAGACTGAACTTAACTAGACTCCATCTCTGCACTGTGAGAGGGCAAATCATGTTATCAAATGGCATTAAAAACTCCAGCAATAATGGACCTAAAAATTTTAAAAAATAAAGATGAGCCTGAGCAATGTGTTGCTGGTCCTTCTGAAGGATTGTGTGCAGTTTGTATGATATCTGAGAAAACATAAGACTGAGCTGATGTCATTTAGTAATACCTTTTTCTCTCCTAGAAGATACTTGGCTCTGGGAAGAGACATAGAGGAAATGTCTGACAGACTTGCACAACAGAGCAGCGCTTACTTGGTAAGTGAACTTAGCAGAGAGTGATGTGTGTCCTCATTGTGGCCAGTTCCGGGGAAGGTTAGTCTCTATTTGCTTCCTATGGCCTCTTTGCCACTGAGTTTGCTCTCTGCATTTGGCCCAGCATTAAGAAAATGTATCTGCTGTTAAAATTGTGCTTCTAAATGACTACCAAGAAAGGAGTTTTCCAAACTCTGCTAGTATTTCAGTGCGTGATCTGGAGTAAAACAGGCTGCCTCTCTGCATTTCAATTGATTACTCTTGAATAAAGTGGACTCTTAATGCTTGCCCACAGGGGCGTTAAAAAAATGCAAAATGTATTCGTAAATTAAAATGCTTGAATGAAAGGCTCTGGTATGTGTAATTGTAGACTATCACGTTAAGTAGGAAGGCAAAGTGTCAGGGGAGTTCCTGGCGTTACATGGAGCCTAGCTTGTCTCACTTAAATAGATTTAATAAGCTCTGCTAGAATTGAAGAAAGGTTGCATTTAAATGTATTTATTTGAATTTACATAAGCATACATCAAAAAGAAAATAATCCAGGCTCTTGGTTACTTCAGTATAGTTTTTGATAGTTAATACTTCATCCCTTCCAGCATATCATAAGATTCCTTTTCATGGTCTCAGCAGAACACAAGGAATTGAGCGAAAGGAGCTAAGCTTGTTACTCTGTGTCACTGTCTGGAGGTTCAAGGTAGAGCTCTGTCTGTGTTTCATTGGTTTTTCCATGTTCATGTGATGTCTGACACTCCAGTGCCCTTAGAAAGACAAATGACAAAGCCTAACAGAACAGAGATACCTTACTTGTCCTTAACTTTCAGAACTAAGCAGTGACCTTGATGAAGGTAGAGGAAACTGCTGCTTTGGGAATAGGTGATCATTCAGTGGTCAGTGCAGGGCTGACCAACGATCTTGCCCCTTTAATCTGCATTTTATGCTCTTGGTGTGAGTGAGAGTAGAAGACATGTGCTATGTACTCAAGGAGCTGAGAGTTATTAATGAGCAGGGGATGATGTGGGCTTCCTAGTGTCCCAGGGAAGCTGGGTGCCAAAGCAACCCTGGAGCACAGGTATCTGTATGATCACTGTACCCAACAACAGAAGATTCAGTCGAGCAGCCCTGTCCTAGTTGGGCTTTGGCTGCTGGCAAGTGGTGTGTTGCTAAGACTTGCCTGTTGGCCTGCCTTAATTAGGGCATTTGCCTCAGAAAGAGTCTCTTTCTCTCTCTTGGAAATTACCAGAGGCCAATAATTTAATCTTCCTGTGTCTCAGTTTCCCAGCTAATAAAATGGGGCTGCTCATCGTGCTCCCCTCTACTTACACAAGGCTTTATCCCTCCTGACAGCGAGCGTTATGTTCCAAGAACCAGCCCTTAACACGGCCAACTTGTACATCTTGGGTGACGTGGCCTCATCCGAAAAGCTAAGAAGAGCCCTTGGCAATCACAGTTGGAACTTAAAGGCCAGTCTGTGGTCAGAAACAAGAGCATGTTTTGTTAATACAAGCTACAGCCAACTCTGCCAGCTGTTTCCACACTTTAGCAAGTGTTTCCTACTCAAATAGGGAAAATGGTTGACAGGAACTGAACCAGATACAGCCATTCTAGCTAATGGTGAAGCGTTACACCCACAGAGAAGTTGAAAAAGATGCTAGATGTCTCCAATGCAGTATGTACCAAACTGCCAGATGTTTAGGATCCCTTAAGTCATCTAACAGGCCTTTTCAAGGCGATGTTACTCTTGAGTATCATGGCTCTCCTGAAAAAGCATTAAAGTGAACTAATTTTAGCTTTGAATTATGAGATTTTTCTCCAACAGAAGGTGTCCCTGAGGACATGAGGGTAGACTTTTATTTCCAAAATGTTGCCTTTGTATATTTTCAACGGATCATCTGGATGAAGTTCTAATGGCTGGTTAAGACCATCTGATTTATAGCAACAGCTGTTCACCTTTGTAGATGGGAAGATTCCTGGAGATACAAAACACATTTATGAACTTGATATTCCACACCAAGGGTCAGGTTTTCTTGCCTCATTTTTACACAGGTGTAAATCCAGATAAGCTCCTGTGAAGTCAATGAAATTGCTCCATGAAAGGCACGGAAATCAGAGTTGCAGGAAGTGGCAGATCAGTTATTTCTTTCTCCAGTAGGCTGAATTTTAGAACCCACAGAAATTGGAAGTGGTCAGGGTTAAGAAATGTACCTAAGCAGTGATAGGGTGTTCCTGCTGACTGATGGGGAGAAATGCTGATTTTTGCGTTACGGCTGGGAAGCCATTTCCTCACATGGCTGTAAAAGATGGCAATCAGAGAGCCCAAAATTAGGAAGTAGAAAAATGAAAGAATAATGAGAGGGGAGACACCTTTGGTGTCCTATTGTAGGTCTTTAATATTTTAATCCCTATATTTCAAAAGGTAGGGTTCCTACTGCTGAAACTTTCTGCAAAAAATTCTTTAATTTTCAGTATTGAAGTCTGGAAAAATAGTTGACCAGTCTCCACTTTAGGGTTAAAAAAAAATTAAAAGATGCTTTCAGCGTATTTTTTTCATCTTCAGCTCTTATTATTTTATTTACATTTTCCCCCCCCAAAAAAAAAAATCTTCAGAATTCTCCATGACATTTTCTTGTTTTGGTTGAGCAGATACTTTTTTTGATTTAAAAATAATAAATGTTTTACAAAAAGAAAAGTTAAGTGCCTCCAGATCCTACACAAGCTCCAACCCAAGCTCATCTTCTGGGACTTGCTTATGCTTTCTTAAGACAAAGTGTTGCTGGAGCAGTAGTATCCAAATGAACAATCAAGGCCGTATAACTTTATTATTACCAAATCTGCTGTATTTCACACATTCACACTCTCTTCACTTGCAGCTACTCAATCTACCTCTATGTTTTCCATAAAATACTCTTAGCGCTGAGCTGTTGATGCCAGCTCTGATCTAAAATTCTGTGATGATTAAGTGTCCTCCATACTCTACTAAATGGAATAAATAACATTATTAATTCAGTATGCAATTGTCTGGCTTCGGAACTTAATATTTAATATAATGTTATGGAGCTTTATTTCCAGCTACTGGATGCCTTCCCTTAATTTGCCTCTTCAGTCATCAGCCTGCAATAGCTTTGCTTGAAATGTTGTTCCACCTGAAGCGCAGAGAGGAAATTCCCCACTAAAACTGAGCCAGAGAATAGACACGAGCAACCGTTTGTGTTCCCCAGGGAGGCTCACAGGGCTCCAGACCATGTTAAGAGTACAGGTGTGGACCATGCTGGTGTCATAACTGTGGTAACTCAGGCTTGTTCCTGAGTCCATGTAAAGTTTTGTCGCTCATTCAACTTATGGTGGCCATGTGGTCCTAAGTTTCTTGAGAAACAAAGACAGAAGGTACCTGAACTCCACCAACATTAAAGTAAACTCCCAGAGGATCTGCTAGAGGTATGCTGTTGCTTTGGGTGGATATCTTTCTGGCACAGTTATAACATGCAATCAAAAAGTAGTGTTAAATCAGAGACCTGGGATTCTTCACAAATGAAAATCAATGCGATGAACTCACCCTGGTATCTTTTAAGCAGCCTGGATTCAAAGCGAATTGTTCAGCACTGGCTGCTGTGTGCCAAAACCTGCAGCTTTATTCATCTAAAATATTCCAGCATAAGAAAAGGTGATTCAGGATTATTATCTGCTTTGTCTGGTTTAGATCTTAAACTCCTGAGGACTGGTGCTGCCTTGCAGTGCCTGACACTGGGCCTTACTGTTGATCCAACCCATTCAGTGCAGTGGTAACAAAAATGAGCTCTTTACAGTAGTTTTGTCTTGTTCTGTAGGCCTGGACAATAGGCAATCCTCTTGTGTAAGGTTTCAGAGCTTTGGCTCACAAAGCACCTGATGATGGATTTTTATAGCCAATTTTACTGCTGGTGAGTTTCTGTTAGCAGAGAAATAATCTGAATCCGTGTATATGTGAAAAACACAGTTTACATCAGCTGGCATATTTGTGCTGGAACTTCTTATACAACCTAGAGATAGAAACAGGATGATTTGTATGATCTCCCTGGCCAGTCACAACTGTTTAATTGGAAAGGTTCAAAATTCCATCTAAAATCAGAGTGTGAAAGGTTTTTAAAAATGATAGGAAGTTATTTTCAGAGTTGACCTGGATTTGCACAGAACTAGTAATGCAAAGGCAAAAAACAGCTGGAGGTGTAAGTGGGAAGAGAACAGAGAAGGCTTCTCACGGGGATATTTTTTTTTCTTGAAAACAGGAGGGGAATGAGATATTGTTGCTTCAAATATCTGATGAACAAAGAAGGAAAGCATGAACTTGGGAGCTGGCAAGGCAGCCAGGTCAAGTGTCTGCCAGCATTAGTATGAGCCAAACCACTGGGCCTACTGCAGAAAAGGATGTTGCCACTGGTTATCCTGGGACCAGGCTGTGACATATGTGAACTCTCATGTGTCAAAACGTGACTGAACTGCTTTTTTCTTTTGGACACCCATGTCTTTGCTCTTAATGCAAATTTGTTCTTAACATGGTTCCACTGGAGCTTTATTCTTTGACAAGTGTATTTTAAGTGTCCTAGGTAAGGTTCTTCACGCAGAGAAAGGAAATCTGAGATGTGTCATTCTTCCATATTGCCTTATATATGTGCTAGAAAATATTAGAAATTAGGCAGTTTGGCAGCAGGAGTCTCGTCAAACCTGAACTCACAAAAAATCTGTAGCTTCAGTAGGATTGTTTATGGAAGATTTCTGATCAGAATATATAAGGCTACTTCAGTCTAGCCATTGATTTTAATTCAGAAACACAGGGAAGTTGCAAGGAAAACTTACATGCCATTTCCTTGAAAGGCCTTTTTCCTTTCTGCCTCAGGACAGGCATGCAATATCTTGCCCTGGGGTTACACAAATGCTTGCACTGAATGTATTAGAAGAATGTGTTTTACTTTTTTCCCCCCCTATCATAACAAAATGCACGTTCACAGACACATCCTTTCCATAAAGTGAAATGGTTCTTGGAAAACCGTTATGTTTCTAGTTGTGCCAGAAGCTCTATTTTCCACTGCTGTATCACAATATATCTTAACAGCATCATTCTCTCAGAAGTAGTTTTGCATTGCTGGTCTCTAAAACTCCCAAGAAAACCTACTCTGCAGCCAGGACTAAAAGGTACAGAAATCCATCAGATTTCAATCCAGGGCATACCTGGGAAATGTAACCATGATGTAGCATTGCTTGTGCATGACTTGTTCCTTGTAGCAGCTATATTGGGCTCTGGAAAAAATAGCACCCATCATTACTGCCAGCTTTCCACTACTCTTCTCATGTGCCCCTCTCCACTGCTGTCTGCATTTATAGTCCCAAAATGAATCCAGGGCCAGAATTGTTCCAATGTGTGTGTGTATTGCTTTGTATGGGAGATGGTAGAATACTGCCACAATTTTCCCAAGTATTGCGAGCTTTCCAACAAGTTCTGCCTGGTCACTGTAGCGAGGTCAAAGCATTGGCAAAAACAAACTTGAAGATGTCTTGTGCCGTTTCTCAATGAGTGTGGTTGGTTGGTTGTTGTCAAAGCATCAGCACTTCCTGCAGAATGGAAACAACAAGGTTTTGTCTAGGAAACATCAAAATGCCATTTCATTTTGGCCTTTGTGAAACCTTTTGAAGTCTTCCAGCTAAAAAACAGAAAGCTCCCCAGGCTTGAGTATGTGTTTTTGTTGGTACTTCACAACTGCCGAGGGCTAAAAAATACAAGAAAGTCCTGGGATCTGTGCTAGGAAGATGCAATAGTATAAGAACTCATGTTGCTTTGAGCCCTCCCCTACTATTCTCCAAAAGAAGCTTGATGGCAGATTTGTCATCCCAGCCACAAATGAGAAAATGTGGTGCTTCCATTGCCTGTACGTTATAGCAGCTTTACTGTAGTTGGTCAGGTTAGTTCATCTTCGCCCTGACTTTTTTTTTAATGCTCCCTGGTATATTTCCTTCTCAGAGGGAAAACCACCTGTTTTCCCAGCGTGCCACTATGTCTACATTTAAAAGAGGGAACATTGTATGAAGTCCTGCTCCTGTTCTCAACTGCCTCCCTGTATCAGGATGCCAATTTAGCCATGTCCCAACCAACTCGTGTCTGCTGTAGGTGCAGAAACTAAAAGAAAGTCCCTAGAGTGGCAATTGGTGAGAGCTCTTCTACCCTTAGGGTTGCACTGTATTGCATTTGTACACTGCTTTTGTCAGCAGTCATGGTAATCTCCACTGAAAGCTGAGCAAGCAAAAATCCCAGGCCAGCTGGGATGAAGGAACATTTTGTACCTGCAAGACTAAATGGGAGGGAGGGAAGCACAGGATGAACTGGAACTAAGATTGTGCTTTAAAGACTTTCTCATGTAATAAAAGCTTTCAGGCCTACTTGGGGGGCAGGATGCTGCACCACTAGATTTGCTCCTAGTACATTCTGGCTTGGTCCTTTTGAAGGACAGCAAGAAGAAGTTACTTTTGGTCTGTCTAAAAGCATCTCTAGGACACATGGGGCTCTTTAACTCCATGCAAGCAGCTTTTCTGAAGTTTGATGCTGAACAGTCTGTGCATGTGACAAGGCAATTACATTGGCCTGTGGCACTACTGTGTTCCTAGGCCATCTTATGAGCCACAGGAATGAAAAGCTCTGTGCCACGCAGGTCACTGAAGTCCAGTTGGTTGTGTCAGCCTCCTATCTTAAATAACAGGAAGAACAGATGACGTTCCAGTGGAAACTTCTTTACGAGGAAATACTGCAGATTCCAGATGTTTGGGATTTTTCTGCATATTTGTAAAGTTAAAATGTTCCTTTATAACTTGATCAGCGTAATTATCAGTACTAGGGTTTTGCTTTTAAACTGTATTTGAATTTTTGTGAATGCTGTGTGATTCATGTGCTAGTTGGTCACTCTCTACACCAGAGCCCAGAAGCCCTTGCCAGTGACAGGAGACAATGAACTTCCAACAAGTCAATCTCACAATATGTTGGTAAAGGTTTAAGTGATTTGTGTACTACTATTAACCAAGTGTCAGAGCCAATATTTCTCTTCCCTCTGCCCTCCATTTGAATCATAGCCTATACCAGTGAAAAACTTGACTGTTTTGTCCCTGAGCTGACTGGGAAAAAGGGTTTGTGTATATGTTTGCTAATTGGGGAAAGGTGTTTTATGTGGCTCCCTGGACCTGCTGTTCTTATTACATGGATTACTCCTCTGTAGATTTGAGAGTGTCCTATGAGCAATGAGTCATAACACACACAAGGCTTCCCTGGGGAGTCAGATGCAGACAGCCTTATCCAGAGCATCAGCTGTGCTTTCCTTCTCTTTCGATAGTCAGAGCAGAGGCCCAAGAGCCTATTCTGCATCCCTGCAAGGAAGGAGCTTTGCCTTCTATCAGCTACCTAAAGACATGTCTGGTTTTCCATTTATTCTGATGACATCTCATTTCCTTCTGCAGACCCCACCTATTTCTGCTTAAAAAAAAATATCACTGGTACTCCACTGCATGACCTAAAGATCTACTGTCCATTTCAGAAGATACTGCTCTTCTCCTTTGCCTGTCTACGGTACCAACATCCACCTTCTACATTTGGTTGCTTTGGTGGTCTTTCAGTGGCACATAGCGCAGAGTCTGAGGGGGTGGAGACATCTGAGCAGCATCAGAACTCAGATATCTTTTCCTTTGGTTTAGCACACCTGCCAGCATACAGTAGCCAGACATGATTTCTCCCTGCACACAGACCCATAGCATTATCACAAATATGTTAGTAAATCTCATTCCTTGCACACCATTTCAAAAGTGTCCTTACTGGTATGGGAAATTGGCCTTGCATGTGTCCAGAAGGGGATGGTTGAGGCCTGATTGCCCATTCAGCCCTTAGCTTTGCCCATTTGTGCTGGTTTCTGATGCCCAGTTCCCACTCCCCCTGTGCCCTTCTCTTGGGCTGGAGGGGACAGTAGGAC
Organism: Phalacrocorax aristotelis; assembly: GCF_949628215.1. Lineage (NCBI taxonomy): Eukaryota > Metazoa > Chordata > Aves > Suliformes > Phalacrocoracidae > Phalacrocorax > Phalacrocorax aristotelis. Next base: position 10,604,169 of record NC_134290.1, on the reverse strand, counting down.
CAGGAGAAACTAGTTCCTTTGAGGGGGTGATGGGACAGGACAGGGCTGGAGTGCAAAATTTAACAACTCACAACCCCCTGACCGGCAGTACTGTGTTCAGGAAGACTTCTCTCTCCACAGGGGCTGGTCTGCTCTCTTTATCCACCCTCTGACATGATCCTATATCCAGGCTTTTAAGAAGAAAAAAGAAACAGAACTGAAAGCTGCTATTTTTAAACTCTGCCTTTGGCTCTCTTTGCAGCACTCTGCTTTCCTCCCTGTGATTCAAACAGTGTTCTTTTGAGAACTAGGCACCAGGGCCCTGCGGTTTCCTGGTACTTGGAACATAAAAATCTCCTAATTCTTCTCTCACAGCAAGCTTCAGAGGCTGGGGAGTGATTGATATTTTCTATCGCTTCATTAATAGTCACGGCACAGTAGTTTCCTAATCTGTTTTTGCACCGCTTTTTATTTTGAATAATTTGTCTTCCAAATTTTCACAGCCCTCCATGTCACAAAACGAATGCTGTTTGTTCCCCTCTTGCCTTTTAACCAGTGGGTTGCGATGTTCAGGAGCCGATCAGGCAGAGCTGTCTGAGATCTTGGAAGCCAGGGGACCTGCCTCAAGGAGCTTCCTCATGTTTGTTTTAACAAGCTTGGCAGATATACTGGAGATATGTCTGAGTGATTTATTGCTGGGATAAATTGGGAGTAACTACTGCAAGGGAAAGTCTCCTCCTATTACTCTGGCACCCATCGTGTAAGAGTTGCAATGCTGTCTGCAAGTGCAAAAGATAAAAGATAAGCCACGCCCCGGAGAATCTGCAATCTGTGCAGCCAAAGTGGAAGAGAATCGAAGGCAGAAGGTACTTGAGTCTCAGGTACCACTGCCGCAGGCATTGATCACTGGTAGAGACCATCTCTACCTACCCCTGTATGGTGCTGCCCTAGTCCAGCCCCACCACTAAATTAGGGATGCTGGCTGCATGTGGATGTTGTGGGTGGGTCTGGAAGATGCCCTAGATCCTGAGGGAAGAGTGGGGCATTAAAGTCTAGTTCACTTCTCTGCAAGGAACGTCTGTTGAGAGAACTGATGATGGCCGTGCTCAGAGCTACTCAGCAATTTGGACCATATCACAGACCTCTCTGCACCACTGCTTCAGGCCCTGCTGTTTGTTCCTTTTGGTTCATGTGGTCTTTAAGCAGCATTTTCCAGTCTTGTATGTAAAATGAATTTGTCTCAGCTGGTAACCCACAGTGGTAATTCCCCTGCAGGCTGAGGGCTCTGTCTTACTTGCATGTGTATCAAGTGGATAGCACTCAATATGTGTATTTGTGCACTTCATACAGATAAATAGTGTACCACAACTGCAGACCTCTCAGTGTGGAGAGTATATGTGGCTGTGGGTTGGTAGTCTGCAATGGCCCAACTAAAGTGAAATCTGGGGCCTTTTGGCAAAGGAGAACTTCAGCCTTTTTCCTGAGAGCCTCTGCTCACTGCCATCACTGTGCACAGTGAGAAAGCCTGTGCCGCAGTCCATTTTCCCAGCTTCGTGTCCACCCTTGGTGCTCCCCTTCTCCAAATCAGACCTGCTTCAGCGTCCTCTGTGACTAAGACAACCCGCCTCTCCCATGGAGAAGAGGCACAGGACTGATCTACTTGGCAACCAGCGTGGAGAATCTGTAATGTCTCAGCTGTTTCTCCATGCCCCATACACACCTTCACCTATCAATTCTAGTCCAGGAAATTATAAGTTTAAATGCTGGATATGAGACCTATTTCTGGTGGTGAATGAGGTATTTGGGGCACAGGAACTAAGAAAATCCCTGGCAGAGAAACAGGGCCAGGGGAAACCTGGAATGTCTCCTTCTGGCCATGCCCTTCCCCACCACATCCTCAGGGATAAAGCTATCCCAGATAAAGGTAGAAAATGCAGTGGGACACATTTACCAAGGGGCTTGGGCATGAGCACATGCAATGGGGGGAAAACGAGGACAAGGGCTTAGCTGTTGTGAGGCAACTCCTTGCTACCGCGCTGTTCAAGCTATGTCTCCTCATTGCCTTGTAAACACCTGGAACTTTTACCTGTAAATGAGCTGACTGTCCCAGGTTAAACAACTCGCTGTGCAGCTGGGACTCTCTGGCATGCCTGCAATAATCCTGAACTCGCTGTAAATTGCTTTTTCATTCAACCCAACTTGGAAAAAAGCAGACAGGCTGTAGTCTAAACACCCCAAGAGTCTGTATTTGCTTTGTTCCTTATGTGTTCCAGCACACTCTGCTCCCCGGTGATTTAAAACAATGTGTCTTTGTGCTTATCTCCTGGGTTTGGCAAGGCAGTTTTTACCTCTTAGTTTTTGTCTCAACAGGAGAAATTGCTGTCTAACTGATCCTTTGTGGACTTCCGACCAAAACCATCCAGTGCAGCATATGGTAAGTCATTCAACGTTTTATAAACTCAGACCCTCAACTATAGCTATTTATGGGTGGAAACTGGAACATCAACAGTTTCTTTTTGGTTACAAGGGTAATGAATTCTGGCTTATGTTATTATGACATCTCAGTTTGGGTTTCTCCAGCCCTTCCTTAGATTATAATGCCTTTGACTTTACATTTGTTGCTTCTGGTGCCTTCCACGGCAGCTTAGCACTGTGGTGTGTCAGCGAGGGAAGAATCTCAGCCACACTACCCTTGCTCCAAAAAACACAGGCCCTTATTACTTATGTTAAAGGAGAAGGTTTGTGCCCCGATGTTACACGTGGCAACAGTGTATGAGGACGTGGCTTTGGATGATCCTATCTATTACTGCACTGATGTACCCATTCTTAGTCATGTCATCCTCTGAAGAAAAAAAAGGGATGAAAGAGTAGATAAATGAACATGGCTTGTGGGATGGCTTTGTTTAAGTTCTCTTCACTCTAGCCATCAGCAGTTGACTGATGCCTGCAGTGAGGAATAGTTGGGACTTACTGCAAGCTCAGCAAGTGAGGGATACACTGTACAGTGCTGGAGAGAAACTGCTGGCAACCTCCATGCTAGTGCAGAGAGCAGGACTGGTTTTGCTATACCAGGATATTTCTATCACTGCAGTTACGCATCTTTCAGCCTGTGATGTTGTTCTGTGCTATGTGGCTGTACCACCACTTTTGATACTGGTGTGCCCTAATTCCAGCACAGGTTTAGGAGGTAAAACTTTCATAGTTGTTTGGATCATATTAATTTTCTCTGTGTATCTACTTCTGGTATCTCAAAATGGTTGTCATGCATTGTAGGGATCACTTGGAAACTGGGTTGACTCTCTGAAAGGTGAAACGGTATCTGCTTGGGAGACTGACCCACCTTCTTCCCTGAGGAAGTGCTTCCAGGCCACTTTTGGGAGAAGGTGTCTGGGTTTGCACTCCCATTAACAAAGGAGGTCCCCAGCCTGTTGGACTCTTCATCCAGCACCTCCTGCTAGCACTTCATGGACCATGCATGTTATGCAAATGTTTTTTATTACTTCCAGACATGAGCTTTTCTTGAGTTTCCTTTGTGGTTAGTGCAGCCTGTCTGTAGTTTAAAAAAACAGTTCAGCTCTCTTGCTTTTGGTGTTTTGTGTAGTGCTACACTCAGCTGACCATTGTAAATGTGTTGCTCTTGCTTTGCACCTAATTTTTCCAAAGTCTGGGGCTTTGGAGTCTCTTAGTTGTTCCAAGATGCACCTACTTTCTCAAGAATCTTTATTTTGGGTGCAGGGAGAAAGAGTGAATATGAGAGATTCAAGGGAAATGAGTAAGATGGAGCAGAACAGTCTATACAAGTAGCACTATGGCTTGGAGCTCTCCTCCTGACTTCAAGGGTTACCTGCTGCAAGGAGACACAAGGAACTCTGGACCAGGTGAAGTGAGGAGGGCTCATTTCCAAGGAGACCTGATGCATTATGCTGCACTAAAAATCCATCCAAATACCAGTCCAACAGCCATCTCTCCAAATTCTTCCTTGCCACAGCCAAGAACATATCTAGAGGGACATGTTCAAATGCAGCTGTTCTGCCTGATAGTTTTCCTTGTTTTGACACAGCTTCTTGCAGGAATAACTCTAAGGAATGGATTGCTCTTCACCCCAGGTTTTCTTATACAGTGAGGAGCTATAAGGAACTAACAGTTCCTTACACTACCATTACACCTTGCAATGGGCTGGAGAAGTCAGGGCAAGCCCAGGAGGAGTGCAAAGACAAAAGCAAGAAAGACAGACCCTTACTCCTAGTCCAACTTTCAACATTGTTGTTTCCAGCGTAGCATTATGGGTGCATCTGTGTGAAGTATGATGGCAAAAGCCATGTGGCTTAAAGTGTGCAGCCCAAACCCAAGAATTATCATCTTCAATAAATCTGCCAGTAAAAAAAAAACAACCTGCCCCACTCTTTTTTTTCTTTTTCTTTTTGTTTTGTTAAAGGTCAAAATGTGCCGGGACAGCATTTAGCCTTATATATTGACATACTAACACCAAACATGATCTGTCTCTTAAAAGCAGAGTGTGGACTTATTAGAGACAAAACAAGACTCGGACATTGGCAAGGAAGCACTCTCCATGCCTGACTGAGCTAACATTTCCTAATTGCAACCAGAGAGCTTACTCTGTGTAAGAGTTTAAAAACATTACTTTTTTTTCCAAATCATAGTGGTTTGCCCCTGTGAAAGCTATTTCCCTCATTGTTCATTCTTCAGAATAATTACCAAGTAGCAGCATTTAAAATTTCTCTTTGCTTCCTCTTTTTTCTTTTTTCTTTTTTCATCTTTTTGATGTGTGTCACAATTTCAGCTCTGTAGCCATCCTGCTCTTGGGTTAACCAAGCAGAGAAGGTCAGAACCCTGCGATGCTCAGAGCTGGGCCAGGGAAAGGGGGTTACCTTGGCATGGAGTTGCCTTTAATCCATGGCCTTCATCTTTTCTGTTAGTCTCTGGGCTTTGACTCCCACAGCCAAGGAAATGTGTACTGGAGTCCAGATTTAGTGTTTTGCACTTGGGACAAAACCCTTCCCTCTAACATTCCTGCATTTCTGAGTTCTGCCTAGTAGCAGAATTAGAATGAGCAAAATACCACAGGAAAGATGATGCTGAAAGAAGTATTTATTAACTGTCTTACCAGATGCAGAATGGTAGAAAGCATATACCCCCCAGATACATCTAGCTAAATTTAAATGAAGGTCATGAATCTGCAGAGGTCCAGCACAGCTTTTCTGACTACGTGCCCAATAGATGTGCTCTTGCTTAAGCGTATCCCATCTCTAATATAGACGTTGCCTTACTGAACTCAGCATTTTTCCCTTCCAATCACCCTAATTGAAATTCAGCAAGAATTTCAATTTCAGCTAAGAAGCTAAGAGCTTATGTTTTCAAGGAGGGTTTCTAGTTTTAAACATTTCAGTTTGGGGAAGTCTGAATCTTGAGAGACCAAACTTTTCAGCAAGTACCTTCCACCTGAAAGTTTGGTGTCTCTTGCAGTGTCTGGGGATGGTTCTGCCAAGTCACTGGTCACTTTGGGACATGGAGTAGTGAGGTCTTTAGGCCAAAGTCAGGCTCTCCTGGAATTCTGTGGCAGTTTGCCCAAGAACAGCAATGGGCAGTTTCTTAGGCCTGATTTCAAAAGGTAGCAAAAACAACACGACCAGTTTAAGAACATGTCACATCCCACTGGTCTGTGTGCATGCTTATCTTTAATGATGGGCTTTCAGAGGATCTTGGATAAGAACCAAAAGGATAGCTTTGAAAATTCACTCATACGGAATAATTATATTTAACCTATGCTGTCAGTTCACACCATATCATCTTAAAGAATAATAAATAAGTAGTCAACATTCTTACAGTAACCTTTCACTATTCAGTACCAGGAGGTGAGGGGACATGTGCCTTCCCAGACATCAGGTACGCCTTGCTGGTTGTGGGAGCGTTTAGTTTTGTTTTTAAACTTGACAGTAGCAGTGGGGGGATGAAGTTAAAATGCAATCATTCTGAGTCAAATGGTAAGGCCTAGGAAAACAGATGTGGGGTGTGTGCCATGAGCCAAGATCAACTTCACAAAACTCAGAAGATTAGTTCTACAAAAACTAGAGGGGGGAAAAAGTTATCCAGTCAGTGTTGTGATGGATGGGAGCAAGGAAATAGCTCAGAAAAGTCAAACAACAACAGAATCTGCAGCACAAAAATGTTAATTTTCTGGTGCCATTATTTTGTCATAGGTAGGAAACTCTTTCAATAGTATCGAAGGGTATTAATTACTATTGTCCTCTGTCCCCCCATTTTATGTCAGAGGATTTTATTTCTCTGAATTGCTTCTGCACTCATCTCCAGAGCTAAATTGCCCTCCTGTTTAAAACCCTGACCATATAGGGCTAACCTTTGTCTCCCATTTCCCTGGGACTTTTTGTTGTTGTAGCAGCTCTTTTATTTTTTCTGTCAAGGAAACACAAATAAAATGTTTCACTTCAGTCAATATTGGCAAAGTATAAAACTTTGGGACCATTGAGCTAACCACAAATTTTGCAAACCAATTCAGCACTAGATTGTATTTACCTGTTTTGTTTCTGGTCTAGCTTCTGCATCCAGGTTGTGTTTCTTATGGTGCTGCTCTACATCATGTGTGTCACTGTATTGGGGGCACCTCATCAAAAATCAGGGCTAGTCAAGGAGCTAAATGCTTTTTCCCCAAAGCGACTAATAATTTTGAGGCATTTAAGCACATGCACCACATATTCATCATCTCCTTAAAATGGACCAGCTCAGTGCACCTCTTTTGAGTGCCTTGATGACTGGTTTCATCATAGTCAGTCTTTTTCTGCTGACTTCAGAAGCGTGACCTGGAATACAGTTTTCATGACAGCTATTCAAAGGACCCAATATTCTCTACCCTATTGTCACCGTTTTAGGTGCTACCTCTGAGAGTCAGAACAAGTTCAGCTAGGCCAGCATAACTGTAATAAACTCTCTCAAGCAGGTATTGATTTCTACCTTCCAGAGTGCCAGAAATCATGATGGGATCAGTGAAAGAAGCTTTTCATATTCAGTACACTCCATGAACTCTCTCTTTCAGCTTTTCTGAGTGCTTTAGCTGTGCCCTGCCAGAGAGGGAGATGTGCTTCTATCCCCAGTGTCTCATCTGGTTCTCACCATATACCTATTGGGCTCATGGAGACCTGGCTGAAAACACAAAGTGTGTCAATTATTTCCTGTGTGCTACACTGTAGTTTGAAAACTTTGCTTTTTGGCTGTGGATCAGCAGTTGTCCCCATGCCACAGGTCTCTCCTCAGCACAGAAAAGGTCACTAACTCCATCCCCTGCTCTGGCTTCTCTCTTAAGTTTCCTTTTGTGAGTGCTCTGTAAACGTGCATCAGCTTCAAGCCCTAGCCAGCCAGGCTGCCCATAACGAAGCAAGCACCTTCCTGTTAGCATCAGTGTGTCTCTGGCTGTGTTACCAGAAGCACCTCCCACAGCAAATTACCCCTCTCTGGACATCTTCCTCGGATTAGCCAGATCTGTTGTTTTGAAAACCCATGCCACAACACAGTCTTATTCCAGAGGACTCTCTCAACTGTTTCTGAATAGTATCTGGAAACATCACACAGTCCTCACAAAGGAAAATGCAAGTTCTTTGTAAAAGTCACCCATGGCAACTTCAGCTTCTGCATTAAAAATCCTTGTGTGTTTTGCATCCAGATCCTTGGTTGTCATTGTTGACACTGTGAAGGAAATCCTCCACTGCTGTTCATGGGGAGAAACCCCTAGTCTGAGCACCACATTTTCCTGGAAGCTACGCAGTGCTTGCAAATATTATTCTGTTTATTTCTCTAACACATCCACTGAAAGCTCAGAGCAGTTTTTCAAGGCTTCCCACAAGCTAAACCAAGCCAAAGGTTCCCTGGCTGACAATCATCAATAATATTGAGCTTCTACTTAAACTCTGCTGTCCTTAGATGAATTGACAGCTCTTTTCTTCCAGGGTAAGGTAACATCTTTGCTCCAAAAAGATGAGGTGCCTGTTGCCTGGTGTCCCCTGCCTTTTTTGAAGCTTTTCAGAGAAGCAAAGGAAGGTGTTGATCTATTGTCCTGAGTCATTAATAGAGCATGTGGTTTGGAGCTGCTTTTTTTTTCTTCCCCATCAATTGTATATTGTTCCTTTCAATCTTCTTGTATTTAGATATCAACATCTTATAAACATTGTGTTTGCTGGGGTGCAGAACTAGAGAGAAAGCTTTTCTGGGGCCGAAACTAGAATTTAGACCCAACTTGATCTTTGCAGCTGGTCACTAGCTGTAAGAGTAGTATAAAGTGGGTTTTGGTTCTTGGGGGGGGGAGGGGGGTTTGAGGGCGGAAAGGCTGTTTTGGTTTGGGGTTGGTTTTGGGCGGTTTGGCCGGTGGTTTCTTGTTTGGGGGGGCGGGGGGGGGGTGTTGTGGTTTTGGTTTTTCTTAATAAAAAGGTACCAGCAAAACTGCAACAAAACCCTACTCAGGGGAGCCATACCTCTGAGTCTGGATCTGGCATTCCCCATTCCCTCCTGGTGGACATTGGTGCCTTTCTGAGAAGGCCTCAGCTGCAGCAGGCTTATTACTTTTGTGTAGGGACTCCCAAGGATCACCAAGGTCTGAGCTTGTTCCAATTTCCTCACAGGATGGAGATGCTACAAGAACCTTATTTACCTGTAATCTGAGGAAAGGCAGGTCCTGCCTCCCTCTGTCTTCCTACTGGCACCAACTCTGCTCAGCTGGACCAGTGCTTCTAGGGTTGTTACAGGACCAAGTACCACCAAGGTAGAACTCAGCCTTACAGCTCTAAGGAGACACTTTCTCAGAGGCCATAGAAACAAAGCCCTTCCAGCCTCAGCCATAAGCACAATCCTGGTTGCTGCATCTTCTTGTCCTGGGTGAAAGGAGGGCAGATCCCTGTGCATCTCTAAGCTTTGTGCTCCCAGTGCTCTAGGCAAGAGGCTCAGAATGAGTCTTGCTTGCTCTCTGTGAGCTTTTACCCCACAGAGAGCAGTAGTTAAATCCTGCAGCCTAGAAATCCTTTGGACTTTACTGTAGGCTGTAAAACAGGCTGGGGAGACACTGGCCTCTAGTTGTTTGTCTCCAGAGGTAAACCACTGTTCATGCACTCCTAGCCTCTAGTTCTTATGATGAAATTCCTTTTCTGTGCCAGAAAAGAAGCAGCTCCAGCCGATGGAAAGCTCATTTGCCATGCTTGTGCTGTGGGCTGATTTTCCTCCACAGTAGCACCCGGCATCTGGCTGAAAAGCATGGCAGATGAGGCCCAGCGGGCTCAGTAAAACCCCTCTATCCCTCACTGGAATGCAAGACAAAAGAGCTGCATCTCTAATGGACAGCTCAGGCTCATATCTCTCTCTGAGGAGAACCATTACAAAAATATTTCCCAGATATTTGGCTGGGCATCTCACAAAACTATCCAGTTTCATGATGCTAATTTTCCCATTGTCTAGACAGTTGCAAATCCAGACAGCATTATCAGTATGAACCTACTGCACACACACATACAAATAAAAGCCCGTTTTCTACCCATGGTATTTACAGGTATGTTCTTATCCATGAGCTTCCTAGTGGTAAACTTCTGCAATGCTCCAAAGTGCCTATGTAGATCTCTCGGGGTCCCTGTTCCCCCAGCAGGGCTGGCATTTGATTCAAGCAACGCTGAACTGTGTAGATGCTCTGAAGGTTGAACTGGAGGATCTAGCCCCTCACTGCCTACCTTCTCCTGCACCCAGAAGAAAAACAAATTGTGCTCAGGGTTGGACAGTGCTGCAAGCCAAGCCTGCATGTCCCTCCTCAGGACAGAGTCTCCTGCCACAGAGGTGTTCCAAGGATGAAAATGTTCTTTTGCGGTTTCCATGCTGGAAACGTACATGGAAAGACATTCTGGGGCTGTAGTCATGTAGATGACATCCTGCTAGTCTCTCCTGATGATAAAATGGTCTGTGGGGATTTGTTCCCTCTGTCTGGCTTGAAATGTTAAGACCTGCGTAGAGGAACAGCACATTCTTGTTCTGCACATCAGAGGTGCAAGCCTACATTTTAAGGCAGGCTGTAGCACCTTCCCCAGACTTTGGCATAATCGGTAGCTATATTTATAACTCCTCTGTGATGCCAAGGGGCAAAAATATAGTAGGAACAGGAGCTGTATTTACAAAGTAATAACTTCTGGATTAAGATACTTAGCCAGCAGCAGCATTTCCCCTCCTTTCTCTTCTCTAACCTGCTGCAGAGTTCTTCACTTTCTTCCCAGGGCCTCTTTCCACACGTGCATGGTTTTCCTGGACCACTATAGTGGGGGTAGCCCCTCACTTGCTGGGCTGTTTAAGCAGCCCAGGTTCTGTGCCCATTTCTTTGAAAGGCAGAGCAAAGAGTGACCCAAGTGAAATACAAAGGGCTTGACTGCAGCTCCTTTCCAGCTTTTTTGGAGGGCACAGGGAGTGGGGAAGAAGCTGTCCCTGTGCTCATGGGATGTGAATCTTGCCAAGCATCTCTTGATTATGCATGGGATTACCAGAGTGAATCCCTGTGACTGAGGAAGCAATATTGTTCTACTAATGAGAGTCCAGGACTTGTAGTGTCTGAACAGCAATGATTTTGGTCTTTCCCTGGTAAGGACCCCAGCCAGGCCTGGGTGATCTCTTTCCAGGCACCCCTACTGGCTCCTGAAGGCAGACAAAAGGGAAGGAACTGAAATAACCACAACATGGTGGGTTCATCTTCTGCCTTGGAGATATCTGTTACCAGAGCCTGGGAGCTGTGGGCAGGGAGAACCTAGTGGGACCTGAGCAGAGCTGAGCTAATGTCCCAGACAGCCAGTCCATGTGGGAGTGGAGGAGAAGAAGGAAGAGGTCCTCGTTCAAAATCTGTGAGGCTTTGCAGTTAAAGTGCAGGGAAGAGAGGGCTGGAAAAGTTCTTTCTTCCTCTAAGATAGCTGTGGTCTGTTCCCCAGCTGGACTCTCACTCTGTCTGCTCTAATCCACATCTTCCCTCTGATCAGCAGCTGGGTTTTTTACATACTCAAATCTGATCTCCTTAGTTTGTCCTGTGTGTCTTTCTCAGTTTTCAGGACTCCAAGTTTCCACCATGTAAATTTTACAGTAAAGCACCCTACTTGCCCTCCTGTAACTAAAAAGGGGAAGCACTGTGGCTCTAATAATAGCAGACAGTCCCAAGAAGTCTTCTAGTCCAAAGTATTTTGCAGAAGGCTGGCCACATCAGCAACTTCACTGCCACAACTCTCATTGTGAGATCTGACTTAATGAAAACAGAAAAAATCAGCCCCATTCAAATTTTATGTCCATGAAACATACCCAGCTGTAGGCAGGTGGCCATGTCTGCCAGGACACTGTTTAATATGAAAGGAGAGGGCGTTTCTGAAGGTCTACACCACAGCAAAAACAAAGAGCTTCCTTAGATTTTTATATGCCCTTTTATATTTTGCTTAAATATTAACTCTGGGTCCATCCTCACTAACTCACAGAGCCACAAGGTAGTGGGACTGGAGATAAGGAAATAAGAGCCCCTGGAAACCAAAGGTGTGTGATCCCTTACACACCTGAAATATAGGACAAATGATACAGACACAGGCAAAGTAAATTCATACTTCGAATTGTGTACGTGCTCAGGTATTCAGTCTTTCTAATCACAATGCAGATTTGCAGAAAGTTATCTGAGGCTGGTTACAATAAATTTACCTAACATAATCCTTAAATCTGTGATGCCTGGGAAATGCATGTACTTAGTTATTCTGTGCTCTTCTAATAGAAGTAATGAGAGCAGATATCTACTTAAATTTTCTTAACAGGTCTCTGCAGACGAGTCCCTGATGGACTTCGCTCTGCAGTTCTGCGTTGTGGGTTTATCAGTAGGCACTTGCTTCAGTCCCTATACTCGATAGCACTACCACCTGCTGATGGACATATCTGAGCACAGATGTGCTTCGATCTGTGCAAAGTCATTCCCAAGTAGGTCTCCATGCCTTTGGGCACCCTTACTAGACATGGAATTTTGTGCACAGAGCTGCTAAGAGCAAGCTATTGCTCTTTAACTCCATGCTTGAATCTACTTGAAACCATGCTAGCATCACTCTAGGCCAGAAACAAAATATCAGGCCCTAAGATTTGAGGGGATTGTCCTACTCCAGTGACAGCCCTCCCGCATGCTCTAGAAGGGCTGTGCCTTTGGCTTCAGTGGAGTGGGAAGGAGTTATTTACCCAAAACCAGTTGCATTGGAAGGATGTGAACCTGAAAAGTGTTTGACTAACAGATGCCCAACAAGGTCATCAGAAAGACAGGTCCAATGAAAGGAGAGGCAAGGCTTTTTTAACAGGTGTGTAGAATCACCGTTGAAAGACATTGTAATAACCATTTCTAAGACTATGAATATCCCTGAGGAAACCCCGTTTTGGCAGTAGCCCGGCCTTCTGTTTCCCATCAATTGTAGCTTTGTCTCTTTTGAAGCCCCCTGCTGCAAATGAGCAAACACCTGGCTGAGAAAAGATGAATGGAAAACATTGCCTGTGCTAGAGAGGTAATGGCAAATCCCATGGCAGGAGGAATAATAAACAGGAGATTATTGATATAACTGTGCTAGTCTCCGATAGGTTTTCCACCAGGCATGTAGAAGCACCTACAAAAGAGGCATTGTCTCTACTGTCACTGCAAGGAGAATGGGGAAAATTAGTTGTGCTTTGCCCTCCAACCCAGTGCAAGACAGATGGGTTTGTGTCTGGTGAACAAAATTGATCAGTATCAGCAGAATGAGGAACGAGAGGGTAAGAAATCACTGGGCTGTGAATTCTGAGGATCAAAAGGTGGTATATTGTAGCTAAGTGTCCAACAGGCTGTTGTTCATTAGCCAGACCCCTGCTCTAAATCTTAGGTGATAGGCTAGGGATTGAACTGCAGGCTTGAGTCTGATGGCTTAAGTGCATCAGACTGATGGCCTAAAGCCCCAGTGCCTGCCTGCTAACTGTCCATTTTGCATCTGCAACAAGGTGCAGATTTATCAGTGTACAGGAATCTGTGCCATGACCTCTGTCACTGCCCAGGCATGTGAAGATTTTAAGAGCATTGTACTGATTGATTGTGTTTGTTTCTAACAGGAATGCAAATTTAGGCCTGTATTTGTGCTGTTGCAAATGTCCAGCTCTGCAAGTGATACAATACAGAGGAGACTCCTTGAGGGCAGGTCATTGTGCTCCCTGCCTGAGATCCTTCTGTGACATTGCTTTACTAGGGAAGAAGGCAGGGCAGCTTCCAAGGATATGAATATCCTGTTTCTAGGGGCTTCACAGAAACCTTTTCTGAGACCCCAATTACAATCTCAACCTGATCAAAAGGGATGAGGAAGGGTGTATCTCACCAATACATACACCCTAAACTTTTGAGCATTTGCAGACAGGTTTTGCAGTGTTTGAGCACCTCTTCTCCAGCCTCTCTCCCCTTGCTTCCCTGACTGCAGATAACAAGCACTTTAGTTCCAGTTTGACTGCCTGATTCTTGGAAACCTGATGCAGACAGCAGACTGTTCTTCTAAAATGCTATAGAAAAAAGAAAGGTGGGTGGGAGGGAGGGAGGAGGAGAACAACTATTTCCTTCCTGCAGTGAAACTCGATCCTTTTCAACTTAAAAATAGGAGGAAAACAAATTCCTGTGGGACCTGCTATAAAAGGGTTTGACAGTTGCCTACTTGCTGCCCCACCTCCCAGAGCTCCCCATTTTTCTGATGTCTTGGTACGAGCCCTCTTGAACACAAATGCAGATCTGTTGACTGCAGTCCTGGTGCTGGGGAAAGTGGCTCTGCTCCATGCTGGGGGTCAGCTGCAGGGGAGTGTAATGCACTCTGACAGGTAGCAAAGCCTAGGATTAACTGTTCTTTGTGTGGAGCTACCATGCGAACAGGTTTTCCTGGGTCTTTTTTTCCTTGCTAGACATTTTCGTCCATACCATTATAGTGGTGCCTAGGATTTCTGAGCTTTTTTGCAGGCCATGTCAAGCCAGGAACCCCACAGGAGAAATCACACAAATAGCTGCCAGAGCCCCCATCTGTGCTTGCATCCCCTCATGGTGGTCCACTAAGCTGTGGCTAAGCCTGTTTCTGTGGCACTAGGAGGAGGGGGAGCTCTGGACACAGCTTAATCAGGCTGGATTGCCCGATCAGGCTAGTTGGCTCATAGCCACCGCCATCTCCCTGTTCATACCTGCTGCTGAACTTCTGCTTTCCCCTCTCTTCCCACCCATCCTCTCACCCCTTTCTGCATCACCGCCTGATTTCAGCACTGAGAGAGTGCCGCAGACCCCAGCATAGCCACCTGCCCCCCTGCCAGGTTGCTCTCTCACCTGTAAGTCCTGCTCCCTCCTTTACTTCACTTTCTCACTCCTGCTCTCTGCTACCCTCTCCCTGCTACATCCCCCCTCTTTCAACACTCTGCATTGACAGGGTAGGGCTGAAGGCAGCTGGAGAGACAGGTTTTCTTGAAGCTCCTGTTTCTTTCTAGGGATGAGAAAATAAAGCTTTAGGAGGCAGAAGAGATAGCCAGAAAGACTTTTTACATAATGAGCCAACAACATTGGCAATGGCAGCCCCAGCAAGAATGCTGCTGCCTGCAGTTCTCCTGTCCTGGGCGTGCTATCAGACCTGATGTGGCCTGGCCCCATGACAGGCATTGATTAGGGCTGTGCCGTCCTCTGTCTCCCACCATCAGCCGATGCTGCTATTGTGAGTCACTTCAGCTCTTGGCTCCAGTCAGTGCTGAAAGAGGGAATGGCTCCCAACAGGAGTGATTCACCATGCCTCACCAGCCTTCTTTAATCTGCTTCCAGTCAGAACACCTCAGGGTTGGAGCCCTGGAGCAGAGCAGCTCCAATGCTTTCCCATGGCCTCTCTGCAGAGCTGCTGTCCTCCTTGCTGACCTCCTTTAGACCTCCCAGGTTTCTGCTGTTAATGATTCACTGCATTCTTACAATTCTTCCCTCCTGAGTCAGTAATAAACTGCTTCTGGTGCAGATCTAGGGACGGTGCTGTCGATACAGGTTCAGAGCTTGGCTGGAACAGGACCGCACGTCTCTAAGTTAGGAACCACCCTCAGTCCTCATGTAAGCTTCAGGATCACTGTGCTCTGGAGCCAGGTAAGCTCTTAAAGCCACCCTGCCAGAGCCAATCAACATGACTAGGTGCTTTTCCAAAAGCAAAGGAGTTTTAACCTATGGTTTCAGGCCAGCTTCTCCGCTGGGTAACCACATTATGCCTCACTGTGCTTGAAATCAGCCTTGAGCTAATGCATTTTACTTTGTGTGTCCAACAGGCAGAGTCAGTTACCACGGCTCAGCTGACGAGCAGTAATTCATTAAGCCTCTGTAACTCAATCACTGCAATCATCTTTCCAGTCTTAACAGGGCCAATTATATTCCCACTGTGATGTCACAAGAGTACAAAACTCCTCTTAAAAAAAACCCTGCCTATTGTTGCTCAGCCCTGATAAAGCTTCAGCTCTTTGTCATCTATCCAGGCCAGCAACCTGTCTTTCCAAAGGCTGGTTCCGTCTGCATAGCCCAGAGGTGTACCTACTTAAGGAAAACAGGTGACTTAGATGAATGCAAATCTCTCTCTTGTACAGACATGTGATCAAATGCAATTGAATTATGGTTGCTCAACAAGGAGTGCCCTTCAGCAGAAGCAACATCACCATTGTGTACATGCTGGTAACTTGCCCAGCTCCTTCACCTAACTTACACAACGTGATAGCCTTAGTAAGAAATCGATGCCTGCTGAACTAATCTAAACCAGCTAGGGCTCCTGAGCCCCTACTTGGACAGTCACTGCTGGGCAGTTTGACATGTTACTTGTACTGCAGCTTCTTTCCTCCTTTGTACCCAAGAAGTCAGTTTAACTCCCTTCTTGCAGACACTTTAACTGTAATCATCTGGCTTTGCCAGAGAGCATGCACTCGACCCCTCTAACCATCACTTTCTCATCCCAAGAAACAGCCTTTTCTGTAGCAAACGGATACCTACACCCCTAGTATCAGCTTTGTAAACCAGCTGAACTAAACAACCAGTGGCTTGTAAACTAAATTTAATTAAACTTCTGTAAATTTGCATGTAGAATGACCTATGTGGATGTGTTGCAAGAAACCCTGTGGAAGGCAAGCAATCCATACCTTTGATAGAGGAAGCATGCACGCTTTATGGTAGGCTGTAATCCAACTACATGGAAGGCTTTATAGAGAAATATGTTGGGTTTGTTGGATTTTTTCTTTTTTCTTTTCTTTTTAGCTGGCGTGGAAGAAAAGAGAGGATAGTTTCCAACAGGGAGGATAAAACAGTACAAATTAAATCCATTCTCTGGCTAGTGTAACAATTGCAATTTCCTGCTATTCCTTGGAAGCTGTACAGCCCAAGAGGGAGATATTTCAAGACCGGTGTGTCAGGGATAGAAGCACATGCATCTGGTTATTTTTAATGGCAGCTCTGTCCCTAATTTTCAGTGCTAGCCTTGATGAAATGCCAGCTCTGTTTCATTAACCTCTTGTCAGTATGGCAAAGAATAAAAGGTGGCTCACAGCATTAGCACCTGAGATAAAGCTCCTTTTCCCAACAAGCTATTGGAGGTCCTCAGCGATACCAGGCAGAGTTTTGGGTAGAGAAGGGAAAGGAGGAGGAAAAAAAACCCTCTGTGAAGGTTTGTGTAACAGAGCCTATACAAGTCTCATATCTGCAGTCTTCGTTACTGTCTGAAATGTGCGTTAGAACCAAGTTTCAATCAAGGTAATCATTTTCCTCTACAAGCCAAGAAAAATATTGGATTTATTTTCAGACCATTAGGAATAGTCTCTCGGAACAGGCCTGCTAAAAAATAATAAAAAAAAAAAAAAAAAGCACAGTTTCACAACCATGGCAGAGCTGTGAGCTGCACATGGGTTAGACCCGGACAAAAAAAATCTTCACTGTGCCTTTGAAGAGCTTTCTTAGGGCCCGAGACTTAATCCACCACCACAGCCGAAGGATTAGTGCTCCAGTGGTAGAGCTGGGCAAAAGACAGGATTTTTGTTCTGTGAGAAATGCAGTGGGTTGAGGGTGGGAAGGGAGAGGAAAACACAAAGTCAAATTTCTTCCAAAGCTCTGGTTTTTAGGGGTGTCAGCCCTAACGAAGCAGCACAATGCAGCTCCAGCCCCCTCCTCCCTCCATCTCCTGCTTTGCAGCTATGACCAGTTCCTACCAACCACAGACACTGTCACGGTTGCTACCTCCTCCCTCAGCTTTTTTACGGAAACATAATCCATCACTGTAAGCCCTGCTTGTGAGACAGCAGTCTGAACAATGTGTTCATTCCGGCTGGTGGCTGCTAGTTATGGGAAGACTTCTGGTTGTGCTGTAGCTGTTGCATAGTTCAGCACAGCTCTTGTGCACCCAGAAGGCTGCTTTCAGAGCCCAGTTTCCAAGTGGTGAAAGACAGAGCTGTTTGCTCTCTGGGCTGCTGCCTCAGGAGGTTTGGATTTAGCTTATCATGCAAGATCAGGATCACTGCTCTTAAAATGTCAGCACTGAGCTGTGGAGCAAGAGAGGGGGGGAAAAAACCTTGCCCAAAATTCAGGCTATGCTTCTAAAAGTCAGGTATTTGCACAGAAAAAAGTCTTGGGGCTGGGAGGTTTGCTGAGGGGTGGCCTTTCCCTGAAAGCATCTCTGTTCTCCGCCAGGTCCCTGTCATCTTGTACCATGGACTCCTGCCAAGGGATTGCTCACCCAAGGTATTGCTAGGCTGGCCGAGGGGCTGCCACAGCATCGCCTGACTGGGAGCACTGGCTTACGCTGCAGGCTGGTACCAGTGGAGCAAGAGGGACAGGTAGATCATGCCAGGTACAGTGTCTTGCCTGAAGGGCTCTAGTCACCAGCAGCTCTGAGGAGCACCACCACCTTGCTGGTGGCATTGAGGAAAATCAGGGATGGATGTCACTGGTGACTCAGAGGCCACCATACGGGGGGATCTTCATCTGGGGGGAGAGTTTACACTATACAACCACAGGATTAAAAAGGAGTGAGTGAGGGCAGAGATCTCCAGAGCTTCTGCTGGTCAGGGTGAGCAGGGGTATAGGCTTGGCATACTCCCCAGCCAGACTTGCTGCATGAAGAAGAGCTCTGCCAGGCTTCCTGTTGCTAAGGGTGTGCTCATCAGGACAGGTAACCAGATGGCCAGAAGGGTGGGCTTTTCTTTTCAGACAGCGACTGTAACTCTGCCTTTGCCCGCATTGGAGCCCCATTTGCTCCAAGCACTTCTAGCACATACAGAGCAGCTGAGGATGACACGGCCCCTTTGGCGCAGGGCTTTGGCTTGGTACCTCCCGGGTGCTGCTGGGGCCGTGACACTGCAGCACACGTGCCTGCCAGGTCACCAGCCGCAAGCCACTTGCAGGGACCATCCCAGTGACGAGCATAGCAGCGAGCTGAGGGAGGGCCCTGACCCGTAAGTTGCTTTCACAGCTACACAGAGGGACCATTAGGAATAAACCAAGCATTCTTGCAAAGGAAGCAATCCAAGGCAAGGGAAAGTGAATTGCTTTAAGAATTAAGACTGGAGATGCTAGAAATACTGATTCTCTAAGCAGTGGTGCAACCCTAGCTTCAGCTTCTGGCATATTTCACATGTACACACTCCCACCCTAACTGCAGAAAGCAGCAGGGCTCTACTGCATGCCCAGGTCAAGATAGACCAAAAGAAATGGCTTCCATTTAAGTGCAGTCACCTCCAGAGGGGCCCTGGGCTGCCCAGTACTTTGCATCTGGTATGCCAGGTCTGGGAGGGAGCCTGGTGAAATCCTTGGAGTCCCACATGCTTGCACCATAGCTCAGTGCATTCAGTTCTTGTGATTTGTCTTGTTATACTGAAATGGGGACAAGTGCAGAGATGGGTACTGATTTATTAGAAAATCCACCAAGTAAAAGCAATTGCTGGAAGTCTGCTTTCTTGCAAACCAGAACATTTCTTGTCCACAGCATTTAGCATATACAGAGGCAATGCCAGCACACAAAAGCCAGGAAGTAGAGGCCTGTAATTTGCCTTTGCCACCTCTGGGTTACTGGATTGGAGTGAACGTTTCATAAGTTTCATTATGGTCTCAAACTGCAAGCCAGGTTCTTCAAGACATCCGCTGCAGGCAGGGATTTGGGCAAAGAGAAAAAGAGAGAAGCTCTTGTTTGTAGAGCCTGGGATGGGTCTTGGGTTGAGGTTTGAGTGAACCTGGGCCATTTGGGTGGGACCCGCTGAAGCTAACATCTGTGTGGTTTGGATTCAAATCTTGGCAAAACTAAGCTCCAGCCTTGAAAAGCCCTTCCTACTCTGTGAGCCTGAAAGACCCTTCCTGAAGCCACGCTAAGGAATACAGTGAAGGGTGGATGCTAAGAGCAGCAGCTCCCAGGCTTCGTCAGTGAGGGAAAGCCATGGCTGTTGTTCTGAGCTCTCCTCTCCCTGTACTTCTGCTCTGGTTGCAGATCTCAACTCTTCACAGGCCCAGGTAGTCATCCACAGAGAGGTGGGATTATTCTCAGTCCTCAGAGACATGGCGCTCCTTCCCAGCCCCTAGAGAGGGAATAATTTCCTTCTACTCATTGTACACCAAGGCAGCAAACTTGAGTTTCTGTTTGGGACAGGATTCAGTCACAAGGGTGGAGTCTGGGATTACCTTGAAGCAAAATCCCAAAGCTGCAGCAACAGGGTCTCATCAGAACTGGCATGTTAGGGCAGACAAAGACTTAACAGTAAATGCAGGATTATACAAACCGTGGCAAGCTCCCATCAGAGCATTCTTCAAGGCTGAAATGACCAGCTGCAAAAAGAATCCATCTAGCAAGGGATGCATATGTGAAGATGTGCATATCATCTTGGCTTTGGATAGGCTGGAAGGATGTTTTTCTCATAGGCTGAAAGTAACAAAGAGGATTAATCTCTGAAAAAAACCTGGGGCACTATGTTGAAGTGGGCTTTCATCGGCCTTGTGCTAATATGTGCATATCTCGGGTTTACTAATGATTCAAATGAAAAGTAATCAGGAGAAGTGCTTGGAGAAGGAGATTTTCCTGTATTTATTTTGGATGCATGTCCAGTGGAAAAATATCTTCCCAAGCATTTTGCTTGGCGACGTGGCCTGTTTCATTTGGAGAACAATTGATGGTGATGATGAGTGGTGTTAGATGTGATCGCTGTTCGACAGCTTTTTGACTTGCCTGCAAGTCAAAGCAACAAATTCCATGCAACTGCACACATGTGCTGAGGAGAGGGTGGGGAGACAGGGGCCATAGACAAGCTGCTTGACGTGTTCAATCAGGTCTTCGCCAAACTCTTACCAGACACAGCACAGACCGTTAACGCGTCGCCTGGTTTTGCAGCAGTGCTTTGCTGGCCTAATCCTGAGTGGTTTATTGACTGTGTGCTCTGCAACTTGATGAGGTACCACTGGACAAACACTGCCCTCATGTTGTGGGTATACTGCAGAGATAGGTTTAACCTGTTAGTGGAGAATTTACTAGTAGCTCTGTGCATGGTGCATTACATGCTTACAGGAGCAGACTGTTCCCATTGACTTTCTGTTTCCCAAACACTCTGGGGTATATCCTCAGTTGATGTTATCCTGGCACCATATTAACCCCTTCCCAGAACAGCTGTACCAGCTGTAGCTTCCCATCCCTCCCCTCCTCCAGGTGCAGGAAGTATGAAGAGAGTGATATGCACAAAACCATCCCATCTCTTAGCTCTCTGCACTGGCCATTGACAAGTCTCAGGAGAGGGGCCATAAGGAAGGTTAAGCCAGTGAATACCGTTTGTCTGTCTTCATTTCTGAAAAAGGAACAGTCGTCTGCCACATTCATTCCCTCCCTCACTGAGGGCTTCTCCAAGCAATGGCCTCTGGTCTCTGTGGCACAAGGGATAAATCCAAAGCAACTTTGCTGATGTCTTCAGAATTGCTCCCAGGGTAACTGAGAGCAGAGCAGGGGCCCTGAGAGCTTCCTAAGCTTCACAGCCATAGCCGCAAGGCAAATAAAATGAGATTAACCAATTACAATTAAAATGAGAGAGAACTGCTTTTGACAGTAATTTTGAATTTCCCCTAAAACCACTTCCAGCTGTGACCTCCGACTCGTGCAGCGTTTGCCTGAGATCTGCCCCTGGTTGTTTGTTATAACTGGTGCTTTCAAGGACGTTCAGTCCTGTCTAACAAGAGGTTTCCTAGGGGAAAAAAAAAAAGAACGAAAGAAGTGAAAAATGGAAGAGGAACTAACACAAGGCATCCCTGCAGTGCGGCCCAGACACGAGAGCCCTTCTAGCCAGCAGACACGAACAGCCAGGCAATCTCCAGTGAATTAAGCAGGGTAGTGTTTGCATCGAATTCCCCCAGCCCCATACTGCTGCGTTGCTGTCATGCAACTGTGAACCCCATCCTGGGAATATTCTAATTCATGTCAGTGTAGAACAGATCTCTGCTCCCACAGAGAAGCTGGCTGTGCACAGACTTTGCCCTTGATTCAAGAAGAGAGCAAAGCAGTGTCTACAAAATTGGAATTATTATCATTATTCTTACCTAGAGATATCAAAAGGTTTGTTATGCAATAGTGTCACACAATTGGCTCTCACCTTAAGAGCATCTAATCCTTTCAGACTACTTAATTCCTTAAAATGAGTAGGTCATTTTGACTCATTCTTTGGCCTGTGCTACCATCTTCTAGCAGAGTTTCTCCAGGTGCTGTACAGAAAACAACCCTGGAGGAGGAAATTTTGGAGGAATAGTGAGGGAGGAATAATATAACTGGGTACGGGTTTTCACCCAAGTATTATTAGCAACCTGCAGTCTTCTGTAGATGCTGTGCCTCTTCCCATCAGGAGACTGGAACTTTCCTTTGGAGAGTATCAGAGAACAGCACTTCCAGCTCTTCTCATTTCAAAACTGTGCCAACAGCAGTCACAAGATTCAAGGCTCAGCTTTTTGGGCAAGAGTGTCTTGCATTTAGTAAGAGATCAGTTGTTGCAAAAGGAGGCGTTAGGACTGGGTGTTTGTTAGGAGATGCCTGTAGATTTCTGCATGGGCTGATAAGTGAATACTTTCCATTGCCTGCATCATCTTTGTGCCTGCAGACACATTTGCTGGCCATGCGCCATCTACGTGCTGCATTTCTGCCATTCTAGCGTTTCCACGTTCAGCCCGGGTGGAGGATGTGCCTAGCAGAGGAGCAGCTGGGGACATGAGGTGACACACTTGAACCTTCTCCATCGTGCAGTGCAGCAGGATTGATTTCCCATGCTGCAAGGAGACAGGGCTGTGAGAATTGTGACTTGAGCCAGTGATTAGGAGTGTAAAAACATACATAAAGTTGCTATTTTAACTCTTCAGGCACAAAAGGTGAGAGGGAGAATAGGCAAAGAAAAAGGTGCACCCTCTTAAGGCTGAGCTACCCAAGTCAGAAAATATATTAGATTATTTATATTGTGATCTGCCAGCTTTGAAAGCCTTCCAGGTTCTGTAACACTCTACCGTTGAGGTCAGTACCATAGCCACCTTTCTTTGTAATCTCCTTTGTCATCAGTGATTTTTAAGGAATGCGTTATCCTTTAGGAATGAGGTCCGAAAGCAATTTTGGAGACAGGAATGCTGTTTGTTACCCCCACACCAGTTATATTTATTTAATTTTGAATTAATCAACTGGTATTCAGTGCTGTCACACCTGGGTGACTTTCAAAACAGTTTTGTGTAAGCAACCATCTGCCCACACTCAACACAGTCTAGTATCTTTGCATCTGCAAACACCATTGTTTGATTTGTAAAGTACCCGAGTTTGCATCTGAATTGCTACAGTCTGTTCTTAAAATCTTCCCATAATGGACACTACCCATTTCCCTCCTAGCCCATCCCAGGGTTTTCTATTTACTTGGGTCTTCCAACAGTCCTGTCTAAAACTTCCTTGCTATAAATTAAGCCGATTTCTTCTTTCCTTCCCAAGCTTCTGGAGAACAGTTGCTATCCCTTTTGAAAATATTGGAAAATCATTATCATGTTCCTGTCATTCTTCTCTCTTCTAGACTAAACAAATTCACTTCCTTCCACCTTTCCTTACAGGTCATGTTTTCAAAACCTCTTTATCATTCATTTTATTCTATTTGCACACACTCCAGTTGCTCCACTCTCTTTCTTAAAATGAGCTACCCCAAACTGAGTGGATGGAGTCTCCCACTACAGGACACATCTTTCCTGAACCATTATCAACTTCATGACATCCTGTTGAGCATTGAAGCCTACGCAGCCAGACAAAGCATTCCCAAAATTATTAGGCTTTTCAGCTCTCTCTTCTGTGGTGATACTCAGGCCAAATCTTAGGGCCCCATTAGACGGACTCTTTGTCTTCAGTTCAGAGTCCCTCTACTGAGCCTCAGTAAGGGGTAGTGCAGGTGCTCTTAGTTTAGTTTTCACAAAGCAAATCAGCACAGCTGAAACCAAAACAAAAAAAGGATGTGTGTCTTAGTCCCTCTCTGCCCGAGTTCTCCCATTTGTGGAAAAACATAAAAGGAGGGAGAAAAATATATCCTGGACATACTAAACAGCCCCATACCTGCCTCATAAGATCTTGCAGCCCTTCAAAATATTTGCTTAATCTCTTGGTATCTTGGCAGGGTACATAGGTATTAGCACTCACAGGTGTTCTTATCCATTGATCTCAAAATACTGTCTTCCTTGTTTTAAACATGGGGAGAACTGAAGTGTTTTGAGGCTTAATTTTCATAGGCAACAAAGATCCCCTGCTCCATTTGAAGTCAGTGGAAAATGTAGGTTGCAAGCCAGCTGGAGAATTGGGCTTTAAGTGACATGCTGAGGTCCCCTTGAAAGCTAATACCACAGCCAGGAGTCAGAGCCCAGGTTTCCTGAGTCTGTCTAGAGTCCGATGAGCAGAACCAGGCTGCCTCCCACTCGGTCACATAAACACACCTAGTGCAGCTGCGCATGGTCAAACCCATGCTGTAATTCCCCAAGTAAAACCTACTTGGTCATGGCAAGCATCACAGCGTTCTGGAGAAGTGTCTGGAGAAGGTATCAGAACTTGCTCACTAACTAGAAATCTTCTTGTTCGTCTAGTATTTGGTTGCAAGTTGCATAGCTGAAAAGCCTGTTAAAGAAAACAAATAGCACCTGTGCCAAGCCCTGCCATACTCCAGCAGTAAAAGATATTAATAGTTTCCAGCTCTGTATTTTGCGTGTTGGCTTGCCAAAACTCACCTGCTCACTGTGAAATGGGAGGCTGCTCAATGCTGGTCACTGAACAAAAGGCTGGTCTGTAAAAGACAAATCTGGGGGAATTTTTTAAATTCCAAAAATAGACAGGGGGGGAAAATGTGCCAGCAAGATGGATCTCATTTCATTTCCCAAATCCCTCTGGTCTCCAGAGTTCATTCTTTGCTCTTAATGTTTCATGCTATGGCTTATTTTAGTCTCCTTAGTGGAAAGTTTAAAACATTTACTTAAAGGCAAAGCTTCAGCTGGCATAAACTGTCACAGCTTCCTTGGCTTCAGTTGCTTTCAGCAGAGAAGCTACCCTTTAGCATTTAAATTGCTTATTAGAAAGTGGAAAACTGTGTTTCTTGAAATCATCTGCAAAGACTAAGGAGAATGGAGTATAAAGGAAGGGGCCATGGTATGGATTTCAGCTGAGAAATAATCTTTCCACATGGACAGGTGCAAATACGGAGCACTCCTGGCACACATTACTCTTCAAGTCTTTCCTCAGATCCCCTTCCAAAGTGCCTGCCAGTGCCTCCCCCACTGGTAGCCCTGAGGGGCTGGTGGTGCTGTATCTGCTGGGCAAAAGGAGTGGAGGCTGCAAGCATCTCTTGCTGAGCACCAGCAGTCTGGAGCCCTAGAGCCATGTTAAATAGCTATGCCCAAATGGTGCTCCTTTGTGCCAGGGAGATGTGTCCAGAAGCACCAAGGGGGTTCTAATAAATGTCTTCCAAACTGTTGGTTAATCGGCAGGAGGTCTGACTTGGAACACATGAACCCACTTGCTACAGCCTCCAGACCAGCCTGGAAAGTTGCTGTTGTAGTCAAATGGCTGGGATAGAGGCTCCGTTATACCTGGCAGGTGCCAATGCCCCATCCAGGAGTTGTCCCACCTCCAAACTCCATCCAAGCTGGCCTGTTTTGCAGCAGCACAATATTGCCATCATTGTCTCGCTCCCCACTCATCTCCATGCTCCATTTCCTGCCTTGGCACATTGTTTTCTTTGCCTTCAGAGAACCTGCTCATTAGTGCATGGCAGAGTGGTTCAGCCACAAAAACCTGTCTCAAAAGTATCAGTGGTCCCTAATGAGCGAGCCCCTATTCCTCCCCCCTTGCTTTCAGCATCAGATTCAGCTCTCTCAGGCTGAAGACCTCCTGCTCAAGCACAGCTCAGCTCCACACCCCTGCATTGTCTCTCCCTGATCTAGTGCAGCCCTGGTGATGATGCAGGGGTAAAAAGTACTGTGACAGTTGCCATTCAGCTCAGTGCTTTTACAGGGAACGTCTGCAAGCTCTTCTTTTTGTCCAGCACATCCTAAAGGAAAAAAAAGAAAAATCAGCAAAAGTGCAGTATGTTTTTCTTTATTGTCAAGTTTAACAAACAACAGCCATCTAAGCTTCCACCATTTTATGATGTTGGGTTCCTGCACTTGGGGTCCTCACCCTGTTGGGTCCCTCTGTCTTGTGCACCCTGACTTAAATTGAACCAACCTCACTGACTCTCTGGTAAATCACATCAGCAGGGCTATTCCAGATCGACACCAGCCTGACTAAGACCAGAGGAGACTGCCAAAGCCCAAAGGATGGGAGCATTTGTTTTGCCAGCACCCTGGCTGGATTTGTGTCTCCATAGGAATGCGTACACTTCCCTTTGCTTTTGCAATGGCACCAGCGTGTTGACGAACTAACTGCAGTGCTGCTCTTTATCCCTTAATTACTCCCATGACTCACATTAAAGTAACAATTTTCCATAGAAACAAACACAAGCAGAGCTGACACCACTTGAACTGCCTTTATTCTGAAACACATTCTGTACTTTGGGTTTCAAGCGTGGCAACTCTGGAGGCTGCTTCACATTCCTGGTGCCAAGGTTTGCCAGAGTTAGAGGAATGAGACCCCCTGGGCACTTGATTGCTCCAGGATCGTGAGGAAAGGTTACAGCCACTGGACTACAGCCTGCGTGGGGCTGAGGACGCCATGATTTCAGGGGAGGTGGACGCTAAGCATAGCTCAGGACAGGTAGTTCCAGGGTGTTCTTAGGACATGTTCATCTGCCAGTGTTCTTGCCAGAACGCTCCCTCTGTTTGATTTACCCATGGGCATCTCAGCCTGAGCTGCTGCTCTGGATTTTTTTTGTTGTCTCAAGAGGCTTGGTCAGGGAGAGCAACATGAGTGGCATACCTGGATCTTACCTGGAGATATTTGTCCTGTACTGTGCATCGTATTAATTACAGGTGCCACCATTGGGTGGGATCATCCCTGAGTCAGTTGTTTAAAATAACTAATGAAATAATCAGCTGGCAGATCTCAACTGCATCTTTTGGGCCAGCCTGGCATGAGTTCACATGTGGGGTCCTCACGGACTTCAGATCCTCTGAAGCTCTTACCCTGTGCTTGACCCTTGGAAAGCAGTATGCATACTGGAGACTGGATGGTGAAGAGTGGTCATTTTCTTTTACAAACATGCCTGCCTTGCCTTGGCACTAGATGTTTCAAAACTGATCCTAGTTTTGCTCGTCTGTGGAGCCGAGAGAAAAAGGATAGAGCCAAAGCTGTTTGTCTGATTTCTCTACTCGCAGCTGACATTATTTATAGCAATTAGAAGTCCCTGGTGATGGTGTCCCAGTGTCTCCCCCTCCTGAAAAGCAGGAGTAGGAATTCCTCATTCCTCAGAGCTGTATGTCTACCCTAAAATCATCCAATGAAGGGAGGTCTTCCCAGGACTTTGCCACAGGCAGTGCATCCATGGCAAAGTGAATACGTCCTCGTTGGAGGCTATTGCCTAGCCTCTTCATAGCCTAAGAGGAGGAAAAATGGCCATGCACTATCTCTTCCCAAGGCAGAGAATTGTAATGTCCAATGCAGATGTAAATATGGGAGTGCTCAGAGCCCTCATCCAGGAAACAGGGCCCCTGTACAAAAAATGTACACGACTGTGTACAGTCGTGTAAAACAGACCATTCCTGCTCCAAAATGCTCCTACCATCATGGAAAAGGCAAAAGCAAGCAGGTGGATGGAGAGAGAAGGGATATTGAAGCACAGGGTGATGAGCACAGCAGCACTGTCGCAGCACCCAGGGCTAGGAGGTCACCAGAGGCACCTGCTTTTCCTTGCTCTGGGTTTTGCTTCACATGCTGGGAAAGGCAGGCCATGGTGGAGCTGGGGGAGCAGAGCCCTGGAAAGCTTGAGTGAGGCCAGCTCCAGACAGGCAGCATGACGCTTTTGCCACCACATGTTTTAAGAGATTGTATGATTTGATGTAGAGTCTGTTAGAGTTGGCTGGTAACTTGCTTATACTTTGTGCAGATAAAGCTGCCTCCATATTATACTTCTGTGCTCCCCACACACACCTTTTAACTTTACCAAGTGTGGTTTTAAAAAAGAGACATTTAAAAGTGCAGTTTTGGCTGTTCAACCTTCCCAGGAAATGCTTACAGAAACTGCACAGGAGACATCTACAAAGGGAAGATGGGGGAGGGAGGCGAAGCCAAGCAGACCTGGATTCTTCTCTGTAGATAGAGAGACCATGTGCAGCTTCTTCCCCTCCATTTCCTCGAGGCTGTTGGCTGTCTCTTCATTTTGCTTCCCAGGCCCCACACATTACAAATGTCTTTCATGAGGGCTTGTCAACCTCCCACCATGCCAGAGTCCCGTCAAGTCTCTTCTCCTCTGAAGGAGAAACTTGTAAGGGCTCAGTAGCCATGACTGAAGCCAGATTTTCAAACGGGCCAGCAGTCAGTAAACTGCTGGGCTTCTCTGAAAGTCTGGCTCTGAGGAAAGCCTTTATTTTCTTTTTTTCCCCTCCACATTGGAGTTGAACTAGGACTGAATCAGTAATATAAACATTAGGCTGAATAGGCTGAATATCTCTTCCCTAGGGGACTTCTCTCTTTGTCTGCCTTCTTTATCTCTGCCAAGGTGCTGATAACCGCATGTGCCTCGTGGAATACACGGCAGGACTCCCGCGGGACTGACAGAGCCCTGTTGCACAGGGATTTTCAGCCCAGGCTGCAGAAAGGGCTGGGAAGGAGACGGTCAGAAACTAGCCTTCCCTGGCAGAGAGAGGGATAGAGCAATCAAACAGTTCTTCCAGCAGGCAGGGCTGTATTTAGGCAGTGCAAGCCCCTGCTTTGTGCCTCAACACCTGAAGCTTCCAGGCATGAGGCCAGGATTTCAACTTCTTCTTAAATAAAAGTGGTTTTCATCCATTCAGGGAAACAACGTAAAATGTATCAGGTCACCGAACGTAAGGACAGCTACCTGTGTGAACAGGGAGTGGGACTTGCCCCTCTTCCCTTTCCCCAGTCCCTTTTGAATCAACTTTGAATGATGGCACCTGACAAGCACCTACCAGAAAGGGACCAGGGCAGGAGCAGGTGGGATAGGAGAGATGCCAGGTAGGGCCAGGGTGCCCACTGCCTCCTTTCTATCCCACACATGACTCCTGTTAATCATGGGGTAGCCCCTGTCTGACTGACCACAGCACAGTGTCGTGGAGGCTGTTCCCATGGGTGCAGGGATCCATGCAACAAGAAAGGACAAACAGAAGCAAAGGAACTAAAAAAAACACCCAATGTTTCCCCCATGAAAACCTTTCCAATTCCTGTGTCCTGCCACAGGGTTATTGCCTTGACTTGCCTCATACATTTGCCAGCAGCAGATTGTGCTTTCAGCAAGTGATTTTAAAATACTTACCATTTTTTAAAGCAAGAAGGCAGAGAGAGAGCACTCCCTTGTTCATTCTCCTTCTTCAGGTTTAAGAGAGGGCTTAATTTGTCTGAGATGTGAAGCACCTTCACACCTCTACTTGAACTGGACTATTTAGCTTGAACAGTCAGACTGCAGTCTCCCTTGTACCAGGAGGTGGCTCTGCCCAAGGCCCTTGTTCTGCCAGGTGCAGAAACATCCACTAAGTAACATCTACCAAAGTTTGCTTTTCCTTAGAGGTTGGTGTGGGGTGACACCAGCAAGTGGCTTGTGTTTCACAGGCAGGGGCTCCAATCTTGTTCCAGAAAAAGAGCTTAATTTCCTCTTGCATTTCTCCTGAATCATGGACATCTCTTGAGCCCAGCAGCTTCAAAGACACATCCCCCTGCACTCTATCATAACAACATTTAGAAAGCAGTTTGAGTTTCTTCCAGCTGGCCTCATGTTCCAGAGATCCCTATCAGCACCCGGGAGGAAAGAATTAGCAAGAAAAATAAGCATCTCTAAACTTCAGAAAGAAAAAGAAAATGCAAAGAAAAAAGGTCCTGTAAAAAGCACAGATTTAGCCCAGTGATGTTCAAACAATGTGCTCTTTTCCTAGGGTTGTTTGAGGTAGAAAGGAGCCTAATGATTGGATTTTCATGTGTCAGCTGGAGATTTTGAACACTAATGGCAGGATTTTATCGAAGCCAGATGCATTTGCACAGGTACTGTTGATACTGCCTATAAGACCTCCCTCCCATTGGAATCAGCCATTGGAAATGAGCACCTAATGTGGGTATTAATGCAGGCAGGAGCATGTGCCTGTGGAAGCAGGGAGTCATCAGAGCAGACAACTGACAACCCAATACACATGGAGTTTCAAAGACATCTGCTTGGCTTTTCATGCCAAACTCCTTTCATGCCCCCCCAAGGGACTTCTTGTGACTCTCTCTTCCCCCAGAAAAGCATCACAGTTGCAGCCTTTTCCCTTTTACAAGGAGATCAAGCAGTTGGGCTCAGGGTAAGCAATGGGAAAGCCTGGAACAGACAGCTCCCTTAGTAGCAGAGAGCTTCCCACACCCAAGGCGCTCCCCAAATCTCAGCCAGTCGGTCTTGTTGTGGTTATTGCTGAGCTGCCTCCTCTGTGTATCTGTCCTGCACCCCAGCCCAAGCCCTGCAGCCATCCTCGGCATCTTTCCTTTGGTACACAGACTGACTTGCTGACATGTGAACAACTCCTTTTAAAGAACAGATACCCTCCTTTTCAAAGAGCAAAGTCCCTCGGGCAGCTGGGGAAAACTGGCAAAGGATACGGACTGAATTTGTTTTTGCTTTGCACTCCCTGTGGTTCTTCACACAAAGAAGCCCGTGGCATGAGATAGGGTTTGGGCACCAGAAGTTGGTGCCTTCGCATGTTAGAAACCATTTCCGTTAGCAAGTCTTACAAGCACTGTCTCTGTTTCTGTATTTGTGATCCCCACAGTGCTATTTTTCTGCCTTTCCCAATACTTTCTCTTCTTCCCTATTCAGTCTGCCAATGGGCCCAGCCTCTTAGCTGGCTCTCTTCAAAGGAGGGCATTATGTTATGCCATCACTTCTCATACTGTTCTTTTCTCCAGCAAATTTCTATTATGACTGCAAAAATGTCTGGCAGCCTTCACCTCTGCTCTTTGATGACCTCTGGTTGGTTATCAAGCTATTAGTCATAATTTAATTGTCTTCACTTGCTCTAAGTAAAAAGATGGATAGATACACAGATAGATATAAGGATGAAAGGCAGAGGGGGGTGGAATTTGTGGTGATTACTGGCCCAAGTTGACCAGTTGGAAGAGGTGGGAAATTGCATCGAGCTGCACCAACTTACACCTTTCAAGATACTGACTTGCTCTGACAGTGAAACATTTCTCACTACCAGAACTCAATCTATTGTCTGCTTGGGTTTAGTGTGCAGTTAAAGGAAAATTCACAAGATGCAATTACAGCAAAACTTACAGATTGGTGTTTCAGCTTCTAAGAGTCAAAAAAGTGAACTTGAGCATATGTAACTTCAGAGACAAACCTAATCTTCCCCTCTTGCTGAGAAGATTCACATAGCAACAGTGAATGGGGCTTTCTTCAATTTGCTTTATCCTGTGTGTATTTAAGATAACCCCTTTCTTCCAGAATTTCATTTAGCTACTCATACTACAAACACAAGGACAGATGGTCACCAGATCAAACTTAATCAGCATTCTGTATGTTGAATTTTGAGCTTAGAAATTCATCTGGTTCTAGTAAAACATAGTCTGAAACCTGCCTGACGTTTAACTCAACCACAGAATTGTATTACATTTCTAAGCCTCCCCATCCTCACAAGAGATTGAGAAGGGAACCATCAGGCATTTTTAAAAGGGGGTTGATTAGGAGTTTAATTATCAGAGATTAAAATCTGCTCTATTACTGGTGTCTCACTGGAGAACAGCATTTTTATTATAGGACTGCAACCCAGTCTTACCCGTTTGTTTCTTCTTGAAGTTCACCATAGGGTTAAATCCAGCTCTGGAGTAAGAGGATGCAGTTTTGTTTACGTCCCCTTACACCACGCTAAATTCAAGGTCTAGACCTTGGCCATGTACCCTCAGTCAAGGCAATCTGAACTATTTTCCCATGGCTTCTTCTCATTCCTCTTCTCATCAGGCTTTTCCCTTTTTTGCCTCTCATTGCTGCTAGTTGTTAGCCTAGCAGGGCTGAACTCCGCACAAGTGCCTGCATCCTAAGGAGGTGGCATTACATAGGACAAGCAACCAGCTCCCCAAGGGCCGAGGACCACTTAAGGAGGGCTTTCAGGCTTTATCAGCCTTTCAGGATTCTACATGCCCATGAGCACGCAGTTATCCAGGTGCATCAAAAGCCATAGCAAAGCCTCCTTTGCTATGGTTTCACTCTGTGTCCTTAAATCCTGTCTTTCAACGTGGTGTGGTGATCTTTTTGCCTTTTTCAAAAACACTCAGCTATTTTATCCCTCATGCCACAGTCTGCTAGAGATGTGTATACCACTGCATCAAACTTTGCTGCCTTTATTTGCATAACTGTGGCATGGGGCTGACTGGCTAGAAACCAAAAACCACTCCAAATGGCACAGAGGCGACAGCCATCTGTGTCTTTTTTCACATTTGGTTTCATTGTTTTAGGATCAAATCCAACCACTGCAACCTACAGTAACTCTAGACTTTTCAAGGCTCAGAGCTTTCTATATAGCACGGTCTGCGGTTTCACTGTGGAGAAGCAAACCTGGAAAAAAATTTGTTGGACTGATCAGAAGTATTTTAGTTAGTGCAGCAGGAGCTGCCAGTGGTGAAAATAGCACTCCCGGAGCATGAATGAACGGAGTGGTGTTTCATTCTGTGCATGTTAGACAATTTAAGCCTAGCTCGGCATTATGGTTGCACAGGGCAGTTTGCTCTTGAGATGTATTTCCATTGCCACGTAATAAATATAAATGCTCTTTATGAGATACTCATGGATGGAAGGCATCTAGTGGTTGCTAAAGGTTATTCTGATGATGTATATTCAAAGCCCTCCTGTTTGGCATTAATTAGCACAATGTACTATTTTGCAATTTCCCAGCACAGACACATCCAGATTCCTGCTAGGAATTGGAACTGGCATCACCCACCACCCACTCCTCCACCCAAACCAGACAGCACTGAGACAATCCTTCCCTCCCATGAAGCTTGTGTATCCCCCACAACCCCATAGCAGGGGGCATGCAGGGGCTTGGAGGATGCAGGAGTTTTTTGCATTACAAAAGTAAGCCATTTCTAACAGGCCTGAGGCTGGGATCTTCATGAAGGTCTCTCCCACAGGTCCCAAAAGCCCAGTGCCATTAGCTGGGGGCAATCAGAAGCTCTTGATTTGGCGTGTGGGCTGGTGTATTTCTGATGTCCAAGTTCAGGATTGCTGGTTGCAGGAAGTTGATGCCCGCAAGAGCTCAGACCTCTAAAGGACTGATGGGAGCTTGTGACCCACATACTGATTTGAACTCTTCATGTCACAGCACTGGGAGGAACTGGTGTAAACCATTCCCTTATGTGTTTCCCTTTCCCCTGGGCTTGGTTGCTCTAAGCCTACTACAGCTGCTTCCTAATGCAGTACTAAGGAAAATGCATAGCAGATACTATGGGGGCTGAATTCTGTCATTGCTAAAGGCCAAGAGAGAAGGGGATACTTGCACTTTTTCTGCCTATTTTATCCATGTTAGGTGTCTGAAAAGCATTTGCTACCAGCACCACGCTGCAGAGATAATTAAATGCTGTACCAACCAAACTGCCAAAAGATGGAAACTTGTTTGTTTCAATGATACTGCATGGGACATAATATATTTAAGCAGATCCTGTAATTAGGAAAGTACCAGCTTACACGTATGTCCTCCTTCTGCTTAGGCATCCCCCCATGGGTAGGATGCCCTGCTGTTCGTGGCTTCCGAATTCCTTGCACTGGGCTGAGAGTGCTTTTTCCACTGACTTTGGTGCACTGCTATTTTGTGTCCTCAATGCTAAGGCTCTTTTTTGCTTCCTTCTTATTAGTGGTTATATCTCGCCTCATGTAAGGACCATTGGCCTCTGAGCTCAAATGCTGGAGCTGTTTCTTCTGCGTTAATCTCACACAATAGCCATCTTCTCAAGGAGGCTATATGGTGTGAAGCAGGTCCTTTCCTGTGACTAATGAATAGTTGGGACAGCATGAGGCAGTGATGGGGCATGGCTACATTCCTCGCGCTGTAACCCATCACACCCACCATGGGGGACAGCAACCGTTGGAGCCTGATAAATGATAAATGTATTTTTTTAACTCAGAAATACATTTGTTGCAAGTCAGATGCCAACAGCTCCCAGTGCCAAGAAGATGCAATGCTCCTTCTGCTTGCTCTGTTTTCCTGTGAACTTTATCAGTTTTTGCTTGTTTCTCTGTGACCTTTGGAGACCATTCGAAGTCATCTGCCTTTTGCTTTGATTTAATTTCAGTCCGGTGAGTGTTGCCAGCTGATTTGTTGCCTCTTTTTACACATCGCCAGCAAATCACCACCTCTTCATATTGTTTAGACAGTCATCAAATCTAGGCTTGCCAGCTCTTTTTGTTAATGGGCTAGAAGGGATTGTTACATCTAGCTGATGTGACCAGAAAGCTGCTTAATTCCAGCTAACAAATCTTTAGAGCCTAATGTGGGACTTTTATGGCCGGAGCAGGGTCTGGCCTATGTTGCGGACCCAAGGTCTCCCTGTATGTCTGCTGCACCTCATCTTTCTGCTGATTAGCAGGGCACTTGAGCTACCACAAGCACTGGCTCCACTGTGCTGGAAATGTATCCCTCAAATTGTTGCGCCAGAGATTTGGCCTGTGCTGGTTCTGGGATGGAGACAGTTTTTATTGTAGAGCTGGGCCCTCTCCTACAGCTGGTCCCAGTTACAGGCAGCCCGGGAACAACGGGAGGTGAAGGAGCCCAGTGGCTTGTAGCTCTGGTTATTCCTGCAATGTAAGCAAGAGCTGGGGTGGACATGGGAGCCCCAAGTGAGGTGCACAGTCCACAGGCGATCTTCAGTCTCAGCTCCAGCACCACACGTGCCCAGAAGGCTCCACATTTTACAGTTATTCCTCAGGAGAGCTATACTGGGGCCCATTTGTGGTGAAAGGCTGGAGGACTTTCTCCACAACTTCTGTGTGTTTTTCTGCACGCTTGTCTGTGTTGCCTTTACAGTGCTAGGTATCATGCTTGATGGTTCAGTTAAGACCAAGATTTCCTTTGTGGGCCATGAGTAAAACCGTATTTGCCTCCAAGACAGAGGACAAGAGAAGGGGAAGGCATAGCACAGTTCACCAAAACCCAGACTTATCTGGGCAGCATGGGCATCTCCCACTG
This sequence comes from Phalacrocorax aristotelis, assembly GCF_949628215.1. Lineage (NCBI taxonomy): Eukaryota > Metazoa > Chordata > Aves > Suliformes > Phalacrocoracidae > Phalacrocorax > Phalacrocorax aristotelis. The sequence goes on along the minus strand of NC_134290.1, from coordinate 10,569,329 downwards.
CATCATTCAGGACCTGAGGTATTTATTTCTTGAAGCACAGATATGGTGTATGTAGCTTTATACTATTCTGACTCCATTTTCTGTGTATGGGTCCCCAAGTCCCTAAAGAAGATGATTTAAAGACATAAGTACTTACTGGTTAGATGTAACTGTTAAGGTTTTACATAGCACAGTGGATGTAGCATTTTCAAAGGGACCTGCACGCTTCTTGGGCTTTCCACAGAGATTTAACTTTTATTCGTTCTCCTTTTGTTGGTTCCCTTCCTGTAAATTACCAGAAGGAAAACATGTGGATGTTCCACATGAGGTGGGGAAAGCCAGTAGCAACCCTTAAACAAAAAGTAACCCATGATTAAAAAATGTTAGGGTAAACAAAACCAGCCTTTTCAAGTGCCTTTCTCCCCAGAGGCATGCCTTGCAAACACTAACAAACAGGGATGGCCTGAAAAAGAAAAGCAGGAGGAGCATCTTTACAGGTAGATGCTCAGGTCAGTGCAAAACCTAGTACAATCAGATCTTGCTCTACAAACATCCATGCCCTTGCTTAACGTCACAGGCAAGTCCAGCCCCTGAAGGAAGTAGGGCAGTTTATAGGCTTAGCCATTTGCAGGATGAGGGCCTGATTTTGCTGTCCTGCACTCAGGCCTTGCAGTATAAAGATTGGCACAGGATTGTGGGCCACATGTGGCAGAGAGGCTCCCTCAAAGAGGGCTACGGTGCATTGGGCACTCAAGAGCCCAGGGTGCCTCTCACCCTGCTAATCCGCTGCCACAAAACTGCTCACAACCTATGTGTTAGCAACAGTGGGGCTGTGGGCTCCAACCCTGGCTGGTTCTGCATGGCTCAGCCCCTCCAGGGCCGCACAGCCAAATAATGGGGGAACTTTAATGTTCCTCCAGGCCATCAGAGGAGCCAAACAGGCTGCAGAGGTCAGGGATTAGTCCTGGCTTGGCTTCAGTATGCTCTCTTGAGCACTATCTGAATCTCAAATGCGCCATGTCTGCAGTTACGTATCTGATCCAGATTGAAGATGGTTTGCTTGGACGACCTTGCAACAGAGAGCTCAGTTCAAGCTCAGTAACTTAATGTTTGCCAAGGTTTTGCATTTTGCACCGAGATCTATGCTGCTACCATCATCCACAATGCCAAGTCAGCCCACACGTCCTCCTGCCACCCATGGAGTCATGCGCTCCGAAGCAAAGCCTGGTAATACCACATCTGGGGGGTTACAAACACCAGAGAGGACAGCTGCTTACACATCCCAAGGACCCCGGCGCAGCCAGCCTGCACAGTTTACAGCGTGTCGCAGACACATCTCAAAGTTCTCATGAAAGGCTAAGGAAAAAGGCACCACCAGAGCCCTGGGGCTAGAAAGCAGCCTGGGACAGGCCCATCTCTTGCTGTTCCAGTGCCCACGTGTGGCCGAGCTCTGAATCTTTTCCTTTTTTTGCTTTGTTGCATCTAAGTGCAGGGCAAACTCTTTGCGAAGAAAGCAAGTGTCCCCTGCTGGCTGCAAGCGAAAAATGCATGTGGTGATACCCCGGCTAGGGACGCGTTGGAGCAGGGATGTGTTCCGTGGCGTTCCTGACCTGACTTTGTTTTGAAGATGTACGATAAGCCAGTGAAATGGAATGGAGCTATAAGCTGGCTGCTTGCAGCATGCAGCTTCAACAAAGGAAGGGGGCCAGGGTGCAGCCCTTCTTCCTCACAGCCCCATTGGTGGGGGGGGACCCCACGAGGGTCCCCCGGTACAGCCCAGGTAAGGCCCGAGATGGTGGAAGCTGGAAAGGACCAGCTGCACAAGAGGGCAGGAGACCAGAGGTGCCCAAGGCACAGGAGCAGAGGAACACTTCACCAGCACGAAGCGCATTTTGGTCAGTGCCTGCAGAAAGTACGTAAAAGCAGGGGCCAGAATCCAGCATGCATTTGTTCTCTGTGTTTCTCAAATAATCCCTCAGAGATCAACGGGGTTTCACATCTTTCCCCATCTGTTCTTAATCTGTTCACTTGACAGATGCCAAACCACCATACCCCGTATGGAAAAACACAAAACAAAATACAAAGCCTTATATCTCCTCTGGTTTTATACAGAAATGCTCCCTGGAGCCTCGCTCTGTTCATGCCCCAGGCCTGTATGGAGGCCCAGGGAGGAACCTGCACCAGGGACAGACCTGCTGTCAGCAACATTTTCACAGCAAGGGAAGCTCTCACACCCAGAGAAGGGGTGGCCAGGCACAGACTGTATCTGATGGAGCAGCTTTGTGTTTATGCAGACCTGATGACTCAGGTTGGTGATTATCTGGTGCTGGCATCCCTCTGCTGCCAAGAAGCCTCTACCTGTTTTTCCAGGTCCTGCAGACTTGCACAGCCAGAGACAGTCTCGGCCAGGCAGAGGTGGGCAGAGAGAAGGAACTGCCTTGCTAAAGGTCACAGAGCAGAAAGGGCCAGAAGCAAAACCACTGAACTGCCAAAAGGCTCCAGTCAGTTGGTCAAGCAGTCTCTCAGCCCAGTGTTATCTCAGAGTTTGTGCCTGCAAAATCTGTTGAGGATGCGAGCAACAGCATTTTAATAGTACCCATGAATACTTTATTTAGGGCTGAGACTCGGTGGCTACAGCACTGTCACCATCAGTGCCCGGACCAAACCATCTCTGATAATAAATAATACAGGATAACTCCCAACATCTAAAATTATTCTATCCTAATCCACTTCCATCCTCATCCTATCGATCAGAAATTCTGAATGTTTGCAACAGCTCATACAGTAAATGGACTCCAACTTTCATCTTCCCAAATACTTAAACTGGCTCTTTTCAGGACACTGCCATGTAAATTACAGCTCTATCACCAGCTCCTTAATAGTTGCCAGATTCTTTGCAGTCCTTTGAAAATGAACACACAATAAAAAGATATGAGCTGAGACTGACCACAAGTTTCATGTCTGCAGATTCCTACGTGCTTTTTTTGGTCTTTTCAGCAATCTAATGGAAACCAATTCTGTGTCTTCAAGGCAAGATGATGTGGTTTTAGAGTTCCCCTGAGTGGTAACAACAGAGTTGACACAGCTTTACAGAAGGCAAATGCCAGGGCATCTCTGCAACTCAGCTTTACCATTGGCCCCAGGTAAGAAAGGGAAGGGAGGGATTTTCCCTTTGCATATCATTTGCCTAATCAATCTCAAACACAATCGTCCCAATCTGAAAAGAGGCTGGAAACAGTGACACACACCTGTGCAATCCGTCAATTACCCAAAAAACGTGTTACTTATATGAGGTTTGGATGAGGAAGACGGAGGGCTGGGAAGAGATTCAGCAGCTTGGATAGGAGAGGGAAAATGGTACTGTCTTGGGCTGTTAACATCACAGCATGCTTGCTCTGTTCAGACACTGCTTCACGCCAGCCCAAGCCTATCTTAATTTAATACATGAAAACAACCTGTGCCTCCCCAGTTTGGCAAAGGTAGGATTTGGGGTGAAGGAGATCTCCTTTGCTTACTCTGTGTGTTTTGCCAGTATCCCCCAAATCCCTGAAATGTCAAGAGAAAGCACAACGGAGAGGAACGTAATCTCAAAGAGAAATGCAATATTTTTTAAAACATCCTCACAGCAGCAATCGTAATAAAAATACAAACCTGAGGTTTGTAAAAATCTAGCAATAAAACCACAGACATCTTTACAACTCCCAGATACACAGTGCTCCCCGGCAGCAAGCACAAAAACCCTCCCAGATGCAAGAAGCAAAACTATAACTGGGGAACAGGCTTAATTGTTTTACAGCCTGCAAAAAAAAAAAGGCCACACATGACACCAATTCACAGGTCATTACCAATCACCATCAGGGAAGATAAAACAAAATCCCTTCATTTTTCCTCATCTAGAGACCATGGAGCAGCTGTGTTGTACGGAGGTGGAATGCTACACTTATAGGCAAGTACGTGTCTTAGGTTCATAAAGCAAGCTCAGATCTTTGTGCTGTTTCCTGTTTCATTTAAAACCCTTTTCTTTGCAAGCCAGACTATAGGTGTCTGTACTTCCCTAGCTAACAGTGTGTTCTGTTCCATGGGAATAGAGATCATCTCTCTTAAAACGTAAGGCAGGCCCTCGAGCAATGTAGCTTAGCTTCCCAGTGTGCTCCAACAAGTTAGTTAATGTTTCCATGCCTTGAATCTCCCATTGGCAGAAGGAATTCTGTATTTTTCCTGCCCTTTGTCCAACAAGGTTTAAAGCTCTTCATGTGGGCACTGCTTATTATGAGGAAGACATGGAGGACTGTGGCAGCAGAGTTGTATGCAAGGTGATCAGACTCACCTGAGTATTGAGCAGGATTATAAATCACAGAGCACAATTGGTGGAGGACGTTCCCGACCGCCTGCAATCATTTCGCCTAATACTTTCTTACATACTTGACTCCACTCTTAGGTACAGCCAGGATTTGGAATTGCCTACCTCTTTGCCTGTATTGCTGGGGGAGGCAGGCATCAGCTTGCAGAGATGATGGTACTGATTCAGCTATTGACAACTGCAGTGACTTGTCTTTTCCTCTGTCTGCCATAGAAATGAACCCATGTGGTAGCAATGACGGGAAATTACTGAGAGAGGGGAAAAAAAATTAATGTAAGCCAGGCCAAAAAGTCCAGAGTAAACACAGCCTCAGCCTAGTACCGTGCAACTGTCAAGTCACATTGCAGTAGGTTTCTTGATGCTGATAATGTAACGATTCTTTGGCCCAAGGGTACATCTCCCACTGCCAATCTGCTTCTCCAAAGGCGTTTTATCACTGACCTGAAAGGAAGCAATCATGGCTTGAGTATAAATGTATGTGACGAGAGCTAATGCATGGTAATAGCTACAGCACATCTAGCTGGTCTGACAAAACAGACAAGGTTCTGTACGTGTGTTTTGCCCCCTGAACATAGAGGTCGCTGGCCTTTTTCCTGATGATCTCTGATAGAATACAGTAGGCAGAGCCTGGGCATACGTTTATAATGCTGTCAATGATTACTTGTGTACTTAGATGAGGGTGGCTTTTTTTTTGTAAAAGCCTTAAAATACAAAAGAAAATGCAGATGTCGCAGGTCTTCTTTTGCACTAGAAAAAATGTTTGTTCTTCTCCTCTTATTTCTAGGCTATTCACAACTTGTCCGTTGTCCATTGTGGACTGATTGTTTAAGTTTAGCTGCCTAGTTGAAGAGCTTTTTGAAAGTTGCTCTGGGCCTTAATCATATTCTTTCTGATTATAACAGGAACTGTTACTCCTCAGGTTCCTGGGGAATGCCCATGATATAATTGAAAAGTGGGAACTGCTTTCCTTGTCCTTGTTAGGATATGTTCAGTCACAGAATCCTGGCTAACATCCATCTCATGAATTAATGCTGAAAAATAATGGATTTTCTGAGTCTGGTTGGTAAAGTGGAGATAAGGGAGCTGACTGCATAAGGAGCTGATGCCTTCTCCCAGCCAGCAATTGTAGCAATGTTTTAAATTAGGGAATAGGTCAATTCACTTGGACATTTAATGGATGAGATAAGGGCAGCTTGCACTAAATTAGCCTTTTGGGCAATCTATGATATCAGGGGTGCAAAATCGTTCTGGCTGCCTGCTGCTGCGGGGAGCTGCCTGCCTGCACTTCCAGAGCAAGGCCTGGCAGATCTATTTGCAGATGATGTTCTCTTGTACTAAAGGCAACCACTGATGCTCCAGAGCATCCCACTATAAAGCAAACAACCACTAAGGCAATGCAGGCCACTGTGCCACCTTTGGGAGACGGCTGACCATGCTCCGCTCAGCACTGTTTCATTAGTGGTAAGCCACGCTGCAGCAGAGTTACAAGAAGGATCTCTGTGTTGTGCCTCCCCCCATGTGCGGACACACATGTGCAGCTCACGCAGCTCATTCCCACCTTCTGCTCCTCCTGCCCCATACATCAGGCCAGATTAGGCTTCTCCTGGATCCTGACCTGCTTTCTCCCATTCTGGTCCTCAATAGATGTCTGAGCCTCAGTTCCAGCACTTGTCATCAGATGTTACTTGTTCTGCAGCAGGAGGCTTCCTCTTGCACCAGGAAACCCACTGGCCTAAGTGTTGTGCAAACAAAGGAAAAACAATAACTAAAACCAGTCCCTGCCTTAAGGAGCTGACAGCATTTCCCTCATTTCTCCCAGCTTCTGTAAATAAATCCTTAGTAATGTCACTGTTCTTCAGAAGACAATAAAAGGAACTGTCATCACTCCCTGACACTGACTGTTCCTGCCATTCACTAAGCTTTCCCCTCCCTCTCCCATGCAGGGAGAAGTTGATTAAAAATTAGATCTCCTCTGATGACTGCTAATTATCTTAGAAGCTGTTGGTAAGATGCTGCGAAGGGACCAAAGACAGCGCTCAAGAACAGCCCTGCGGGAGGAATGCTGGCTTGGCTGGTGTCACTGAGCAGAACTAGGCCTTGGGGGTTTTAACTAATGCTTCTTCAATAGGATGTCTGATAGCAAAGGTACTAAATAAGGATTAGGATAGAAATGTTTCTATATACACACATACTTCTGTACATTTGGTTCTGATTTTTTAAATCTTCCGTTTCGGAACAGGGAGGGATCACATCACCCTTCAGGTTTTGACATTTTGATCGAATTTCATCCTGGCTCTTGTTCCCTACTCTGCCCCAAGCTCTGGGAAAGACTTTCCTAATACCCTTCCCCTTGTCCTACCCCCAGCGCACCGCCGTCAAGAGCGGAGGACTCGTGTGACAACCTGTGGGCTGCCCGCTTACAAGGAGAGGCATCTGCTCCAGCACAGCCTCCTTCCCGATGGGGTGAATGTGAAGCTAATCCCAGATTCTTATCTCAGCCACACTGATCTAATTAATAGTAACTCTTTTGGCTTCATAGGGTAGAGGGTGTCTGGATTTATATCTGCATTACCAGAAACAAAGCCTGGCCAGCTGTGCATGTTGATATTACAGATGCACAGCAAAGAGAAACAACAGCGACACAGGAGAGGTGATGAACCTTTTCTGCTTCCAGCTCTGCAGCCTGCTGCTGTCTCCCATCCCTGTAATTTGTGCTCTTTAAAAAACAAAGCAAGCAAAAGAAAATAAGGGGAGAGAGAGAGGCACCTTAAAAGCTAAGAGCCAGCAAGAGTGGGAAGATGCACTGCCTCTAATGCCCTGGAAAATCTCTGTCCTGGCTCCTAGTAGAGCCTGGAGAGCAAACACAAGACTAGAGAAGCAGGGAGTTGGGACCAGATCACCTGAGACAAAACACAGGACAGGACCACTCCTGCCCTAACCTCTCCCTAATATTCTCCTGCACTCATGTCCCGTTAACTAATTAGCACGGGCTTTTTAAAGTATGCATGGCCCCTCCACTAAGTACACACCAGCTTCCACTCATCCTCTTACCTGGTCCCACTCTCTCTGTCCCCAGACAGAATGGTAATGGAGACAAGAGCCCAGAGCTGGTGCTGGCAGGCAGGTGCTGCTCCTGCTGCTGTCAGCGCTGCTGGGAGCCCTCCTTCCTCCCCAGGCATTGCACTGTCTGACCAGGCTTTGCAGCCACTTGATTTATTTCTATATATAAACTTTGGAGATGCTTCGTGCAAGCAACATGGCACATTTCCAATGCAGCTAGGCCAGCCTGTGGAGGGCATGCAGGGCTACATGGCAGGGGATCAGAGCAACTCTTCAGCTGGTCCTGAGACAGACTGGCCAACCTGAAACGCCCTGCTTAGCACCAAGGCCTGTACAGCTGCAATCCGTACAGATGATTGCATCCTGGCAAATCCCAGCAAATCCACCCGTGCAAGCAGCTCCCTGCTCTGCAGAGTTTGGCCATATGGCTGAAGAGTAAGTCACGAAGGGACAGAGGTCTTTGAAACGAAGTCCACGACTCGGAGGTCCTCAAATGTGGAGTCTACTTGCTAGATTTTCTGCCTGATCCTGTCAAATCATGGGAGTCAAGAAATCTGGTTTTTATCTCAGTATCCCCATGGATTTTCTGTCTGACCCTGGGGTGGTCGCTTAGAACCAGTCTCTGAAAGGATGCCTGCAGTTTTCACAGAAAGTTGTAGCTGTAGGAAGGACTGATAATTACACTAGAGGTACAACCCACAGGCAACGTAGGGCCTTAAGGACTGCTGCACGTCATAACATAGCTTTTTATGATCCCTGATTTTGGTGGAGCATAAGCAATGTGAGATTTTACTGTAAGATACTCATATCTCAGAGCCCTGCATTTGCACTTTGAAAGATTGGAGATTTGAATTTCTGGAGAAAAACCCCTTGGCCATCTCCAAAGTTCAGGAGTTGTGGTTGGGGCCAGAGCTTTCTCCGGCCCAACTCTGCAAAGAGGAGGGACTGAGCTATAATTAACCATATTACACAGCACCCTCCTTTTCAGGATTTTTAAAGAGCTTTGCAGATATTAATGACACATAATTACCATGCTCACGGCACCCTGCAAGGCAAAGATATTCCCATTTTCATGAACATGAAGAAACTGGAGCAGCTCTGCGGGCCACTCACCTGGTGAGGGATAGCAGATGCTGCTGCTGAAACAGAGCAGCCTTTTAAAGGACGACAAATTGGGGTGACATTTGCAGGCTGAAACGTCACAGAACCAAAAACTTCAGAGAAACCAGGGGGATATGGAAAAAATGCTTAGGGACGATTTCAGTTTTATTTCTGAACGAATGTATTTTCATCCCTTTGTTTCCAACACGTTTTCCTTACATGGGTTACAGGGGTCTATTTCTGTTGTATGAATGTCATATCTTGAGGCCCGTTAATAAAAAGCACTTTCTTTCCAGCACAGCTGGGGGGTTTCCTTCATCTGCGTTAGGTTATTAGGGACCCATACTGAATTTAACATCCTTCTGTCTTTCCTGCCAGGATGATTCAAATGGCAAATGCATTTCTTTTTTGGCACAGGTCCCAACTGAGTCAGCTTATCAGACTAGTTCGTCACCTAACGGGATCCTAAATTAAGAGTCCACATTTTATATAAAAAGCTGGATGGATCTGAGGTAAAATGGAAGGGAAAGCGTGAACAGGAGAGGGCTTGTTCTCTGGGTCCCTGCCTGCCTGACATTGTAAACCAGTATTTGGGTTCAGCCTTGCTTCGCGCAGCTGCTGCTGTGCAGAGATGCCCCGGAGGAGGGATTCACGGGGCGTGGGGAGCCACCGCTGCCAGCGCCGCTGGGTGCGAGGCTGGGGAGGTGCCCTGGGGACGCGGCTCATGGCCACCCCATGCTGCCGGGACACAGCAGCCTGCTCCCTCTGCGGCAGGGCCTTTCGCCATCGCTGCTGGTACATTTCAGTCTCCTCCTGTAGCAGCCTTTTCTGTTCTAAATGCCCATGCGAAACTGGTCGTCTTTGGATTTAGCTTTAACGAAGATCTAATAAGCTTTCTTAAAAATATTTCTGTCTGGGCTATGTTGCACTTCATTTTCCCCGGCTTTAGGAGCCGCAAGGTGCAAAGTACGTGTAGATCCGTTCTCCATTTCCTCATGCACAACAGAAGCACATTGTGGGTCCACCAGCTTGCAGCTTATTGCTGAATTCTATATTGGTTAAGGCCTGAAAGAGTTATCTGTGTTTGGTATAATACTTCTTTCTCCTTAGAAAAATGTTATCCCTAACTTCTAGAAACTATAACTGGCTTTTTCTGTTGGCTGCTTTAAAAAAATCAAGTTCTGTCTCTTAATTTTGAAGTCCCTTATAATGAAGTATCTTCTTTCCATTACAAACACAGAAAAGACACTGTGCAAATCTGCATGCAAAATAAATCTCATTAGGCTTTTCCTATGTGTGCCTTTCACAGGGGCCACGTCCTGCTCGTGGGCAGATCCCCCGATGGCCCCAACCTTCCTGCACTCGTTAGCTGTGTGGGAGTTTCTGCGCGTGCCTGCCAGTGCACACACTGTTCAGCTGAACTTGTGTGCACCTGCCAGAAATACAATCGCATGCCAGTTATCATGCCACGTGGCGTAATCTTCCACACGGTTTTATGCAAAAAATACAGATGCGCAGGGAATATCTGACCACATACGGCTGCACATCCAGGACCTACACGGCTGGTGTGCAGTTTAAGGTCGCATGCATATATTCATGCAGAAATTACACTGCAGAGCCAAGGTGCAGAAATGGACAGGCTGCAGAAATGCCACCCCTAGCAGCTTCCTCCACCGGGGCCCTGAAGCAGCTGCGGACTTGATGATCTTAGAGGTCCTTCACAACCTTGATGATTCTATGACTCCATTAGTGAGGTGGGGGTCGGTCTCTCCTCCCAAGTTACTAGTGATAGGATGAGAGGACGAGAGGAAACAGCCTCAAGCTGCACCAGGGGAGGTTTAGACTGGATATCAGGGAAAATGTCTTCCCTGCAAGAGCGGTCAGGCCCTGGCACAGGCTGCCCAGAGAGGTGGGGGAGTCGCCATCCCTGGGGGTGTTCAAAAAACGTGTAGACGTGGCCCTTTGTGACATGGTTTAGGAGGCCTGGTGGTGATGGGCCGACAGTTGATGATCGTAGAGGAATTCTCCAACGTTTATTTCAGGGGGCTTGCAGGGAAATCCATGCACACGTCGCCATGAGCTATTTGGGCACACAGACACGTGCTGACATATTGCCAACAGAACAAAAATCCCGCAACTCTGGGGAACCTCCTGTTTTTTACCCCGCATCTGCACGTGCACGTTGTCCCGGTTCTCTGGAGCACGCGCAACTTCTGGTCACGAACACGCTTCCAGGCCCTCCCTCCGCTTCGTTCACACAGTGCGCGCGCGTGCACACCGCTCCACGTGCACACGCGCACGCACTGCTCCAAGCGCGCGGCCGCACGCGCTAGTTGCGTGCGCGATGCCCCCACGCTGCTGCACCTGCAGCCCCACGCACGCACGACTCCCCGCGTATACACGCAGGCGCGCGCCGCCAGGTGAGCGCACGCGCTCTCCGCTGCCCAGCACGCGCCCCCCCATGGGCGGGGCTAAGGGCCGCGGCCGGTGACAGCACTGACCCCCCCCCCCCGTTGCCGTAGCGACGGGCCGGGCTGCCGCAGCCGCACCTGCGCCTGCGCCGCCGCCCCCGGTCCGTCCGTCTGTCCCCCCCCAGCCCCGCCGCCGGTAAGTGCCGGCCCCGCGGGGCGCCGCTCGGCTCCCTCGGGCTGGTGGCGGGGGGCGATGAGCGCCGGCCGCGAGGGGTGGGCGGCCCGGTGAGGCGGCGGGAGGGAGCCGCTGAGCAGGTGAGGGACCGGCTGAGGGGCGGGGGGTTGCGGCACCCCGGTGCCTCCGCCCTGGGCCCGCTGAGGGGCCGGTAGCGGCACCATGACCCCCTGGGGCTGGGCGCGGAGCGGGTTGGTGGCGGCGCCGCTCCGTGAAGGGGTCGAGGCCGCTCCCGCCTCGCCCCGGCCGCCCTTCTGCGACCCCGCCGGGGGGATCCTGCGCGCCCAGCGCGGCGTCGTGAGGCGGGTCCCCTGTGTGTGTGTGTGTGTGTGTGTGTGTCCCCCAGAGGCGGGGCTGCGGGGCGCCCCGCCGCCCTCTCGCCGCGGTAGGGGGGGTGGTCGCGGCCCTGCGGCCGGCGCCCCTGGAGGAGCAGCGCCCCGGGGGAGAAGGAGCTCGGGGCGGGGACGGCGCACCCCGGGCCGGCCGGTCCTACTGGCGCCGGACCAAAGCGCCTCCTTTTCTCTCTTCAGAGCGTAAAAGGCCCTTTTTCTGGTCACTAGAGCATCAGAGGAGAAAAGGGGTTGCCCTGCAGCTCACTTCGCCCCTTATCTTTCCAGTTCTGCTGGCTCAGGGGCAAGGACGTGCCTTTTTTTCTGGCCGCCGATGTATCCTGGCCCGGGAGGGAGCGCTCGGCCCATCCAGCTCCCTCCCGGCCTCGCCCTCCGCACAGCCCGGAGGTGCTTCACTGGAGCTGCTGGCTCCCACCCGCACCCACCGGGGCAGGCGTTACCTTGCATCCTTCTTCACCCTTCACGGTCTCCTTTTGTATGGTACATTTTTCACTTTAGACAGTGACAACAGTGTCGTTTCCATGGGTAACACGGGGCCTGCAAGGAGAAGAGGGATGGGTGGTGTACATTTTGGAGTGGGTAGGGAGTAGTCTTCATTTGAGAGGAGATTTTTCCTTCAGAGGAGAATGCCTGTCGCTTGTGGATATGGCAGCAAAGAAGTGCAGGGCATCCTCCGACATGGGGATTCTTCCAGCCTCGCAGATGCTCCGTTTCCCTACGCAGGACATGGGGTGGGACAGCAGGGAGGAAGGAGGGGCCCTTCCCACCGCCGACAGGGTGGTGTGGGTTTGAGTTTGCCTTATTCAACTGTGTAAAGCTGAGACAGTGGAGGTAAATAAAAACACGAAGGCTGAGGCAGCCCTGAGGGTGGAATTGGCCGTTTTGATCTGCATTGCAGGTGCATAAGAAGCATCCAGGGTGCTTGTTGGCTTTGCCTAGATGGTAAGATGCTTAAGCTTAAAAAGCTTCATTGTTGCATTTGCAATATAAATTATGCTGCTTAATTAAAAAAAAATTAAAGGCAAATGTAAATATAGCACATTTTTCCATAAAACTTGCTTATTAGTGAATGTAATTCTGTAGTGCTTTATTACCACTGAGCCTCTGGGAGAGGCCAGACTAAATAGAGACACTTATGGTTTTAAAACACACACTGCTTTTTCATTTGACTATATACAGCAAGTGCTTTATAAACAGATAATGGCAGACTTGTAATATTATTACTTTTTTTCAAGCTTTCAGTTGTACTGAAGTTCCAGCAGTCATTTTTAGTGAAACAACAAAGATCAGGAGGTCATAACAGAGGAAAGTATCAGCTGCTTAAGTAGTAAAAAAAAAATATTGGCTGAACTGACGCATATATTCATCCTATTACCGTACTTGTGCTTAGTGTATCTTTAAAATTTCCTCCCCCATCCCCTTAGAAAAGATGGTCTCATGACCGATCCAAATGCTGTCTGTAGTTTTCAGTCCAGTAGTTGTTGCAAACTCTAAAATAGCAATATTATTTTATGCCTTAAAGTTGTTTCCTTCACTTTAGATTTCAGATATAATTGCATACTTCGAGGGCTTTTAAATTATTTTTTTAAAATGCATTTTGTCATTGGAGTTACAAAAATCAAACTGTTCCTCTGTGTGGCCTAATTCAAGAGGCTGTAGGTATTAAGGACAAAATATTTGTTCGTCCAGATCTACTATGTTAGTCAATCCTTTAACCAGCAGAAGGCAGGAGGAAAACTCCCCAGTGCTATTATTCCTGAATGTGGACCATAAAGTAAAATATTTCTTGGACATTATGAACAGTATAATAGAGGGAATACAGCTGAAATAAATCAGTTTGACACAGTAGCACACTCTCATTCTAGGTGTCTCAGTACTTTTCTATGGCTTAAAAAAACCAGTGTTTTAAAGTAGCAAAACTTCAAGGGGTTGCTTCTATGTCCTCAGGATTCACAATGTATTGCAATACTTGTATTAACAGAATACTATTATGTAGTTCATCTCTTTACTCATGTTTAACCTCATTTTTCATAGTAAAGATTAAAAAAATGTAGCAAATTGTAGTTTACTTTGTACAGAGAGCAGCTACCTTCGTCTTTCTGAAACCTATTGTAATGCTTAAGAATTTTTTTTTTGCAGACAAGTGACACTTTCTGTGTGTATCTGTGTATGTCATTGTGTCTGTTAATTACTAACAGTGGTGGGTTTTGATGAGAAGTGATTTACTGAAAAATCAGCATGTCAGATAACTTGATGATGCTCTAGGGGAAGTAGTCAAGTGTGTTCTGACTAGACGAGGGCATAGCTTTTCCTACAGTTGGTTTAAAAAGCAAAGCCACAGATGAAGAAAGGAAAGATCTAAGGATTTTGGTGTTGAAAAAAAGATAGTTGCATGAAAGGTCTCTGGTTTGGCTTTCAGCAGCCTCTTTCCTGCTGCAGCACACAATAAAACCTTGTGTAGCTGAGAAACATTGAAAAGCATAGACATAAGTCTGGGTGCCTTATTGCAGCTTCCACACTGTTGTTATTGAGATGAATATGCTCCATAAGCTAATACTGTGTAACCATAACCGGTATTGTCAGAACAGTCTCTGGCAGAGCTTGTCCTGACCCTGAGAACAATGGTACAGGGTGCCGCTGCCCAGAGCCGGGTGGAGTTGAAGCCAGGAGGGTGCCCTTTGTTCAGGCAGAAGTCTTATCGCTAGAGCTCTGGTTTCCTTTGCATCTGCAGCATGCCAAAACAAACTCTCCTTTCTTCGTACTAATCTGATGTGATACCTGAACGAGCAAATGAAGATGTGTTTAGTAGAGCCAAGTTTGAGTGTTAGCTGCCCAGTTGCTACCTGCTGTACCTCGCCTCTGATTCCTTCACTTGCCTGATGAGACCTGGTACCCTCTATATATCAGGCTGTAGTATTTTCAATGGATGTGTGACTGATTAGTCTCTGTGTTCTTCTTGAAGTGACATAAAATTTGTCTTCCTCTAGACAAAGATGTCCAGCAGTGTGATAATGGGTGTTAGTCAGTGTCTCCATGTGCTCAGTGAGTAATTTTGTCTAATAATGTTTTACAGTTATCTACCAGCTCATTTCTTCTGGTGATGTTAAAGAACATGGTACTATAAATGGGAGCAATACATATTCTTACTACTAGAAGTTAGAGGCTTGACAAAATATTGCTGACAACAGTGTCCTTGGAGTGTATCAGAACTTCTGCAAGCTGTTTGTTTGGGGGGTGTTAAATAATCCTAGGAAAAAACCTTTTATTAGGATAGCTGTTTCTTTCTTGCTGTTGAGGAGCATGTTTACTCTCATTTCACTCCTAGAAAAAACTTTGATTTGTACTTAAAATGTTGGTCTTTATTTAGGTGAGAGACAGGATTTAAGGTCAATGTTATTAAAAGAACCACCACTTGACTGAAAACTGTGAGGCTTCTCCCAAAACAGAATGATACCTGCCTTGAGAAGGGCTAAAAATATGCCAGGGAACAGTAGCTTCATGTAATCTGAGTCAGTGCCCAGAGGGAGGGCACAAAAGGTGCAGCGTAATGCATCTCTGTGGAGTAGAGGTGTCGCGCTTAGGAAGTGCCCATCTGTGGGGAAAAATTCGTGTGAATTATGTCATTAGCAGCAGGTTTCCTCTGTAATAGAGGTGCGTGTGCTTGTTTGCTTCCCATTCCTTGTGAAAGCTTCGTTTAAGCTGTGTACATTTTTATTGTCTCAATTTGAGATACCTGGGTTATGTAAGTAAGAGCATAAAGCACCACTGTTTGAAATACTTTCTTGGCATCCTGTTTACCTTATATTAAAAAAATCTTGCTTAAGGACGTAGACATAGGTCATCACCACCATTATACTTCCTTCATCGGGAGCTCTTAAAACCTCTACTGTCGTGAAGTGGAGGCCAGTTTTTGCATGCTTGATTGTAGTTGCTGTTCTAAAACAATAAAATCGATGGCTTATGAAACAGCATCACAGAATGCATTAGAGAGAAACATACTCCTCAGCCTGTTAAACTTGCCTGAAAAACAGTTGTGCTATTCTGTAGAGTTGCTGTTACAATAGCTGTTCTCTGTAAGTGGATCTCTTCTAGGAGGACAGATTTAGTTAGCTTGCTGTAAGGCTTTGTAAGGCTTCAGTGCCTTTTGATGTCTTTCACAAATATTCCAGGTAAACTCTGAAAATCATCATTTCTGCTGTTCTTGCGGTAGGGTCTCAAGCTCAGGTGAGTGCCTGGAGCTGGCACTGCTGCAGGAAGCAGTTCTGCCTCTACCACCCCCCTGCCCTCGTTACTGATTTTTTTTTTTTTAATTATTTTTTTCCCCACCTTTCCCGCCAGCCGCACAGGTGCCTGCAGCATGCATGGTGAGCCCATCACCTGAAAAATAGCCAGTGGAAAAACAGGGGGGTTTGGCCGCTGGACCGGTTCCCTGACCTGGTTCACTGAATGACCAGGAAGGTGATTTCAAAGCATTTCAGAAACACAACAGTAAATTCTTACTCAATATATGCAAGTGGAAGGAGTGAGACAAAGTCACGGCTAGACTGGATAGCTAAATAAGTGCGTGCCTGTGTGGTGGCAGTTAGTTTTCTTGTTATGGGGGGAAGAAATGCCCAGCGAAGTCACATATGTGAAACCAGCGTAGTAGGTCGGGTTTTTTTGCTTTGTGTTTCATTAAGCCTTCAGAACTGGAAAAATTTTAAAAATCACACAAGTTTTCTTTGAATTCTTGCACAATTCTCATGTTACTGATCATGGAGAATAAAATCAAAAGAGATTGTGACGTGTTTATAAGTGAATATTTGATACCTGAAAAAAACCACAAACTTGACTTTTTCTATGGTGTAGTATTATTTCTAAGTACAAATTTGGAGTTAATATATCCTTGTACAAAAACCTCCCACAGCCACCTACTAGCTTAAGTCCTGATTCAGCTGTAGCCGAAGCTGGAGAACTTTCTTAATGACTTTGAAAGAAATAGGGTCAGGTGCATTTTTATGTGTAACATTGACATTGTGTTCATCTGGGGGAGCTGAATATTAATTTCCTTTTCATTCCTCTTCTGCTAAAAGAAACTGGCCTTAGATGAAAGACTAACGTGTCTCTGCCATATTATAACTGACTTCTTGTGACTGGGGTGCAGCCTGTCTTCTGTGGCTTGATGGAGGTTATATTCAAATAACAGACTACTTTATCCTCGGAATGAGGGATAAAATAGGCCACGCATCAGGAGTGTGTGCTGGAAAGCAGACAGGAACCAACCTGTTCTTCTAAATTACGATGTAGCCTTACTCCAGAGGGCTTTCATTGTCATCTTAAAAAAGTAAAAATTATATGGACTTCATCATTGTTAAAGGGGTTCTTTTGAGGTAATAGGTGTTATTTGGATGATACCTTTTTTGTTTCCCTAAAGCAAATTATACCCAAATCGGGTCATTTTCATTGGCTATTTCTTCTTGACAGCTGTACAGCTGTAGTATTGGATATCCTGCTGTCGGTCAAAATAATTGTATCTGTATAAAATGCCAGTGCAGGACCATTTGATTTGATTCTCTAATAGTCTCTGTCATGGTAGTGATCTTAACATCTGACTACAAGTAATCTTCTTCCATTGTGGCAGCTCTGGGGTTGTGTGGTCTCAAGGACGGAGAAAACTCCACGTGAATTATGCCCGCCAGACCTCATGACTTCAGGTAGACAGTCGGGCACGTACACTGTCAGCAATTTCTGTGCAAAGTACAAGCTCATTCATTTAGAGCTTCTAGGAGAATTAAATCATTGCTACCAGGAGTGTGTCCACTTCATTATTCTTCCTACTGCCATAGAAATTGCTGCTGGAGTAACAAAAAATTATTTTCTTACTAAAGTACTAAAACCTGTGCTTCCTCATGGACATTCAGGTATTAACTCTTTGTAAAGAGTCTGCAGAATCTCTGATCAGAAAATGAAGGGAAAGTCAGGCAGAGAAACAACTGAGTAAAACAGAGTCAAAATGCAGTAGAAATAGAAAAGGAGCTAAGAAAGCATAATCATATCCTTCCTCTGGGAAGAGAGTGGCACGTTTCCTTTTTCCCCATCATGTCTCCAGGAAAGAACTACTAATTTGGCTTGACTTAAAGCACGCAAACTAAAAGAATATGAAAACAAGTTATTGGGACAACAATTACATGTAAGTATTGTTACACCTGAGCACAGAAGGCAGAGGAAGAGAGGGATAGAGTTGTTGTCGGATGTCCCCCTTAGTGCTAAGGGAGCACTGGAGAAGGGGAAGGACACTCCAAAGGCCTCGCATGTAGCCTGAAAAGCATGACTGCAAGAAATATTGAACTGGTTAAAGTAATTTAGTCTAATGCACAGATGAGTGGGGGGGCGAACATAAATCTGGAACTGTGCAATTGGCTGTTATTAAACTGTGTTATTGGCCCATCTACATTAGCAGAAGTATAATGGTATCAGGGTGGGGGGCTTAAAGCAAATGTCCAAGCAGAAAGATAGTAAAGCCCTCAAGTTGGTTGTGGAGATGGCAGGGTTTCATTTATTATGACCTTTGAAATAAGCTGAACAAACACTTTTGGGATGGCATATGTCTCTGGAGATGGAGAGCTGATCTAAGCAAAGAACAGCTAAGTGTCTGTCAGTTGGGCATTTTATCATTGGAGCTACGTTATTTTAAAATGTTTGGTCAGCTCAGTGACAGTCTTTAAAATGGGGACTGCCTAAAACTGTGAAGGTTCTTCCGAGAAGACTCCTGTGTCCCTAATTAGCTCTTGAAATTTTGTATAGCATACCAAAAGCATCTTGACAGTTTTGTCGCATTTTTAGGGCGCACCAGCTAGATACCAGCTGAGAGGAAGATGCCTACCTGCCCATACGTGTTTCAAGAAGATTTGGATGTGTGTTGGCAGGGAGCTAAAGCAGCATCTCAGGTGATAGTTACCCCATCCATGTAAAAGGATGTTATTCTGTTTTGTCTAGTGGATACCAAACAGGAACGAAAATGTTGAATAACTAATGGAGGCTTGGGCTTTGTTCCAGGAGCTTCCTTTGGACTGTGTCTGAAGTCCAAGATTAGCATCTCCCTCCTCTTATCCTGCAGTGGGGTATAGAGATGTTCTGATTTTGTGCAAAGGCACCTAATACACAGCCAGATGCTTGTTGCCTTGAAATATTTTGAACTCTATCCAAATACCTGGATGCCTTTTAGGCAGGCAAAAAGGCCTGGAGCCTGCATATCATCTGCAAGGCAAGACTTGACTGTTAAAATGTTGGGGTTTTTTTATGGTGAGCATGTGAATAAGTTGCATTTTGGGAGCTCTGGTTTAATATTTTTAATTTTCTATTCAAGATTTACTTATTTTTGTTCCCTTTATAAGGGAGCATGCACTTGTAGAACAGATGAGGCAGTTCCTTTCTCAGGTGAGGTTACAAGAATGTTAATTGAGGTTACCTTCTCCACTTTACAGGAAGATGAGGGCTTAGGTAGGTGCAGCAAGGTGCAAGTGTTGCACTTAATGTTCCCAAGGGAGTGCCATTTGATTCATTCCATTTGTTCCTCCCAGGCTATGTTCAAGAGAAATTGTGAATCCATTGTTTGGAGGACTTGAGGTGTCTTTGAGCTGTCCCCAGATCTACATTCCTAAACGTTTTGTGATGGTGGTGATCCTGAGAAATGTGAGATTTTGCATGTTTTAAGGGTCGAATGCCACACACCATCCCGATACAGCTTGTGTAACTGTGGCAGGTGGGACACTGTTGGTGTTCAGCACAAGTCTTACTGCGAAAGAGGAGGTGTGTTACCACTGCAGTGTTGAACACTGCAATGCCCCTTTTAATGATTTATCATCCTTATCAAATGACACATGCATCCTGAGTGGGAGTTTTGCCTAGCTCTGCATTGCACAGTTCCTTTTGTAGAAGAACATAGCAAACTTTTTTTTTAGGTTGGAGACGAGGGGGAAGGGGAAAAACCATAGTGACATAACTGTTCGTTGGTGTATGCAGTTACAGCTTTCTTCCCAGCATTGGCTTAATTCATCTCACAAAATCCAGCCAGAGATTGGTTGCTTTGAGAGCTGTCCCACCAATTTCCATGGTGAGAGAGCAAATATTGCTCATCTGGGCTATTAAGCGCTCAGTTGACTTCTGCATTTTGCTATTTCACTTGTGCTTTTTGATCATAGCCTCATTCTTGGCTGCACATTCTTTATTATTTCAGAGAGCAGGAGATGAAATCAGCTTAGTGCAATCCCAGGGCTGCTTTATAGGATTTCCTTTTTGGAACACCAATGCGAGATGTACCTGAATAGATTATTTTGTTGTTGGTGGTGTTGTTTAGACTGTCTCTCAAGACCATGTTTTCTGGAAGACCTCAGCTTCCCGTGAGAGCAGTTGTTGGATGTGATTTGTGGCTGAGTGAAACAGCAGGTTAAGAATTGTTAAGGAACTTGGAGTAGCTGTAAATCCTACTAAGCAACCTCCCTAGAACTAAGTCAAAGCATCTGCATAGGGGAGTGGTGGGAAAAGAGTCACTGACTTATATTAAAAGAAACTATTCTTTTTTAATATTTGTTTCTTTTTCATTACATCTCCTGAGTCTATTCCCACTTAAAAAAACTTTGAGATTGCATGGGTCAGTAGGTCTCACTAGCATCATATTCTATGAGCTGCTGACAAATTTGAGACTAACATTAAATAAAATGTTTTATGCAACCATAGTAACTTTCAGTAATAGTGAAAATGCAGAATTAAAGGGGTGCTGTTAATTTATAATAGCTTTTTCAAGTTTCAGTGTATAGTTTAACTTTGTGACCATTATCAATGTCTCTGGCTTTATAAATTAGTTTATATTTTTGAATGGTGTCCTTTGATCTTTATCTGACCTACAAAAACAATGAAGTTGATCACTTGTAAGATGTTATGAAATGTACAAAACATGCAAACTGCAAACTAAGTGGGGAAAACAAATTAAAGCCTTCAGTGTTTAATCCAATTATTCAATTATTTAACAATCTAATTATTCAAAACTGACTTAGAAAACTAGTTGTATGCAAATGACTTCCCAGATATAAATGAGCATATTTTCCTTGAAATACATGATTTGGGTGGACTTCTTAAGGGCATAATAACACTAAATCATAACAATTTGGACAACAACTGAGTCTCTGAAGCAAGAGATGATGTCCCCTCTTGCCCTGTCCTGTGGAAGCATCATGGGTGTGAGCATCCAGAAGGGTCACAGCCAGGACATCATCTTCTCTCCCAGGTTCTGCCCCTTTACAAAATACACGGGGTGTCTCCAGGCTCTTTAAGGCAATCTTTATTCAGGTCTCTGAAGATACTTCTCTTGCCTGACCCAACAGCGGAACAATTGCCAGAGCAGTCTTTAAATAGTGGTGCCAGTCAGTGTTCCCTTTGGGGGAGTGAAGTCCTTCATATTGATTATTGAGTAATTCCTCAGTAAAAGCAATTATTCAGCTCAGCAGTATTTGTCATGTAGTAAACAAGTCCGAAATTACAAGCCGCCACCAGCAAAGCAAGAAAAATACAATAACCCCTCACCGGTGTAGCTGAAGAAATCAGACCGAGCTGCACAAGCAGTATGAATGGCGTGGTGTTAAGGCAGGCACGGCAGTGCATTCTGTACATCGCACGCTGCGCACCTGTTAAGACAGGTAAGAGTATTACCATGTTTCCTGGAGGGAGTGCCGCTGGTGTCCAGCTCCTGAGCGCCTGCTTTCAGGAGCATGCTTCTGCGATGTCACGCTGAGAGGCTTCTTCCCTCCTTTAACCTTCATCTTTCTGATCTTCAGAAATGGTCTGTTGAGCAAACTTGCCCAACAACAGATTAATTGGCTAGGTTGTTGGCCTGACTTACAGATATCCTATCCCTATTCTCAATCTTCTGTGTCCAATTCAGCTGATTATCTCTAGGGGCATAAAACAATTTGATATTATTCTAGACAGACAAATATTTTCTCTGTAGCTGGCTCCTGCTTTGGCAGTTTGGCCAGCTTTTTGGTTAGGTGCTGGCTAAAAAAGTTCAGGGAAGAATATTGCTGAACTTAGAACTGGGTGAAGTGCAGGCGATCATGGGTATCTGAGAGCTATTCAGACTGCAGGTGTGAGGGGTTTTTCTTCCCTCATTTGTGCAATAGAAATTTTCTTATAAGTGTGGCTGCGAAAGCAATCAAAAATACTTTTAATTTTGTGCTAATGAGCTTGGTTGACAGATAACACATATTCAGTTGAAATCTATTTCATCCAGACCTTAGGCTTTAATAATATTAGGTCTAATTTTCTGTTTTAAGATTTGGTATAAAATAGGTACAAAATTAATAGTGGCTTGGAATAGATCCTTATTAATACCAGTTTGCACAGCTCCAAGCAGATTTCACCGCAAAAGCATCTCTGTAGAGTGGCTGTCTATGCAAAATGCTTTCCCCTTTCCCTGTTTTTGTGGCAGATGGTTTTGGCTGTTTCCTGGAACACATGTGCACGGATTGCACCGTGTTTTTATGTGCTGTCTAAAAGGATGTGACGGGGCTGGGTGCGGTGGGCTTTGAACTGAAGCTGCTGCCCGAAAAGTCACAGCTTCCACAGAATTTACCTTGGTGGCCTTCCCTTTTCCTTGAGGAAAAGCGGAGAGGGTGGGCAGGCAACAAGGCTGCGGTGAGGAAGAAACGCATAGGAAGGTTGCAGATGGCTTGTGGGAAAGTCAGCCCTCCAGTCCTTTATCCTCTGGGGAGAGAAACTACTTAGTGCAGTGGGGCTGTGGCTGAAGTTCAAAGTGGATTGATGTAATGCTCTCACTGATGAACTTACCGGTGCTGCAGGGAGGGCGATGCTCTGGTGCTGGCCATTTTTATTTTCTTCCAAAGCCTATGAAGCTAGCCTGCCTCTGATTCCCCCCCCTCCCCCGCTTCAGAGTAGGTAGTCCTAGTGTGATCATCAAGTTGCAAGAGATCAAGGTGAAAAAACAATTGAGGAGATTAATAGTGACAGCCTTGTTTTGCTTTTTCTGACATTGAGAAACTAGTTTTTAAAAAAAACATTTATTTGCAAGGGCTGAGTTACAAACACTGTTTGCTGGTGGTGAAGTCGTCTTCTGTTCAGATACAGTCACAGGTGTAAAGCTGCCGTTAGTGACCATTGTGAGAGTAAAAGCTTTGAGATGATATGCGTAGGCGGCTCTTTCACCCAGCACTGTCAGTGCGTAGAGTTTCTTTAGGAAAATATATTTCTTTCCCTTCTGAGCCTTGGTGTACCATGCAGTCTGAGCTCTGGCTGCGGCGAGGGCACAGATGCTGCAGGCTTTATTCTGCTGTCGCACTCAGTCGGTCAGAGTATAATCAATCACAGAAGAAATCGGATGATTCAGTAAAGCTTCTGTCTGTCTGAAGTCAGCTTTGCAAA
Organism: Phalacrocorax aristotelis; assembly: GCF_949628215.1. Lineage (NCBI taxonomy): Eukaryota > Metazoa > Chordata > Aves > Suliformes > Phalacrocoracidae > Phalacrocorax > Phalacrocorax aristotelis. The sequence continues at coordinate 10,546,421 of NC_134290.1, read as the reverse complement.
CCAGATGATGCTACTTTCAAAATGTAACACAGCTAAAATATCATTAATCATTAAAATTAATGGTGCCCTGCAGTAACTGCTGTGACTGTGTAGTCCGTGCTCAGGTAGACCTCGGGCGCTGCAGGCAGTGAGGGGGTGATGCTGTGGCAGTCACGGAGTGTCCCGGTGACGCTGCTGCCAGGCTGTGGAAAGCAGGCATGGCTCAGATGAGCCACTCTTCAGAAGTTGTAGAGCAGGAGCCTGCACGTACAGCTCAGTTTACTTCTTATTTAGCCAACCCAGAAACATAATATTTTTGGTCCATAATTTTTGCGTGTTTGCTAATGATGGTGATTGCGAAATGACCCGTTCCACTCAGCAAAGCACAAGTTGGCACTGTTGCCCTCGTTCTTCTTGAGCACCGAATTTAATCCCCAGTCTCTGTTATAAAGTAACCAAGAGCTCTGTTTTGCCCCTTGCGCAGCACTGAGTTCCTTGAAAGTCTTTTACCCTTTACACTCTCTCTCCCTCTTGTTTTACAAAAATATATTTCTGTAGGGATAAGTCAGTTGATGATGATGTCAGGTGGGCTCACACATGAAATCAGGAAGGCTCTGTCAGTGTGTGCGTGTATTTATTTACATCCCACGCCCCCCCAGGAAAAAAGTTTACCAAGGCGCCAAAGCACCAAGTCTGGTGTTCTTTTGGGGAGTAAAAAGTATAAAATTAAACCAGGAGTTGTGTTATGTTTAGGAATGACAAAAGTGTGTTGCTTTCTCTGAGTGAATCCTCTGCCAATTTTACACTTGTAGAGTCAAATTTTTGTCATAAAACTACACCCCAAGAAGAGCGCGGCGCGGAACACGTGACATGGCAAGGCGAGCCCTCAAAGGTGCCTGTGAGGCAGCCACAGGACAGAATTAAGGTCTGTGGTATGCCCAGTGTGGTCCTGTAGCTACAGGCGTGGCTGTAATGCCATTGCTGGTGGCTGTCCCGGCAATGGGACTCCTGATTCTTTACTTACCGTTGTAACCTAAATACTGTAATTGTTCTTACAAAACTACACAAATAACCGAATTTAGCCTTTCATACTGTAATGACAAACCTGATGCTCCTCGTGCATCGGCAGTGTTTAACCCAGCACCCTAACCACTTGATCTGTCCCCACCTCCTCGCCTGGATCACCTGGCAGCAGGAGGGGGCTGCTGCGGCTCCCAGCCCTACCCGGCCAGACCATCAGCGGCGCACAGGGAGTGCATGGAGGCACTTGACAGACCTTCCCAGGGGCTGTGACAGTTTCCTATGCTGCTCTGTCCCCAGAAACTATTTCTCACACCGTGGCTTGCTACTGCCTGTCGCTCCAGTGTCCCCGTGACCTGGCTCTCCAGAATTTGTCTGTGCACCTATTTTTGTGCTGTCACCATGCGCCTGAGCCACCTGAGAAGGCGGCTGACTTGCCAGAGTTTTAAGAGAGCTTCCCAAGCATGACAGCTTTCTTGCTGAAGAAATTTAAGTGTAGTAATGTGGAGTTATTAAGGATGTATATTTCTGGAAAGTTCTTCCCATGTAGAGCCAGCAGCCTCTGTAAACCAGCCATAGGCGGAGCCGCACCATGCGCCCTGGCTGTAGTAGCGATGCCCTCTATGTGTGCAGAGAGCGGTAGTGAGCACCCTGGCAAATTTAAGAGCTACTAAAGGTACACCTGTGTGATTTCGTGCAGGAGGTTGCAGGAGGATTGCACACTGTCATCGTTACTTTTTCTTTTCATATTTTCACTGGGAAACAGGACAATAATCAAAATCATGTCATGAGGGTCTAGGTGACCAGATAGCACTAGGGACCTGGTAGCTCCTGCTTGTGCTTCTCGGGATGTTCTTCCGGGTGCTCCTGCAAATGTCACAGGAGAGCACCCGAGGCACAGCACGTGGTCTCTGCAGGAAGCAGCTGGCTGCGCCTGGTGCAGGGAGCTATTTTTACCTCTGTACTAGGGAATTCATTTGGGAGTCTGTATCTCCGGCTCTGCCAGATGGATGTTTCTCAGAAGTTTGGCCTGTGGGTATACATAAAACCGTTGTTGCCTTACCAAGAGCAGTGGTAACACTGGCAGCGTGGGGGTCTTCCGGAATGCCTCTCAGCATCATACAGTTAGCACGTTCTATCTTTATTTGAGTCTGAGCACTGCTGTAGTCAAGGCCTAGCTTTATGAAGCTGTTCTGCAAGGAAAATAAGAGCTTTCCACATACTCATGCCCTGAGCAAGAAAAATCTGTTTTCTCTTTAAATGAAACGTTGTCCTTGTCAGTTGTCTTGTTCCACATCATCGGGGCCTGTGCAGGACACCAGTCTCCAGTGCCATGGGGCCTGCACCGGCTACGGGCTCCTGCTCCGTCTAGCACGGCCAAGGAAACACGAGAGCAGCCAGCGCTTCTCTCGTGCAGGTCCCAGTGAGCACATCTTGGCTGAGGCGCCCTGCAGCAGCCGTGTCTGTGGCGGTACCGCTGGGCCTGGCTGTCTGTTAAACTCCCTGGTTTGCATTTCTCTTTAGAGATGGTGCCGTTTAGTGCTTTCTTCCTTGTTCTTGTCCAGGGATGTTACTAGTCCCTGTGTCCCTGGAGTAAGTGGAAAACCCCCAACACGACAGAGGGACATACTAGCCCATTTCTCAGAACTCCACTTCTATCTCGTAACAGAATTAGTGACTTAGTCTGTCTGAAGTTAATCCTTTCAATGTGTTAACTCCAGACAAATGAGTCCCTACACTGCTCTGGCCTAAAGTATAATTAGGCTTTCTATAAACTTAGGGCACTTCTAATTGAAATAGCCATGAATCAGAACCACCTTTTGTGGCATTTGCTTGATTGTATATCAGTGCTTTAATAGTAGAATTCAGCTGTTCCTGCTGATCCTGGCTGTAGAGTGAGGATCTTTGTGTGTGCAAGGTAACTCACTGTTACTTTTCTCCACCTGTTACTGACAGGGTAACTGCATGTCAGGATGGCAACTTCAAACCTGGAGAACCAGCTACAGAGTGCCCAGAAGAATCTGTTGTTTCTCCAGCGAGAACACGCCAACACGCTGAAGGGGCTGCACGCTGAGATTCGGCGCCTGCAGCAGCACTGCACAGGTAGCTGCGAGAGGATGCTGGTGCCGAGTCGGTGCTTAATTCTTTTCACAGGAATGGAGTAACTGCTTCCTACCTCACTAGTGACCCCTCAGCAACCAGGCCCCACACCAGGGGATATTTAGGGTGATCAGCAGGTATCTCGGGGCACAGCTGTGTGATCATTAAGCAAAGAGTGTTTGTTTTTAAAAAAAGCAATGAGTCACCTAGTATTTCCAGTTGTGTTACAGATTTGATAATTTGCAGTGGATCTCCTACTATTGCTTCAGGCGGGGGGAAGAGTTAGCTATATTTTTATTGAAGTATGCCATTGTAAATATGCTCACCAGGTGGGGTGTGGGGGTAGATGATGATGTTCTAACAAAAATAAACAACTTTTTTCCTCAGATTTAACCTATGAGCTGACTGTAAAGAGTTCAGACTTGTCAGGTAAGGAGTACCTAGCATTTTTCTTTTAATGTTCATGTTAAACTTCCTCATCTTTTTCAATGTTTATATTTTCTCCATTACAAGTAGGTGAGAATACTTGGCACTTGGGATGTTGACTCTATAAATTCTAAAGGTAGAAGAGTAGTTTTCTACTTTCTAGACTTACTGTTATTTATGAAGCCAATGTCACAAGTTCTTTACCAAGGCCACATAGGAAGCCTGTGAAAGAGCCAGGAACAGAGCGTAGAACAGCTGACTCCTCTCTCCTACTGGGCAGTCAGTTCCCTGCATGCCATATGGGAACATGGGACGTGAATTTCAGGAGCAGAAGAGTGAAACTATTATTAAAACTTACCTGGTACTGTAATTACAATGCAAAGCTTTTATGTTTATACATATATATATATATATACAAACACACATATATGTGTGTATACACAATAGAGTCTAGTTATTGCAGATGTGTTATGTTATCAACAGGTGAAGCACAGGAATAAAATACTCTCCAGGAGTAACCTCCTGGATCAGGGACGGTGTGGGACAAGACACGTATTGCAGATAAGAGAGAACATGGGCAAATCGAGCAAAGCAGCTGAGTGGCTTTGCATGCACTCAACTTTATGCCTTGGTGTTGCTCAGATGCTTCTCATCACAGGATTTTCAGAGTAGGTGATGTATCAGTGATGCCACGGCGTTGATGCTGTGCCAAGCTCAGACACTGCCCTCTGTGGAGGGGACAGCACCCCATACGTTATAGTCGATAGCCCTGTGACAGAGGGTGCCTGTTGTTGGAGAAGCTCAGGCTGCTGGTCACTGCTAAACAGCTGGGAAGCCGTCTGGCTGTAACGACCAAGGAAATAGTGACAAAATCACCCCATGGTGTTAGGGCAGGGGTGCTGAGCTGGTCAGCCTGCTTGTTCCGATGGTGTGCAAGAGGCCCTGGTGTTCCAGGGTGATGTGTCATGCTCTTGTGAGGAGGAGGCAGCCAGGCTGAGACACCAAATCCCCAAGAGCTTGCTATGGTAGCAAAGCCTTAGTGAAGAGGCACACCTCTGCCTTAGAGTCACGGGCTTCAGCTGCCCATGGAGCGGTGAAGCTAAAGCCCGAGCATGTCTTCTTGGAGAGCCACGACAGCCACTCCATCACGCTCTCCAGCCTGTCTGGCATTTGCAGTGCAGAAGTTCCCGCTTCCCAGTAACCAGAACCGGAGAAGTTCCCAATAACCAGAGAATCTGCAAAATGGCTCAAATTTTGGGCAAGTTCAGCAAGCATGGTTTCTGTAATCCCTGTTCCCCAGAACACATGAAGCATCTCTACTTAATATCAACACTATGAAACGTTGTTAAACCATGGTGAGTGGCACTAGCTTGTCACCATTTCCTTAAAAGCTGTCCTGGTGCTTCTGAAGATGAAGTCATCTTAAGAATATTAGCTCAAGTTAGGCTTTGGGATTTCTCTTATGGCTTTGGGATGGCAAAAGGAACCCTACTGTGCTATTTTACTTAGTGGCTATTTTTAACTTGAGACACTTCCGTTTTTCCTATTCTAGAAAATGGTAGTTCGAGAAGTGATGAACTCAAAAGAAAGTGCGAAGATCTTGAAGCTCAGCTAAAAGTCAAAGAGGCTGAAAATAATGAATTACTGAAAGAACTCGAACAAAAGAATGCAATGATAATGGTGCTGGAAAACACTATTAAAGAAAGAGAAAAGAAGTATTTGGAAGAGTTAAAAATGAAAAGCCATAAGCTCAACATGTTGTCAAGTGAACTAGAGCAGAGAGCGAGCACTATTGCTTACTTAACTTCTCAGCTGCATGCTACTAAGAAGAAGCTGATGAGTTCAGGTGGGACTTCGGAGGGGACCCCTTCCGGCAGTCCCGTGCTGTCCAACTATAAGCCGTCCCCTCCCAAAGATAAACTGCCGGAGACGCCACGGCGCAGAATGAAGAAGAGTCTGTCGACGCCACTCAACCCCGAGTTTGAAGAGGCCTACAGAATAGGATCGGATAGCCGGAAGCTGCTGTTAAGAGAGCCTGTGGATGCCATGCCCGATCCCACCCCGTTTCTCTTGGCCAGGGAGACAGCAGAGGTACATCTTATTAAGGAGAGGCCATTGGTTATTCCTCCTATTGCTTCAGATCGTGCACCCGGTGAATCGCACAGCCCAGCCCGCGAGAAGCCACACAAGGCACACATTGGGGTGGCGCATCGCATCCATCATGTTGCGCCAGCCCAGCCTCAGCCAGAGGTCGAAACACTGGCAGTGGATCAGGTCCATGGAAGTAAAGTGGTCAGAAAGCACTCAGGGACAGACAGAACTGTTTGAGTTAAATCACTGAAATGCTCTACTCTGTTGCTCTTTATGCACTGTGATCCTGTAGGATAAATAGCACCTGCAGTAAAGTTTCTTTTGATGCCCCATGCATGCCAAACTTCTTCCAGATACATCATTAATAGATTATGCTCCTCTAATGAAACCTAATACGACTGTGTTCATATGGCAAGGTATATAACTACTAACTGCTGTGGCCAAATCAGGGGTACCTGACTGCTTGCTTCTGAGCACTGCTCCATTTATTGTAACTACACGTGTGGACAAAGGCACGGGCTGCAGGCTGCGTTATTAACCGACCTTAGTGAAAACAAACTTAACTAGAAACCTGCAGCGCTATGTATTGGCTGTTAACAGTTGAACTGTCAGTGGTTCTTTTGTCTTCACTGTGTATGTAAGCACTTCATACACGGACACTAACCTCCGTGGCAAAGCCTTTTCCACAGTAGCATTGAAAATAATGCAGATGTACATACACTTTAAAATGAGCTAAGGACATCTTTTCTGTCACATGCATATGCTCTCAGCTGCAAATTGTGTTCAGTTTCTCAAAAGCCTGAGAGTCCCAGCAAGTGTTATCTGAGTAATCCTAAATAAATACTTTGGTTTGTGGCTTTAAGTAAAAAGGGGGAGAGGAGGATAAAGCACTCTTTAAAAGGGTTAACGATCCTCTTCCTGAGTATGAACACTGGGTTGGTTCCTTCATTTGTTTTTGTTTTTTTTTTTTAAATTGAATGGCTCCATCACACATCATACACTAGTCAGTACTGCACTTGTGGCACCTTCCACACTGGCTCAGAGCTCCTTTTCCAGGGAGAAAAACGAAACTGGCTGTCCACTATGGAAATGGTTCTTTATGCTCTAACCTGCACTTTTTTGTGTGTGTGTAAAGGGATTATTTTTGTTTCCTGAAAAACCTTAGTCTTGTTCTGGGCATTATCAGACAGTGCTGGCTTCTGCTGACTTAGAAACCTGAGCTGTCCCTCTAAAATGTGTGTATTTAAGTTCTAAATCTAACTGACGTAACCAGTTCATACAGGAGGAGAGCCTGGCATCCTTGACTTTTTCTCCGTGTGGACTGGGACAGACTTGCCTTGCACTTGCCCTGGGTCCCCTACTCCTTTCTAGTAAGCAACAGGTAGACCCTACATCTGTTAGGCTACTTGATTATTTTTTTATTATTACTGTTTTTTTTTTCTAGGAAAGAAAGGCATACTGAGAGCTGTGAGAGTATGTAATTTTGGGAAAGGAGCACAGATTTGACCATTTTTCTTAAACTCTGATCAGCACCTCCAACTCACCTCTGCTTCACTCTTGTCTGCAGCCTCTGAGTAGGACCAGCAAGAAACAATGGCTCCCAAATGCTGCTAAGCTTATGATGTGCCTTCAAAAACTTGGAACGCGTAATCTCTGTGAAAGCTGATGAAGGATCCCTGCCTGCCCTCCCTCCTTCCCCTTGCCAGCTGTAGTCTGCCCCTCTTAAGCTTTTTCTGCAGCTGTGTGTTGGTGTGTGTCTCCCTCTGGAGCCTTGGATCGCTGTCAGCTTCCCCCACAAAGGCACTGGCAGGATGACAAAAGCTGTTCTTCCTAACTGTGGTACTGCTAGATTTCCTGTGCAGCATGACAACTTACAGCAGGGTTGTTCCCAGTCAGGGAGGGTTTGAATATCCACTGGCCCTAAGGCCTCCTGCGCCCAACCCCCGCGCACCCTCACCACCACCCAGTCGCTGTGCTGATGCCCAAGACAGACAACCTCCGTGCCAGTTGCGTGGTAGGATTTGTTTCATGGCTGGTGGGGAGGGATGGGGAAAAGCTGTGGTCCTGGAAATTGGTTGGTTAAAGAAAGCTTGTTATTCTGTGGATTACTGTTTTTAAGTGTATTGCATTAACCAGCAGCGGGTGTGGTGTTTTCTGGTGGTTGTTGCCATATTTTTATGGCACTCTGTTGTATGACTGATCTACCCTGCCACTTGTTCGAGGATGATGGAACACACCGCTTCTAAGCACAGCGGAAGCGATGCTTTGGGCAATTAAAAACATTTCTTACAACTAAACAGGCAAACCCTAGTCTTTGTGTGTCCGAGACTTATTACCTCTTTCGTATATGTGTACCAGCTTGGAGCCTTTCTGAAAGGAAATGCAAAGTACGAAAATCACTTTCCTCTTCAAATGTGTTTATTGATTGGGTGGTATCACACTATTTAAAGTCAGACATGGCTGAGTGAACACTATCCCACCCATGGTGTGAATCTTTGCCTAGTGTCATCCCTCCCCAAAAGGGTTGGATTCTGTGGGAAAAAAATGCAGCGCTGACGTCAGCCTGTCAGTCTGAATTCAAGGTGAGACAAACACCTTGAAGGACCCAGTGGGAAATGTGCTTTGTAGTGTAAAGATCAGCTTCAAAAACAAGGCCGACACCCATCGCATTCCTTCTCAGGGAGGTTGTGTACACAGGCGTCCGGAGGGTGTTCTAGGGGAGCACGGAGGAAAGGACACTGAGTAGTGCTTGAAGCAGTGCACGAAACTGGAAATAACAAGGGCCTCTAGGAGAGATGATTGTCCTCAGACATTCACTTTTTTGTTATAAATCTGAAATAACTGACAGCCAGAAAATATAAATGTGTCATTATCTGGTGATGGGAAATAATGAAAAGAGCAGTGGGATTTAAAGAGTGTTCCAAGACGGCTCCATCTTGCCTGAATGGAACAGAGGCAGCAAATGTCTTAACCCCCTTGAGTTTAACCCCTAGAAAGGAAAAACTTTAATGGTGGCTAACGTAGGAAGTGTTAAACTGCCTCCTTCACGTACTAGTGGTGGTGATAAAATACTGCTGGTTGTGCTAAGAGGGAAGGGATGTGAAAACAGAAGCAGGTCCATGAGGGAATCGACCACCAAGTCCCCAAAGGGGCGGTACCTGGAGTTTGAGCCGGTGCGCTTCGATGGGGATTATCTTCAGAATGGGTAACTCCACCACCAGGACCCCAGGCTTGCTCTTGGTAAGGCAGCCGTGCTCGGTGTCCCAGTCTGCGCCTTCCAGAAACAGACCGGAAACAAAGCAGCCTGTACAGGCAGAAAATGCAACACCCTGTGTAAACCCAGCTGCTGTTCCTGCAGTAGCAGTCCTTGGCACTTAGCGTCATGACAAACCTCACTTCATCTTTTCAAACCACAGCTACACAGGTGTATTTAGCTGTGGTGGTTGGTTTTACAACACAACTGTCACCTACTGTGTTTAGATTTTTTTTTTTTTCAAATTAAAATTGTCTCTGTTGCACTAAACATGAGAAACATTGTCAGGAGTGAATACTGATTGGTTTGCAGTTCTCCCCTCCCCCAGTGGGGGCCAAGTAACAGCCAAGTTCTAAGAGAGGTTTTTAACTCCTGTGGGGCTGCTCATGGGATCATTCTGACAAAAGGGTTGTTCTGGTACAAATCCCAAGCGTTTTGATGAAATGATAGTAAAGATTTAGCAGAAACAACCAGCTTTTTCTTTTTCCTCTGTTCCCAATCAGGTCTAGTACTCAAAGCATTGCTTGGCTGTCCCCTTTACCCAGCGTTTGTTCTATTTAGTAGTTAGAGCCTTGCTAGTCATAGAAATTTCATAAAGATATATTTACACAGTCAATCATACATAGTTGTATTTATTTTTACTTTAAATATACTTCAGTATATTACTTGTGGTGTAAATAAGCCTTTATAAACCTGCTAGGACTGGTAATGTTCTAGCTATTAAGACAAAAGAAGAGGGAGAGGGTGTGCACAAGGAAGGGGGTCTAAGTTCAAACAAGTGCATGTGGGTGAAAAGAGAGAAAGAAAGAAGCTCATGCTTCATGTTTGCAGGGGCTCAGCAGGAAAGAGAAACCAGAACTCAGCTCCTGCCCAGCTTGAAATCACGTGGACTGTGAAACGCATAACCTAGGGTCCTGACTGTGGAGGTATAACCCAGGTCAGGCACTCAGCATGCCAGGCTGAGTATCTCTTAGTTCTCACCAAGTAACTAGTTCATTGTTTTTGCCAAATTATCAAAAAAAACACCTACCTTGCATAGACCCTTCAGTGATGTCTTCTGCAGTCCTGTATGTGGTGACCTCTGTGTAGAGCGTGGAGTGGTCCAGGGGCCACTTGTTTTTCCTGCAGGTGGCTTGGACAAGAGCCGTCAGGTACGACTCCGGGACGTGCAGGCCTGAGAGCCACATCACCTTTGGCTCACACTCGTTAACCTGCAATCACAGAGGACAAGGTGCAGCACCTGGTTCTCCCACCACACGTAATGCTCAGCCCCAAGGCCAAAGCTTTTTAGCCAGTGGCAAGTCTGTCGTGCATCCATAGCCACACAGTGATGCGTTACTGTTCCAGGTGGTGATTGGCATTAGTTCAAGTGACCTGTCTGAAGCAGTGTGTGACCACTGGCTTCTGCACCAATTTGCAGAGCGTGTCATGCAGATTAACAAAACAAAAAGCTTTCTGGAGGCACTCACCCAGCTGGTGTACTGGTTATACCGAGCTCTAAAGAAAATAATCCAGTTTCCAAGTGTTTTGAGCGTATCGGGGGCTAGCCGCCGCCAGATTCCAGGAATCTGTCCGTTAAAGAGAGCCCGAGCCACATCATCCAGTTCACTGCTCATTCCAACTTCCCCAGCCAAGGCCTGGAAAGACAGTGAGAGGCTGAGTGCCAGCCTGGGGCAGGTAAAGCCTGATTTCCTCCAGCTGCCGTGAGCAGCGTAGCTGTGCTCTTACTTACACGCTGCAGTTCAGCCAGTGACTTTGCCATTCGACTGATCAGCTTGTTAAAACGTTCCAGTTCCTGTAACAGCACCACAGTTGTGGGGGAGATCTCTGGTCCAAAACCTTTCCGTATCTGGTCAAGATCAAATATTTGCGGGATTTTGTTTTCTATATCCTTAGCAACATTTGCAATATAGTCATCTCGACTAACTCCTGTACCAGTTTCACCTGAAACAAAAATGGTTCCGTGAGACTAAATCTGCATCCCCACGCAGGGTGAGGTGAGGTGAGGCACTCCTGCCATGCCCTCCACACGGCTGCAGCGGCAGTGCCAGGATGCGGGTGCCCCAAGGTGGGCTGTGGGGTGGCTGGTATCACAATCCTCATGGCAAGGAGCTCGCTGCCTCATCTTTTATAAATAAGAAAATTCAAAGTAATGGGGACCATACCTGTTTGGGGCTGCAGCTCAAGAAGGTGAGACCATATATCACGAACTGCTTGTGTGTAATACCCAATCTCAGCATTTGCATGAAGACCAAATACCTCTGGGGTATTAGCGAGTGGCAGAGATTCTATTGCCTCTGTAATACAAAAAAAATGCTTCCTAAAGGTGCCATATATTAAACCACAGCTGCCAGGCAAACAAGAACACTGCAGCAAATGCCCTGAGTGATTTTTTTTGTTATTGCTTTGCTTGAAAAAAAAAAAAAATTTTTAAAAATCAAATGCTATAGCTGGGGGTTGGAACACTGCAAGGATCAACTAAACATTTTTAAGCATGAAATGCGTGCGCGCGCACACACACACACACACAAAATGTATCACTTAATGAAAAAATTAACATGCTGTTTACCTGGGGATTATTATTTTTTTAAAAGAAATGAGGAGCGGGGCGGTAAGCTTACAATTACAAAGGGCTGCTCATGTAAAGTAAGAACAGTCTCATCAGTGGATTACACCACTGCAATACGTACACAGTGCCTGACGGTCCTTCTGAATTCTCAAACCCAGCAACAGATACATGGAGAGCACATACACTGTAAGTAGACTTTTTTTTAAATTCTAACTTATGTGGCAGGAAAAGCATTTCTTACCAACAAAGTCATCTTTTACAGTCCCTTGTGGAATTTTATAATCAACCTTGTCATTTTTATAAAAATGAAACACTTGGAATGTGTCAAATATGAAATCACCAAGGTACTCATCCATATAGACGGTCAGAATGCGACGATCAAAGCTATCAATTGCGCGCCCTCCGTACATGACCTAGAAATTAGTTACATCAACATTACAGCACTGGCTATTGGGGCAGCAAATACAGTTTAAAAAAAAAAAAAAAATCACTGAAAGGTCCAAAACACTTTTTGCTTTTGCAGCGACTGCATGGTTTATAGTATCATATATCAGCGAATCGTGTCATCATTAAGGTTGGAAAAGACCTCTAAGATCATCTGCTTCAACCATCATCGCAACACCCGCAGGCCTAAGCCATGCCCTGAAGTGCCAAGCCTACACAATTTTTGAACCCTCTCCAGGGATGGTGACTCCACCACCTCCCTGGGCAGCCGGTGCCGGTGCCTGACCGCTCTTGCAGTGAAGACATTTTCCTTAATAACGAATCTAAACCTCCCCTGATGCAGCTTGAGGCCGTTTCCTCTCGTCCTAACACTGTCTCCCTTAAGGGACACCAGGTACATCCTCTCTCGCCCCCTCTCAAGACGAAACAAGCAGGGAGTATTTGGACTTAGTCTGGAGAGAGCTGCACTCACAACCAGGCCTGGTGATTTATGTGCAACAGTACCTTCCTTGGCTACCAGCTCATGCTCCATTGTGACGAAGTGCTGCAAAATAACAGGTCCCTGTGCGGCTTCATGTCACAGCAGCTACATTGAACTGTCCCGCTACTATATAGCACATACCACATACAGCCCTGCAAGAGCTTCAGAAATCTCTGTCCAGCTCTCACATCAGTAATGCTACACTGTAAAGCTGTGCTGCTCAGTACCGTTCATCAGAGCATCCCAAGGGCTCTGCCACTCAAAATTAATTAAGCACCGTAACTCCCTTGCTGTTACACACAATGGCCCTATTTCATGGAGACAATGAGATTAAGTGACTTGCTTAGGGCTACACAGGAGTTCCAAGAGTGCCCAGGAGAGATTCTCAGCCAGCTTTACTTGATGATACAGCCCATGCAGAAAGGAAGCTTCATTTATCGGGATTCTTTTACCATCAAGTGTTCCTTAGTGACATTGCAGGGACTCACCTCACCAATAAGATATTTGAGACTGCTCCAGGGGATGTTATCATCATTTTGTTGGAAAGCTTTTGTCAAGTATGTGTTGAGAATTTCCATGCAGACCTAATAAAGTTGTTGGAACATGTGAGAAGACAATTCTTAAGTCAGCTATGCATAGATTTTACTTAACATAGTTCTTGTTTGAAAACTAACACTCATTTCTCTCTCAAATAATTACAAATACTTAAATCCTCTTAAGAAACCCACGAGAGAGGCAATGTAAACATAAAGGACTGGGAATCTGATTAAATTTTAGTGGCCAAAATTGACATTACAGAAGAGCAGGAGTCTATGTGAGTTCACAGCAGCAGAAAAAAATGAGGCAAAATGTTATTGTGAGAAAGGATTAAAGCTGGATAGATTATATGTTTTCAAAAGTAATTTGAGCACCTCAAGAATATAAGAGCCATTGTAATGATCTTCTTACCTGGAAATCAGATTCATTAAAATCATATGGTACATTCCAGCCAACCTTCCCAAACTTCCTTCTCTCCTGAACAACAGCATGGAAAAATGCCAAGACGTAGACTAGGGACTTATAGGCAGGATGCGGGCACCGCTCTAAGGCTTCTTGGGGAATTCTGAAGTAGGTGGCTCTCATATTCAGTTTCAGACCATTCGGTGGTTCTGTCACAACCTATCAAAATAATTAGGGACGCCATCAGTTACTGGATAGCCTCAGGAAAATAAGCTGTAAATATATCACGCTCCCTAATCTGTACAATGCAAGCTTGAAACTTTTGAACAGCTTTCCAAAGTCATACCAATATGGAATTTTTTCTTAAGTAAAGACGACAAACCAAAATTAGACCTTTTAAGTTTGTCAAGGTAAACACACATATGTCAAGAGAAACTTGATATTATTTTAGAAACAGTCATGTTATTGGAAAGAGATTAATATTTACCATACTTGAGGATCTAATTTACTGAAATATTACCACTACTTTTCTATTTTGGGGTACCCTACATATCACCACAGAAGATGGCTTAACAGTCTTTAATATGGCTTTACTGATGATGAAACCAAGGCAGAGCCAGCTTCCTGGCAGCTGTTTCTAGGCACTATAAAACGTTTGTTCTCACTGCTCGTGGCTAGACCTAGAAAGTGCATATTTGCAGTCTTTTAAAGATACATTCGCGCTCACTTCTCCCCACTGCAGCACTAAGTGCTGCGGGAGGTGAATACTCCAGAGCTGGCATCGATACCCCAGAGCACATATGGGGTGGATCTGTCATGCCACTGCTTTCAAATTTGTGAAATAAAATGATTATGTTTACAGGGCTGGTTCACCACGACAGAAGTAAAGCAGCAATAGAAAAGAACATTAGGACAGCATCATGGCTTGTGCCTTCAAAATAATCAGCTCAGCTTGCTTGTGATAAATGCTGCAGCCTGAAGGAGCAGCTGGAAACCATTATCCTATTACAGTGTCTGCTCCACTGGCACTATTGCCAGGCTAGACAGAGACCTCGGTTCTGCACTTCAGCATCAGGGCTGACAGGACTATTTCTGTCTCTCCGGATATTCCTCACTTGTGGCGGGATTTGAACCTAAGGAGCATTTGTCACGTTTCCAGGTTTACTCACAAACCTCTACTCTGAAATAACTGCTTCAGAAAAAAAGCTGCTGAACAGCTTTCACCCAAAGGAAAAATCACTGTAAGATAAACATGGCGATGAAAAAAAGATTTAGCTTATAAAGACAAAAAGCTAGCACCTAGATCCCAAGTCAACGTGCTGCATTCAGGTCATGCTCCTCCCAAAGCCAGTCTGTTTTGCTGAATAAGAGTGGCAGGACATGCCCTCCTGGCTGGGAGGGTGTCTGGCCGTACTCTGCTGCCCCACTGCACAGTACCTTTAAGGACTTCTGCAGTATTCCAATGGGGAAGCCCTTGGTCGGGTCAGTAGTCAGCCAGAGCCGAAAGTCTGGGTGAGGCTTTGTAATTTTCTCCAGGGCCTTTTCCAGGTTGATGAGCCACCTTACCAAAAGATGACAGTTCTGCAACATTAGCCACTCTCCGCGAACCACCGCATTCTCCAGCATCTGCAAAGCAATCTTAAGAGAGGGGAAGAACAGCCTGTGAGTAACTCTCCCTTTGTCACGTAAGCAAACTGGCTCTGATGGGTTAGTGCAGTGGGTTTCTTCCTGCTAGCAAGCACACTCAGCCTTTTAGTTAGCTTTAGTAGACTTACCAGAATGCTCCTTGCTGAGAACAGACCTTTTCCAATACCACAAGAAGTTGCTTTGAGGTGCTTTTTTAATTCCATTAATTCCTTTTGAAATCAAAAGTCATGCACAGCATTTCAAAAGAGTACAGGAGTGTGCATGGCCCAGAAGAGGGTGAAGAGCAGAGCCTAGGAAGCGGTGGTCTGAATGAATCTACCAGGAATTCTCCCACTGACTGAATTCAGAGCAAATTCACTCAGCTGCTAAGCTTTGGGCACCCCTGCCTTAGTGTCCATAACAAAAAGGAAAGCTACAGGAAAGACAGAATGAGCAGCAGCATATCTTTTTGGTAACAAACACCATGACTTCCAACCAACTCACGTCCAAACACAGAGACACAGGGTCACTGATTAACCTTTGAAAGGCTTCAGGGTAACATCTTTTCAGCTCAACTGTTTTTTAACAGGCAACAATACCATTCTGATTCTGAATCAGCCAATCAGCCAAATACCCCTTTCAGATTACAGGAAAGCATTATTCCCAGGCTGATAAATTGTGTGCTATGTCTGAACCACAAAGTAACACCCTTTAAAATGAAGCAGGCCTTTGGAAAGGAAATTTGAACAGGCCCACAACATTAGGAGCATGATTCACAAGCTAACTTGCTGCACACAGCACATCCCTACCCTCCCACCGAGGTTACCTTTTCTTGGCCTTGTCCCATAGCCAGGAATTTGAGTCTATCCCCTCCAAAGCCTGTCCTCTCAGCCAGTTTCATGAGGTCACTGACAGGATCAGAGCCAGGACTTAAGATAAAAACAACCGGTGAGTAAGGAGTGCTCTGCTCAAAGATAGCTTCAAAGCTGATCACAGGGGGCTGCACATACCTGGTAGGAAAAGACACACAATAAACTGCTAATTTACACAAGAGAATCCATCTTGTATAAAAGATGACTTTTATACAAACATCAAAGCCCACTGCAGACTGCACATGGAAGTGACACAGAGACAAATCACGCTATGTTGTCTAGGCAAATTACAAAGTCATTTACATACTTGATTAGAACTCCAGTTCTGTGTGAAATACCTGAATGGTGTGATTCAGATTTGAAAGAAGAGTGACTTACTTCTCACTCATTGTCAGCGTGACATAGTCCATTACTGCCCGATACAGTCGGTCCACCCGGAAACACCGCAAAAGTAGGAGCTTCTGAAAGTTTGTGAGATTGTTCTGGTACTGCATGGGGAATGGCATCTGCTCCAGAGCATCTGTATCATACCACTGGCAAGAAAAGATGGGAGACAATGCAAATGGATCAAATGGCTCTATCAATTAAATTACTAGGGAAGCAGACAAAAGCAATTTGATTGACAAGGGGCCACATGACACGAGAACAAAGCACAAAGTCAACCAGCTGCAAAGAAATATTAAAAGATCAAGTGAATGTAGAAAATTCAGCTTTTTCAGTATGAAGTATTTAAGTCCAGAAACACATTTGTACTTTCATTTTACGTCAAGTAACTCTCTTAACACACATAAAATAGCATCTCAAGCAAAAAGTATTAACAGATTGCTTACAGAAAGACTTCTTATAAAGCAAGAAGACATGGAATGAAACTAAAGGCAGAACAAATGAAAGACTGTGTTTATAACTAGCCTATAGAACTTACTGCCACAAGAAGATCAAAGTACAAAAATAACAATGAAATGCTGACTGTTGAAATCAACAGCAAAAATTCCACTGACTTCAACAGGGCTAACAACTCATCTAAGACTTTTGACTGGAAAATAAAAAAATCCACAGTATACCAGGAAAGACTGTTTGTTTGTTTGTTTTTTAAATAATAAAGAGCCCTAATTCTTTTGGAAACAAAACAATCACTAACTGAGGTCAAGAAGAAAAGCAAGGCCTTGACAAAAAAGCCAGTGGTGACATGCCTCCTGCCGAGTGCTATGGCACATTGCATCATACTTGAACATCTAATACCAGAAGAAAAACAAGGAGAGAAAACAGGATTGCAGGAAAGCACGTACATTTTTCCATACATCTGGATTTTTTTCCACATCATCTGGAAGAGATTCAAATTTCTCAGGAAATAGTTCAGACAAGCGAATTAGGTCTTCCCAGCCTTGATCTGGAAGCCAATCATACGGTTTCTTTCGTGCACTCTTCTCCAGGGAAATATTGCCTAGTCACATTCAGAAACCAGAGTGAATGTTCGTGTCATAAATACTCCAATACATGACCACACATACAGTCCCACTGCACAGAGGAACCAATTGGAAATTTGTTTCTGGAAGCACTGTAAGATTAAACTGGGCTGCTGAAGAAAAGATGGCATTTTATAAGTGCTTGCAAAAGCCAGAGTTGAACCTTTGCAACCATTTCTAAAATTATTTATACATAGTCAGAAAATATCTAGATTATTTTCTCAGCTCATGTCCTAACAAGTAGGTAATGTGAGATTTGTCAACATCTGCAGAGAAAGATTAGCCTCTTTGCTGTTTAACAAAGAGAAAAAATAGAAATAGCAGAATCCACAATTTGTGTAAACCAGCATAGTTCAGCTGTCTTCAATGGTTGCTCTAGGTGCTAGCTCTTACAGCAACTCATATCTAGTAAAAAATCTATCTTTGAAAGATCTTTTAGCTATTGCTATACATAGCTATATAATTATATATAAATATTCACTTTACCTTTTAAAAAGAACTCAAGTTCTTCTTGTGGAACTCTGCCATCAGCTTGCTCTATCCTGACAGTCATATTAAAGGAGAATAGTAACTTGTGCTTCTCAAACAATCCTACATTAAAAGGACAATATTTTTAAAAATCAGCTGCTAAAACGTGTGGAACTGGAGCAATCTTTAAATCTGTATCCTGCATCTGGTCACCCCACAAAGATCAGGGTGATCAAAGATGGGGCTTTGGATCAGGCTTACAGTCAGAGCAGCACCTGTGAGCTATACCCATGGATGTGAGATCCATATCTGCGATTTACCATTAATAACTGTATTAAGAAAAGCATTTATTGAAACGTTACATTGGTAATATGCATAGTTTCTTCAAAGAGAAATAGCAGGGAGTGAAGTGTAAACCAGGACCAATGCTGAGAACTGAACATTAGTGATTTCACTGTTTGTAGCTTGCCTCTTTAACGTAAACCAACTGAAGGCACAGCTTTTAACAAGCATTTGCACAGCACAGTATCAGCCCATCACTAAATCACACTAACCTGTGCAGCCATAGTTATAGGTGTTGAAAGTCAGTGTATCCATGATGTTTTTTAATCTCTTCAGAAGAATAGGACTGGGCATGGATTTCCGAAGAGACAGTCCAAAAACCTCTAAGAAGGAGACCAGTGAGTACTGATACATGATGTTGACAAGTGCCATTTCAGACAAAACGGAGAATAAAATGGCTCCCCTCCTGGCAGCTGGTCTGTAGCCATCTCGAAGATGATCAATATCCACTGCTGTTGTCTCGGCCAGCTTCAGTTTTTCAATCACCTAGCCATATATTGATTTTATACAAATGTAGTTACTGCGCTGATCCATTGTATGTATATTATATCACGATAAGGAGAGGTATTCAGTGCCTGCCTTGCTATGTTGACTACACAAGGAATCTGGGCAGGTAACCCTACAGAGCAGTATGAATTGTAAAAATCAAAAGTTAGATAAAATTAATCCCACCTGTATATTTATGAAAAGTAAAGGCAAAGATCTACACAGAATCATGAAAGCGGTGTGGGAAAGGCCCTCTGAGTATCTTTAGTTCAACTTTCTGCCCAAAGCTGGACTATGACCACCACTAGATCAGGTCAGCTGTGGTGCTGCCCAGCTACAGCCTGAAAACTTCCAAGGATGGAGATTCTACATCATCTCCAAGTAACAAATATCTTAGTTTTTCATTTCAGGTCTTGTACAACACAAGACAAAGGTTGTTTCAGAGCTGAATGAAATATATCATATGCTTTTTGCTTTAGAACTGTAAACAACCATTACTTTGGTCCTGATATGGACTCTCCTGAAGATAGGATTTGGTTCTCTGATGCAATAAAATACTCCCCATTACTGAAAGATGGAACATACTCATGAGAAAACTCTCCACTTCCTTTCAAACTAATTCCTAGCTTCAAAGGTGAAAGACAAAGCACAATGAAAAAGAAAAGACAATGTTCTATTAGTAGATATCCTTCCAAAAAGCCCAGAGCCGGTACCTCAGTAGCTTTGGATTTTGTCTCTTCCAGGGTTTGCACCAAGTCCAAGTTGTCCAACATGTTTCCTGTGGAAGACGTCAGTTCCCGAAGGAGAGAGTCTTCCAGATCTTTCAGCAAGTTTTTGTTGTCACTTGTCTCCTGGATAAGATGTTCTCTCTGTTCTTCCAATTCCCTTCTTTCATAACCCGTAATGACACTGAGCAACTGATCCTCTAGGCCCTTTAGTGTAACTACAGATACAACACATGTACACAGCACACGGTCTTTTTTTAAACACAAGGCGAGCTTTTACACAATTATTTCATCTCGATCATCTCATAAAACTACAGCAATGCAACAGAGTGACTCTATATCTTAATTCTACCAAAACATCCTAACCTGCCAGATGCAAGAAGAGGTATTTAGCTCAGTTTCAGACTAAAAGAGAGAACTGAGAAGAATTCTCTATTAAATCAGATGCTAAGTATAAGGGAGACTATGAACTTTTTAGTTTCATTGCTGTTCAGACAAACACCCAGGCCCTAAACTTGCACTACAGCATAATCACGGCTTTGTTACTAAATACACACTTTTGCTTACCTGTATAATTGATAACCATAGCTTTGCCAAACACAGAGGGAGAATACTTTGGGTTCGATAATTTGGTGTTCAGGTACAATCTAAAATTACTGTCGTAGTCAACCTCCTTGTCACCCAGGATGATGAATGTTCGCCCCTGTGAAACTTTTATATTCTTCTCTAAGACATTGTCTATCACAGGATCGATGTATTCATCAACACCATGCAACAAGAAAGGGCTTCCATGCTTTATGGCCAGTTCTAGCTGTTTAAGGAAATCTGGGTCATTAAAGGAAGCCATCTGCAAGAGAATAATGGGAAGATATGAAAAGAGAACTGATATTAAATTTGCTGAATGTTATTATTTTACAATAGTTGCCAGCACTAATGAAGTTTGCTCCTTGCTGCTTTTGTCTTTCCTCTTACAGATGATATAAAACTGCACTAGTACAAAACAGTAAAGCTGCTTATTTTTTTCTGATCAGTTGAGAATAATTTCCATTTGGAGAACTATTCTTCAAAGTTCCAACTGCACCTCTGACTGTGTTATTGTCCTACATGGAAACTCCATCCTGGAGCTGAGATGAGACACAAGCTACACCAGCCTTTTGGTTATAGTATTTCTGCATGTACTAAGGCTGGCCAAGATCCCAAACAAGGCATCTGTCCGAAAGAATTGAAGGTCATTAGAACAGTGGTATTTGCTAGCTATTTCAGAGACACAGTAGTCAACATATTTGTCAGTATGTAATTGGTTCCCCATTCAAGGCAACAGGTATTTATGCAGCTTTTAAAACAACCAGTAAAGAGGTAAAAATTATCATTTATCTTTACCCTCAGGTTATTTTTTTCTTCTTTCTTCTTAATCCAATGTAATGCCTGTTGTTGAGGGTCAATACAGAGTGGGAAGCGGCTTGCATATGTTGTCAGGATGCCATTTTGGATAGAGAGCTCATCTGGAGGCAATCCTTGGGAAATCCACCTGAGAACGGAATGGATCAAAGACCAGGCTGGGACAGAAACTTGATGGGAAAGCAGCACACTTTATTTGTCAGTAAAATTATGCCATTTCTCAGCACACAGACACACAAGGAAATGTATAGTCTATGTGATTATGAGAACAGAGTCAAAACTCAGACTGGCTCATTGTATGAGTCATTTGTAACTACACTACTCAAAACACTTTCTGTTGCATTGGGTGAGTAATCCTGCAGTAGTTGAAATATGGGCTACATGGGCACAGGTTCAACTCCAAATTCATTGAAGTCAGTGAAAAGACTCCTGGTGGGCTTTGCGTTAAACACATATTATAGATAACTCCTTAAAAGATCTCCTAAAAAAGTATTCTATGTGTCTAGGTTCAGTGAATGTCCCTGGAGTGTAACGTACAGTAGTTTGTTATAACAAATAGCCTCTGTTAACCAGAAGAAAAATAATTTGTCACCTTATCATCTTTGAGACAGAAAAGTAAAATACGCTCTCTCCATCATGGTTGTGGACCTCCACCCTCAATGCCACTTCTACACCTCCACCCACAATGCTACAGATTCAGATCCAGACTCACTTCACAATTTCACATTCAGTAGTCACTGGGTTCCTTCACTGGACATACCTGCTAACCTCCACCTCATTAGTCAGGAGGCTTTCTAACCTAAATGGTTGACTGAGAGGAATCTCTCGTGAGAGGATATCTTCTTGCCACACTTGATAGATCATTTCATTACGAAACTCCCAGTTGAACGCTCCTTCATAGCTCAGAAAGGCAGCACAGAGTAGACAGTCTCCAAGCAACTTCACCTTTCGTATTTCATAGTCCTCTAATTCCTTTGTCCACCTGATAGAATGATAAGGGAATCCTGGGTCAGTCTGTACCAGGGAGATGGTGTTTATGTGCAGAATTTCCAGCTGCTGCTACTTTAGATGTAGGTTGAGACAGACCCCCACATTTACAATCAATTGTTCTCTCATATTATGATGGCCACAGACACTGAGTTGATCTGAACCTTCTTCCTTTTAATCTGAGTTCACCTTTTTCTTCTGCACTAAAAATTGTTATTATTTTTCAAGAGCTAATGGATATTAGCTTAGAATGGATATTAGGTTTTCTCAGAATCAAACATCACAGGAAGTAGCATTTCAAAAAATATCTCAGTTTGATAGATTTTATCCCTGGCACATGACCCCTGATGTCAAAAATGTCCCTCTTTGTATCTAGACTTACCTCTTGTTCTCAGATCTCAAGCCAAAGATGAGCTTGTCAGCAGCATCTAATCTTCTCTGCATAACCTCTGCTTCGTCTTGTAACTGTTCCTTTTCTTTTATTGCCTCTTGATATTTGTTCCCCAAAGCTTTAAGCTCATCCTGAATGGTAGCCAATTCTGCCTTTATCTTTTCCAGTTCCCGCTTACTTGAGTAATAGTTCCGTTCTAGCCTAGCCACCTACATTATATTATGAAGGAAACATAAGAGTATCAGAGGAAAGAAGGGCTTTGGAGAGAAGACTTAAGTTCTCAAGTTTCTTTTGGCTATTTCAAATATTTCAAAGTGTCCTGGTAATAAACAGTGTAAGCCAAAATTACCAGCGCCATTTCTCACACACCTCTCCCCATCCCAAACATAGGCATCATGGTCCGATACTGTAGTTCCAGAGGATATAAATCTCCTAGAGTTTTGTACCCACAAGGTATATTAAAGCATGTAAGCATTCCTGCTGACATTGGAGGTCAAAAGGACTGTCATTCCATGGCAAAAGGTGTGGTTTTTCTGCTTAATAACAACAATATTAAGACCTCATAAATAGTCAGACTCATCATCTAGTGAATATACTTTCTCAGTAGTCATCTGCATATAATAACTTTTTCTTGAAGAAAGGTTCCCGGCATCATCTGTTGGACATTAGATTTCCTTTGGTAATAGAGCTAACTTTCTAGGCATTCTATAAAAAACTTAATCAAAAGGTCTGTGCTTAAGGGACATGGCTGTTGTGTACTACCAAGCTCTGCTGCCCAAACGCCATGTGTTTTGAAGTCTTTTTTCAGTAGACAGCTACAAACTGTGTTTTTCTAATCGTGTTAGTTTGCAAAATTCCAACTGAACATGTTCTTCTGATTCCTTCAAAGCACTGCTGGGGATGGGAATCCACATCCCAGTATCATGACACAACAAACACAGCAGTTTATAACTGAGTACCTGCCTCACTCCTACTGCGATAGCTTTCCTAAACACCTCTTTTTAAGCACTTCAAAGAGGAGAAATGGGCAGTCTATGAAATTGCGAGTATTATTTTTCTCATCAGGGTCGTGCTTCATACTCCTCTGAATTTGAATCCACACACTTTACCTTTTCTCTCTTTGGCTTGACTTCTTTAACTACGTCACAGTAGCTCATCACTGCTTCAACAAACTTTAACATTCCCAGTCCTGCTCTGCTAACAAGTTCCATTTCAGTGAAGGTAGTGTTAAGATTCTTTAACAGAGCTAAATGGGCAAACAGAAAAATATTGCACATGAGTTGAATTACAGTGCAGAAATCCTCAGAGAAATAGCTTTCCCTACCAGCAATATGAAGTAATGCTGTGACAGACAACATGAAACTTTTGTCAGAATATTAAAAAGACTCTGACTTTAGGATGAAGCTACTGAGCTGTAACAATACACGCACAATATTGCTAGTGATATCTCAAGATCTTTCTCTAAGAGGGATTGCATTCAGTTGTTCAGCACATGTCAAGATCATGGTTTGTTTTCTTTGTTTGCAGTCAGATGCAAATTTTGTTCAAAGGGCCAAATTCCCCTCTTAAAAGAACTACCCTGGATTACACCCTCGCAAGCATGTGCAGTTTGGCCCATAAGATTTTGATATGGCTTATCTTTCCATTCTGTATGTATCACATTTTATTTGTCACAACATGGAGAGGTCATAATGCTACTTTCTCAGTGGTTAAAAGCAGACAGCAGGCCTGCTCAGCTGTCCTGCTTGTTTCTTGTCTGTTCTAAACTGAAGTGTGTAAAACCCCAGCTAAGATATAACCTGGATGGAACACACAGCAGAAGGTCTTTGAACTCTGAAAAATCCAGTCACTCCAACAGTGCAACATCTGCAGCATTGTGGACAGTGCTGTCCCTTTGCACAAAGTGAATCCCACCCTCCCAACCACCACTGGAAGGATCACCACTGACATGGCTAATCACATTACCAAGAGCCTACGTTCACTTCAAGTATACAGAGCAGTAATTTACCTCGGACAGATTTCACTTGGCTCTGAGTAATTCCATCAAAATCTATCTCCATCAGGGATCGCAGGAAATTTGCCTCAGACATCATTCCTTTGGCTGTCTTCCAGTTTAATTCTTTGTAACCTCTCATTATAAGGACACATTCCAAAACAGCCTGCACCTGCTTAGGGGGTTTTGCAAAGGATCTAGAAAACAGACGAAGGAGACAGTGGAGGAGAAAAAGGAGGAGACAAAGCACGCAATGCCAGGCACAGGTACTTCCCATTAAGAGAGTCATTGCAACACAAAAAGAGCTAGTACATAAGACATCCTACACAGAGTGAAAAAGATGATCCAGGCCAGACAAGAAATTAGTAACTAGTCAAAAGCTCAAAACCGATTCTTACATTCAGACAATTTGATGAATGAAATACTAAAGGATTTCAACAATGGAAGACCTAAAATCCTGAGCCTTGATTTTCTTCCCTATGGCAGTGAAGTGGTTGTCCCCTGGGAGAAGCAGTACAGGAAGGATCCAGAGATATACCAGAGAAAGGAACCTAACAAGTGTGACAGGGAAGGGAGAGCTGTTGCTATTTCAGGGAGAGCCAAGGACTGGATGTGCTTTTATATCTATCCCCAAAACCAATATTTATTATAAAAACACAGAGAGAAGTTAACTCAGCAGAGAAATACATTTTCATGCTATCAAAGCATCCCTAAAAAATAACTGGTATGTGTTCCTATTCACACAGAATAAAAACAGAGGAGGAGCGAAGGGATTTGGACAGTCACTGCTCAGGCAAAAACCATAGCAGTTTCTAGTCCATCAGACACAGATTAAAGAAATATGGGGAACACATCAAACAAAGGATTGCAAGAACAGGCTTAGGGGAAGCCCTCGGCTAGGCATCAGGGGATTCTCTTTGTGAGCTCTGTACCTGGACAACTGATGTCCTGACCTTCACCCATACACCATGCAGGTGAGAAAGGTGAGGCTGAGGCTCAAATCCTGTAAACAAGGGTCTCAGTGAATTTCCAAGAGTTTATGCTACTGTACATCCAAATGAGTCACCTGATCTCAGTAACATCAGACTTGTCAAGCTTCTGAAGCTCCAGTTTGGCAGCTTCTAAAATAGGCATGACTTCAGCCAAAGCTGTCTCAGCAGCCGCCTTCTCGATGGCAATAATCTTATTCTGTTCCTGTATCTCCATAGCTTTTTCTTCAGCCAGTTTTTTCTTCTCCTCAGCTAGGAATTGTAAAGGCAAGACAATAAATGGATTATCCAGATTTGTACACAGAACATATACTAATATAGATTTGCTCTTGGCTGAAAACCAGAAATTACAGTCAACTCAGTATCTTTTTGTTGCTAGCTTGCCAATATTTACAGTTCCATCACCAGGTTAGAAACACTGTTAATGTTCCACACAACAGCATACATAATTTCTTTTCCTCCCATGCTTCCCTCTGCTATTCCTTTAATAGTAATTTTCCGAATCAGAAGGTCCCTTTCTTGCTAATGCCTCTTTCCCATATTATGTCCCACACCTCAGAAAGGGAAGGCAAAAGCAGGCAAACGTAGTGTTGAGCTGTGTAAAGTACTGTAGGCCAAATATACAGCAAAGACGGTAACCTGGGCAAGACAGCAGACCTGCTCTTCTAGCATGACACTAGATCAGCACAGAGAGAACAAGAGGGTTACCTCTATAGGCAGCTGGAGCTCTTAGAGGGTCTCCCAACCCAACGCAAAACAGACTATGGGAACCTTGCTTAGCCTGTGGGACATTTCAGTAGTTGTAAACTACCTACCTACTTCTGTGTTTGCTGAAATCTCTTGTAACAAAGACTCACAAGCAGCTGATTTTTCTGCTAGCACAATCTTTTGCTCAGCAAGTTTCTTGTTCAGCTCAACCAGCTGTATACTAGCTTCCTTCAGTTTAACTAAGCCCCTATCCAGCCGTTTACATTGTGCTAGGTGGAAAAAAAGGGAGAAACGTTAGTGATTCATTGATTTTGTACTATCACACAGCAAGAGACAATCTCACAGAAGGTAAATACAGATGCACTTTGCAGCAAAGCAACCCCGGCTATGAAAGGCAAATGACTCAAAGATTCTTTCCTCCCCTACAGCTTCCACTCAAGATGGAGTTAATGTCACTTGAGCTGCCACATAGTGGCCCTGCACCACAATTTACTTTCCATATAACACTGTTCGTGTTTTATCCTCTTCCCATATTTCAGTGCCCACTGAAGGTATAAATAAGAATTGCTGCTTGAGGAAAAATGTCAAACCTTGAGCTAGCCCGAGCTGGTATTAGATCTAATCAGGCACTTCCCCAAGCAGAGGAGAGTCTAGTTTGGAGATTCTCGTTCAGGTTCATGCACAAAAGAATTTGAGGAGAGCCTACTGTTTGACAGACAGAGCCGGAGCATTCACGTGTGGCCAGGATATTGGTCCAACACCAAAACCAGATGCCAGCACAGCATTTGAGATAGTAATGATAAAATAATTTTTGCATCATGTGGGTAATATGTGGGATTCTCACCATATTTTTTTTCTTTTTAAAATATTGAAATCACTTATTAAGAAATAGAAAACATCCACACAGCCTTACCTAAAATGAACTCGTTTTTCTCCTCCAGCACTTTTGAATAAGTATGCATAAAATCCAGGTAATTCTTTGGTGTGACATGGTTGCTACGTCTCAGTTTCTGCAGAAACCTCTTGCTGAAATCCCCTACAGTTTCATGCACCATGACCATGTGCTCAATCACTGACTTGGAGCTCTCTGATGGGATGCGTCTGCTATTTCCTAAAATTTGGCAGAAGAAATAAAACATTTCAAAGGTTTTGTTGGGGTTTTTTAAGAGTCTGCCATTTACTGTCTGTCTTATGTACATCTAAGCCAGGCACAAAAAGTCTTTTCTGGGGCAAAAAGCAAGACCAAGGCAGACTCAGAAGAGAACCTTGACCTCCTGGTAGGCAGGCCACATTGTCCGCAGAGTTGGAAACTTGAATTTTAGCAATTTTAAAAATCTATTTGAGTAAGAAGTGTCCATCCAAAAACATTTTTCGACTGGGATTTTGCATCATCCTTTTAGACTCAGGGTAACAAGCACGATGGGAAATCAAATTATGAAATCTACAATAACTGAAAAGTAGAGAGTATATTGCTTAGGCTATCCCAAGGGTTAATGGGTTGAAATACTGACATTTTACATACCAACAAAGGATTGTGCAACTGCATACAAGGCCTGGGGGGGCCAGGGCAAGAACCAGTCAATCCCAGTGTTGTTGACAAGACCTTAAAATAAAAGGATAGTGTTATGTGAAAAATTCCTTTGTGAAACTAGACCCTAATCTGCCAGGCAGTCCAATGCTTAACTTTATTTGCATCAAGAATCTGCAGGATCTGTCTTATCTGACTCCTGATTAGCAACAATATTTAGCACTAAGTCAATGCCTCCGCTTTGATAGTAAACAATCAACTTTGCACCTGTGTCCTGCTAACCCCATTGTACTATTCTTTGGGCTGTACTATTGTACCGGATGCAAGTCAGGAGCTGCAACAAAGTATTTTAATGCCCGGGTTAGGATTCCCACCCATACCCATCTTTCATGTGTCTCTTCAGTCTCCCAGGACTCCTTTCAGCCACCTGCTGAAGCACAGCATCCATCAGGCTCAGGTGTTTTTCCTCTCAGTGGGTGTCCCCATCACCGTGCCCTGTTTTGGCTTTGGATACAAAAATGTTTCTCTTACCACCACCCTAGTTTCATAATGATTTAATACCATGCGTTCTTCTGTAAACTACAGAAGAGATGCTGCAGATATAGCCTATATATTTCTAGTTCAGTGAGGATGACCAATTGATTTCTATCTGTTCAGCTGGAAAATGAACTGATCTGGTAAATACTAATCAATAATACTTACTGATATGTGGTAATTAACTGGAAAAAAATCATGCACTGCAAATCCTTAATCATGAAACCTGCTCTGCTTAGCTTTAGCTGCCCGACATCTGAGTGTCCACTGGAGATTTTCTCTTGCCTGCAAACCTGTATTTCACAGGGAAGGGACTAAGCAGTGTGTACAGCTGATACCTGGGAAATTTCTGCACCATGTTCTCAGACCATCCCCAACTGGGGACATGCCCAGGACAACATGAAGGTTGCTTGCACATTTGTTTACAAAATATTGCCAGACACTCTCTTTAGTTGGGTTCACACCAGCTTTAGTAGCTTCATCTCCAATCTGACTTAGTATAGTGTCTTTTTCATCATCTGGAAAAAGGGCTGGCACCATTCCTGTAACATAAGGACAGAAGAATGCTAGTGAGAACAGCCAGTAAGAGAAAACCATATGGCTGGCAATATGGCAGACGAGAAACCAGAGTCACAGGTTTTAAACATAGTTCTGAAAAAATTATTCTGGTGGTTTTGAATGAACTTATTAACCTCTCTGTGCTTCTCCTCCTCCCCTCAGCCCCCATGGAAAATAGACAGGCAGTACTTAGGATGATGCAAGGGGATTTAGAGGAAGAATTAATTCAGTTTTGTTTGCGCCTCAGCAACATATACAAAATGTCACAAGAACATAAAGTGATATTAACTCTGCAAAGAAAATCTTCATTAGTGTCTACAGAGCATCAGCTCACATTTTCATTCTGTCAATCACATGGCAAATATTGCATAAGTTACCTAATGACAGACATTAGCAGACCAGGAACAGGGAAAACTAGACCAAGGAAAGGGATAAGATTTAACACATCTGCTTTCAGATCAGACTGTGCAGGAACTTCTACAGAGCGGGTGGTCACACAGTGCCAGCTGCTGCTCATATTCAGCTGCTGCAAACACTAAAAGATATTAAACTACACTTTAGGAGATACATATATATATAAGCAGTTGCTGCAGTTCAGGTGAATGCTATTCAAAAGACAATGGGACAAAACTTGGGTCTGTGGCCAAATGCAGCTGAAGTTATACCTCAAGTCTTGGAAGAAATCTGAGACTCCTGCAACATCGTGATCAGCATGAATTAACCCTATGGCCTTCCCAGATACATATAAATGACTGTAAGAAGATGCCAAAAAGCCATTATTAAGGCCAAGATCATTTCAGGTAGTACTGAAAGGTGTAACTAACTAAAGCAGCAGAGGACACGGGGTGAAACAGTAATAGCTGGATCAAGGGTACATTTGAGATTATGAGTCACAAGTAGATACTGAGCCAGAGTTAATTGAGGCTGCCTGTGCCACCTGAAGTTAACATGTTGTTGATGAGCTCCAGGAAACTCTCTTCTGCTACATGGGCATCTGTAAACAAGAAGACCATTGACTTGTTCTCAATACCCAGCTTCTGGTACAAATTTTTCAAATCTTCTCGGAAACTATTTTCTCCATATCCTCGACTCAAGATGATCTCAAATACCTAAGGATGCAAACATATACTGAGAAGACATAGGTGGACCCAAGACATGATGGTAACTCTGAATTTCAATTAGACTGGATCAAGGGTTTTTGTTTGGCCCCTATCATCAGTAAATGTGTAAGTATAAAAAAATTATGCATGTCACTCTTTTTAAAAACTACATTTGTACAACCCTGCAGGACTGCATTTTCAAAATTGCTTTGTGTTCATCCTCCTTTTTGGTTCTTCCCTTCCAAGTCTCTGTAAAAGACTGAACGTACCTCTGAGAGAAGAACACTCCTTATCTGAAATATTACAGTATCAATCACAAGGTTCCTCAAGCAGCACTGGAGTGCTGCTGTAAGACAAGTAACAAAAGCAGTAGTTAGGGACTATTAGTTATTCACCACCAAACCCATACTTGCTTTCTGTCCCCAGCGCCAAAACCCAGATTCAGGCACTATCAGCTTCCTGCCCAAGTCACCCACAGCCATCATCTTACACCTCCTGGCAACCACCTCACCTTGTTTTTCTCTCCACAGAGAAGAGATGATCTTGTCTTGACTGACTTCCCTCCCCCTGCCCCCACCAATTTAATCCTGATCACAATATGGCTTTCCTTGTCTTGTTTCACTGCAAAGATGGAGGGTCACTAACTTCACATCCAGCTGTATAGGCAGCCAGTCTTGTTAGAGACTGCTTTCCTGAGCCTCCCACTCCTATGAGCAGGGCATGCCCACGATCCATCCGTATGACGCGATGTACATGGATTAAGTGCTCCAAAGCATCATCAAAAAGAACCAGATTCATTTTAATATTAACTTCATTATATTCCTCCAAAATCTCCTGCAAAGAAAGGTGGACCGAATGTTGATAGGAGCCCAATGAAACAATTAATAACATTAATAAAATAACAACCCATTTAGCAGCATTATTGCTTTCCCCTTCCTCAGAGGAAATAAACTATTGGAAAACACTGCTGACTCTGTAGCTGATCCTCAATTTTCCTTACTGCAGACCCCAAATGGGTAACGGTACACATAAAACACTATGTGCACACAGAAAGAGAACAGATTTCCTACTCTTGGAGGCAGGCTCCTGCCCATTCCTCAGGAACAGAGACAGAATCAGGCACAGTTCCAACCTAATACACACTACCTGAAACAGAGCTTTTGCTGCATCATAGTCTTGGACATCTTCATAAATACGAGGTTCTCCTTCATTCAGTGCCATTCTGAAATCTCCAAAAAGAATAGGATCCCGCATGGCCTGCTCCAAGTCATCTCTGAAATTCTCTTCAATCAGTTTTTTTATATGTCCTTGTACCTTTAAGGATATGCAGTGTGTCAGGCAACACAACAAAGTGGATGATTCTGAATTCAGTAACATGTAGAAGGGTGATAATGCAGATTCTTGCTCAAATACTGACTGATTTCAAGGGGATACTTATGTCACTAGAAGATCCAAAGGCCACAGCCTTGTATTGTGTTCTATATTTGATCTATAATGATCTAATAAGCGGTTCAAGAACCATTCAAGCCAATGGACTGCAGAAGTTTAAGATGGAAAAGAATAAGCCTGTTAAAAAAATACCTTCTCATATATTGGTGTAAATATTATATTAATAAACTGTCCTTCTCAGCATTCATAGATGTCTCGCCACCAAGTTTTCTCACAAATCTTGTAAGTCTGAATGAATGTACAAATTAAAGAAAAGTTGCAATATAATTTAGCTGGAAATGTATCCTTGTATGTTAGAGGAGAAAGTTCTAAGCAGAAAAATCTGAAGCTGCCTTAATCTACTTCTTCTCATCTAAGCAAGTTGCTTCGCAAGTTGCTTACATGTAAGTAAACTTTACCCCAATTCCTCCACTAATTCTCAAGGTGTAAATTGGCGTCATTCTCCCTTGTGTTTTAAGATATAATTTGGAGCATTTTCCAGTTTGCATAACAGCCAAACTGAATCCATTGTTTAAGGACTTGGCTCTTATCCTTCTTTTTCCTACGTGACTGTATAGTCACATTCTGATACAATCTTTCCTAAAGGAAAATACTTACTTGAAGTGATTTCCTGAGTTTTTCCCTGCACTGCTCTTACACTTTGTCACCTAGGCCACTGCTAACCAATTTTCCTGGACAGGCAAACCCAGTAACACTTTGCATTCCTTCAGCAGACCTGCTCACTTAGTCTGCCACAGTCACTTCATTTTAGAAAAGTCCATGAGCCATGTTTTAAATTAATGGAGCAACACAGTGGTTAGACAAGTCTGCAGTCTGACTGCAAGACCTGAGTGCAACAGTTCGTAAAGTTGCTGTTGCAAATTAGTTGCCATAGTAATAGTCAGTGACTACTAAAAATTGAAAGAAATTACTCACCAATGCTTTGTCTGCTTCATTAATCAGCCTGTCATGGAAAACCCTCAGGCACTCATTTCTCCAAACTCTCACCATCTGGGTCACTGTTTGAAACCTGAATTAACATCGAAATATCAGGCTGCACCAAATGAGCTGACATGATTCCTAAGGCCATGTGGTTAATAACAGGGATCAAATTCTGGATGGAGGTTTTTTACTCTTTTTGGTTTTGTTCTTTTCATAATAACTAATTTGATTGCATTTTTACCTCTGGGTATCTTATTTAAGAAAGACTAATGCATCAGCGTATCAAGAGTAAGATCACAATTTAGGATGTGATCTTTCTCATTGTGGTGAAGGTTTAATGAAAAGTGACCAAATGGGACTGATCCTGAGTACCAAATTACCTCATCTTCACCCAAATTCATCCAATACAAATATTTGTAGGACCACTGAAGACAATTTTTCTATTCTTACCTCTCTGGAGTCGTAAGTATGAGTCCATTATAGACCCTGGAAAGATCCCGCAGGTTAAAAATGTAATGGAATTTGGAAGGAGTAGGGGGTAGGTCACAAATAATCATTTTATAAAGCTCCAAAGTACATGCAGTAATCTTGTCAGAGATGGTTGATATAGACTCACTAAACATCTGCAAACATGAGAAAGAAGGGGTGTTTTCATGAGACTGCCCAGAGAGAACTCAATCCTACTAAACATATTCTGCTTTCCAGCTTTTAAACCTGCTTGCTGTATTTCAAATAACTGAGGGTAAACATTTTCAGAAAGTCATATTCCTCTGTAGTATGAACATTCTGCAGTTAAATGTTTTGGGCTGGCCTCATATTCACTCCTAAGTTTGCACAGTGCTGAAGGTAAGATCAAGTTCCATGCCTGGAATTTCCACAGCAATTCTACGGCAGGAAAAAGATAAACTGCTGCTCTTTTCTTATATAATGTTGCAGGTTACTTGCTAGTAATGCAGTCTACTGCGTTATACTAAATTTTTCTCTGTCATTCAGTAAAGAATTTGCTGACCTTTGTGTATTTGGTTACAGGAACCATAACCAAATCGTTAACAGGTTTCAACCTATGAAAAACACCAGGTTTATAAATTAACTGCTGACTTGAACATTTACATATTATTCAAGAATTTATCAAAACAATGTAAACCCATTGAGACAGAGAAGAGGAAGGGAAAGGTCTGCGTGAGGTTCTAAATATAAGAAAGCCTGATAACAGAAGACTTCAGGTCTTGTGATAACACAGAAATAAATGTCTATTGAAAAATAATAAACCTGTTGAGCAATCCTTTAAAAAGTGAAATTACCGCAGTGTGGCCTTTCAGGATGGAGGCATAGATCAAATTCAGTGATTGGTCAGAAGGAAAAGGTATGTTAAAAACACTGAAGAGTGAGATGAATCGAGGGTCAACTTCATTTCGACCTCCTCCAGCTTTCCCCATGGCAGCAATAAAATCCAGGTCTCGAAGAATTTTACAGTTCATCTCCTTACCACGGTCATACAAGAAACCTTTTCCTAGCAGCAGCTTCAACAGGGCAATGGGTTGCTGTGTGCCATACTTGTCAACCTTTGTAATACAAAAGAGTCAAGATATTTAGAGCACAGTATATCAGCATGCCAATTATTGCCATAAACATGGAAATATTGTGCTCCATACTGAGGAGAACATTACAAGGAATGAGTGACACTTCCTAAAGGTCTAGCACTTATTGTGAACGTTCATTCCAATGTCTCCTATGGGAAAACTACCTCTTTGAGATAAACTAAATGCACACATACTCTTTTGCCCCATTTGTAGAGAGAAAGGGATGGTTTCTACAATATATAACCTGCAGCCAACATCAGGCCAGAGAGATATGATTTTAACGGCGTAAAGAAATGATCCAAGAGAATCTCTCTTATATATAGGACAAATATTGTAACAGACAGAAACACCCCCTACTGCACACAAATCCAACTCTTCTGAAGTTCCTAAGCTGAAATCCCATTGTGCACTTACCATGAATCTCCTTGACTTGTGGTTCATTGGATCTGTGTATGAAGGGACCCCAAATGTTTCTATACTACCTTGCAAACTATTGGCCGCTTACCCTTGGCATATTCATATCATCCATAAACACAATGAGACGTTTTCCCATAGGAGGGCCATAAGTGTCTTTAGTTCGTTTCTCTACATTTGTCTCTAGGTTTCTCTGAACGTCCATTGATGTTGTACGAGAAGAAAAGTTAATTACTAGCAACAGCTGCAAAGAGGAGGAAATGGGTAAGAATGGATTTTTACCTGTTGTGTTTTCTTTTTAACTAAAGCATTTAAAAAATATTCTTTATATTAGACTGTCAGACATACAGGAAACACTTCTCTGGTCCATTTATTAATTTGAATTACAGATGACAAAAGTAATCCCATTCTTAGCACTTTGATAATACATATTTACTTTATAAAACTGAATCTGTACATGGTAGAAGAGAACAAAATATTGTTGATCCTGAAAGGTTCTCAAATCATTCACACACTTTGGGTCTAAGCTTGCAGTCACATTACCAAAGTTAATATTTCTACTCACAGACTCAGGCTTGACAGTGCACATTTAACACAAGGACAGAGAATGAAAATGCATCTTTACAAAAAAGGCAAAATGCCTCATACATACATTAAGGTCTTTGTTCAGATTGTTTAGGAAGTTTTGTGCAGTTGCTGTTTTAGATGTACCCGATTCACCTACAAGAACAACTGGGCGTTTTATTTTTACCATCTGTTCTAGTAACCAAGTAGTGCGTGTTGTATCCACTGTAGGCACTGAAAAAGATCAATAATATGAGAGCAGGTTAAATTAAAATGCAGTACCGCTGGGGGATTTATATTTAGAGAAGTGCTTGATCAGACTCTCAAGGTATTAACATGCAGTTGCACAAAGACATAATCTGAAATATCAACTCGCTAACAATGTTGAAAGATAATTTTAATTGCCCAACCATCTCTTTTCAGCTTTTATCATTGGCATCTTTTCTCATATAGATGTATTAAAAAAGAAATTATCTTCCATATAGGAGGGTCATGGACTGGTTAAGCTCCATTTAATCCCTATTTCAAGGATATAATCAGGATTTATTTGGCTTCCAAGCATTTTCCCAGAAATCTAGAGATTAATTTTTTCTATGTGAATAGCCTGCCATTAGGAGCAACTTTAGAGATCACATAATTATCTCTTGTGTCAGTGAAGTTAACCTGTGCTTGCTGAAGTATTACTATAAAGTAACCTGCATTAATTTGTCCTTAACTATGAAAAGCACTTGTCACCATTATACAGAGCTTGAAGTAACAACTAGTAACAGCCTTAAGAATGTAATTTTTATCTATCAAGTACTTGAACCACAGGGCTGACATTTTTTTCTAGAGTTTCTGGTAGAGCAGACTGTGAATCTTCTGCTATTCTGGCTTGTAAAAGGCATTGATTGGTAGTTCCTAGTAAGCCTTATTAACCGAAACAAGCTTTTTATCCTTTCTTCATTTCTTTATTACACAGTGCTGTAAACATCAACTCTATTCCTGCTAAACTACTATGACAAGAACATTAAAGAAATTGATTCGTGCCATCACAAGAAACTGAACCTAAGTAGATGACCTTCCAGAAAAAGGATGTCTCATGTGAAGTGCCATGCACTCAGTGGTGGCACATTATAAATTAAAGGCATATCATCACTATATTTTATCTTACACTCACCTAGAATGTCAAGAAATTTCACTTGAGGCTTATGAATATATTCAGGAACAAGTTTCATCCAAGGTACCCACTTCTTTTGAAGTCCATCAAAATGAAAGTCATACAAAGTTGGCAGCTGACCTGCAAACCATTAAGCAACTGGAGGTTTTCTAGGACATGGAAATATTTCATAAGAAAATAATCTGATTGGGAGGAAAGTGAAGGGTAAGATTCTGGACCAAGTCAGGCAATGCCGTGTTCTGTTTACTTGGCTTTTAACCCAGTAATACATCAACCAAATTCTCCTAGTCCAACACTTGGATCATACTATTGCTTTTTAAGCACCTTCCACTGGCTTTGCTTTCAAGTTTTATCTTTCCTTTCACTGTTTATCTCTTCAACTTGGCATAGAAAAGTACAGTTCTGTGAGGACAGACAGGTAGCTGAGAGTCATCTAGCATCAGTAGCTCTATACGGGTTTCAGTGATAGTCCTTCAGAGAGCATATTTTGCAGCCAGGATAGCTAGCTGGAAGGAAGATGGTGTTCTGTCTTCATGTAAACTAAGACTTTTCTAATATAATCAATGGGATTCAGACTAAATTATGACAAGATCCTACCTGGCAGCTCCCCTGGCTTAGCCAGGATGTTGTCATCATGAACAACAGACATGCAGGAAATACGTTTAACATTTTCATCAAATTTAATTCTCCCAGCATCAATAAGAGCAGCACCTAAGGAGGAATACAAAGCTTCCAAGAAAAAACACTCCAGAACATCAGGATCACCAGGCTGTACAACTAGAGCTTCCAGCATCACAGTCAACTGCACCACCTGTTGTAAAACAAGACAGAAGTGTAAATAGACGCATGAGGACTCTTAACATGTTTTCAGCTGTTTGAGTGTTTGCTGAGCTTTTGTCCTTACAGATGTATCTACTGAAATGAGTATCAATGACAGTAGAAGAGCACTGTTAGGAACTGATTGTTTCTTTTACTTCTTGGTACTCATCACTAGCAAATTGACATTTCAGCATGAATTCTACTCCTGTGCTTTCTTTTTACTCTCTCCTTTTCTCTTTTTAGATAAACTTTTCCAACCTTTATTCTTTATTCCTTACCATATTTAAATCTGTTTGAGGAACAATGGTCTTCAGCCTTTCTCCATGTCTGCCATCCACAGTTCCCTCTACAATCATATCAATAAGGTAGGGCACATATTTTTGAAAGAGACGATTCAATTCAATTCTCTCTTGCTGAGGAATGAAAACGACAATAATTCAGCACACAGAAACCTGGAAAGATGATTTTTGACAGCAGAGCTCCCCATCAATATCTGGCTGACCAAGTACTATTGTTCTTGCAGGAATCACTTCTACCAGAGACAGGGTACAGGCACATGAAGAAATGTGAAGAAATGTGTTGTATGGACTAGTTTTTCAGCAGGTGAGGATTTGCATTCACCAGGTACCAGCAACTAAGTTGTCTTACTTCAACTCCCTGTGGACTTTAGTTTTGAATCTAAACATAAGAAACAAGGACCTAAGCAATCTCACTGTTAACTCTTTGGAGATCAGGTAAACTGATTTCTTGGTTCTTCACTTCTCAGAAATAACCAGAAGTCAGGAAAGCTAGGAACTCTCTTTAGCCCTCTGCTGCAGGCCTAGCAATTAGGTTTGTTGTCAGAAAATCAGACTGCCTTTACAAAGTTTTTTTATTTTAACAGCTGTCTATAGTTCAATATTTAACATAGATACTCTCTGAACAAGTGCAGAAATTCCCACCACATTTCCTCTTTCTTGGATCCACTTCTGCCAGTAGGGCTTATATTTCAGGTTTTTAGGATCTACAAAGACCATTCCACACCGGGATACCGTGGCAGGAGATGCATACTGTAAGTCACCAACCTATAAAATAATCATACAAGATAATCATACACTTAAACAAAGAACAGCCACAGTAACTGCTTTTCAGGCTTCGTAGACCCATCTGTGCCTAACCCTCCCCACATATTAAATGGTACACTCATTACTTACCTCAAACAACAAAGCACAGTGTGACTGAAGTCGAATCCGCTCCCCGTTTGCCAGGGTCAATAGTTTGTTGTCATCCATGACAGAATTCATGTTTTCAACCCAGAGAGCATCCACATCTCCATCAAACAGAATGTACCTGTGGATAGAGGAGCCAAGGGGCACTGCCAAATCTCTTTGATTTTACTAACTTATTTCAGAATTCAGGTGTGCCATCAATGGTGTCAATGTCAGTCCAGGTGTTTCGAATCCTCCCATTCATTTTAGATAATTGCATAGTTTCCATCCATCTCACTGAGGCTGGGAACTCAGAGAAGACAGAAAAACCTGCAGACACTTTCCATTTGTTTAGCTTTTTTTTCCCAATAGTGGAGTATCAAATATTTAAAATAAAATAAATAAAATACTGATGTAAAACTCAGTATCTAAAATTCATTACAATGATTTCCAGCTGTCTACCTTCGCTCTTTCTTGTCAGTAGGCCTGTTGATATCCCGAAAAATGTTGGACAGGACTCCATCTGTCCAGTCCCGTGTGGTAGGGTCAAGGGTCCCATACAGCTCAATCACACTCATAGCTTTAGGGTTCAGTGTGAAAAGCTTTGTCAATAGTCCTAACCTAGAGATACAGCAAGAAAAGCAATATTAAAATGACACAATACCACCTCTGTTAACCCAAACAAATAACATGGTCAGCTGTTGATCTTGTCATGACTACACAGGGCTGAATAACGCAGTCTATGACATTTTACAACCAGATTTCCATGTATCAAATTCTATACTCACTTGTTTTGGGCCTGGCACAAAGCATTAATGACAACTGACTTGCCACCTCCAGTAGGTCCAACTACCATTGTAGTGTGACGAGTTAACATTGTCTCATACATCTGAACTATTTTATCCACCTGTAAATAAATATTGATTCAACAGACTGCTGTCCATAATTCTTCTGTGGAAAAGATCAGCAGCTGGTATATACGAGCTAAGCTTTCCTGGAGCCACTCCAGAGTGCAGCAATGCATATCCAGCCTAATATTTACAACAAAAACTCAAGCAATTAATGTTTTTTATACCTGGACTGGTAAAACAATATAACCCCCTTCTTCCAGCACTTGTTCTACAGCATCGTTGAAGTTAGGATAGCGGACTCGAGGGCAATCCAGGCCAGGAAACAGGTCAGAGATTAGGCCAAGAAAGAGAGGTACATCTTCAAACACAAATTTAGGAAGATTCATGTCTCGCAGAGCTCTCATCAGTACAACTTCCTAGACAAAACACAGCGGAATCAACCTTTACCAAATAGCTAAACAATTATCTAACATGTAATAGCTTCAAACATATCTAAAAACCGTTGCCCAATTACTTTATTACAACTTTGAGATTGTTTTCTTGGCATTAGTTACTAGTGGGAAAAAAAAGGTTATTTTGTAAGGCTTAAGCATAGCAATAGCTAAGAATAACACACTGCCTTTTTTCTACCATATTAACCAAATGTCAAATGGCTGGAGTGGCCCACACCACAGTCTCCCTGATTTGATGTTAAAATAACCAACTGTTTCATGCACATACCCAAGTTCCGTAGTCCCCTTGAGAGCATCATTTAGACCCCAACTTCCTGCCAACCTACAATGTGCATCTGTACTTAACTTTATAGGAGAGTTTTCTTCAGCTCTCCCCCAGTTTTTAAGAAGAAAGTTGAATAAGAATTTCCCTAGGCAACTGGGTATCACAGCCATACATATAGAAATAAAAAATAGGTGTAAAGGAAAGCCATAAAAAGCAATGCAATATCGAAAAACTTTCATTTGTAAGTATACTGTACTACTTGAGATACACAATTAACAACTGCATGACTGAAGCACTCTGTTCAAAAACCACTTTTGCTATTCATCCAGAGACATTCATCTGGCTATTTGCATCCTGGACTTAACAAGAAGTAAAATACCTCATTTTCTATAGATTTCCCTGCTTTGACTTGAGTCACTTGATGGTAACTTGCTGGCAGAAGGCACGATGAAACTCAGTAAGAACAAAGTAAAACAATAAGACAAATAACACCAGTGCTCCTATTTCCAATGCAGACAAAGAACAACAGATGTGTGAACACATCCTCTTCCTAATGAAAAAGATGATCTGCCCAGGGTAACTAAGTAGCAAACCTACCTCACTGAGGTCTGCTGATCCTCTTTTCAGTTCTCCAGCCATCACCAACACTGACTTAAGGGCCCGCAGTCCAAAATCATAATGATGCTGTTTAGAAAGCTGTTCCTTTGCCAGCTTGTATAGCACTGTCATCTTTTTGGCAAGGATCTGTTTGAGATTTAAGTTAGAGAATCACAAATGTGCAAGTGACAACCTTACACTGGCCATGCGTACATGGGTGCATACATGGGTATGGGTAGCAATAAAATTTTCTTACCTTTGCCATAAGGAACCCTTCAGAAAAGAGCATGATTTCACAGATTTGCTGAAGATCTGGTACGATAACAACCACAGGCCTGAACAAAGCTTTTACAGACTCAGGGAGCTCAGTCCGGCCAGCATAACCAGGATTCATCGTAATAAAAATGCCCATACGGCTGTCAAGGGTAATTTCCTGTCCTTCAAACTAAAGGCATTAAGAAAACATTAGAACAATATGTATCTGGAATTTAAATAAGTAGTACTATTTGCTCGAAGAGAAAACCAGCAATACTGGGGCACCCACTTAAGACAATGTGTTAAAATATTTAGCTTTAGATAGTCATCCAGATACATTCATCCCACTGTTTGTAGCTTGGATATAAACATCAGGACATTTCACACTTCTCAATCAAATATTCTGTCTGAGGGTTTTGAATTCCAGTAAACATCAGCAAATAAAGAATCCACATCAAGTTACTCCTCTAACTACTATTATATTGTTATCTCATTTACTTACTATTATCCATTTAGCTTACTTTTATCCCACTTCACAAAGGAAGAACCTAGCAAAGTATTAGGAAATTGGCAAGGATTTAACATCTCTGAAACTGAGAGTACATACTCTTCTGGAGTTTGAAATGTTCAGCATAAATGAATTACAGAAGAAGCCTTTGATCTAATGATGGGGTCTAACCCTGAATCTTGGCCTCAAAAACAACATCAGCCTTCACAATTACTATTCTTTTTTAATGTTTACCTGAAATGTTTTCAACTGATTCATTAAAGCATTTTGAATAGTCTGAATCTGGGAAGAAATGACTGAAAGCACGGAAGCATCGATACGATTGAATTCATCAAAGCATCCCCATGCTCCACACTGGGCAAGACCAGAGAAAATCTTACCAACTGCCTAACAAAAACAAGAAAAAAAAATCTCACCAATGAATATATACAACATTCATTGACAGCAAATTTTGGCGTACGCTAAAACTTTTAATAACTGAGTAAAACCTCTGTATATTTACAAATCCAGGAGCTAGCAGACTGTCATAAGGCCTTGCAAGTGCAGATTGCCCATCATGCACTTAAACACATATCATTTAGTCATTGCTTCCCTGCTTGAAAGCACCTGAAATTCCTTCAGAAATTCCTTCAAAATAGACATTTTTTACTGTACTTCATTATCAATCAGCATGTTATCTCTAAGGGAGGCACGTATTCAGAAGTTCAGAATATGTCCTTATCCTGGGCACTAAAAAGAGCATTAACTGGCACTTTATCAGAGAACATAGTTCTTTAGCTCTTACTTTGAAATCCATGCCTTCTCCGCAGTTTGTCACTACACAAAGCAAGCCCAGTGCTTTGGCCAGATCCTTGGTTGTTTCTGTTTTCCCTGTACCTGCTGGCCCTGCTGGTGCTCCTCCCAAAAACATTGATAAAGCCTTCAGAGACAGACCAAAAATCAAAGCAAAACTTGGATTACATTTATATTAGGTTGGCAAAACCACAAATGAACCCTTGGGTACAAAAAAGCCTTAAATTTTATCTGTGAATGCATTCTACATTATCTTTGAGGCAATCAGGTTAGAAGGATATCACAACTGATTTCAAACATATTAGCATTCACATTGGCATCAAGGAGATAAAAGGAAGTGGCAATAAAGCTATTATGTGATTGCCTAGAAGTGTATTTTAAAAGGGCTTGTTAGTAAAAATCTCCTTGAACATATACCTGTGTGAGCGTAAGATAAATACGATCTGTAAGCGGGGTGATCACCAGACGTCCATTCAAACCCATATACTCATAACCATATGAAAATGTGCCTGTGCACTGCCGCACATGCAGTTCATCTGGCTCTCGGTCCCAGTAAAAACGCAGCTGGCTTTCCCACTCAAACTCCTGAGCCTGCAGAATGCTACACAAGAGAGACTTGCTCACATGAGGTAAAAGGCTGGAAATACAATTTAGGCATCTGGTATTTTCTCAGTAGAGTGGGGGGTGGTGTTTACCTGTCTCTTACAAAGGTATCAACAATGTCTCTGGCATGAACATCAATAATAAGAACAGTGTTGTATTTTTTCCTGTCATTTTTGCTCAAAGGCATTGTAATGCGAGTAACCAGGTCATCAATTTGCTTATGCATTTTTTTAGCATAAAGTTTCATTGCCTGTTTTTCTCCTTTCTTCACTTTCCGAAAGACGTCCTCTACTTCCCAGGTCCACCACACCTGAGTAGCAGCCAGCACCATCATGCCATGGTAGAGTAACATCCAATCAACTCTATGGGAAATACATATAGGGAGGGAGTCGGAGTTACTCTTTATTCTACATAAGTGATCGGGACAGAAGGAAAAAAAAAAAAAGAAAAAAAAAAAAGAAGTTCCTCCTATTTTTGCAACAACTACAACACAAGCCAAACTTTACAGAGACCTACAGAATTCTATCAAAGTGTGCTGTGGTATTTAAAAATCCTAGGAAATACTCTGATAGAAAAGCTGCCTGTTCCATGTGTAAAGATTGCCAGGTGGAACTGACAGTGAGAAAAACATACGGTGCACACAACACTAAAAATAAAAACTCAAGACTCAGGAAATTAGATACGATAAGTAACACAATTTTTTCCTGTTAGTTAAAATACTGCATAAGCATGTATTCATACCCCTCCACACACAGAAATACAGGCTAAATTGTGTAAAAATTAAAAAATTAAGTCTTTATTTTTCTGTATTGCACAGGCTTATAATGACATATAAGGTATTTGCATTATACTTGACACTGATTGTTTCACCTGCTTCTGTCTTCACAGTATCGAAAAATAGCTTCCTTAGTAAGGAGTCTGTTCGTTCGTCTCATTTCTACGAGTACTGCTGTCATCCAGTTCTCCACTCTGCCTTCTGCAGCTACAGCCTGCCGGAACTCCATCACCTCCCCCTCAGCTGAAATCATGGCTGTTGCAATTTTCTTATCACTATCACCATCCTGAAACCTCAGGGAGGCTATGTTATCATACATCTGAAATGCACCAACAAAAAAATTCACTGGCATTTTAGAAACAAAGCTTCAGAGATGTAAGGGTACCTAGCTCCCATTTAATCTTGAAAGAAAATCTCCACGGACTCTAAAGAGAAATGGATCTGACTCATAAGTAATCAAATACAAATGCTGATATATAGCTCAGCAGCCCAACTGCAGAGTAAACAAGCAGATGATCTCGCCCAAATGATATTGATTTTTTTTCCTAGAAAATAAATATCTATCAGAGCTACAAGAAGGTTCTTTAATGATTGATCATTCTGATGTATCTTGAATGTTCCTCTACCAATATTCTTCTAACTGCTGCTGGCCAGTATGAGAGCCAGGAGAGACTATCGATCAGATTTTAGTTATTCAGAAGCTTCTTCAAGATGCTGCCAGGATGGTCTTTGTATGCAATAAATAGTAGCACACCCTCAACAGCATGTACAGTATAGTCTGTCAAACTTTTTAAAGTACCTAAAAGCACAAGGCATTGTAGGAAGCCAGACATTGTACCTTTATCATGTGTTCCTGGACACAAAGCGGGTTACTGCTGCCAAGGATACTAAGCAACTCCTCATCAGATATAAAGAAAAATCTTGGGAAAGCATTTCGCTTGGAATCCAAATAATCATTCAAGCTTTTCTGACATTTCTCCAGCACATCATTTATATGATGGAGGTCTGAGAGACGATTTGGGATTTCACAGGATTTCTTTATTGTTGGTTCTTTTACAGTTTCATCCATTATCTACACAGGGAGAGAAGAAAGTTTAGAAAATACCAAACAGCAATGGATTATATGAAATTATTTTTAACTAGTGACAAAGCACACAAGCAGCACAAGCAGTATAGGTTCTTAGAGAAGTGAATTACGGTTTTAAATATGGTTTCCTATTGCTGCCGTGCTGTACGAAAACATGGAGTTTGTATGCTTTCAAAGCTGGGAGCGTGGAGGTACTACTGTTAAAGCAAGTGTAAGCAAGACAAGCCTGTATCCCAAGCATAAGCATATACCTGACTTTGCTCCTGTATACAGTGGTACTTCAAGTGAAGGACAAACATAGCATTTCAGAATCACAGCACTATCTCAGTTTTGCAGATGGGAAAAAGAAAAGTAAGCCATATTCATACTGGGAGTATGTGTCCAGAGTGGGAACAGTGGTGGTATACCAGGAAAGCCTTTTTAGCATGTATGTAGGCCCTCAGTCTATAGAAACTCATCTATGCTTCTTATTATCATGGTAAATGTAAAAAGACGTATGCAATGAGAGGAAAGGGGGATTTTGCCTGCCCCATACTGCCAGCCAAGGATCACACCTCTCCCAGCTTAGCTAAATCAGAAGTCTTCTGTATATGACAGATGTGAAGTAAAACACGAGTTCCTGGGTTCCCCAATTTCATATTCAATTCATTATAACATACCATTTCCAGTGTTACAAATGACACAGAAGACTACAGCTAACTACGGACTGGAAGCAAAGTGCACTAAATAATCACGCTGATCACAAGTCAAGTCAGTTACTTGCCTTTTTAAACATCCTGTCTATGCTGTCAAATATTTTGGCTTCCTCTGGAAGCTGTGACCTGATATCTCCACCAATAAAGATGCTCTCCAAGTACATCCATTTTCTCTGAACCACCATCCAGATCTAAGAATCAAATGTTACCACCAGAGAAAAAAAACTACAACAGAAAAGCCTGATTATAAATAATAAACATTAATTATTTAGTCCAGCACTTTCGTCCCTACCTCAATTACTTCACCAATCAATGACAGAGTTTTTTCCCAGTGGTGAACAG
The DNA here is from genome assembly GCF_949628215.1 of Phalacrocorax aristotelis. Lineage (NCBI taxonomy): Eukaryota > Metazoa > Chordata > Aves > Suliformes > Phalacrocoracidae > Phalacrocorax > Phalacrocorax aristotelis. Next base: position 10,501,636 of record NC_134290.1, on the reverse strand, counting down.
TTGAAAGGAAAGGACCCACAAATCGACTGCCCAACACACTCTGAAGATTGACATTGTTGTCATCGAGAATCTCTAAAATTTCATCTACAGACCCCAGAATAAGGCCTCGCTTCTCAGTGCCTTTGAAGTACATCTGTACAGTGAATTTCAGGTGCTCCCATGTTTCTGCTATTTCCTTCACACCCTGCATGTGACCATAAAAAGATGAACGTTTCAGTCTTCAAAAACTAGAGAACTATAATCTTAGCATAAAAATTAAATCAATTAATTCAGCAACTTTTTTGCACAGATTTTCTAACTCTGGTTTATAAAGAAGGGTCTATTTCAAAATATCATGATAGGAACAGAATGGATCTTTCTTTAGATACTTTTTCCTAGGCTGAACTTGCTTATTGTAATAACGGAAATCCAATATACTGCTGCCAAAGCCAAGAGAGCTAGGATTCTGTGCCATGTGGTAGCTTATTAACAGAGCATTGATCTTAGCTGCCGTTGGTTACATCATGGCAGCTCTCTGAAGATGGCCAAACTTGCTGCCATGCCAATATAAAAATCTCAAATCAAACACAGACTGTTGTTGTCTATATCTTTTAAGTTTTGTTATGATGTTTTGCACTACCTTCTCAATGCTAAGTTCCTTAACAGCAGTTCCGACTATTTCACTGATAACATCTGAGTGTCTGTGAAGTTCCATAGCGAACATATTCTCCAAAGTGAATGTTTCTGTCGTCATTTCGAAACTTGTTCCTGTTCTCTCCATAAGGTCTTGCCAATGCCTGTTTTAAATTGACACATTAACAATTGTACCAACCACCATGATATAGTAAAAATGAAAACAACTGTAATTTAATACATAACAATGAAATCATGTTTAGCACTCTACTGTTTAAACAAGAACTAGTATTTTGACTACATAACGTATCTGAGTCATCATAGTTACCTAGCATGCTATTACCCAAGTTCATTAAGGAGAAAGTGAAGTTTCAAGCTTCAGGACATGGCATGACCCCAGTAACTGAAATTAAAAGTTCTAACAAAACAAACAAAATCTTCATCTATAGAAAATTGTTTTAAATAAATCAAAGCAAACCTTTCTCTTAAAGCTTCATTTTTCAAATCAAGTAACAAAGGAATGGAGTCTTGAAATGCCTTCATTTTTGTTTCCAAGTGAAAGGCTACTGGCATACTGCGTACTTGTTTGGGCAGCTGTCGAAGAGCTTTAAGAAATCTTTCAATTCCTTCCTGAAGAAACTGGACATTGAGGTTTATCCAGAGTGTCTGAGACCATTCCTTTTTAGCTGCCTGGGAACAAGGTTATCAGGAGGAAAAAAGTCATACTTCCTTTTAGTTCTGACAAAAAAAAATATCTTCCCACTGCAGTAGGACCTAGAGACCACAGTCAGGATGCAGATGTAATTGCATTAACATTTTACAAACAGAGGAAGAGACAGGTTCATGTCCAGGCAGATTCATAGCCAAACACAACCAGTTATGGAAGAAATAATCAAAAGGAAATATGGAGAACAGGAAAAGCATTCTTAAGAGCATACTTTACAAGGCATTTTAATTCCAGAAAAATAAAACTTATTAAAAAATAATTAAGATCATTTAAAGCCTGAGATACCCATTGTCACCCGTACACGTACTATATTCGAAAGTAGTTCCACTGAAATGATCAGGAGACTTGTTCAGTAAAATGCCACCCAATAATTATTAGGGGGGAGGGAGTCCTGCTCCTCTCTGATAAGAGTGTTTGGTCTACTATAGAGGCATTGTTAGTCCTGTACTAACATCACCAAAGTCATTTCATGGCGATAGTCAGTTGCAGGTCCCAGCTTATTTTGTGCAAAGGCTTAGAACAGAGTTGATAGTAAGTAGAGGAGAATGCAGCCTCTTCATCTCTCCCCCACCTTTCCTGTATGTACGTGCATGAATACACGTGTGTCTGTGTATATGCCGTGCAATACTTACTCTTTGTAATTCATAAATTTCATAGATCTGCTTTAGACCTTTCATATCATTCTGTGCTTTCATTAAGTCAGGATATACTGTAACTGGCAAGTCAAAAAGTTTTTCAACACTGCCCAATTCCTGATGAATTTTTTCCAGTTTTTCCACTTCTTTTTCAAAAATGGCCATGAGTTCCAATCCTGGGAAAGGAGAGGAATTTTTCTAGATAAACAATCCCAGGGACCATGGAAAATAAATAAGGCAGCATTTGCATATAGTCTGTAGAACTTACAGTACTAAGAATGTCACATTCCTGCTTGGGCAGTTTATATGATAATTAGGAAAGCACAATTTTCCTGTTTCACATAAAATTTTAAGAATTGTCTGAAGATTCATATTTTTAAGACATCGCTTTACACACATTAATCCATTTACCTTTATCAAGATTTTCTCCAACAGCGCCAGGCCCCTCGGTCATGAATTTATGGAAGAAATTTTCTGTCCCTTTTCTGTAGTCCTCAATTTTTTGCTGTGTAATCTAAAGAGAACAGTGTTTAAATAGTTTCCTTTCCATTTCTGATTTTTTTCAATATTAATTACAAATATTACCTTTGTGAATGTCCTTTTTATGCCTCCAAGGTTGTGATCAACTTCTGATGCTTCAAAGAAGAGAGTCTCCCACTTTTCCCTAATCTTGTTGGCCATCTCTTGCTCTTCTTTAGCTACCTAAAACAAAACAAGTAACATCTCTCACAAGAAAAAATTAGTCACAAGAAAGCGAGGAATATGTGCTCATGTTATAAATTTGAAAAACGCAAAACTGGCATTGAAGTGATCTGAATCAGACTTAAACACATGCAATATGTCCATTTTAAAGTGGAGATACTGTTTCAAGAAGGGGATTTGGACTAGAAAATCTCTGGACATCCCTTCTAACCTCAACAATACTGCGATTCTGTAAATATCTTAAAAGGAAAACATTTATTAATTCGTTCACATGTGAGGCATTTGTGCCCCTGGCTCAAATCTGAAATGTTTTATGGGGAAAGGCATAACATGCACTTACTGGAATATTGTACATTGCAAGAGTTCGGTATCTCTCCCAGATGTCCAAATATTTCAGTTCCACCTTGAAGGATATGCCTTTGATCTCCGCAATTGTGCCAAGGACAATTTTGAGATCTTCCAGGGAATCTGGAGGTCTCTTCAGACTCTGTGATAAGCTCTATAAAAAGAAAAAATAATTTCCAGATGCAGCACTGACAAGTAATTAGGCAGAATTATAATTATTTTTCAAACACAAAACACAAGTAAATAACATGCAGATTCATTTTCATTTTCAGTCTATGTGATAAATATAACACAAAAAAAACCAACAACAAAAAGTAAACCCCAGTACAGATGGGACCTTTTTGCTAAAATAAAATAGAAGTTGTAAGCAGCAGTTTAAAAGCAACCTCGGAATTACCAGTATGAACCTTTCACCAGTACAGGAGTGAAGAAGTCCTGGGTTTTCATGTTACTACTCTATCCTGTTTCCCAGCTACAGAGAGGGACGGCTCACCTCTTTACGTACGACATACCAGAATACACCAGATGGTTTCAACCAATTCGGTGCATGGTTCAGATCATCACCTACAACTCAGTGCTAGCTGTACCAGACAACAGGAACCAAAAACACCCACCTGAATTTCCTCCTGAAGACTGAAGAGTTCCTCTCTTGCAGACTCATTAAGCAACTTTCCAAGTGACATCACCCAGCCTCTAGCATTCTCCTGCACTGTGTTGGCTAAAGCAGCCAGCTGAAGCCTGATAAATTGTTCATCTTTAATCAAAGGCTGTTGAGTCGCTTCTTGAGCTACCTTCATATAGAATTGCAACTCTTCATCAAAGGTGATACAAGCAGGCTTTTCTGCAGCTAACCTCTCCATGACTATGCCTTTGTCTAGCTTCCACAGCAGGTGGTACCTCTTCCATTGGTTCAAATACTTGCTGAGAGAAGCCAGGAGTTTGTGGACGTTCTGAGTGATGAGAACAGCCTGTTCAATTATCAGAGGGTTCTGGGAGACATCACTGTAAAAGCTGAAAGTGATAACTTCATCTTCCTCGACATGCTGAGGAGGGCATTCAATACATGTACCATGCATCCATCGTACAAAATGCTAGAGTTTTCAAGACAGGGTTGAAAAACAGTTACTCTGTAGAGAGTAATTTTAGTCAAATCATTCATCATTATTTAGGAGCTATGTAGGAGGTGGTGTGAATGATTTCTCAAATCAATTGTTTTTCTGACAGCAAGAAAAGATATGACATTTTCCCATAAACTTAAGAGTTAATTTCATACTAACAGAACCTTTCCATGCATTACTCAGTTTGCTTTTTAAATCTACACTGAGCAACAATACAGCATGACACAGAGAAAGGTATTAGATCAAGCAGGCTGGATGCAGCAGTCAATCAGAACAGCAAATCTGAGCACAGGAAGCACACTTAATCTAAATTTCTCCATCAGCACAGGGCAGGAACACTGCCACAATATTTGGCTTCTTTTCTGGAATGCAGTTCAGTGTGAACACACTTATGCAGGGAAATATCGCTAAACCTTTGCCAGCAAGCTAGATATTTTGTCTGCTGTAAACCTGCTGTCCTAGATGTGTCCTCAATGCCCTTCTCCCAACATTTTCTGAATTGTTTTTCTGCTGCTTTTGAAGAAAGCCGTAATATAGAGAAGGCTACTCACATTCCTTATTCCACCAGCTTATTAATGTATTAGAAAGCAACGTCTGCAGTGCAATCTGAAAAGCATTTCCTTCTGATATATGCTGACTTATAGAACAAAGTCATGTTCTTACACTGGCAAAACTGATAAAAAGTAACAAGTAATTTTGCCTGAGTAGAAATTGCATGAAGCTTTATGGCAATTTTTTTCCTTTGTCATCCATTTGTAAAATTTGGACAGTCTTGTAAAATTAGAACAATGTACTGGTTATTTTGATTTCAAGATAAAGCGATATGAGTTTTCCCTTTGACATTTATGCTTGCTCAAACATAAAGCAAGATTAATTTATTATAATCACAAGCAAACTCTGGCAACAAGTAAACATCAAAAATCACCTTAGTGACCTCAACACAGTCTCGGATACATTGTACAGTCATTTTGTCAATCTCACTGGCATTAGGTTGCAAGATTATCTCCGGAACAGATAAAACAGCTTCTGTTTGGAACAGTGGCACATTTGCAAGAACAGCTGCATTAAAAGTCTGCAAATTCCTGGGAAAGAAAAAAATCATGTCAAAGATAGTACTAACCAGGTGCTGCCCTCCCTCCCCCCACCCCCAGAAATGCCCAATGGAGACTGCAATTATCAGGTATGTGCTTAGATATGTAAGCACATCTATCTGAAGTCAGTTACCACCAATTTCAGCTGGAAACACTGATGTGTATCAGAGCAAAATTGTCCCACTAATACTGATCTAATGCAAAAGCTTGGCTAGCTAAAAGAAGATATTGGAAGAAATGAATGGGGATAGCCTAGTGCAAAAGGACCCTGAAACTATGGTCAATTTCATTGTAAGGGTCCAGCCAAAAAAGACAAATTAAGTCAGCTAAGCATGGACTAGATTACAAAGACATGGATCATGAGAAGAAGAGGTGGGGTGTAAGTTTTTACAACCCTGCAATGCTCTATCGTAATAATATCTTGCTTATAATATAAGCCTTTACAATATTTTGCTAGAGAAACCTCATTGCCCCAGCTGCTGCAGAACAGGTAAAGCAAAATCCATCAAACCTCTGTTCTTGTACTGGTGTCCCCAACATTACAGGGATGCATCTGGCATCCAGACACCAAGTTCTCAAACTTGTATTCTTCAGTAAATCAAAACCTTAATTTTAAAAATAAACCAGGGATATGCAACCACACACACTGCAGAAAGTGTATCTTATTTCCCTCTTCTGCTAACAACATGCCAACATCCATTTTCTCAGAATTTGGGTTTCTCCTGTCCTTATCAGCTCTCCATTCTTCACAGGAAAAATCCAGTACAGATACAAATCTGTCTCAAACTTCAAATCACTGAGGTGTTCAAGCAGAATGTCAGTATACATACTGATCAACAGATCCAGAGAGACCCGAAGATGAAAGACTGAAAATCCATTAAAACAAACAATTTACTTACTTCAAAATTAACTGTGTCAACACCTGATAAATCCTATTTTCCCAGTATGCATAATAGGAAGTTAATTTTGAAGATTTTCCACTCTTTGTGTTGGCAACTCGTCCTTCCACTTTTATTAGCAATTGTGGAATGGCAGTATACTTTCTAACCATGTGTGCCACATCTTTTGCTCTTTCACACTTAACATACTCAAAAAAGTCTTTCACTGCTGCAAAAGATACAAAAAATAGCATTATTAGCTGCAGAAGGCCTAACAGACTTGCATACTGGAATAATTAGCCAGGCTTTATTTGTGAACATGAAATTGATCTTGTATATGGATAAAAAAGATCTTCAAATATTAACGCTTAATTTACTAATATTTCAGCCCTCTGATTTTATATGAATTCAATTATATAATATCAAGCATTAGATGTGAAAGTAACCTTTTTCAGACTTACAAAGCATCGGAAGAAATTTGGTCCACCACCCACTCACGCAAGTGACAGGGAGACCTGGGAGACAATCACCTCACTGCCATTTCCATCTGAGGAAACCAGTTCAGTTCAGATGGCCCAGAAGGCAGCTGACACTCCATGCAGATTGCAGCTCTAAGGCTACACTACTGCATACAAGAAGGATAAGGAAATCAAGGGAAAGCTAGGGGGAAAGTGATCAAAAGCAAGGTAGACACAAGTCAAATGATCTACTTGTATACTCATCTTTATGTTTCTCTCATTGACACCATCAGCTTTAGGATACTGAAGCTCTGCTTGTACTTCCTCTGTTACACCATGAAACACTACTGTAACTGGTTTAGGTAACAATTAAAAGGGTTGATCTAGTTAGCTAGAGATTTAGTTAGCAACTAAAAATGCAAAGTAGCAGACAGAGCAAAGTAAAACATCACAGAGCTTAGAAATGAAAATATAAAGACTTACTAGGAAGTTCATCACCATTTTTTGAAAGAGGAAACTTGAAGAGATTTGTTGATTCTATGAACAGAAGTTTGTTGCTTATGTCTTCAGAATAATTATGAATCTGATGGACAAGTGATTCAAACTTCCTGATGGCTTGTGTACATCGGACAATAAAATCACCAATACCTTGAAATAAATCACAACCATTTGGGTTTTTTTCTTTTAACAAGTATTTCACCAATACATCAGAATTGCCACAACCAGATGTGTTTTATTCTGAGAACAAATTGATGCTCTGCAGAAAGTTAGATTAGATGATTTCTCACCTAATCGTTCATCTAGCTCCCTTACAGCTGTTATCTAAGGGTCTCTATCCATTTCCACTCAGTGTTTTAAATACAATAAAAACAAAAGAAGTACCTTCCTGGATCAGAGTCTGTCTAACCTACTATTCAGACTCTGACTGTGGCAATAGGATGTACCATTTAGGGATATATTGCTGTCATATGACATAAAAAATAGAGTGCAGAACTGAAAAGATTTTTTAACTGAAAATCAGTATCTAAGGCCATTTTAAAATAGTATCTCCATTACCTAAGGAGTTCCAGCTGAGTCTTCTGTGCCCTGATTTGAATAGTCCCCAGAGTTCTTGAATATGGTCATCAAGAAGTTCGGTTTCTGCTTCATTCAGTGTTGCCATTAATTTGTGATAGTGATCCAGCATGTTTTTCAATCCATTTGTATAGCTAATGAGTGTAAGAAACACAACAACAACAAAACATAGCAATTATGATTTTCTGGAAATACAGCTCTGAACTCAGATCAAAGAGCAGATCACGTCCATCATTCTGTTCAGACTTCCACATAAAGCAAAATTTGCAGAAATAACCACTGAATATGTATTGATTATAAATGCAGTTCATTTCCTATTGAAAACAAAAGGAAATGTTCATATATCTCCAATAGTAGCTAGACCAACCTCTCCCACCCTGAGTCAGAAAAAGTTTTTAAGACAACCTCAATATGAAGCACAGAAGCGAACTCAACAGGTGAATTTTAAAATCCAGTCAGGGCTCTTAACGGCATACCTGTGTGCTAAATGCCTGGGATAATTTGGGCAAAAGTGACTTATCCAAAGCTGCACAAGAAAAAAGTAGCAGTGAGTTTAAATGTGAGTTGAAATCTAAATGGCACTAACAATTCATTGCTAAACAAATTACTTAGCTTTTTTTTTTTTTTCCTCGGATTTGACAAGATGTTAATTTGTATGACATAGTCCTACAGGGATACAGACAGCACCAGAGAAAAGCATATTAGTGCAACATAGCCATTAGTAATTTTACCCTTAAAAAAAAGTCACTAAGAGCTCTCATATTTCCAAGATTTCATGACTCAGGGACCATTCTGGTTTGGAGTGAAATCACCTAAAACACTGCCATAAGTCTGTATGGGAGCAGATATTCTGTTACAGCCTTACCTAAGATATTTGTCTTCCTGTAATGCCACATATCTTGCTATTTCTGGGACTGGAAACCCTAGTTGTTCCATGTACTTTGTTTCAATGATAATCTCTTGGAGTATGGGAGAAAAATTCACTATGAAGTGGACACTTTTCTTCGTGGTAACAGACTCCTCTGTTACAGAGCTCTAGAACACAAGAAAGACCAGCAGAATGGAGAGGAACACCAAACCGTTACAAGGCAAGGAAAAGGTTAGCTCCTGGAGACATTTGATAAGGCAATAGGTAAAAGACAGAATGGCTGACAGTCAGAGCTTGTGGAAATGCCTTTAAAATTCACTAGCAACCTCAGCATTCTACTTTCAGAAATTACACACTACTACTTCTTTGGTTAAAGCTCATTACAAGGAACAAACCAAATCACCTCTGTTTACATACTGCTGCAACCGGTTGCAACAGAAATCCCAGTGGCAGTTCACAGTCAGACAAATTTTAGCTAGAATAGGATTCTGCACCATCTCTGCTGGGAACCTACCTCTACCAAACTTCAGTCCAAGTTTTGTTGCAACATCCCAAAGATGGTGCACCAAAACCAAAAAATTAACAGGAATTACAGCATAGAAGAACATATAGAGAAACTATGAACACAGAAGATTTGCCAGGTCATTCAGCAGCTATGTCTTATAAAGGGCCACAAACAATTCTGAGCTCAGAACTTCTGAAATTTTCCTTTCAAAAACTGTATTTAAAATATTCTTAGAAAAATCTCACTGACCATTAGATAAGCTTCAGTTCTTCCCCACAGAGAAGTCTGGTATACTATCTTCCTATATCTCACCTGCTCAAAAGTCTCCTCATTAACATGGGTTACAGCCCCACCAGCGATGACGGTCAGCAGAGTATTTTTCAGTAACAGTGGGAGTATCTGTTCTGTCCCATCTCTCCACTGATTGTATTTTTGATCTTCATACTCTTTCATCCTCTTGGCCACTTGAAGATATATTTGTTTTACCTAGAAAGAAAAATTCTGTATAACTCAGTTTGAAGACCACGAGAAACGTTCAACTAACCTGTCTTAATACGCTGTCTTAATACGATTTCTAGTTTTTATTAGATGAGAGGGCAAGTAGTGCCTTGTAATTAATGCCAGTGATAGAGAATTCAGGCTCTTGAATTTTGTCATGGATTCTGTCACTGTCTTTCCAGGGAACAGTGGGAAGGTCCCAATCAACTTTTCACGTCTAACATGGCTTGTTGTGTGCAAAGACATTCTTGGAACTTCACCTCACGTAAAAGCACTTCCACATCTTTAGAAGAAAGTTATGAAGAAAATATTTCTTCCTTCATTAAATATCAAAAGAACTAACATACTTCCTTCCCACGTTCACTAGTAAGCAACTCCTCTACTTCTTGAAATCGAATAATAGTGTGTTTGATCCGATGGAAGAGAGACCGGGACCAGTATATTGCTCCAGCCACTGGAGGATGATTCTTGTACAAAGGTGGATCCTTAAGGTTCTGAACAAAGATTTGCTTAACATTTTCGACCTAGAAGAGAATAAAATATGGCAAAGAATAATTTCTCCACTTGCTTGCCTGTGGTCAGTGTCTAACCTGGTACACAGCAAAAGCTCTGAAGCTAATTCCAGCAGCAGGATAAAAGCAATTCTTTTTTTTTTTTCCATTCATCTCTTGTTTGTATTAATTGCATTACAGAGAACATCTTCCTTTCTATATCATGTGGAACTGCTATTGTGGCAGTGTTTTCTGTAAGACTACATTTTATCGTTAAACCCACTGTTCTTTGAAATATCAAGAAAAATGCCATGACATGAAAACCTTTCCAACATACAAGCTTCAACATGTCAGAGGTTTTTTCTGCCTTCACGGTTGATCTCTGACACCTGTTGGTCATACCATGAACTTGTTCATCACAAGAAAGCCATAGGGTATGAAAGATGTATTTTTTCAGGAAGGGCAACTGCTGTTCACAAGGTAGAGGAATAGCCATAAGCCTTGTTGCATTCAGAGTGCATGCAAACACCTTTCGGTTCCCAGACAGTGCCACACATGTACAGACATGCACATCCATTTCAGCAAATTAACCACACTATTTCTCCAATAGGCTCCCAAAAAGTGAGATAAATTATTATGTTTATTTTGTAAAACTTGTCTGTCTTTCAGATAGTAAATCACACAGGTATTTAGACATATACACAGATTTATGATTTTCACTTGGTAAAGAGCTTCAGGTACTACATAAGAAGCCCTTAAATTAAATACCTCTTTACAGTATTGGTCCAAAATATCATTGAACTTCATCATCATCTGCTTATTAATGGTTTCACGAGAGCGGATGTGTTTGAAGTTTAACAGCATGTCAAATGCAGTTTCTGCTGATCGAAGGGTCTTAAAAGATTCATCAATAAAGTTTTTCGTCTTTTCTTCAATAACCTAAGGAAGAAAGCCAAGAAATCCTATCACTTAGAGATTCATCTTGTAAAACCAAGAAAGGAAGGCAAAATGAAAATACTTTTTTACAATAGTGGTCAAGCATATTTTTACTAATCTTTGTCTTATAAAAATTGCTAACAAACTGATGGCTTTCCAGCATGCTGCAGGAAATTAATGTTAATTGATTAATTTACATGTTTATTCATACATTCTTTTCTTTTGCAAATTTACATTTTCTCTAAATTAAAATGTTGATATTCTAGAAGGAATTAGTATATAGAAAGAAATGGCATGGGGGGATCACAGTATGTGGTACTTACTGAAACTTCTTCTTTAAATTCTTCCACAATTAATTTCCAGTCATGCGCACTTTTGATGCTAAAAGGGTCAAAAGTCAGTTCTTCCATAGGACTAGTTAGTCCATTTACTCCTCTCAGTAGCTCATCAATATGTTTTGGATCCCCTGTGACAGCTTTCAGATCAGGACCAAATATATTGTAAAACTCTTCAGTGGTCTGTGAATTCAGAAGAACATACCAGAACGCTTTATTTTTAATGGGTTTTTTTCCTGCCATTTAACACATCTTTCTGGTATTATTGCCTTTAAAAAATAAAAACAGCTCAGAGAATGATCAATTCATGCTGTGTGATTTACATTTCATATACTTCTATAAAAGACACTAAGTAGATTTATGGGGGAAAAAGCCCAAAACACTTTATGGGCCCAACATTTCAGTTGTTAAAACAGATAACGCTCAGTTATTACTCCTCCTAATTCCACTTTTCACATACACAGTTTTTACATACATACTCTATAGCATCTGACCATTGATGGACCACTAATATTGCTAGTTACACTTACTTAAATAAGCCTAAACATAGCACCTCTCCATTCATATGTTATCCTGCAATTGATATACTGATTCAAATATGGTCAAATTTTATATTATAGTATTCTTAAATGGTTATTTTATCTAAAATTATATCATTAAGCTAGCAACCCATGAAAACTGCAAATCTGTGAAACAGTTGTTAAAAGTCTGTATGTTCATAACAGCGCTGTACACAGTAATATCTTTGCTCAACCAGTACCTTGAGAAGAGTTATTTTGTCTCAAGCATTAAGTGCAGGTTTGCTGGAATCAAAGGCACTGCTCAGGTCTTAAACACAAAACCACTCACAAAACTAAAGGCTGTTAACATTTCAACAACTATGATACAAAAGAAAGAATCTCCTCTACAGAATAAGACACTGATCACACAATCCCTTTGTTTATTGTATATTTTACTACCTGCAACACATCATACAGATCTTGACAGACTGAAGCCATATAATCCGTTTTCTCAAATAAACATTTTCGGTCAAATTCCCAGTGTTGCTCTCTTCCCGATGCTTCGATTTGGGCACGGACAACAAAATAATATTTCTTCCATTGTTCAAGACTGCTTTTGGCTTCTGCTACTTTCTTTTTTGCAGCAGCTCTATCTTCTCTATTAATCAAATCAAAACAGTTAAGATACTATAGATAGAAAAACTACAGATAAAAAAATGGTATCTCAACTGAATTAATATACCCTTGTTTAGCAGCTTCTAATTATACAAGATCTAGTCAAAATTTATAACTGTGAGGTCTTAATTTTCAATGATGTGACTGATTTCAAAATTAGATATTATTTCAGGACTGATTTTTATTATATTTATGCCACTTTTTTACCACTATAATTTTATTGGTTTTATGGATTTATGTCCTTTGGAGACAGAATAGGACAAGCACCTATTTCTTCACGGCTGATTCAGTAATTGATGAAAATTACAAGATAAATTTACTTTTAATTGACCTTCTAATACAACTTGGGATAGTGAAAAACACTGAAACCTATTTAACGAAAGTGTTACCTACTGCACTTTGTGTAAATCAAGCAAAGCTTTTAATAAATACAGCCTAGTTAAACAGGAATACAGTACTTACTTAAACAGTGTGTGTAAATCCACAACTTTGTACACTCTTGTTGAAATTTCCCATGCAATTCGTTCCATGAGGGGTACCATCCGTTCATCCTTGTTGTAATGCCGTGAGATAACCCATACCATTCTCAGGGCATTCATCAGTGAAGGAATTGTTTCCAAGACAACATTAAACTCAGTGCCATATGTTAAATTCTATTAAATGTATTGTAAATATTGTGAATAAGATGTCATTAAAATATACAGATATATATTCAATAAACCAATATTTACTCTATAGATACCTGAAGTTAAGAAAGTCTGTGACATTATTAAATAAATATTCCAGTCAAGGAATAACCCTGGTCCCTAAGGAACACACATGGTTAAGGATGTGCAAATCTGCATCTGTTGCTCCAAATGATTTTTAGGTCCTGTCTCATTAATACCCTCTTTTCTGCAAAAGATGTTACAAGACCAGTTCTGGCTCAACTCTTTATTTGGATATTTGGATGATCTTCAATAAAACTTAAAAATTGAGACATCAGCTGTCATCAGTGATAGAAGCTACCTCAAAAATGGAATAGAGAAATCTTTGTTTTCCCCAATTCAGCTATGCTATCAAATTCTCCCAAGGCTGTGATTTACAAACCAAGCTGTTCACAGCTCTGGGCTTCTGCTTTCAAGTATTAGAGCAACTGTATCTCAAATAAAATAAGCAAGCCCTTTTTTTATTAAATATAAAAAAGCTAGATTATATCTTTATTCCTGATAAAAAGTAAAAAATAAGCAAGAGGTGATTATATCAACAGAGAAACCAAACTCACATTAAAACTTCACAAACTTTTCTTAAGGATACATACCTTCAAATAGCGTTCAAGAGTTGAAAGAAACTTAACATTATCTAGAGCTTCCTCACTATGTTTTCGGAGGTCACTTAAGACTAGCTGTAAATCCCCAATATGCTCAGATTCAGCTTTCTGTAATATTTCCAAGACTTTTTGCACATCTGGAAGCTTAGTCTGTTCAGTAAGAGCACTTAAAGTATCATTACTTTCACGCCAGAAGTCAACTTCTGCAAGTGGACCATTACCCTACAAGTAATGTGGAATAAAATAAAAACTCTATATCACTGTTATGCAAGAGTGAAAGCCTATAACAAGGAATATATTTGTTCCTTCTTTTCCATATGCTGTATGCTCAGAAAAACCTGATATGGTTCAACCATGCAAAAAACCCAGACAGAAGATCCTTGAAATCAAGAGAGTTTTATACACACTGAAGGGAACTGCGCATAGGGAGTATATCCCTGAACTGGAGCTGGAGAGTCCATGCTTGCAAAAGCTTATGCACAAGTAACTCTGTAGACATGAAATTCCTCAGTATGTTTTATGGTATTTGACATATGTGTGTTTGCAGAATCAGAACCCTACCATTGGAATTTTTTTTGTTTGAGAGAGATGACTTTTTTCCAAGCAAAAATATAGTAATCTATTTGAAAAGAAAAAAATAATCACTGTAGCTTTTAATATTTCATGGGTCTTTAGAAAAGCGCAGATTACAGAAGTGCCTTAGTTTTCCACTGTTATCCTGTGTGGGTAGGTTCTGCAGTGAGTTACTTTATATTCTATTTATATTCTATTTCCCAGGGTCATACAGTTCGTGACTAATTTTGCTCTACTTTACATCAATTAGTAAATGGTTTTCAACAATCAAACATGAAGATGGATTAAAAATGAGCACAAACCATTCAAAGAGATTCTCGTGGGGAAATGAAGTAATGTCTCTGGGAAGAAAAGAAGCTTATGTTATAGGCAACATTACCTGTGGAACCTTTTTCAGTTGTTCCTCTAGAGCTGTGGATATTAATTTCCACCAGGTCATTGCACAACTTTCCAGAGCTTCAACCACTTCTGGAATTGTGGCAAGAACAGTCACTTCTCCATCTAGATTTATAGTTGGCATCTCCAGTTTAATGTCTCCTATTGGAAGAAAAGGCACATAGAATTAACTGTCTTGTTCCATCGGCATTGGTAAAGTAACATCACTGAAATGGCTTCTGCCTTCCATCTTGTTAGCTACTTAGGATAGGTAACATACCACCTGCTCTGCCTATTTGAGAATACAGCAGAATACATCCAGTTGCTTGACAGTTAACACTGCAAACAAAGATATTCCTAGAAATAAATCAAAAGCCCTCAGCTTTCAAGTCTTAACCCAATCACTATTAAGAATTAGGATTAGGGCATTAGGGCTTTCCTGAAGATTATCAATCTGCCTATTGCAGGCACCTACGCTCTCCTTAAGAGCATGACAGTAGCCCCTGTCAGAGAAGGGATGCTAAACAACACATGAAAGTCTCGTTTAGTCTATCCCTCTCTACACCCTGCTACAGCCTCAAGTCTCCTGAATATTGGTAAGCAACGAGGCATGTTTGCCCTCTCTCCTATTCTTACTTACTATTCTCTGATCACTGACTTAATCCATTTCTCCATACACCCTGCTATGCTTCAGGGCAGTAAAAATACTACTGTTGCCAGCAAAGAGAAACTTTGATCAGGTCTGGAGCTTCCCCAGAAACATTATGTATTTGTTATTCTATGTAAAGCCATTCCTAGGTGAACCTCTTTCTACTGTCATGTACTCTAAACACCACAGTGCTGGCACAGGCAGAACACTTGCCTTCAGTTTGTTGCATAGTCTGCTGAGTAACACTTAAGAATTTTTGCCTGCTCATTTGAATCTCATTCCTTATCAGAGTATCCAAGTATTCCACAGGCTGTTCTATCTTTTCTGCAAGCTCAGACTCAGATAAATTCCTTTTCTCAGAATCTGTGTTTTCAGTATCTGGATGAAAGGAAGCTTCCTCGGTCTGCTGCTGACTACAGGAGACAGCAGGTGAACACACCTGTAATTCAAACAGGTACCACAGATTAGATGGTTCATATTGAAAAAGAAAACAATAAAAGTCATCTTACTAGCAATTAAGCACTGGATATATTGTTCTAAAATTTAATTTCTTAAATTAAAGAAGAGCATCTCCTTCCATTTTACCTCTTTAGCATCATTCGCTCTGCCTCAAGTTCTGCAGGGGAACAGTTCCAGCATGCTTTTACAAAAGTCTATCAGCACAAAAATAAAGTGTCACACTCCTAAATGTTTCTTATATAGGGCCATGAAATAATGTCCGTCTCCACATCTTTACAAAAATTTGGGAAACAAAATATCAAATAAGGATTAACAAAAACTTCATTTTGGCATGTGAAGGTCACTCATTAAATATTAGTATTTCTTATGCATAGTCCATACGGTCAGCAGAACACTAAATAGGCAAATCACTCACGGAAACACTCAAGATTCCATGTATAAAAGCTGTAACACATTTACCTGTGAGATGGCATTCTTTAGCATCAAAAGAGTATCATTGGTCAGTACACCAAACTTTATCACTTTAGGAAGAACCTCATTAGCTTCAGTCAGGTCATTTGGTTCAGTAACTCTTCCTAAACAGCATACAAACAATTAGCATAAATTATTTCATACAGAAAGCATAAAGTCCTTTCCATAATAAGTTAAAACTCCAATAAAACAAACTGTGTTTGTAATAAACTAGGCTTGACGCAAGTCACTTTCAAAACTAATGCTGGTTTTAATAGTGCAGATGCTTTTTCAGAAAGGGCAGAAAAAGACTTAAGTGTCATCACCTGACTCTAAGTCTTTACAATCCAGCCTTATAGTTACAAAACGGTTTTCTGTTCAAATAAAACAGTGGCCTTAATTTGAACTCCTATTCTACAGACAGACCAGGAAAATCTTGCACAGAACTGCCATAAAATGACCAAATACATTATCACAGTTTTCTTTCCTTTCTCAAATGTCCTGTTTCTAAAAAAAACCCTGAAATAGACACATACAAAACACTTTGTAGCTTCAAGTCATGTATGTTGCTGCTTGGTGAGCTCACGTAAATCTTTATGCTGGGGCCAGTCTCTGGCACTAAAGTAGAGTTAATGTACTGTTGATAGTTCCTGCACAGAGGTGTGGAAATACCTGTTCGCTTTAGTGTAAAAGCTGCTTCCTATGAGGCTAGAGCTAGACACTGAGGTCTGATTACGACCAGAACCAGAGCTACTCCAGATGCTGGAGTAACTATTGTCATTGGTTTTATGATAGAAGTGTGAACTATCAGAATGAAACATGCTGCTGTTGTGTATCAGAACAGGAAGCCTGATATCCTAGTTGTGCTTATCACCACCTTATATTCTAGCTTTTACATACAGCTCCTCATCCTCAAAACGCTTTACACAGTTCTAGCAGTGGTAGTAACTAAATCTTCCTAGATACTCTGAGTGCAGCATGAAAGCTTCATCCTTGCTGGTAAAATGTGGAAGATATGTAACTTTCCATAAATTTAATAAGAAAAGCATTCCTGATTCCTGGTTCTACGCTGAGAGTACTCATACCCAGTTAATTAAGATGGATATGGACTATTCTGAATCCCAGCCACTATCACCTTTTCTCAGTGTGAAGTACTGGTTGATGCAAACACTGAAAACACTGAGCCTGCAGTTATCCAGGGTACATACCTTTGGTGTCTTTCAGAAAATATACAGTAAAATCTGACACAAATTCTTCAGGAATTTCATCAAGAGCCACATAGAAACACACTTTGTCAACTTTCTGTTCTTGTAGCTGAAACGGAAGATAGAAAGGAAGTATAACTATTACTGTTTGTGGCCACATTTTTTACAGCAAGAAAATGTTTGCCTGCTGTGAGCAATAGGACAGAATCATTAGTTTAATACCATTATCTTCACATTGCTGTCCAAGTAAAACATTAACATAAATGAAATGTTAAAAAATTACTCAGCTATCAGTAAAAGTCATCAGCTTTGGAAACAATGTTGATGTCTAGACCAACAGGACTAAAAGCATTAGTGCTTGAAATATAAGAAACCAGAAAGCACTTAAATGCCTGCCCCCCACCATTCTGAGAATGTGCTATCACCTACTCCCCTTCCACCTGCATCTCAGTCATAGACCAAGTTCAGTTAGAAACCCCAGGTTCCATCCTGACCATCTAATTAGGTAAAGGACTTGAGGTACAAAGGCCTTTGTTCACTGTTCCTTACCTACTCCTCCCATGGTGTCTTTATCTAGCAATCATTCTAACTGCAATTTTTCTTTTACACGCAACTCCATGAATAGCTAATGTGGTACCTGAGTAACTCACAGATGCATTTCCTCACCAAAAATCATAGTGTTTTGCCAAGTAAATTACCTTTGCAATGTCTGGTCAGTCAATGTGAGAGGCTGTGGCAGACACCACAGGCTACTGGTTTTGAATGGAAATTCCTGTCCTTGTAAAATGTTCTGTTCTGCTCTGAGTACCCCCTTTATTTGCCTACCGGTTTCACTGAAACATTTGCATCAGAAAGCCAGCATCTTCATATCCACAAGAGAACAGAGTGAAATACAACAGACTTACCGGCAGTGTGCATTCTGTACTGTCAACTGTAAATCTTTGCTCCAGTTTACTCAATTCAGACCCACTAGAGAGAGCTGATAGGTGACCTGACATGTTTTCATTATCTGCAGATTGCAGAGGGGATGTATTGCTTTCCCAAGTCATCCCTAAGAAAGAATAATACAAGATAACTCAATAAAGAACAGGTATTCCATGCGTATAAGATGGCTCCTTCCAATTTTCTTCTCAAACTAAATGACTGAGCGTTTTCTTCCATCTTCAGCATCACATTTCAACAATCAGCCATCAACAAAATTTGGTGTTAATCATACGTTTTCCCATCGGACAGCACTATTGCTGAAGAACTGACTCCAAATGTGCAAGTGACTACACTGCGTTACACAGGTAACTGGGCTTTATTTCAAATATCCTTACCAGCATTTTCCCATGCAGTCGATCTTTTATGACGAGACAAGTAGTTTAACACCTTTCGAGATGAAACCACTTTGTAAAAGGAAATGCAAACAATTAAGGGTTTTGTCATGCCAGACCTATGATGTGGAAAATGTTTATAGTTCTGACATGCCCAAGAAGTGATGGTGAAGACACTGTAACACAGGAACAGCAGCATGAATTCCAGGGCCAGTCAAGAATTTCAAATTTCATTTTATATTGTCTTTCAGAAGGTGTGCCAGGTCTTTTTTCTCCCTCTGTACTCAGCACTGGTGAGGCCACACCTCAAATCCTGGGTTCAGTTTTGGGCCCCTCGCGACAAAAAGGACATTGAGGTGCTTGAGCTTCTCCAGAGAAGGGCAGCAAAGCTGGGGAAGAGTCTGGAAAGCAGGTGTGATGGGGAGCGGCTGAGGGAGCTGGGTTTGTTTAGTCTGGAGGAGGCTGAGCAGAGACCTTATCGTTCTCTACAACTACCTGGAAGTAGGCTGTAGTGTGGTGGGAGTTGGTCCCTTCTCCCAAGTAGCAAGTGATAGGACAAGAGGAAATGGCCTCAAGCTGTGCCAGGGGAGGTTTAGATTGGATATTAGGGAAAATGTCTTCATTGAAAGAGTGGTCAGGCATTGGCACAGGCCACCCAGAGAGGTGGTGGAGTCACCATCCCTGGAGGTGTTCAGAAAACATGTAGACATGGCACTCTGGTACATGGTTTAGGAGGCCTGGGGCTGTTGGGGTGACGGTTGGACTTGATGATCTTAGAAATCTTTTCCAACCTTAATGATTCTATGCTTCTTCCCCTTAGAGCACAGGCTTCTTGACACTTAAAAGAAGTGTAAAAGGCATAGCTGCATCCCCAGCTGAAAAGCTCATGCCCCTTTTTGTGCTGAAATTATTATCAAGCAATAATTCTCCCTGTCTTACTGCTCTTGAGCATTAGCTTGCAGTATTGCAGCTGCCTCCATTCAGAGGTGCAGAGTGGGAGGTTGAACTGCATCATTCCTTTAGTTACTTACACCCACACCAGGCTTCAGCACTTAACTTTCGTGGTCCTATCTTTCTTGCACAGTATGAACAAAATTCTTTTATGGCTATAAAATACCAGGCCCTGACTCCTTGCTTCTGCAAGTAATGGTTTCAGAAGCTTGTGGGAGTTATGCAGGTACTTACAGCAGTGAAGAGAATCTCTGAGCCATGGAAAATCATCACTCTCTTTTGACACCCTTTCTATCACTTTTATTTTTTTCCAACTTTTTGTGAAAGGCTTCTCTGCAGTACTGTGGTTAAGTACTGGACCAGTCTCAGCTCTTTACAGGACCACCGTTACCCTCAATAAACTCTATCAGAATAAGAAGAGCTTGCAACTCTTAAGACCAGGGGGATTAATTCATTCCTATGTAAGGAAACATACTTGTTCTATTTTAATAAAATTAACCTCTAAAAATCTAAAATTATAAACCCAGTAAAAGATGTCACAAAGACTGGATGGAAGATCTGTGTTTGTGGGTTGATTTTGTTCATCTCAGTCAGTCTCTTTCTTCCCATCTGTTTGGAAAAGATTAAAGAGCCAAACTAGAATAGGTTTCTTTCAAAGGAGCATCCTGAGGTAGAAGCTCTTAAGAAAACATTAGCTAGCCACACTGCACACTATCCACAAAATCAGATCATCTTTCCAGGGAAAGAATCTGTCGGTGTTACAGATACTGCTAGATCTGCTTAAGAGAGCCACGTTAGCTAGTCACATTTAGGCCCCATGGTGTGTGGCTTGCAACGGCTACGCTTTGGCTGCTCAAACCACTTACTTCCTTCCAATGCCACAGAGGAGGCTCTTTCAGTCAACTGCTCAGGAAATAGGTTATCTGGGCCTTCAGCCTGGTGCTCATCTGCAAACTCCTCTGTGTGACACAGACGGAATGGGAGGAAAGCATGACATAACCACTCTGCAGTGGGGATGGCACAAATCCCACAAAGGCACAACCACAGAAAAGTCTGGAAATGGGTGGGATAGAAGGGGTTCAGGAGGACAGGATACGGCCCAAGGGGTGGCAAGGCAGGTAGAGGGGCACGGACAGGGACAATGGGGCTACGACTCAGCAGATGGTACAAACAGGCCCAAGGGGGGTAAACAGGGAGCTGGGGAGGGAAGAACAGAGCAAAAGGGCTCGGTTTTAGGACGAGCGGTGCCCAGGGGAGGGCTCCGCAGGCCGGGGCAGCTCACCCGCTGCCTCCTCGCTGCGCCGCTCGGCCCGCAGCAGCAGCAGCGCCGTGCCTGCCTCACTCCCGCTGTCCCCGGCATCGGTGCCACGGTCGAAAAAGAGCAGCACGGTCCGTGCCTCCTCGCCGTCGCCGCGGTTCAGCAGCTCCTGGAAAGGCGCCGGATCAGTCAGCCCCAGGCCGGCGAGCACTCGGTCCCGCAGCCACTGCAGCCGCACATCGTCCAGGCTCATGGCGGCAACCCGCGGGGCCCGCCCGACGCCTCCCGGTGGTCACGGCAACGGGCCAGGGAGGAGCGAGGGCCGCGGCCCGCCCGCCACCCGCCTCAGGAGGCTGCCGCCCGCCCAACGCCCGCCTTCCCGCCCCCGCTCACCGGGCGTGCGGTTACCTCAGCCCCGGCCGCGCCGCGGCGGAAGGCGAGGGGGCCACGGACACGGCCAGGGGCCCGCTCTGCACAGCGCAAACCAGGTTTTATTCGGAATTGGTACGAAACAAGTGTAAAATTTAACTTCTGCTGTTCTTATGGCACAGGTGTTAAAACATTATGGTAATATCCCCATTTTCGTACCGATACAATAAAATAATACAAAACGACCCCTTTTCACCTGGAAATACAAACTTTGGTTCAACAACATCAGATAAGTAACAGCATATGTATGTCCTTACAGCCAAACACAAACACAATTGAGGCCAATTCTTCACTCCCCGTGCAAAAGTTAACTACTACAAGTAGAAACTCTGCATGGGATCACACTGTAAAAACAGAACTCGGGATAAAAATTTCCCATAGGCAGTTTGATTATTTTATTTGAGTCTTCATCCAGATAGTGCAAGACTTTTTCTGAGGCTTTTACCCATCGAGGTCATAGTAAGTGATAGGCTGCACACAGCACGCTTTGCAGAACTGCACGTCTCAGAAAGCTCCTCACCACAGGGAAATAAGAGGGCTAACACCCAGTCTCCGCTTCTAATCATGTCTTCTTCCATAACATTAAACATCACTGTGGCTTCTGAAAAGTTAAAGTAATAACTCTGGGCAGAACTCAGAATAAACAGTTAACATTTTCAGTGTGATTTTAAATATGGCCAAAGTAGAGCACATTGCATTGCTATGTATAAATTTACATATCATAATCCTTCTGGAATACTGAAAACATACATTTCTTCTGTTGCATTGCTGACTTGTTCCCAAAGTGCATGAGATGGTAGCTTGCTTAAGTATGTGATTAGTAATGAATGCTTAATATGACAAAAAGTCTTTTAGATAACTTAAGGTAACCATTCAAGAAAATATGCAGCCTCAACAAAAAAAAAAGCCTACACTGGTTTTAGGACAAGCAGTAACAACTTTTTTTTTTTTATGAATAAAATTAATTTACAACATTAGTTTATCAAGAAAAATGTACACTTTATCTCTATATGCTTTACAAGATGCTCCAGATTCGCTATGTACTTCTGTGGGAGGTATATATTACAGAATTATTTGGCTGCATTGTAAGGCAATCAGTGAAAAACACTTTGTCCTGCAGGAAACCATTCATAGGTGAGATCCAATCACATGATTAGTTGCAGACAATTCCAAACATTTCTGCTGACAGCAACCGAACTATGCTGTATCTTTATTAAAATGTAAAGAAATGTGCTTAAAAGAAAAAGGCGTAAACTTGTATCCTCCACCAGAGTAGAATTTGTTCTGAAATTCCACCCTGAAACGAGACAAAAAAAAACCAAACAGAATCTGTACATTAATCCAAAATGACTGATTGTCAAGAGGTAGAACTGTGCAACACAAGGGGCTGAACAAAACCCATCCTAATCCTGACCCTTATGCCTTCTGTGCAGCTGTTTAACCTTCCCATCACAGTCCCAGACAAATTTCATGTTTCTCAAGATACCCAAACACACTGACACTGTGCTGTAATGGCTTGTTTGCTTTTGATTTAGTTGCAGTTAATTGTTTTGGAAATATACAATATCAGGAGGACAACACTAAGTAATGCTTTCAGCTCTGCCTCCTTTTACACTGTAAATTTCATCAGGTTTCAAACTAAATATTCTCTGAATCCACTTGAATGTGCAGAGCTCATGATATTAAGGCCAAGAAAGGATTAAAATACTTAAGGGTGGGCAGCCCCACCTTAGCAGAAGTTTTGCTCACTAATATAAATGTTCTGTTGAACAAATAAATAGAACAGACTGAAGCCATTCAGTGATATAACCAGATTGAAATGAAAAATACTTACCCACATTACTAATATTCTACAGTATGAAAAGCTGCAATACTACAAATCAAATGTACCCATAGTTTGTCAACTCTGAATGTGGTAGAGGTTAATATGCATCATAAACTAATATAATATTTGAATTTAATGAAAATATTCCAGCGGAATAATCACATTCAACTAACAAGCCATTTATTTAATATGATTGGATAAATCTATTACAGTAGGCATTAGGATGATATATTTTACACTCTTATTTTTAATAAGGGACCTAATATTTTGACACAAAAATTCCTCTTAAACAAGCCAGTACATGCTGAAGTGGTATAAAGAAAAAAAAGAGTTAAAGCTTACCAGTGAAGTCGTATCGCATGGAGGAAAGCAGAAAGCCCCTCCATGACCAAAAGAATAAGCACTGTTAGCACAGCGAAAAAGGCTAGAACAGGGACTAGCAGTAAGACACCATACGTTGTATCCACACGAAGACCCACTCGCATCACCATTTGCCACAGAACTTCTGATAACTCTATTAAAAAAAAAAATTCATAATTAATGTTGATACTGCCTACGCTCGCCCAGCGAGGTACATTAGCTGACCTCTATTCTACTTTAAACATCATTATAGGATATGCTGAACATGGGAACTATAAGCAACTCCTTCACCCCCAGTTAGTTGCCACCCTCTCCTCCCCCCCCAGAATATTTAAAGGTATGTCTCAGTTTCAAAATAAGATCTATGGATGTCAACATTTTACACCGTAACACTAGAGACTTTAGCAAGTGCCTAAATACCTTCCAAGCTGGCCAATCAATGGGAAATCAGAAACAGTACTGTGACTACTGATACACCATCATGTGAGGCAACACTGTACTCAGATAATCAGCCTCTTTACAGCACAGAGCACTCAGTGAAGAAGATTACTAGATTCTAAACAGTAAGTCACAATTTTAGTCTGGGGGCTTTGCATAGATCATTATTAGTTTAAACGGAATATTTTTAAATTAAAGAAAAGATAATTTCATAGCAGCATCACTTCAACAGGCCAGTCCCCCTCTAATCAGCATTAAAAATCAAGACAGATAAAAAAACAACCAACAGTAACCCCACTTACGTGCATGAGCAAGACTTAATGCCCAGAGTCTCAGGTATGAGGCTGTATTAGAAATACATCCTAGACAGTATTCAATGGTATGAATTGCTTGATTCATAAAAACATCTGCAAAATTAAGCTAAAATATAAAAACAGATTTGTATCCATTCAAACCACATAGTACAGCATGACAGAACAGAAACATTCAACTGCAAAGCTTAATATACATGCAAGAAAAGTTCCATTGAAGGGCAATCCATTGATTTCATATCAACTAAAAAAAGATCTGCCATGCTTAAGATCCTTATTACAGAGACGACACTAAAAAAACCCAGATGCTATAGTTTTCCAGTTATATTTTCCCAATTAGTTTGTTGATAAAAATGAATGCAATTTACGTTTTCCACAAGGAATATAATCTAATACGTGAAAACTCTAAGTAGTAAAACCTGTCATGGTCCCAATTCCTATTCTATTGATGTAATAAGTTTACAATGTCGATTTTTGCATATTTAAAACCAGCATTAATTATTAGTAATGCTAGTGATAAAAAAAAGAACTAGGTTAATACTGTAACTCTAAATATACATACTTGTGGCTAACAAAGAGTTCCAAGACTAATATTACTGTAAGTTTCAACACTTACTTTGCATGGAACTATGACACATTTTATTTAAGCAAATAATTCTTGTATTTTCTATACGAAAGAAGCAAGAGACTACTGCCTCAGTGAAGCAAGTACTATACATAGACCTCACACTTGGAAACTGCAACACTTTTGTGTCTTTCGGTTCACATGAAATCAGTGGAATCAGTCAAGACCTTTAAAAATGAGGCCAAACTAAACAGCAGCAGTAGCTGGGGACTGGGAATGCATCTCATGTCTCCCAGCCCCCATCAGCAATAATCCTCATCACAAGATGGAATTTGCAGACATAAAAAGACTTTTGTCTGGATGAAAAACCAAGAGTAATCAACAGGAAACTGGGCAGAAGTCCTCTTGCCTCAATTTTAAGAACCCATAAAACCATACAAAACCCAAGATTTTTATCCCACTGTTCAGTTTAAGAAAAACTGTAGTCTTAGGTGCAAAGTCTATAGATGCAAATAAAGCACTCTTCCTGTTCTCCACTAGAGATAGATTGTGGTTGACTGTAGCAATCTGAATATACGAAGAAATAACGAGAAAATAGCAACAAATAAAAATAGGTAAATTGCATTCAGGCATCAAGGACTTTGTAAAGGTTCAGCTATTTTCCTGAAAACTTCCAGGGACTCGGGGCACAGGTTATCTTCGTGATCTTCCACATCTAATTTGCTTTTAAGGCCACAGAAACGAGAGATGAAGTAAAAACATTACCTCCTCTCCATCCCCATCTCTATGCACGCTGTCTGAAAGACTGCCTTCTTCTACATCATGAGATCTCAGCAGAGAAAGTTCTTCTTCACTTTCTTTTCGAATTAGCTTGTACCCACTCTGAAAAATGGAAACATATCATGTCTTTAAGGCAACTGCCAATGTCGTTTCTAAAATTTATTTAAAGTAGTCACAGGCAAAGGCAAAAAGAAAGCTAGAGGAAAGAAGTACTATTATGTGTTACAGTCAAACACTTTCCAAGTTGAGTAGAAATAGTAAGGACATTACTCTATGCAACACACCACCAGCTAAATTCTTGCATACTGAAGAAACATGTAATGTCTCTCAATACTTACCCTGTACATTCTAATGCCTCGGCCTCCGCTGTGCAACCAATATAAATAAAGTGGTTTACCAAAAAGCATTACAGGAACAGAAAGAAAAGCAATACTGAGTAAAAACCTCTGTAGAGCAATCTGTTGGGGGGGAAGAAAGAAATGAGATTAGATCATAAAATTTAAGTAGGAAAAGCCTTCCCACTTTCCTTTAAAGGCCTGTTTAAGTGTAAGAAAAGCACTACTGATTTCAGTGGGCACAGACTCCCAGTTGAACAGACACATAAGTATTTCACTTAATCAGGCCCTTAAATTGGATTACAGACATCCAGCATCTTCAGGCCTGGGTTCTACATTAAGGCATTACTGATGCTCAGTTTAGTAGGATTATTTAGAGCACATAGGAAAGCATCAAAATTACAAGCATGAGACACTGTACTCTAGCCTTGATTTTAACCTGAGAGATTTTGTTCTAGAAACAGGTATTTTCACAAGTCACTACATGAAATCTTACAACCAATTAAAGAGTAAATATGCTATTTAATCATAATGTTTATTATTCAATTTCCCCTTAGTCTGATACATTCCCCTCCCTAGTTGAACATGCAGCCATCAGCCTTTCATGACTGGTAAAGCATTACCCACAGAGGGAACAACAGGATCTGCAGAAGCTTGTAAGAACACTACTAACCTGTCCGGTGTAGAAGACCTCTGTTTCACCACCAGGAAACAGGAACATGTTAATAAATTGAATCAGAATACTAGGAGCAGATGTAGAGTCCTCTGCAGAGTACGCTAACCATTTAAAGAAGATCATAAACACAAGGTAGCCAAAAATGCACATCATGAATAAAAGTTCAGGAAGAAAAACCAAATAAATATTATACTTTTTCTTGAAATGCCTAAAAGATAAAAATGGGAAAAAAGTGAAAAATAAGTTTTACAAAGAAAGATCAGGATAAATACATGCCCCAAAAACGTTTTCAATAAAACACAACTGTAGCCAGCACTTTTCAAGAACAAGATTGAAAATAGAATCCAGAACTGATTTCTTCATATTCAGTGAGATTTTACTCAGATATTTCAGTGGAAATCAAGACCATAAGAAGCATGTCTTTCCGTTTAGCAGCAAGTGAAATAAAATCTTGTATTAATCGATGTCTTCAGACAATACTGATCCATCATCTTATGTATGTAACAGAAGACCTGTGTTACTGTCTTTTTTTAAGAACAGTTTTCACAATTACTGTTATTCAGTCTTTTAAAAATTGTTCCAGTTTCCCTTACCAGATTAACTGTTACAATTTGAGACTTGACAAAAACTATAACATTAATATTATCTTAACTTGTTATACTTACAAGTGGTTAAACACCCCCAATACAACTCCAAACGTCATGTGAGTTACTCCAAAAATCACAGACATTTTCATTTTGAAAGAATTTAAAAAGCTGAGACGGTTGCTTGCCAAATTCCAGATCTGAAGAAAAGACAAAAATCAACATTAAAGAACAGTGTAACAGAAGAAATAAACCAGCACCCTTTCCCTATTGGAGACCAGAATTCTACCTCAAACAGGGATCATAACTGAAATTTGAGCTTCATGAAAATAGTTAAATCTTTGACTTGTTAAGGGAAAAGCTCTTTTTTAATGAAGAATGCAAGCGGAAATGTATTTTTTCCTTAGTATGTTTGATATGTGCATTAAGAAGATAAAACCTAATTTACAAATGACTGACCATCACAAATGG
This sequence comes from Phalacrocorax aristotelis, assembly GCF_949628215.1. Taxonomy (NCBI): domain Eukaryota; kingdom Metazoa; phylum Chordata; class Aves; order Suliformes; family Phalacrocoracidae; genus Phalacrocorax; species Phalacrocorax aristotelis. The sequence continues at coordinate 10,473,869 of NC_134290.1, read as the reverse complement.
ATAATTTAAAAGCATAAAACTAACCGGATCAATTCCAAAGGGATAAGCTCCATTGTATACACCAGTAACATTTGGATCCAGTGTTAAAAATTGATTAGACTTCAGATCCTCGAGACTGCAGAGAAAAAAAGCCACAGTGAGATCTGACATTGTTTAAACACAGTAATACCACATACTTTCTGTTCTGCAGGACGCTACTGCTTTCATTTCTATGATGAGCTCACCCACTCTCAGTTTTCAGAAGAATAAAAGGATTTCTAAGCACAAAAGGCCTGGCTAATAAATACAATACCAAAATAAATAAGTTCTAAAAACTCACAATCTGAGGTTAATTCACACTAACTGTCTTTGAAAGGGAAGTTTCTGCATTTTATTCCTCATTCCCCTAGAACAGAAAGCTTCCTTTTAAAAGGTCACAATTTGCTTTTATATAAAATTCACTAACAAACACCCAAACAATAATTGACATCATCTTTCTCTTTTGCATTTGGATGAATTTCCACTCTAACTTCATACAGTTTTTAATTAACACAGCACTCACAACCTGTTCACTTTTTAACCAAAGCCAGTGGGTTTGGCTCTACTATTTTAAGCCACTTCCTGTTTCTGAGGTAAAATGAGATGCAAGCTGTGAACATTTTAAATACCAAAGGGCCATGACACTTCAGAACAACAAGGTTACCCCACTTTGTAAAAAAAAGTAGGTTTGACAATTCACATAGTGGAAAAAAAAGAAAAAAGTAGGCTATCAAGAAAAGCTGTGCAAAGACTAATGATTGCTAGATAATTTATTTCATTAATTGTTAATTTCTTTACAGTAGATGCTAATGCTCCTTGGCTGTTCATTCCAGAAGCATGACCTAGGAGAAATTTTTCCAAAACTGGCCCTTTCAAAATCTGATACAAATATTCAGAAACCTCTCCTGGAAAATACAGTAATCGGAGACAAATTAAAACCATTAGCATAAAGACAAACCAAACCACAGGAGGCGGTGCATTTTTTAATCAATAAAAAGAAGACATGACAGACAGTCCTAGTGCCTTCTCTTAGGATTTTACAATACTACTGAAATCTCCAGCCATTCATAAGAACACCTTTGTAAGGCCACAAAAAAAAAAAAAAGATTCAAAACACACTTAAGAAGGTTTAGAGACTCAACAAACCCTAGAAATATCACCTCATAAAATCAGATGTAAGTTCTTACTACCAATAAAAAGATACACCAGCTGCAGTTTTCAATCACTGGAAGTTAAACTAGCATACAGTATTAGGGTATTGCAACAGAATTTGTTCCAGAAGACTGACTGCAATCTATACTAAATGACAATATTCTAGAAAATGTTCCAGGTGACTGAGGATATGTAAATCTAGTAAGGCAAAACTGATAAACACGAGACTGACTGAATTCAATATAATCAAATTCTAATAGTGGTTTTGCAAAACATCATGTTCTCTGTGGATCTCCCAATTTAAGATAATAAGCAATTTGATATTTTTTTGTTTTAAATAACTATTACTGCCCTTTTTATTTTAAGCGTAAAGGTATCACTTAACCCTTAGTGCACTAACACTTTCTACCTTAACTAGATTTTGCTAGATTTCACTACATTTACTTCCTAGTCTCAATAAAAGGATGGTTAAAACAGGTGAGCAAAAGGGTTAAACTCTCACAGGAAGTACATTTTTGTTTTAATGGTATAGTAAACAGAGGCATGCTACTCACCGCCAAACCTTCTGCTCAAACATTGCTGAAACATTCCATCCAGAACCAAATATATTTAATGACTTCGAAAAACAGTCATTATAGATCAATCCAGTGTATACAGAAAACAGACCCATTAATAAAATAACGTATCGGCCTTCAAAAAACATTTTCATTATCTGTAAGTATTGGGAAAAAAAAAATAGAGAACATCACCTGCTTTGTGAACAATTTTTATCTACACATTTCTAAGAGAAACACATTTTTGGCCATACCAAGACTTCTGAAAACTAAAAACTCCTGTGAATAGTCATTCAGGAATATGAAGAAGCCTACAGTCAACCAAGAGGTAACACAGAGAATTTTGCTTTAAGCATGTGAATATGCAATTTACAAATGGCAGTCACCAAACAGGTGTAGTTCATCTCCCCACATTCACAGCTTTATGTCAAGTGATTTATATGCAAAGGTTTATATGCATTAGGAAATAGAGCCGCAAGAAGTATATTCTGAAAGATAACTGTGGTTTAAATTGAACGCAGAAACTTTAGGTCCCGATGCAAGCTCCCATGACACAAACTGAGACTTTTCTCATTGGCATCATAACACTAATGAATGGCCTTTTAAAACCACATTTCCTTCCGAGGACTAGTTTTCAAGAAGTTAGCCATTTGCAGCCATTCTTAAACATAATTCTAACGAGAGATGCACAGGCTCCTGCATTCCCACCCCATATCATTAAAAAATTAGTTAAAATTAAGTTGAATACATTTCAAACTACAACTCCTTTTCAGAAACAATAGAAGATGGAATTTGAAAAACCATTTTCTCCTCATGTCAGTCACTGTAACCACATTCTGTAACACACACATACACATCACTAAGTAGCCCTAGCAGATGGAAAGACAAGCCCAACAGTATCAACTAATTTTTGCCAGTCTTTTGTTTCAATTTCATTATTTCTGCCCTTTCCAAAAAAGTGACTAGTTTGTTAAGATATCACATTAATCACAAGAAATACGGCAACTTTAAACACAGAAATCCTGAAACAAAGGAAAAAAACCAGTCTAATACACATGCAATAAATAGTACTTTTCAGAAACATAGTAAGCATTCAACTGAAGTTATCTTGCTGGATGGAGAGTAAATTATTTGTAATTCCTTTTACCTCATCTTGTGATCTTTTTAATCTAGGGTGGTTTTCATACAGTATTGTCAGGAGTGCAAATATGAACATTAGTAGACCATGCCCAAAGTCTCCAAACATAACCGCAAACAAGAAGGGGAAAGTGATGATGGTATAGAGAGCTGAAATGACAACATAACAGATTTCAGGCACACAGTGCAATGGATGATGTTGCTATCTGAATTATGCCTAAGTGATTCAACCACTTTAACCTCTCAATCAATTTTCAGCTTTAAGCTTCAAAGACATTTCACCCCCTGCTAACAGACCTTTCCCACACACTATAACTTTAACTCAGTTTAAGGCTTGCTTTTAGAGATAGAGAGAGAGATATATATATCCCTTAGTAATGACAACTCTGCAGTTGAGCATTAGCTGACACTTCTGATGACAATACGAGCCCAGGAAGTGAAAACCAAACAAACAGTTCTTCCTCTGTGGCTGTTTTGGCTCTGTACTATATAACATACATTCTCCTGTACAGGACAACGTGGTCAACATAGCTGCAAAAATCCATAAGGACATAAAACTAACAGGGCTATACAACAAGCTGGATTTTTTTCAAGTGATGAGCTCCTCGCCTCAGTAAGATCAATAGCCATTACTAAAGTAATCTTTTTTCCCCACTAAATACCTTATCTTATCCAAGGTAAAGCATATAAAGAAACACTATACAGCCATTATCAGTAACTTTAATGCTAAAGTAACTCAGCAAAATCAAATCCCATCTTACTACTTGGAGCACCATTTGTACTTTTGATGAGCTACTGAAATTTTAAAACAGCTACTAATAAGCAGGGTGGTTGCCACCATTTTGCCTTTACTAGTGTCCAGATCAGCGAGGTATCTAAACACATAACAAGGCAAGCAGTAATGACAGCACAGCTCACAGTTCGGATTTCAGAAGGACCAACCTGGATTAACTTCCCCATAGTTTCCAACTCCATAAGCATCAACGATGTTTTGGAACCCTGAGGTGAATTTATTGGTACGTATCAAAGTTGGAGGAGGTTGTGTTGTTGGGATAGTATTCATGAATGAAGAAATTGTAGCTCCACTCTTCCTCTAATTGCAGGCAGAAAGAAGATACATTCATATAAAAACTCAGTTGATACTTAATCTAATCAAAGTGAAAAATTTTCCTCTATCAGCAGTTTCACTGTTCCTGAAACATCCCTAAATTAAGCCCCAAGTTTAACATTTATCTTTTTGTGCTTTTTAAAAAAAAAATTACATTAATCTGTTCCTCTAAAAACCCTAATTATGTACAGTGCTCTAATCCTTATTTTATATGAAATGTCAGATAAGACTCATCAGTCAATATTATAAAACAAAGATTTGTTACTAAAAATTCCCTCTTGTAAAACAAAAAGACAGGGCTGTGCTCAACACAACTAACACAAGGGAATTAGCACCTTCTCTACTTGACTGCAAATAGCATTGTGTGCCCAGTCAGACTTGGGTCCAACACACTACTTATTCAAGAAAAAAAGGTGTGTGGGGGGGGAAAAACAACCAACAAAACCAACCCCACAACACTAAATAAAGACTCTGTTTATAAAGAAATAGTTTGATATGAGTTCATAGAGACCCAGACTTGCCTCTGACTACTTTTAGCCTATTTTAAATAATTATTTTCTTTCCTTATCTGTATAGTTCGTTCAAGATAGAAGTTTTAACATCAGGGAGCCTTCAGCTGACTTACTGAACCTTCCTCCAACGCATGGCGCAGATTTTGCAGATCAGCCACTGGACACCAAGCCTCAGCGATTAAACATTTATTTGTGACATCAAAACTGCACAGGTTGAGTACATGATAAATGGCTTTCATCTTTTTCACTTGGATAACCCAGGTATAGATGGATTCAGATGCTTTACACAAGACTTGGCGTAAGTAATCCTCAGTTTTATGCAGCACCTTTGTCCAAAAAAAAAAAAAAAAACAAACCCAAAAAGATTTCATTGGAAATGTAACAGTGGTTATGTTAACCACAGTAAGAGCACCTTGTATTTGTCCAGTGCTGGATCACATTTGTAGGAGGCCACACTAACCACTGCTTAAAACAGAAGGCAATGCCAATTGCCCTGAAGTTTAATAGACACATGCAATGTGAGACCAGGGATACGGCATACAGTCATGTTCACATCCAAAGCTGTATGTATTTTAGAAACATATTCATGTATTTAATTCTGTGTTTTGTCAAATGATTTCCTATGGTGTAATAACTACAGTAGAGGGAATACTGTTATTTACTCACAGTATGAAGATCCTGAATACGAACAGTCAGTCCTTCAACAACGGCCTTGCGCTCCTCCATGGTATTTGGATAGGGATACACATGACAGTGATAGCTGCAGAAAAACAGAAGTTTGCGTTAAATAACCAAACTAAAACAAACCAAATCGCCCAACCCCATGTCCTAGTCAAACCTGCAACACACCATTTAATAACCACGGAACAGATTCAACTGAGTCAGTATTTTGCCTAGTCTTAGTAAGGACTGCAGATAAAAGTGACTCATACAGTTGTCCGTATATTGCATAATTATAATACTAGATGCAACTGGGGGGGACAGGGGGAAGGAGGAACAAATTTAACTTCAAAAACCTTGTCTAAAAGTCAACACTTAAAAGGAAGGGGAGCACAGGGAAAACTAACACGAAAATAACCCAAGTATAAAGAACTTAATATATATTAGTTTTACTTCTTACCAGTCACAAATCTTCTTAACTTTCTGGCCAATTTGTTCACCCCAATAGGACACTAAAAAAACAAACCATTTCGTGGTTTCGCCCTAAAAAACAAAAAAAGTTAAGTTGATAAAGTTTGGTTTTAAGCAACAACTCCACTGTCACATAATTACAGAGCAAAATAACAAATCTGAATAATTAGAAAAAGCTGTGTTAGTAGCATTTACCTTCCACCATTTTAGTGAAGACCCAAAAATAGAATTCAGGTGTGCCCATCTCTCTTTTTTTTGGTATATTAGAGAAAAAAAGTTTTCACGAATAATAAAAGATATATTTTACCATCTCATAATTATTATTAAACATCTTAAATTTAAATGTTACAAATTAGAATCAAAGCCAAACTTAAGAGTGACAGATTAGGCAGTCACAACTGCTCATTTACAGAAAGTTAATTTTATCAATTCAGAGAAAAAGCTTCATAGAAGACCAACTGTACTCTAGACTTTTTTCCTTAACTACTGAATGAACAAATATAATTATTATTAAACGGTAATGCACTGTACAGACCTGGTTAATAAATATCCAAGCAGCCATTTATGCCACATATTTTGATCAAGGTAGACAATCATAAAGTCACTACTGTTCCACAAAAGTCCTGCACTCATCAAGCTGAACCATAATAAATAATTGCCTCTCCTATAGTTATGGTGGCATCAAGACCTCTAATTTTGAAGTCTTACAAGCTCTAATACTTTAAAATAATTTTCACCCCAAGGGCTCTGGGAAATCATTAACATTCATTGCAGGCAGTCCTAAGCAGCAATTCTTCCAAGTTTTATGAAAAGTACAAACAAAATAAAGTGATAGTTACTCACTGTATCTGGATCTTCCAGACATTCATCCAACTCTGCATAGGTAAGAATAGTATATCCTTTACAGGCTCTCCACAGCATTTTTTCAAATGCTTCAACTTTTGCTATGTTAACTAACCCAGATATGAATCTATGGAAAAAGAAAGATTTGAAAAATAAGCTAAAATCCAAAAAAAAAGAAAAATAAACTTGGAGTACATCACCATTCAGGATCACATGGTCACAATAATTTAACATCTACCATCTGTAGAGAAGGAAGCGTCACCCTAAACAGGAAGTAACTAGTATATAAATTAGACTCAATTTCAATTTGGCAAAGAAACAGACTGTAGGCCTGAGCACACAACTAGAATTATATTTGACATTATTTTTTCCCTGTGATAGGAAAGTTCTTAATTTTTTCCTGGTAAGACGCCCTCTACTAATGGTGTTGTAGCGAGCAGTATCTATGTATCATTTTAAAGGCAAGTAGGCAACACCATTAATAATGTTACAACTGACACTGCCGAGTGATTCAAACACTGTGTGTTTATCCTAGAAAAACAAAGTAGAAGAAAGGACTGATTTAGAGCATGTAGAGATTTTCCTTAACACACATACTTGGTTTGACTGAAGTTTTGTGACAGTTTATTTGGTGCTGTCCTACTTATCTCTTCAAAAAATCCAATTTTGTTACAGAGGTAAGTTGGGGCCAGACTCCTACCCTATCTGAAACTGTTTGGCTCATCTGAAATCACTAGAGTGACACTACATCCCATCTTTTCAGAAAACAGCCCACTATTTACAGCAGCTTATCAAGCAGTTTTTTTGAAACAGCACACACTGACAACCTGCCATACGCGGACCACACCTACCCCAGCTTGGCGCCCAGTCTGTGCATACAGTTATAATCCACTAACGGCTCATTTTCCACTGATGGAAATTCTTCGTAATTCGTATGTAAATGGGATTCATACTAGTAAATAAAAGAAAGATCATTCACAGCTTTCAGGGGAAAAAAAAATTCATTCATTCATTATTCTAAAGAAGAAAAGCTAATTAAGCAAATAACTTCAATAAAAATACAAAACCCTTTCCTGTGTCAATTCAGACAGTAAAAATCTTGGGATCTCAAGCACACTGCTCTTAGCAATTACAGTCAGTGTTGCAAAGGTTAAATTTCTCAGCACAATTTATGCATCAAAATAACACAAATACGCCTTCATTTTTAGTTGGTATCAGCAGTAAACAATTCAACAGAGAAATCACAAAGCTCCTCTAAGCTCAGGGCTACATTTTGCTACGTATGAACGCAGCCTGGCACAAGAGGTTGCCAGCCAGGTTCTCTCGATACCGAGCACAAATAATAACAAACGACATACAGGGCTGTAAAGCCTGACACCAAGTCATGTGCTTAACGAGAACAATATGCAACAAAAAAGCCACGACGCACAATCCCCGCCAAACAACATGAGCAGTACCTCAGCTGTTCTCCTGACAAATCTTTGCGTGACCTCTAACATGCATGTGTATTCTGTCAGTTCAAGCAGGTTTTTCCTCAACTTTTCTTTGTTTTTAGTTACTTCCCTCAATTCTGTCTCCAGCTTCTGCAACTGTTCCTAAGAGGTAGAGAAAACATGACATAGAAACAGTTACACTGTTTTGGAAATCAGGAGAGGATGAATTTTAAGCACATTTGCCTACTGCAACAATGGGAATTTCCCAGTTTCTTAATTAACTTAAGCTCCATAGGTTTTATTCCTCAGTCTCCCAAAGACTGCTTTGTACTGAGTAGACTTGATCCTCCACTGGCATCTGTTAGGCCTGCTGTTCTGACCCTAATTTGTGTCCAAACTAAGTAATGCAGACTTGGAATTAGAACTTCAGATAGTACAGGGCGCAAGACGCTCATCAATAGAATTACAGCAAAACAGAATGTAATTCAAAATTATACCTGCATTTTACAAGCTTTTACTTCTAATGTAATACCAGAAAAAGCATTCCAAGAAAAGAGCACCATGTTTTGCTACGCAACCAGCACTGGAAGCTGCAGAGCCTCGGGCATACAGAACTCCCACACACCCTGGAAATTTTGCATCCACAAAAAGACCCTTAGGTGAGTCCCAAAGCAATAAATGAGGCTGAAGGACTACATCTACAGACAACAGTTTGTCTGGAACAGCATAATATGCCAATCCATCAAAATAAAACAGATGACTGCAAACCCCTAAATTAGCTCTGACCCTTTCAACAGGAATTCCGTGTTAAGATCAAATCCTCACTGGCAGTCTTTGAAGTAACACTGGCAGAAAGAAAAGAAAAAAAAGAGCAAAACCAAAAGCAAAGGCTTCTGCTCCCCCTGCCACACCCCTAGAACTTAAGTCATAAAATAACAAGTGATTAAGCCTGATATAAAGTTCCAAGATCCAGAGCTACACCTTTGGCACCTGTAGTGTGGAAAAGTTACCTGGATTTCTAAAATGTGTTTCAGCAAGGGGGCAGGAGGAGCAACATCTCCTTCAGGAAGTGGAATATCCGCTTTTTTAATTTCTTGTACTAAATAGCCTGGAGTGAGAAGAAAAACAGAATCAGAAAGGAAACAGTATTGCCTTATACTTCCTAGAATGCTGCATAACTGACCTTCAGCTGTTATTGATGGTACTGATCACACTGCAGCATCAGGCCCTAGCTATTGTATTCATTTATTTTAGCAACAACACGTATGCTAGAGTCTTCAAAAAGCATGCAAGGAAAGGGTGAAGGCTAGTCCCTCCAGGGAGAAAAAATGAGGGGCTTATGTAATGCTAGGAATCAAATACACAGAACATTTCTGTCTTGAAAGTTTGCAGAAGTAAACTATCTTCTGAAGAGTCCTTTGAAATTTTCCAACCACAAGTCCTTTTTAAGAAGCTTTTAACATTTCACAGGACCTCTTTGTGCTGCCAGATATCACTTTCACTAACCATGCCATCCGCCAAAAACTGTTCTGCTCATCGACCCATGTTTGGAATAAAAAGCATTCAAACAAGGTGGCTTAAGCAACCTTGACAACAAATGCAGCTCATGCTGGGCAGGGAGATTGCTGAAGTTGCTACTGGGATGGTTTGGCATGACCAGCACATGCCTCTGATGAGAGATTACAAGGAAAAGAATCCTCCAATAGTAACTTTTCCTCAGGATACATTGAAGAAATCTGCATATTGGCTGTAATACCCGACATACTCTTCTCTATTCATTAAGTACCATGTGAATACAGTTTTGTTATTAACTTGAAGTATTTCTGAGGGTGCTTGGAAGCTCAACAGTATTAGTTACATAACACGAAAACCAGAGTTTATCTTACAGTCAGGAAAACATCCAGAGTAAAGCTGCCGTTTCCCTAGACAATTTTTTAAGCAGCCAATACCGAAATTGTCTCAACTATTTGTCAGCAACACATTAGCAACTCTTCTTCACCTCTGAGCTTAAAAAAACCCAACCTATATTTAGCAGATAGGTGTTGTAGTCTAAGTGAATTTTACAGCTCACAAAACAGAGGAAACTGAGGTCAGTGGTAAAACACTGGAACAGGTTGCCCAGGGAGGTTGTGGAGTCTCCATATTCAAAATCCCACTGGACACAGTCCTGGACAACCAGTTCCAGCTGCCCCTGGCTTGAGCTGGAGGTTGACTAGGTGATCTCAAGAGGTCCCTTCTGACCTAAACGAATCTGTCATACACTCAAATCTGCTGCAGCGTATCAACATAAGTTAAGGAATATATTTGTACGTTCTGACCCAATCAGTGCTGCCGTCAAGTCATCTCAGCTCCAAAACTCTACATAAAGACTCTACATATGAGTGTACGTATCTGTATTTTTTCACACATATGAAAATTTTAAAAGATTCTGCAGCATTCAGATCATGCAAGACTGGGAAGATTAAAAAAAAACTGTAGCTGAAGCCTCCACTTCACTTCCACTCTAGCAAAATAAACTTTAGTAATGCCACAGATGAGAAAGGACAAACATAAAAGTAAAGCTCACCAAGTATTCTTTCCATTTCTTCACACTTCTTTACTTCGTTCACAAATTTTCTCTGAAATACACTTACATTTGGGTTAAGCTGAAGGCAAAGAACAAAATGCTTATTAGGTATTTAAAACAGCAACCACCCCTAAAAAAAACACAGCTATTCCTGTGACTTCACGGAGACAATGTTGCATGTTTTGTACGTGCTCTCTTTCAAAAAAGTGCTTTTCAGCTAAGAAAGCATGAAAACTTAAAAGGATTAAAGAGTCTTCAAATAGCAAGGTTTTACTAAAGCAGAATTATCAATGCCTTTTGCTAGTTTTGCTCAAATAACAACTAGATCTACTGGAGAAACCATTCCTAATCTGATTTTGAGAGTTTTAAAATACTGCCTAACAACTTCAAATTAGCAAACAAAGCTTTCTACAGACAAATTTTTGCAATGGATTTCCACAGAATCTATTTGAAACATTAAGGTTTGAAAGAATTTTTTTACATACATCCCCATATTATGAGCATACAACGTCTCTACGTATTCAGCTTTTAAATCTGACCCACTGATATATTATTTCTGGAATAAATGGTGTGTCAGATACCTGGAATGGCATCAACATGTTAAACATAACACCCGTGTAGTGATTCTTACAGATTTCTCTCCTACCCACCATATTTACTAACTAGCTGTTCATTTAAGGTCTCACAGCTTTCCCTACAAAGATTTTGCAACCTACACTTCTGAAAAACACTTGGAAGAAATTCCAAAGTCTCCGTCAGCAAGCAAAGATCATATAATTGCAATGAGACAATGCAGAAACAAGGTTAATTATTACCCAACCCAATTTTATGTTAGTCAGGCACACAGTTTCCTCCAAGGTGAACCGCTCCTCCAGGATCAGACATGTTTTACAGACCAGCAGCCTGTGCTGTTAAAGAAATAAGCCTTCAAAACAGCTAAGATGTTTGTATCAATGTGTCAACTGAGGGGACACATCAATTAGCTGTGCAGATACACTCGGACTAAAGTCAGCGTGGTTTCAGGTGGGTAATGGGGTCTCCTACGGGATCCTACTGCAAAAAAACCCCCAAGTTTAAACTGCTTCTGAGAGGCAGGATACAGTCACCGCAAAACACCCGCCCCAGAGCCTCGGGGAGGCTGGGGCTGCCCACTGGCAGTCTGGCTTTCAGGCCGACGCGACAGGCGTTAGCCGCGCACCTGCAAGTCAGAGTCGGGGAACGAGGGAAGAGCAGCGGTCTTGGGAGTCTTTTACATTGCGCCGTCGGAAGGAAACCTACACCTTCCCAACGGCCCCTGCTCTGCCCGACTCGGCTTGGCTCTCCCCGCGTCGCCCCCGGCCCGGGGTCCTTCCACCTGCCCCCCGCTCCCCCCGAGAAAGCCCCGCCGGGCGCCCGGGCCCCGCCGCCACTACTCACGTCTCGGAACTCGGCCAGGCCACGCTCGCCCACCTCGCTGAGGCACTCGTAGGCCGAGCCGCTCTGGAGGAAGAGCTGCGCCAGGCACATGGGCTCGCCGCGGAACAGCGAGCCCATGGCGGGGCGCGGCGGGGCGCAGGGGGGGGCTCAGCGAGGCGGGCGCCGGGGCGGCGCGGCGACACGTCCGGCTGGAACCCGCGGCTCGGCGGCCATGGCGGAGCGGAGCGGAGCGCCCCGGCCCGCCGCCGGCAGCGCGGCCAGCTGCTTCCGGGGGGCGGGGCCGCCGCGGCGGCCAACCGGCGGCGGCGAAGGCGGGAGAGGCGCGGCAGAGGCCCGGACCGGGTGCGGGCTGCCAGTGCGCAGCCCGAACTGGAAAAGAGAAGTACGGATCGATACATGAGAGCTGCTGCAGCATCGCTGCTTTTCGTGAGAGTCAATTATCTGTCCGCCGCTCCAAAAACAGGCGGGCAGGGTGGGTTACTGTGGAAAGGAACCGCCGCCCTGACCCGCCGGGCCGTGGCAGGACAAAGGCCCAGCGCAGAGGCCGACCCCGAGGATCTCTTTGCAGCCCCTGGGCTGGGCTGGGCTCGCCCCCGGGTGCGGCGGGGCACGCAGCGCTCACCCTGCTGGGGTCCACTACGCGCTCCTGCCGCTCCCAACGCACAGTATAGCGCTTAAATTACTTTTTTTTTTTTTAATAACAACCATTTTCACCATACTGTAAAAGTATTCACTTTATTTATCTTTAAATGTTTACATAAAATGTCTAAAAAATGCAGGAATATCGATCCATAAATTTTACCCAAAAGTACTTAAAATATTAACAAAAGTGGTTCTCTTCACATCAGCGTTTTTAAACCAAGGAACTATTCCATAATTTAGAAAACCAAGGGTTGCTCATAATTGCTGCAAGTAAAACAACAAATGCCAATGACAGGCCTTTAGCAAGACACTGGGAATATGGTTCTCCTGGGGGGGAAAAAAAAAAAAAGCATATGAGAGCTAAGTTTTAGTTTGGACAACAACCCAGAACACAGAGATTGAAGTATGTAGACTGAATAAAATAATGGAATACAAAGCAAGAAATTAAGATGCTTCCTACTTCACACTTCGTATAGCTCTAGTCCCTGAAGCTGGGCAGATAACAAACAAACATGGGCAGTGCCTCTGTCCACGCAGCTCTTGGAACAGTGTCCAAGTGCCTTGATGCCCTTTGAAATGCCAGACATCTAACCTACGGAGTCTCCAGCGAAACATGATCCACCACAGTTTTACGCAGAGGAAATTTTAAAATTGCCTTACCGCTATGGCAAGATTTTACTGGAACTCATGTGGGCAGACTGAAAAACACATGCTGCTGAAGTGAGAAACAAAGTCTCCCTCCACCTTTCAAGGGCAATGATGCTTCCTACTTACGCTGTCAATGCTACAATTACAATAGAAGTGGGAACAGAACAGTATCACAAAGTGATAGAGTTGCCTCCCTCCAAACTCTTCAGGGGAGCAAAAAAGAATCTCTCTCTGCCAAACATATTCAGAAAATGTCAATCTTACTCACAAATTACTCCTAGTTGTTATTTTGTTCCACTAGCCTAACTAAAAAATTAATGCATTATCAATGAAAAAATTAAACAGACTTTGGGGACCATGCTTTCCAACAGACAAATTTAAACTCCCTACAACAAAGCATTCTTTCAGACTAAACTCCACACATCTAATTACGTCTCAGAGAAATATGGCCAGCTCACAGCACTCCGCACTGCTGATTATTTTTACCTGTATAAAACCTTGTCAATGGATAAAAAAGTTGTGGCCAGCACACATCATTTCGATTGCAGTCAAATTCCGTGTAATTGATCTGAAAGCTGGAAAACAAACAAACAAACAAACAAACCAACCAGGTTTATTACCTACGGCACCAGAACAGCAGCACAAGTAGAAAAAACAGAGTGAAAAGGTGTCCAGATTACAGGAAAAAACTAAACTAAACCCCAAGCCTCTCATTATTCTTTTATGGCTCTTTCCTCTAATGGAAACAGGAGCCTCCCCTCTACTCCATTTCTGTCGTTTTTGGTCAGATGTTTCTTTTTGTGATGAACATTTTCCAGACAATGGATAGTTTGGGAGCCTCACACAGCACCCCATATCCACTGAAGTTAGCAACACAGAAGGTCTTCCGCTAAAAGCAAGTTCCAGCTCCGCAGGGTAATTGGCAGCCCTTTGTGTTCTTCATGCTCTTGGGGAAGACTGTCACTAACAGAACTGTTACTCAATAAATCTTTGAACCAGGCCTTATTGCTCTGTACTCCACCAAATCACAGTAACCTTTTGATCAACGCTGTTCACATTACATCTGCTTACCATTGCGTGAAGTACCAATGTTTTTACAAAAATTACCTGGTCATTGGAATGGGTGGCTGGGCTGGCACTTTAATAAACTGAACAGAAGCAGTGATGGGAAGAAAGCTGACGCTGTTTTCACACGTAAGCCCGCACTGGAATTGCCAGATGACTGTTGAGTAACTGTAAGAATATGCATAACCATTACTTGAGGGCTGTAAATTGAAATTCAGAGCCTAAACATAACCATGAAAGGACCAAATACACAGTATTTCGGAGGCTGTTGATGATGTCTGGGTTTTCAACACCATGCACCGAGAGAACTTGCAAAGGCTGGAAGTGAGGTAAAGTGGAACAGAATCCCCTTTATTTGATTGGGACTGACTTGGAAAAGAAAAGTGTTTGCAAATTGAAAATTCCCTGTTTCAGGAAAGAATAAAGGATTTACCAGAGCTCTCAATAGCTCTACATTGGGGTAAGCCAGAACACAGGACAGTGTCGTCACTTCCACCACGTGGCAAGAAATTAAAACATCCTTCTAATGGAATGCCCTGAGTGTGCCTACTACTGGCAGCATCATAGATTTTATTAAATATTTCAGTGAAGTAGAAAGATTATCTATGGTTAACCATGAATTTTTTTTCTTACTACTACATTCATTTCAGAGGGAGAAAGGCAAACCTGGTTGCAATCAAAGGAATTTGGACTGCAAATACAAATAAAAGGCATTGTAAAAAATTAGAAATAACAAAAAACATTTTTGTTTGTAAAATTTAATCTGCAGATGTTAGGTAAGCAAGTCTCAAAATGAAACATTTATTTGTCAGATAGGCTGACACACAAAACACTCTACCTCTACCTGATCTGCACAGCAAGAATCTCTTGCTGGGGAATCCCTTGTACTGCACCCACATCAGCAAAGATCAGGTGAATATTCAGATTTGCAGGAATATCGGGACAAATGCCTTTTAAGTTTCCCCTGCTCACATTGGTTTCAGAATTAAATGGATCAAGACCTATGGAGGAGAAGAGAGTTATTTAAATCATAGATTCATAGAACAGTTTAGGTTGGAAGGCACCTCCAAAGATCATCTAGTGCAACTCCCCTGCAACAAGCAGGGCCATCTTCAATCAGCTCAGGTTGCTCAGAGCCCTGTCCAGTGAAATACCAGTAGCTGTCACACAGGTACACAGAAAAACATGTTTTCTCTATATAAAATACACATAAAGAAAAGGAGTACTTTATCAACAGAAAACTAAAATACCAAGTCATATATGTACAGGCTGACAGTAAGATACATATTAGTGCAGTATCTGTATATATACTTAGCTATGTTCATGTGTGTACACATACATGGATGGATGGATCCAGACACACAGAGCAGTACCATTAGGCATTTGAAATTACATTTTTGTTTTATTTTGAGATCCTCCATTCATCGTATGGGCATATTTAGACCATAAACAACACCACAAACCTCACTTACGTATGATTTCCACCCAGTCATTTAGATCACTGTAACTTGAGTTGTCCCTCTTTCCAATATGAGTAGCTTGTATCAATGAATTCAATTTCTCAGTTACGTTTCCTCTGCAAAATAAAAATGTAAGATTACACAAAAAGTAAATCTGTACTGCCTACCACTCTGGGTTGTATTATTATTGTATCATAAGGTCAGTTTCCTCAGAAAGATGTTATCACCCAATAAAACCAAACTTGAACTGGCAGAAGAAATGGCAAAGCATTTCGCCCCAACATAATCCTCACTTGAATACAGGGAGATCTGAGTGAAACCATTATTATAATTATTTTTTTTTTTTAAAAGAAGTGTGATTATCAACCACAGAAAGCTGAAATTTATACATGAACATTTAAAAATAATGTAACAATGCTGATAGTAGGCACTTGTACAGAATCGTGTAATAAGCAACAAAAGGGAAAAACAATTCAACCTACGTAGCTCACCTTAAAAGGCTACAATCTTCATTAATACCAACTTCCAGAATGCACCCAGAGAGCGAATCTAATCCGAATAAAACTGGTGTGTAAGTTGCTGATGTACATAAACCTCTGCCAGCTATGAAACAAAAACATCTTACTTGAGCTTTCTTATATCAACCTTTGATCTCTAGCTTTCAATTTTGTGCAAAAACATCGACCATTAGAATGCAAAACAGCAAGTGGTACAGTTCAAATATAGATACAAGTCTGTCTAACTTAAGTCTTCCAAGACAGCATTAGAGGCTTATCCACTGAAGTTTGAATAAAGGCTAGGGAGTAGTCTAGAAGAGCAAAATTTGGAAGAGATTCTCTCTTCCAAACACATTAAAATGTGTTTTAAAAATAAATTTTTTAAAAAGGTATTTTAGCATTAACTATGGTTGAAGTTGCAATTTCACTAGCCAGTACCTGGCTGCCAAATGTTTAGGCTTCCAGAAATATTCGAGGCATTCATATTTGCAGCTTTCACTGGTTTTCCAACTTGATAACCTAAACATAGAAGGGTAAATCATAAATGTTGCATAAGAATCTTTATGCATTAGCATTGTTTTAATAATAAATGTCATCAGTCCTGAAGTGAACAAACAGACATTTCCATTACAGCAGGAATACGCTCACTTTAAATAATCAATATCTATACAACAAACACCTAAGATCCAATTGGCCATACATTAAGACAGGAAACAACATAAAGAGGTATGAAAGAGATATAAAAGAGTCACTGAATGCAATTTTTTTTCTTTTCACTTTTAAGAGGCAAAATAAAGTATTAATACCTGGATTCCCAAACAGTTCTGCTACATTAGCACTCTTTAAACTTAGAAAATTGACAGTGAATCTCTGCGTCAGTATTTCTGGTAAAAGAAAAAATATTAATTTACTTTTAGATAAGTAAATTAGCAAAAAGTATGCTCTATGTAGGATACAAATTTCCATCCTTCATTAGTAACAGAAGATTCAAAATAATACAAATTAATGGAAATTGGCCCCATAAATTTTCTTTCCAGAGTGCAGGGGAAATCCTTTTTAAGAAGTATTAGTAAATCAGAGATTCTATCACAGAATTTCCATGCTGAAGAAAAAAAAAATCATAAATTGTAAAAGAAATTTCATTATACCTCCTTCACATAAACTTCCGAGGAAGACTGTGACATTTATTTGCTCTATGTTCTTGTCTTTCCAAATGAACATATAATGCTCTGCAAAAGTTACATTTTGACAGAGAACCTCAGCAGTATGAAGGCTTTCTGGCAGAAAGGAAAAAAAAAAAGGCCATAATGAAAAGCACTGCTAATTACAAAGCTATGTTACTGTAGCTGAAAAAGAACACTTTAAAAAACTCTAGAAAAATTCTGGAAATTATAACATTCATCTTTTTGAGAATTTATTTTACTGTTTAAGTCCCATCTTATTAGGACAGTACAACAGTACAATCCACTAGTTTATCAATATTTTAACATCAGCGGTCCCAGGTCATTTTGTAGTTAAACCTCTCTTGAAGAACCCAGCACCAGACCTTACATCACCAGCTGATGCACTTCTCTGGACTCAGGACTCCTACTTTCACCTCATCCCTCCCAGGGAGCCATCGCTGCCCAGAAAAATACATTAGCTTGCATTCCATTAGTTTCATTTCTGCCGTATTACCCTCCCACTGACTGGGAGCCACTGTTCTACATCAAATAACTGCTTCATTGGCTGAAAGAGGCCCTTAAAACGGCACAAAAGCTTACAAAACACAGACACGGATATCTGCTTACAGTCTGCCCATCCCAGAGATTTTTTTAAAGCTTTCTTTATAGTTTTGGATTTTTTTTTCCTTCTCAATAATTGCTTTTAACGTAAGCTATGGGACCCGATTTCCTGACCAACTTTAAATGAAGTTGGGGTAAATTAAGTACCTTCAGGTTTGCAGTAAGCCATACAGGTTACTGTTTGAGCACTAGATAACACAAAAGAATTGCAGCAGGTAAACATTTTAGGCATCAAAATCATCCATTTCTTACATAGTCTGGGGAGGTAAGAAACATATTTATTAAATGGAAAAGACGTACCACTTTCAGTGATGAATTTGCCCATGTCTGTGACAGTCCTATAGATGACATTTTGTTGGATGAAGTCTGAGAATAAAAAACAAACACTGCAGTAATCCTGACTAGTAAAAGAGACAGACATACTGTTTTCATATCCAGAGTGCAATCCTCGTTGTTAGGAAAATGGAGTAGAAAATTATTTAGAAAATTAGGTAAAGGACCAAACAGTCTATGTATTTTGACAGCATAGCTAGTTACATCTGGGTCTTACAGACATAATATAGATGAATAAAATTAGGCAATTACAAAGCATATAAGAAGTTATCTTCATGCTGGTAATCATATTATCTCAAACCCCAGAAGGACACTTCATAAGTAAATGCTTCTGTAATGCAGAAGGTAACCACTTCTCAATAATTCTAAAATGATGATACTGCACCGTCTTGAGAGAAAAAGGCTCTGCAACGGTCTGAAAATAGGAAGTGGGAGAGATGCTCTGTGCTGTCGTGTGTAGCCGTAACCAGCACGAGCCACCAGAAACAGATAAATGAGAAACAAAGGCCAATCCCACTATTTCTTATATCCCAAATCTTGGGAAACAGTGGGACACTTGCTGGGCCATCAGAAACAGGAATAGAACATCCCCAAATGCTAAACTATAGCCACCAGGTAGCAAAGATATTACACATAGCTACCATGTCAACAGCCCTTGGGTTTGTTCTGTTCCAGCAGCTCTGAGAAACAAAGCTTATTTCTGTTGGGGTTTATGCAGCATACCTCCAGTACCACTGTTTATCCTCACATCATGGGGCAGTCCTTCCTTGTAAGATGCTAGATGGGTAAGGCATTTGACATCAAAGTTCTGGAGATACGCAACAGGGGCATTTCCAACACACTGTCCAGCCATGGATTGCTGCAGGTAGTTCAACAGAAGTAAGTATGTTGGACCCTTTCTAGTCCCTCGCTTTTTATTTTAAGACTAATTCTTAATGAAATGCTCCAAGTGTGTACTACAGCCATATGACACTTTGACAAACAAGTAATCTAATGTCATCAAAATAACTCAGTCTGAAAGCTGTGCTTTTTAAAATTTAACCTGTCTCTTGCTGCAAACTAGTTTCAATGTACGATATGGCTTCATCCTAATTTGTCAAAATAATTATAACCAACAAGCTTCTCTAAAATGCAAAAGGAACTCAAAAAAAGTACATCGAGATGACTAAGATTCAAAGGGAGAACCAACTATAGCATTCAGTAATGCAGCAGGCAAACAAAAAACTGCAGGAATATGATAAGCCATAAACTATTAATTGGGATGCCAAGCTGGCTTTTACTTCTTGAAATAATTAAAATATTACCATTTGGGGGATGGGCAGGGGGATGAGGAAGGATAATGTTTACTTTTAATAATGATTTTGTGGTTTTTTTGTGTGTGCGAAAAATATATTCCAACACTTCACAACAGGTACTTGCAGAATCTGGTTACAAAGCCATAGGAGTGTGATATATGGAGGCTATTGAAAAAAACAAGAAGAACCAAAAGCTCCTAAACATGTTTACCTGGGGAATGGTAAAATACTCATTTTCCTCTGTCATAATTGGATTTCCTTGACAGTAACCAGTGAAGTGTTTCCCAGGAGAAGTTTGTAAAGGAATCTTAAACGGAGGAACTCTGGGTATAGAACTGCAAACAAGGTCAAAAATTAAACAATTCTTTGTTCTCTACCTCACACAAATAATTATACATTTGTTTTCATGCCCCATGTTCTTGTATGGTACCAATGACATTTCATGACACACTAAAATTTCAATTTTAGAATAACTTTCATTATAAAAAAAGGTTGTTATCGGTTGCATGCCTAATGCATGTGTTGAGAAAACAAATTTTCTTAAGACTTACAGAGAGCCATGATAAAAGTAGCCAAGAAATGGTGTATTGTTAAGAGAAGACTGTACACAAAGGAAAGGAAACCAATCAGGTGTATATTCCATTGACCGAGAAGAGCACAGCTGATCAAAAGGTGGATTTACATCCCCACCAAACACTCCAGTGAAACATGATTCATTGAATAACTGCTTCAAGTCTGGCGTACATTCCTGAAAGGGAAAAGACAGTCATTTTTTAGCACAGTAAGTGCATTACCATAGGCACTATAGATATAGTGAGCAACCTGATCTAGTCGAAGATGTCCCTGCTCACTGCAGGGAGGGTTGATGACCTGTAGAAGGTCCCTTCCAACCCAAACTATTCTATGATTCTATACTTACAGGTAAATCAAACCAATTTTGTAGAGGGAGGTCATATTTACTGTTAGAAACACTGGAAAATCCAGACGAGCCCTCTCGCCCCATCTAGTCTGAAGCATTCTGTACCTCTCTCTCCCTCCCCAGACAATACAAAAAGCCTAGAAATTTCAAAACACTTAATCTAAGTTTAATATGAAATAAGTACCGGATCACAGCAACAACGAACATCACAAGCTCCTGCTGTCAAGTCACAAGGACAGGAGCCCAATGGCTGAAACACCTGGTTTGGGATGATTGTTGCATTTTCTGCATAAGAATTAAAAAAAAAAAAAAAAAAAAGAAGAAAAAAAAAGAGTGAAAAATCAGACTAAATGGACTGGAATCCAAATAAATAGACCACGCACATTGCAGTTTATTCTGACTGTACACACCTTTTGTTAAATTCCATTAATGATTATTCAGTATCTCTTACTGCTGCCTAAATCCCAATATTTTTTTTTCACACATAGAGGGAAAGAACAGCCAAAATGCAATTTCTTCTTTAGCATATCTAAACACTTACCTGACACATTTCCTGTAAAGGAAGAGTTGGCATATATTTCAGCTTGGATCAGGAGATGTGCCAACATTACTGAATCACGGCAAGCTAAAACCTGAAGTGTTTCAACCACACAGAGAGGTGTCGTACAGCAGTCAGTAGCATTGGGCAAACACAACTCCAGATTTCTAGTCAAGCTTATAGTCACTTTGGAAGTGTTCTGAAAAAATGCAAAATAAAGTTTGACAGCTTTGACGGCTTGTATTAAGTTTTCTTATTTATACCACTCATCAGTTTCTGAAAGAGAAGTTTCAGTACTACTGTGTTTTATCAGCGCTACAATGCAATAATATTCTTCCTATATAAAATCGGACATTTGTTGAGCGTGGAATGACAAAGGGTCTGCTACTGAGATATGCAAATACAGTGAGGATATGAACCGTACACAGAACATAAAGGTGTGCACACAGATTAAGTTACCTCAGAAATCACATTCACAATTCTAAAGAAAAGAACAAACGCTGAAAGGTGAATTTCAGTTTTTACAGCTACCTTCAGTTGAAAACTGGAATGACTACAGAGTTGATAAAACCCCTAAGGAATTACATATAACACTGAAGGCAAGTCTAACAGATATAGATGCTCCAGAGTACATGCTGTATAAAACCATTACTTTTTAATTTCTATTAGCTCCTTCCAGCAGATCTGAAACAGTCTCAAATGCTACAGCCAGCCAGGAAGTACAGGCAGTTCTGGAGAGGAGGAAGACAACAAGGAACCAGTGTCAAAGCCGCACCTCAGCAGACTCCAGCAACGGCATCCACACAAAGGTATATGTCAAGGAAAAAAGACAAGGGCAAGACATTCAAACTGGGTTGTTAGTACTTTAATGTTTTGCTAGTATTTCAGTAGTCCTTAATACAGTTCAAGCCTTGCCATTTTAGGGTACAATCAGTATTTTACGTACCATACCAGGTGTTACATTCAAATTCCAATCACCAGCTCTTTTACTTCCACTGCAGTTTGCAAGCTGCAATCTTCCTACATCAAAACAAAAATTTTAAAAGTACTCCCCTGCCATTTAGACTGGAAAACAAGATGTACATTTAAACTCCTTTTATAAGAAATCTTTTGGAGTTCCTATTTCAGTAACTATTAAAGCACTAAATGAAATGCATTGCTGTTTCTCCATTAGTTTTAGTGTCAAAAATATTAATAATTCAAAAATATTTATTTACATACTACTGAATGGGAAGTGAAGTGTTCTTACCTGTCTCTTCATCTATAGGACTTAAAATTATAGAAAAATTAACTCCCGAAGAATTTCCAAGAAAAAATGAATTGACTCTGGGCCCTGACATAAGGATAAATGAAGGCTGAAAGACTGGGGGGGGGGGGGGGGGAAAAAGAAAAAAACAAGTCTTAAAACACAGTAACTGAAAAAGGTAAGATCTCTAAGACATACTTAGGTCTTACACTTGGGCTAGATTCTTAACTTCCTATACTTTAAATTGTCACAAATAGAACAAAAATATCTTGTACAGGATGCCCAGTGCAGGATTGTATTTACATCCTTGTATGTGTTCCCCATAGCTTTCTATACCGCAAGTTTACATTTGTCAAGATGCTCAGTAAACATGCAGTAGAACAACGTTACAGCAGGAGACTGCAGCACTTACCGGCCCATGCAGATACTACACAGGTCAGGCAACATATTTAGCATTTCCTGCCGAATTCCATTTACACTTTTTAATTTCTTGCGGCCATGAAGGGTATCAGGGGCATACCCTACCTGCGATCCAGTAATTGTGGACTACTGTCCTCAGCATGGGGACGTAGTTCCAAGTCTAGGGCTCCAAGCTGGGAGTTTCACTCGAATTTCCTTTATAGACTTTACCAACATTGGAAAGTCCAACAGAAGCAGCCACGTTTCCCTCACGGAATCTCCCCCAGCGCTAAGCAGCAGCAGCAGGACCCCCAAGGGCCAGCACCTTCGGGTTGGGGCACCAAAGGCCCCCGACCTCCTGGTCCCAGGGGACGCCCGCGCACTCAACCCCGTCACCGCTCGGAGCCTCCGTGACCTCCCCTCACGCCCACCCAGGCAGGCACCACCGTTAGTCAGTCAGTCAGACAGTCTGCAAACGGACCCCCTCCTCCCCTCACCCCCGGCCACCCTTTTGGCCCCCTTCCCTCAGCAGCCTCCCCTCGCCCCCCGGAGGCCGCCTTTCATGGCGGCCCCTGACGCCCTCCACCCACCGGGGTCCCAAGCCTGCTTCCCGGGGCAAGGTGCCGCCAGCAGCAGCAGCAGCAGCACCCCGAGGAAAGGGGCCGCCATAGCATCTACCGGGGGCCGCACCGCGGACTCGGCTGCCGCCCGGCCGCCATCTTGCGGCAACAGCGCATCGCCATAGCAACGGCAAGGGGCGGGAAACGCTGCCGGCGGCGCGGCCGCCTCACGGAGAATGCGGGCCGGGGCGCGGCGAAGCGGCGGAGGCCACCGGCGGGCCCCGCGGCCGGTCACACAGCCCGGCTAGGCGGCTGCACAACCCCCTCCTCACGGCAGCGATTGCGCAGCCGAAACCGGTATCAATCACGACAGCCCGGACAACTCCGCCGCTCACCGAGCGCCACGCAGACCATGTCCTCCCTCAGGCACTTCACCCAGCGCCAGGCCGGACTGTTACACTTCTACACAGCAAAACTGGAAGAAGGCCACATAACTCACACTTAAAGTTATCTGTTATTATAGCAATATCTAACCACATTTGAAAAAGGTTTTATTGCAAACGTTTTATACAAAGTAAATTATCAATACAGCCTTCAAACAAAATGGCTTTTGTGAAACAAACAAGCCGGTAAAAGACTGGCACTTTCTAAACTGCTACATTGACAAAAACCCGATGCAATACCAAGACATAACATGAATTCCTGTATATAGCCGGGGGGGGGTGGTGGTGGAGAAAAAATTCTTTTTCTATGTAGGAAACAATTACTCTTTGTATTCCTTTAAGGAGAACATCAGTTACTAGCAACAGATAAATCCACCAAATTATACAGTTGCCTTTTAAAAAAGTGGTTATTTTTTTGTTTGTTTAAACCAAAGCCATGTTCAGAAGTACACAGCATACACTCATATTCTAACATAAACACACCAATCCAAAAGTCTTCCTTGCTTGCCAAATGCCAGACATAAGACCACATACTAAAAAAAAATTGTGCCTGCTGCCGTATTACATAGAATTATATTTTCTGTTTTCCAGTTTCAAAATATAACCTTAAAGACTAACCAGCTATTTTGCATTTGTTGAAGTTATTTTAAAGGGGGGGGAGGGGGGTTCATTGGTGAATGAAGATATATCCAATTGAGAAAGAAATACCACAGACAGTACAGTCAAAGGAATATGAATACACCTAAGTGCACATGCAGGGGAATTAGCATCTTAAGAAAAAAAAAGTGGGTTCTAAGACATCTTGAAAATGTTGGCTCATTTATTTTGAAATTGATATTGTTTCAATCCAAAAATTGCTAGCAAAAGCTAGTAAGAAGTTGAAGTCCCTGAATAACATAGTGCTAAGGTTCAGATCCTACACACCAGAAGTGGTCATTCTTACCTTTACAACAACATACAAAAAGAATCAGAGCTTTCTTGACTTTGAAAATAACTTGGAAGTGTGAAACCATACGATGTGAAGCCATATGAGGATATGCTAGGAGCGCTGGATTTGTTCAGCCTTGAGAAAAGGAGGCTTAGAGGGGATCTCATCACCATGTACCAGTACTTAAGGGGTAGCTACAAAGAAGATGGAGACTCCCTTTTTACACGGAGTCCCATGGAGAGGACAAGGGGGAATGGACACAAGTTGCTCTTGGGGAGATTCCAATTGGACATGAGAGGGAAATTTTTCACTCAGGACAGTCACCATTGGAATAATCTCCCCAGGGAAGTGGTTGACTCGGCCACGTTGGACACCTTCAAGAGTCATCTGGACAGGGTGCTGGGCCATCTTCTTGTGCTGGTTTTGGATGAGAAGGGGTTAATTCTCCTCACCGTGGCGGTCAGCTACCTTTCCAGCTTCCCGCGCTCTGCTGCGGGGGGGGGGGGGGGGGGCCATGGTGGGGGCGGCTGACCCCGACTGGCCAATGGCAGGTTCATTCCATACCACGTGACACCATGACCAGTATATTGGCGGGGGGCAGTTCGCGGCTCGGGAGCGGCGCGGCGGCGGGGGGCTGCGTCGCGTGTGGTTCGTTCCCCCTCTCCCCTCCCTTCCCCCCTCCCCCGGGGGCTTTGCGCCTCCCGTTGTTCTCCTTTACATTGCATTTCTGTTGTTGTTTCTTTTAATTTTAATTATTAAACTGTTCTTATCCCAACCCACGAGCGCTACCCTTCTGATTCTCTCCCCCATCTACCGGTGGGGAGTGAGCGAGCAACTGTGCGGGGCTGAGCTGCCGGCTAAACCACGACACTTGTCTAGACTGTGCTCTTCCTAGAAAGGTTGGACTAGATGATCCCTGAGGTCCCTTCCAACCTGGGATTCTGTGAAACATTACAGTGGCCAGAACACCTTCTGCTTCAGTATTTAAAACAGCACATGTTACATGGCAATATAGTGATTTGTTACTTAAAGGGCTCTGTAGAAAACATACCATTTAAATACTTATCCCTTAAGAAACAAGTAATAACACTGCATACAGATCTCTTTCATATCAAATAAAAAGTGCCACCAATTTCTCACGTATGTTCCATTTAATGGAATTACTGGAAATGGTAATGATGTATTTACATAATGTTGTTATGCAGCTAACTTTGATTTTTTCTTCTTAGCTTTCATGACAGGTGGCAATGATATTTTGAAAGCAGTCCTGAAACAACATAAAAAAGGAACCATTAGATACACTGAACCTATTTCCACACCCACCCCTGAAACAAGACGAAACACTTACTCGCATGTACTACAAATAGGGCTGAAGTTGCAGAATACTGAAAAATAAAAGAATTGGCTCTAACTAGAACAGTTCAATTGAGTGTAAGAAATCAGACTTTTAAATATTTATAAACTTACTTGACAAACACACAGAACACACGTAACCAATTTCAATAAGATTTCGATGACAGAAGCATGCAGCTCGGTAGTCAACATGAATAGGAGGTGGAAGGACAAGTTGTGATCTTTGTTCTTGATCAGGGAGAAATACCCACTGCATGAATAGAGAAAAAAATATTTTGCAAGTTGGAACAGTACTGCCGTGTTACCTTGTCAATGAAGCCAGTAAGATTTCACATCTGACACAGGAAAAACACTGCAGTGTTTTTTAAATGACTTACCAACAAATACTGCAGAAGGGATGGCATGTGTGGCACTTTCAGATATATGCCACCCGTAATGTCACAAGCCTGGAAAGCAGAGAGCATGATCAGACTCTTACGTTTTATGAGACTAACGGGGTATTTAATATATCCACATGTTGCACAAGGCCTGCATGTTGGAACCGTTAGATCCACTAAACGTATTTCCACACCCACTCTCGAAACAAAGAAAAGAGCTTCAGAATATGCCAAACTATCAAGCATCAAGTATCTACAAGTAAATGTAAACAGCAAATAAGAATAGGAAGTCTGTACCTGTTGTAGAAGACCTGAATCAGAGTCCAAGACACAGGCATCAATCAAAATACTCTGCAAGAAATGAGATGAAATGCATGAAAAACAAATTCAGCTAGGACCAATGTAGCCTCACCAGTGTTGCTGTCATGGCCTGTTTCTGCTATAAATGCACTCCACATATGTAAAAGCACATGCTTTTACAGCTGCAAGACCACCACAGCCATAGGCAAGCTCTTTCAGTTGATCAGAACATAATAATAAGAGGAATGAACAATTTTGTTATCTTTGCACATTGATAGAATATATATGAAAAAAAATCCCAGCTTTACCTGTTTCTGTGCTGCAAAGATCACATTCATGAAATTCATATATTGCAATGCACTGTCTTCTGCTGCTTTTATGACCTAAATAAAGCAATTTAAACTTGTTAGCCTACATAATATCACTGGATTTCAAGACTAAAATAAAACTGACAGCCGAAGCTCTTACCAAAATTCTTGATTTCATTTCTTGATTGGCTAAGTATTAAAAAGAAAAAGAAATGCATGAGCACATTGTTTCTATCACCTGTAGTTTCCCCTGTTAATTCTGTAGCATCTATCATCTCAGATAGATAACATCCAAGACATTAGAGCTAACATCTCAGTTAAAACGCACATATGAAACTGTTTTACAGCCTCAGTGACAAGTATCTGTGAACTAATCCAGACTTCTTGTGAAAGCAGACCCACTTCATTTATTGTCCAAAAGCAGTTAGATGTTGATCAGGAAAGCAGCATTCAAAGCCGTTCATTACCAACTCACTGGTTGAAACACCAGTTATAGTGTATTCCTCATTGATTAAAGTAATCCAAAACGTACGGCTGATTCTAGTCCAATATGCTCCTTGCAAAATAGCAAAGTGCACAAATAGTACTTTTCCTGATTATAGAAGTCACAACAGGAAGCGCAAAAGGGAGTAAGAAATTCAGCTATCGTCACAACTCTGCAGGTGGTCCCTTTGGAAGGGGATTTGTGCAGCATGTGCCTTTCAAAAAGTTCCTCTCAACCTCCAGTTGTTCTAAAGAGATTCCAGTTAGTTTTACTCATTTTACTTGCACGCAACAGAAGATCAGAATAAGAATGCAGACTAACTATCAAGTCCTTTCCTTCTAATTGTCACCCAGACCTAGTTTAAACTGGGCAACTTCAAATTATCAGGATGAACCTGTACCTATTATTGCCAATTTTGGAAACAGGGGCATGTCAAAACATATGCATATTTTTTTGTATGTATATATGTATTTATATCCATTATTCTAATTCAAATATCTATGTAAGTACTCAAAACAGGATCAGAGGCATTACCTTTTACCTCTTTGCTCATCTTGTTGATATCTATATTAGCTGGCATTAAGGAATCTACGTTCTATTCTTAGAAATAACTCCCTTATCCATCCCACGTATTCACCACCTTAGCCAACACATATTTTAATAAGCATGACCCACGGTTATGAAAAAACATTTCAGTTTTGAGTATTATTACAGAACAGGAATAGTAAAACTTTAATATTATAAGAAACAGTCTTAAAAAAAATACATAAAGGCTTTAAAGATTCTGCGATCAAAAGGATACAACAAAGTGCTTTAGCAAGTGATCCTGCTAACAGAGTTTCTGTTTGCTGGCCCCTCATGTCAGCTGCAATACAAGAAAAGTTGCAAAAGTTACTTTTATATATAAAAACAGTTGCTGAACCTGACCGTACCAAATAGTCCTACAAGTTTTATCTTTGGCAAATAGTATTAATGCAGAGGCCTGAAGTCTCAAGCATAATAAATTTATCTATTTTAAACATATTAAAAGTCACATGATCAAAATAAAGGAAATTCCTATAACTCCTTGAGAGTCCAAGTGTTTTGCAATTCTGCATATTAAGCCTAGAATTTTCTTTTCCTTACTTTTTGTCATGAGGTCTTTAATCTCTTCTGCAATTGCATCATTTATTGCTGTTAACAATTCATATTTTCCATCCTTGCTGCCAGAGCAATTAGATTCTGTGGAACTACCACCATCTCCAAAGAGATCTGTAAAAGCCCAACGCTTCCCAGGGTACAAGAAACGGCTGAAACAGAAAAAAAACCCCAAAGTATTCATGTTTTGTCTTTAACCTTGTAAGAAAAACATGCTATAAACTAACCAGCTGCAGATAGCAATACTCTGAAGTATAATTTTAAATAATTTTAATACTTTAGACAATAAAGAGACTACCTCGGGCAGGCAATCTTCAAACCCAAAATGGAGTAAAAACTGCATTCACCTCCCCCTCTTTCAAGATACCCCTTAAGAGAACTGGCAAATGGATACCATGCCTGCACTTAGGGGTGGATCCCGAGACTCACAAATATCTGGGGAAAACCAGCCACTAAACAGGAAACTTCTACCACTTGCATTGTCCTGCTCACCACATGCCTACCATCGTCTCTCTCCCTCTCTCCATATGAAGTAAAATTCTGTTTAAACCTCCCTTCTGTGTTATAAGCCTTCTTCTTGCTTTGTGTAAGGCACTAAGTCAGATTCTTTCCCGCACAGTTTTAGTTAATTCCTGTTTTTAAGTCAATTATATTTATGCATTGTAAACCTGGTTTCAGTTAGGTACTTCACTCCAACAAGAAAATCAGGAGAGAGAGGAAAGCACACTTTCAACCTTTACACTGTTAAGAAGCAACCATACCTTTCTTGCGTGTGACTCGCTATTACAGCGAGTCTGTTGGTGCGATTCATAAATAAGTGTGAATTTCCCAGTACCATCGCTGCATCTATGCATTTTGATAAGGTGAACTGCTGAAAAAAAGGGAGAAAGTAAATACAGCACAATAACATCTACAGTTAAGAAAGAAATCTCTCAAATAGCCGCAGTTAAAATAACTTGAAGATGCAGAAAGAGCTTCCTTTCTTAACAGGAAGCTTTTAGAAAGAGAGCTTTGAGAAATACACACACTGGGTAGCTATTTTTAAGAGTACTCTAATATCCATTATATAGGTCTTAGCAGACAATGTTAGCATAGTTCAGAAATCAAAGACTAACCCCATTTCTGGGCTACTTACTAACATTTTAAAAATATATGTATTTCCCTCAGAAATCACCATCAGCAGTACCAACACCCAGAAGACACACCTCAGCTTCCCCCAGCGCCTTCTTTCCCCACCAGATCGGGTTGGTGTCAATGACGATGACCAGCAGGCTCAGCTCATCATCTGAAAGAGTCGCAACACGGCAGCGTCGCTCCGAGCTCCGTGCAAACGCCGAGCAGGGGCGGCCGAGCGGGAGGGCTCGCCCGGTACCGCCGGGAGTTCAGAGGAGCCGGAGCGGGGCCGAGAGCACGGCGGGAACGCGGGGAAGCTGCCGGCCAGGCGCCGCGGAGCAGCGCGGGCGGCCCCAGGGGCCGGCGGAGCCCCCTCCAGAGGCGAGAAAGCCGAGCCCCGAGGCCCGCTCCGTATTCTCCCGCGGGAACCCGGCGGAGCCGCAACCCGGCCTGCTCCTCCCCGCTCCCCGGGACCCCGCCGCCGCCTCCTCACCCGCACTCATAGCGCCGGCCGAAGCTACCGGCTGTTCCCGGCGCCTGCAGATGACGCCAAAGCACGGCGCTACGCCCCTGAGCAGAGGCGGGCGGGGCGGCGGCGGAGGGTAGTGGGAGGGGCCGCGGCCATGAGCACGGACGGTAAGGGGTGAGGGGAGCGGGGGGTGGGCGGCGGAGCCGGGCCGGGCCTGACGCGTCCCGTTGCCTTGCAGACTTGATCGAAACCTTCAGGGCGCAGCTGAGGGACGACCCCGATGTCGCCTCGGCTGTGGCCGCCATCCGCGCGCTGCTGGGCTTCCTCAAGCAGGACCGAGGTGGGCCCGGGTCCCCCCTCAGCCCCCGGCGGAGCGGGAAGGGGTCCCCCCTCTGCCCCGGGTCACCCCTCAGCCCCGGGCGAGATGGGGGTCCCCACCCTGCCCCCGGTCGCCCAGCCCTGCCCTGACCGTGCCCCTCCGCCTCCCCGCAGGGGAGACCATCCAGGGCCTGAGGAGCAGCCTGCTGGCCGCCATCAACACCCTGTCGCGGGTGGACTCCTCGGTGGCCGTTTCCTCTGCTGGGGAGCTCTTCCTGCGCTTCATCAGCCTCACCTCCCTGGAGTACTCGGTAAGGGCAGCAGCGCACTGCTCGGCCACGCTGCCTGCTGCGGGGCCCTCCAGCCTGACAGCAGGCATCGCTGTGTTCTCCAGGACTACTCCAAGTGCAAAGAAATCATGATCGAGCGTGGGGAGATCTTCCTCAGGAAAGTCTCTCTCTCGAGGAACAAAATCGCCAAGCTGTGTCATCCTTTCATCAGAGACGGTGCCGTAAGTAGGCCAAGGCAGGGTCACTCTTGTTCTGGCACTCTGCTGCTTGCAGTAATGGAAAAACCAAAGGGGAGCGAAGCTTATTAACATTCACAACAGCATTGTCTGATGGCGGCTTCTGCGAGTACCTATGCGTAACATCACCCATCGCTTTAGTTTGTTAAGACTCATCTCCTCCCCTTACTCCAGTTTCCATGCAATCCATCTTTAACTGGTGGTCTACTTCTAAGAGGTGCTGAGGAGTCACAACTTCAAGATTCCATTTAAAGTACTAGATTGTCACTCCCGGCCCCATCGTGGTGGGCCACGTAAAGTCCAGCTGTTCCACAATTTGTAGAATACAGGTGACACATTATTTAACATTGATTTGTTAATTTAACAATTTGTTATTTAACATTGATTTGATTAACATTGAGTTGTGTGATGTAAAAGCTGTGACACCTGTTACAAAAGTAAAGGTTTCCCAAAGCTCAACAAAAAGTAATGTCCGATTTATTTTTTTTGACAGCGAATATTGACACATGCCTACTCAAGAGTGGTCCTCAGAGTGTTAGAAGCAGCTGTTGAGTCGAAGAAGCGATTCAGTGTTTATGTTACTGAATCACAGCCAGATCAAGCAGGGCAAGTGCTCATTACTTTGTGTTTTATCTTGGTTAACAGGGTAAGTTACAGCTAACATCACATCTGTCATACAGTAAGAAAAGCTGCTAGGCTTGTTCGCAGCATTTTAAATGGTAAATGGCACTAATAATATCACATTATTCTGGACAAGTAAAAAAACCCCAATATTAGCAAGTAATTCCCCAAACTGAATATTCTAACAACATTGTTACCTAGGTTTTCCTCAAAGGTTTACTAACTTTCAGTGCCAGGCAACCTACATTTTCCTGGGGAAATGGGAGACAATTCATTTCTAGTTGTCTGGTTCAAAAGTAGGCTAAAATAACCAGTCTTAATTAAGCATAGCAAAATAAAAAATTTAGCTAACAACATTTGAAGATGCCAAATAAGGCATATTACTGATAGCAAGAGAGCAAGCTTTCCCTCTTCAGAGCATGCGCTATTGTATAAGTGAAATAATAAATCCTATGTACTGCATCATACATGTTGCTAAACAGGCTTTGACTAGAATCAAGGATGTTAAGTAAAATACATATGATTTTCCAGCTTCACTGAAATAATTTCTAGCAATGCACCACATGCTGTATTTCTTGTTTCTTACACCCTGTTGATGGAAATGCCAAGACAGTTTAGGTAATCTGTCATCGTAATAATAGTTCAGAGTCATCTTTCTGTAGTGTAATCCCTGACTGCTAAAACAAACCAACTTTACTTTTGTTGGGTTTTTTGTAATCTGTTTGTTTCCATTTCTACACAGGAACTTGTTACTGGGTACATCATAAACCAAAACTACAGGCAAGGGAACATGGACAGTCAGGGGTTTGAGTCTCTCAGACACTATTTTTCTAGCATTGTCTTTAAGGAAAAGACTTCTGAGCTTCAAATGTGTTTTTTTAATAGGCAAAAAATGGCAAAAGCCTTGAGGAAGCTGAACATTCCTGTGACTGTGATTCTGGACGCTGCAGTTGGGTAAGCCTGATCATGACACCTTAATATCGTTCATCACAATTTTATTTTGGTAGCGTTATATATAAGTTTCCTAGAAGCTTGTTGAAACTACAGAGGTTGCTATTTAGTTTGTCATAGTCATCAAACGGGCTAAACTAGTTACACCTTTAGGTACGCAATTAGGAGAATATGCCTGCTACAAAACAAGTACTTGATGTGTCCATGTTAGAATGAAAAACGGAGTCAGACCTAAGTGTAGAACTTGGAGAGATCTTAAAAATAAAACAAAACACACAAAAAAAACCCCAGCCCACCCAGAGGTGCTACACAAAAAGGCTACCTTTTTTTTTCTAATTTGCATACATGTTACCATTTTAGGGTTTCTTGAAATATTAGCTAAATTACCACCACTTAGTATAAGTCCAAAATATGAGAAAAGAAAGAATTATAATAAATCTGAACCTCAATTCTTGTGGAAGTGCAAAATGCCCAAGAGGCTGCCTCCAAGAGAATATGTACCAGCCTGCTGACCAAGGCATCTCTAATAGTGCCTTGTGTGGACAAGTCCACAGGTTCTGTTTAACACTTTAAGTCTATTCAAATCACTTAGTTGATGGTTTTCTTTTCAGATCTGTATATTCAAATTAAAACATATTGGAGGGATGCAAAGAAAAGGGGATTAGGTAAGGAGCATGCTACGTATTTGGCCAAGGTTATCCCAGTGCAGTTACACTTCACTGTGTAGGTAGTATCTTGTCACAGACACCCACGTTCTTGTAACTGAGTATCATTCCTAGTCAGATTTCAACTTCTTCCAGCATTTATACAATTACCAAGGTCAGGTATGGCTGGAGAAGACACAGTTAGTTAATATTCCTGCCAGGGAAGCAGATGACAGCTCACTCCAAGAACATTTAAAAATGTGGACTTACATAGGTAGATTAAAAGATTGTTTGAATTACTAATTTCTGTTCTGTTCAGCAAGTCATTTGTCACATTACCCAGTATGACTTGGATTTTTTCCCCCCCCTTTGAACAGCTACATTATGGAGAAAGTGGACCTGGTGTTAGTTGGTGCTGAAGGTGTAGTTGAAAGCGGAGGCATTATTAACAAGGTAATAGGCAGTGAGTTTATTACATCGTTCTGTAAACTCTAGACTTTTTAAGTTTGGTTTCTTTGAAGAATTTAAGGCTTTCTGAAAAATCTTTCCTATTTGGACATTATCCAGTAAACATCTATTTATTGTTGGAAACAGGACATTATGTCACACTAGCACTGAGTCTGCATGTTGTTTTCCATTTGTCTCCACAGATTGGCACCAACCAAATTGCTGTGTGTGCCAAAGCGCAGAATAAGCCATTTTATGTGGTAGCAGAAAGTTTCAAGTTTGTAAGACTTTTCCCTCTAAATCAGCAGGATGTCCCAGATAAGTTTAAGGTAAGAGAAATTCAAATTACTCCTTAGCCAGCTGAGCTGCACACTTCCGTGCCTATGAACAACTTTTGTCTAAGCATGTCTTCATTTATCTGGATCTCTCTACTGCAGCTTACTTTACATAATATGGAGTTGCTCCATGTTACAGTCACGTGTCAAACAGCCACAATTTGTTGTAATACTAACATTTAGTTCCTAAAGCGGTTCCTTTGGGGCACAGGAACGGCTGAGGATAAGAAACAGTTAAATAAGTACACTTTGTAACTACAAATTGTATTTGTATACTAAATTGTAATATTTAATATAAATTATTATACATTAATATAAATGTAAATTTTATCTTCTTTATACAAGATAAAACAGCTGAGACCAAGGTGCCACCAGCCTATGCCTCATTAAAGCAATTGACTTCCTTCAGTTCTACCACAAACATCTGCCCGAGACCCGAAAGAGGTTTTAACGGGCAGTTGTATAATAATTAATGGTCTCCGTTTCCTCCTAGTACAAAGCTGACACTCTGAAAACAAGTCAGAATCTAACAGAGGAGCATCCCTGGATTGACTACACATCACCATCACTAATTACGTTACTGTTTACAGACCTCGGAGTGTTAACTCCATCAGCTGTCAGCGATGAACTTATCAAACTCTACCTGTAACAGAGGAGTAGGTGTACAGGGTGTATCACCTTCTTCAGTGACTATCGCACTTGTAAGAACTTGGAGGATGACGCAAGTTATATGCATGTGGTAAGGAGGCGACATTATTAGAAGGATTAATGTCATTATCAGCCTTCTTGAGTTCTTAAAGCAAAACGTTACATGTAGATGGACCACTGTTAAAAAATAAAAATTCAAATGTTACTACAGGTTCTGAAGACCTAAAATAAGTTATTTTAAATACGGGTGGAGTATTTTGATATTGTAAAATAAAATACGTTATGGTGTATTCAAACTCATTCTGAGGATTGCTGTTGCTTACTGCTCTGTGCTACGTACCTGAAAAAAAAAAACCAAAATGAAAAAATGCACGAGGCTGCTAATGGAATTCTGCAGCTCCTGCCACACCAACGAGAGCTGTGCTTTTAGCTTTGTTCTTAACTGCAGGCTTGTTTGTATGTCGTTATGGATGCTAGGTCTCTTTGTGAAGAAATTAGATCAGTTCTGTGCTCTGCGTCATTATTTTGTTACAAAAATACAGTTTTATTGAAATAGGCAGTATTTTAGTGTAAAAGCATGGTTAGAATAACTGTCAACCTTCAGACTCTTAAGTCGGCAACAGTTTCTGCTTTGAGTCTGCTCTGGCTGCCTGTTAGTCTCTTCTCAAACTCTTCTTCAGTAATTTTTCCTTTTTTTAATCTTTTCAAGAGTCGTGTGTCATTCAGCAGCTCTTCCATATCCTCATCTTCAATATCAGAGCCCTGTTGACAGTTGGAAAATAACATATTACACACAACACTAGAAGGCTTTCATTCTGTACAGCTGAACACAAGAGAAGTTTACAACTCGGATTTTGCCAGGAGTTTCTAAGCAGGAAATACTCCTCAATGTCTACCTAAGAAACTATCTAACTCTCAGTTACACTTGTTGAGAATTGAAAAAAGTGAAGAGGAAAAAAAAAAAACCCACCCACGTACTGTCTGCCATCATGCCACACTGCTGCACCGAGAAACAGAAATTCATGCTACTGATGCTGGTGGCATTACTGACTTGCATCAGAGTGCCGAGAAGTTGTTTTAGTGTTTGGCTTTAAAAAGCTTCTCTGTAATTTTTTTTAAGCTTTGCCTGTCAAGGTCCTAAAAAGTTAATTTACAGTCGTTGACTCCATCAAACCAAAATCCCATGGCGCTGACATTCAACAGTATGGGCCTGTGCTACAGTACCGACACACAGTTTAATAGAACGGGCAGAGTTTACCTCTTCACGCTTCCTTTTAGCTGTTATTTTCTTTTTCTTCTCCCTCTTGGCTTTCTGCTTTGACCAGGCTTTGTTCTTTATTAATTTCTTTCTCCCTCCATTTTCCTCTCTCTCTTTTCTTTGTTGTTCTAATTGCTTTTGTCTCTGTTTTTCTCTATTTTTATCCTTAAATGAAATGGAGTCCGTATTAACAGTGACTGGAATAAAGTCTGGAAAACATTTTCCTCTTAGTTCAGGCATCTTTGGCATTTTTAACAATGCAAAACCTTTGGCAAGGCTAGCAAAATCCAGATCTGTTAAAATAAACATGATAAAGTCAGTTTCCTGCTGGATAAGAAGTTAATTTAATTTAGCAAGTCACAGAAAAGAACACTATCTTATTGTATTGGTTTCATTCTATACTTAATACTAATAACAATACTAAGTCATTTTTATTTATGTTTACATCAGAGTTTTGGTCAAACTTACTAATGTTTTCTCTTGACGATGAGAAACAAGTTACTTGAAAAATAAGTTTTGTCAGAATCTGATGTGGCAGAAAGTAACTTTGAGAACAGGAATCAGTAGCTGAAGCGTGTGGACAATAATACTATGGTTTTTGCCAAACCAAATACCATCTTCTGAAAGGAGCGGTAGAAGATGCCATCCCCTGCTGGGAACTACCTTTTATTCGGAAGATCAGGTTACATTCGTGTTTGGCGTAAGCCTGGATGTAAGACACGAACGCTTTCATCCCTTTCTCAAACACTGCCCTGTCAGCGAGGGCCATAGACTTCAGCTTCGGAAGCAGATCTAGCACGTTTGTCTGTGGTTTCATTTCCTGCATGGGACACTGACAACCAGAAGAGAAATACAAGAAAAGGAAAAGTTCGGCTGAATGATTTAAAGTGCGCTGTGAAACTTCAAACACACGCTTCTTCCCCTGTTAATCTTCAGCGAGCTCTGAGCTCCTTTCCCCCTTTTACTCGGTTACTTCAACACTACAGCCCTGCATACACTTGTCCTAGCCCAGCAGAAGAGCTCGCATACTGCAGCTCAAGGGAGGCAACATCTGCATCTCATGCTGTAGCAAACCACCTTCTCATTAGCAGGCCTCTAGAGAATTTACACAATGAATCCCACAAATGCAGGACCAGGCACAGGAAATTATCAGAGCTGAAGAGCACAGAGGGTGCAGCGTATAACCCAGTGGTGGCAGGGCTGGGGGTAAGAGTGGAAGCCAGCGCTGCCCTTCTGGAAATGCCCATTCTACACACCCTTAGAAACAAAAAGCCTTTCCTTACTCAGTGCATCACATACTCCTGTTACAAACTTGGTAGGTGACACGGGAGCAATCGTGTTGTAACGGATAGTTGCATTTGGTGATTAATAAGCAGCTTTTGTCTCTTTTGTCATTGTGCACTTCAATAAAAACATGACCTATACCTATGACCTTCAGTTCCCTTGCTCTTCCCTGCTTTGGGGTAGAATAAAAGTCTACTAACCTTTTGGTTGATTGAGAGAAAGTTAACGTAAGACTCTTCCATGGGAAGCAAAAAGACAAGTGCGCTGCCTACGTTGCCGATCCGTGCAGTGCGACCACACCGATGCACAAAGGCACTGAAACGACACACACGGAGCTAACTTAACAGGAGATGCTCGGTCTGATTTTGAAGTATTAGCCAGCAAAAGGGCAAATCTTGTGGAACGGAAGACAGGAGAGTGCTATATACTTTTGAACTAAACCAACCAGAATTAGTAAAATGCAAGACAAGAGACGTGTAGCAGTCCCACACAATTGTTAGGACTGTACCCTAAAGCAAGGGGTAGCTGTTTTGGGGGTGAAGTTTAAGCGAGCTGTAGGGAGAATTACGACAATGGAAGTTAAAATACATGCAAAAGCACCTTTCAGGTGAGCTGTCAATGTACCATTCCTCAAAGAGCTCTGTCCCTACTCTCAGTTCTCGTTCACCCCAGCATCTCGCCTCTCGGTGTTTCTCTGATATTCTCACACCAAGCGTTGCACCAGAGCACCTCTTCACACAAATACAAGTGGTGACCACCCATTTGACTTATGCAGCGAAAAGTCATTTCAATTCACAGCAGCTGCAACAAAAATGGCAGTGCTCCAACCTCCCTCGTTCACGCATTATTCTGTGTGTTTGCTCAGGCTAACTTCCAGGCAGCACTTAAATGTGTTTTCTGCAGTTGTGTGTTCTCAATTTATATCTTACCAGTATAACAACATGACCACAAGTAAAGAAAAGGTTCTTAAGATCTGAAGTTGTACCTTGCACTGCTAGGTGGGTCATACTGTAAAACCCAGTGTACTTCTGGAATGTCAATGCCACGAGCCATCACGTCAGTGCAAACTAAAATGCCCCTAGGACAAAGAAAAAGCATATTTCCATTAAAATGTCATTTTAAAAGGGCCAGTCTCCCCCCAGCTGTGTAGCCTGGACCTACATTGGAGAACAAGGAACAAAGCGTTTTAAATAATTTGTTTTTTGAAAAGAGACCAAATATTAGAAGGTAGCTGCAGCTTTCACCAACTGAAACTCTACGTAACATTACAAAAAGGAATGATTTATATTACAGCCAACATATCACTAAGAAAAAAAAAAAAATCGATTCCCTATTACAAGTTCTATTTTTAAATCACCACTGCATGCACCACAGCTGAATGCAATACTATAAACATTTTAATAAAAGACTTAAGAGGCCGACAACTTTAGCATGCTATTTTAAAGAGTTGTTCTTCCAGTCTGCTGGTAATTATTTTTCTTATAAAATGCTAAAACTCAGGTCCCATGCAATAGAAAATGACAGCTAATGAGGCAAGAGTTTCTTAACAACATCCTGCAAAGCTGACAGCATACTGTTCTGCAGGTAAATTACAGC
Source organism: Phalacrocorax aristotelis (assembly GCF_949628215.1). Lineage (NCBI taxonomy): Eukaryota > Metazoa > Chordata > Aves > Suliformes > Phalacrocoracidae > Phalacrocorax > Phalacrocorax aristotelis. The sequence goes on along the minus strand of NC_134290.1, from coordinate 10,435,073 downwards.
ATTGAGTTGCCGTATTCTTGTTCATATACTAATAAACAGTATCCTGGGCTTCCACTCTGGTTACCCACCAGGAAAAGGTTATTTTCACTACCAGTTCCCTATGGATGGTATGTTTATACAGCACAGCTGATGCATGGTTGGAGCATGTGACAGTACAGTGTGCCCAATTAAAATAGCAGCACAGACAGCAGCAGCAGCATGGGCTTCATAGTGCGTACGTTTGGCCAGCAAACACCGCGAACTGCAGAGGGTCCTGGATCACAGGATATCCTAAATCCACGTCCCTGCACCTTCCATGCTGCCACACGGATTACCTAAATTAGGCTGGACATGCTCCAGCCATGTTTTCACTTTGTGTGTGATAATCCTTTGATATCTAAGCATAGTTTGTTTTATTATAACCACATTCAGAAACAGCTACTGGCATCCTTCTTCTCAGCACGACGCCACTCTTCCACACTTAAGTGGCACAAAAGTATTATCAGACAAAATTACGCATCCCTCACTATTTTCACTTTTGGCCAGCTTAGCCCATTCATGTGCTCTTACCCTGGGAGCTTCCGAAACTCAGTAAAAATCTTGTTACGCTTGTGTTTCATTTTCCCATGAATGCTCATTATTTTCACTTGTTTAATTAAGGATTCCAGAGCCTTCCCGTAGTATTCCACACAGGCACACGTGCTGTTAAGAACAGGCATAAAAGCAAAAGGTTATGCTGCATTTTTAATCTGTCTCAGACAGTCAAGCTATAGTGGCCTGAGACCTTTCAAAAATGTATATATTTAATCACCTATAATGCCTTACTTTAAAAATGCATATAAAATTTACATTTTGTTTAATAAAGTTCAACACAATCCTGACATGAAGCAATGATCAATCTCCTTTCAGGCACCATATTCTACAAGACAGCTATTAAAATGAATCACTTTTATAATAGTTGTGTCCTTGTCAACACAGGGCAGTTTTGGAATTTAAGTAATACAACCCCATACTGTTTTCACAAGGAAACAGAGTTACCTGAAAAAGACTAGATGTTTCTCTTGTTTGTGCTGTCGAAGAAAATGCACCAACTGATTAAATTTTTCATCTGCTTTGCAGATCTATACAATGCAAAAGAAAAAAAAATCAGAAAATGGACTCGATACAAAGTGATCGGCCAGTTTCCTTCATTTGTTGTGCACCGATAAATGCCTACGGGCATAATTTCTTAACACTGGTCATTTGTACCACAGCTCATCATGTGGAATATTACTCTCTTATGTATCTCGTTTTAAGTGAAGACAAATACTTAAGCTCCCAGCCTTCCCTCCCCCAGCCACAGCACCCCTCCCACAGCAGCATCTGAAGTTATCCCTTAGCCACTTTTCTGAAATTGCCAGTCTCCTCCCACCCCCCTTCACTATAAGCCGGTCAAGGAGCCACAGCACCGCAGCTAGTTTGGGGTTACCACAATTCCTGGCCAGCCAAACAAAACTCACAGAGCAGGAAACAACAGAGTTGCTAATTTAGATCCCTCCCTTAGCTCGATTACTGATCTTTGGAGAACCTGCAAGAGCTTTATGTCTTTGAGACTTCTGGTTCCTCTGTTAATGGGATCCTAACTGGCCAAGACCTAAAAACTTGCTGACAGAACCAGGGAAAAAAGAGAGGGACCAAGAAACTATCAGGAAGCACAGAGGTTCACACCATATAATAGTTCTCCAGGCGCATTGGAGTTTTCTGTGTGTTGCTTGCTGCCACTCCCTTCTCTTTCACCGAGATGCGGACAGGATTCCGGAGACCTGCCCTCACTAGGTTCTCCACCTCTTGAGTCTGAGTTGCTGAGAACAGACCTGTCCGTCTCTGCTTGGGTAAAAAGTCCAGAATGGCATTCAAACTGCAAGTAAGCACATGTAAAACGTAACTGTCCCAAGAGTGCCCTCAGAAAGAAGTTTCATCACTGGAAGTAAGAGTTTACAAGCAAAATAGTTTTTATTATCAAGTGCCAATCTTCTATTGAACTATCTTAACTTTGAGAGAAAGAGAAAAGGACAAAGCTTATTTAAGTGTTTTAAGCCACTCTGATGTGTAAATAATGATACTTAATCAAGCATTAATATAGCATGTGCTAATTATATCCAGAAAAAAAAAGAAATTTTAAACTCTGTATTCATCAAGGATCCACTCTTTCCTGATTCTCTTCACTCTTAGCAATTGCTTTATGCAGTCTACGGAGCAGAGAGAGATAAAAGAACAGAACAAAACTAACTTTGGAGGTCATTGTAGGCCATGCTCATTCACATCAGTCATACATGACTCATTTAAAACTTCAGAAGTATCACTGTAATTTATTATTTGAATACCTTGCTTCAAAGCCCATATCTAGAAGTCTGTCTGCTTCATCTAATACCAACACATCAAGCGACTTCACACAACTTGCCAGATCCAGCCCATCTGCTTTTCTTCTGAACAGATCCTCCAAGCGGCCTGGTGTAGCTACAATGATGTTCCCACTGTTTGTGAACGAGACACACAGCAATTTTGTAACTGCACAAGGCAAAGACTTAGGGGGAGCTGCTAATGTCATTATCACAGCACAAACCTGCACACAAATTGACTGCATTCTTCAATAAAACAATTTCACTTTGTCACTTCTAACTGTATCCATATTTCAGTGCCTTTCAGACACTATGTCGATGGGAGAAAAGCGCTCAGGTGAAAGCACACCATTTGTGGTAATAAAAGTTTAGCATATAATAGGCAACTACGGAAAGCAGCTACCAGCTACAAGAATTTTTTCGTACCTCCATGCAAAAGCCAGTGGCAAATATGATTGCTCTAAAATTTCATCATCGGTATCAGCACCAGTTTCAGAAAGTTATTCATCAGCACAGTCTCAATCTCACTAGAGCCTACTGCTAGTACCACAGTCACAAGAACGAAGGAACTGAAATACCCAGTGAAGAGTTTTCGGCTCCCAATGCCGTAAGCTGTTCTTCACCCAAACAGCACGTACATGGTACTCATTTCATGTGCGATCTTCTCCTATTGTCTCATTACGGTGTTATCTCACTCAAGGAAAAGAGTCCACAATTTCCTAAGCACACACCCTAACGTGCTCATGCAGTCCTGTTAAATTTTAGCACGATCAGGACCAAAGCCCTAACTTGAAAACCCTAAGGGCAAAGAGAAAACCACGGCTGCGAGGCACTGATAAAAATTATTGACAATCAACTCACCCATGTTCTTTAAACTTTTCAACATCTTCCATGGGATTCCTACCACCGATTAAAAGAATCTGACTAAAACAATAAAACAGAAAGACTGATGATCTTTTAAGTTTTGCTAGTTTACAAATTATGGAAGTACAAAGTAAAAGGAACTATGGTCATGACAAGCCTGACATTCACTCACCTAAACCTGGGGAAGTGTTTTGTGAAATGTGACAGCACCTCTTCAATTTGAATAGCCAATTCTCTCGTTGGTGTGATAATTATAGCTCCAACCTGCATGTGAAAAACAAAAGGAATTTATGGAAAATAACAGACTAGAAGAAAGATTTGGGGAAACTTCTCCCTTACAAGGTAGGCGAACATGAGCCACGTTTATGATCCTAGCTGTAGACAAGACATTTCCATAGAAATACAATAAAGTATATAAAATAGCAGAAAATGTGCAAAATACCTCTGCTCAAAGGACAGTATTTAACAATGATATTTAATAGCAAAGCTCTCTGTATGCCAAAATGTATTCAAAGTCAATGGACGCTAAAAAGCGTACAAACACCTTGTTAGCTGTATGTCACAGTATTTGATATTTTAAGACACTTGTTTTAGTAGCTCAGGAACCTGTTTTGTTCACATCAAATAAAAAGCTGTATCAAAGTGCAAAGAAAGCACCCCAAAATTTATTTGCAAGTTTTAACCAGTCTATTGTTACTGCTACACCAAAGAGCTGAGCACAGTCACTTTGTGCATATGCAATTTTCTGTATTGGTACTCCTCCTGAAGTTGTCAAATCTTATTGACACATCATAAAAACATACTCAGAACTGAATAACTTCATCTTACCTGCATTTTCTTTAATTTTTCTTCCCGTCTGAGAAGAATTTCCAGTATGGGAATTACAAATGCTAAGGTTTTGCCACTGCCTGTTACCTGTGAGAAGGGAAACAGTTAGCCCTCTCTCAGCTCCAGAGACAAACCAAGAAAAGCAACAAACTGCACCAAGAAAAAGCACTCACCGCTTCTGCGGCAACATCTTTGTTATTCATGAAGAGCGGAATGGTTGCTGACTGAAAAAAAGAGAAACGTCACATGAACAGTTTAATTGGCTCCAGTAGAAGTAAATCTCCCAGAGGCTAAATCACAGGATCACAGAATCACAGGGTGGCAGGGGTTGGCAGGGCCCTCTGGAGCTCATCTCGTCCCACCCCCTGCTGGAGCAGGCACACCCAGAGCAGGGGGCACAGGACCGCGTCCAGGCGGGGTGTGAATGTCTCCAGGGAAGGGACCCCACAGCCTCTCTGGGCAGCCTGTGCCCCTGCTCTGGCACCCGCACAGAAGGAGATGTTTTTTCTCATGTTTAGCTGGAACTGCCTGTGTTCCAACCCGTGCCCATTGCCCCTTGTCCCATCGTTGGGCACCAATGAAGAGTCCGGTCCCATCTTCTTGATACCCACCCTTCAGATATTTCTAAGTATTGACAAGATCCCCCCCTCAGTCTTCTCTCCAGGCTGAACTGACCCAGGTCTCTCAGCCTTAAATCCCCCGAAGGACACCAAAGCTCTCCGTAAACGTCCCCTATGCAGAGCCAGTGAGAAGAAGCCAAAGGCCGCGACTTCTGTCGCTGCTATAGAAACCGCCGCCCTCTCTGACGCGCGGCTTGGGGGCTGTGACCGGCCCCACGGCCCGACGTGTTCCCACCGGCGGGGCTGGCCCGGGGCTGCCGACACAGCCCGGACCCTCCCTCAGGCTCTGCCTCCCCGCTGCCCCTTCCCCGCGACGGCGGGTGGCCCAGGAGCGTCCCCCTACCTGCACCGGGGTCATGCGGGCGAAGCCGAGCTCTCGCAGGGCCCGCAGCACGCCGGGGCTGAGTGCCACGGGTAGCGACTGCCAGCTCCCCTCGGTTACCGCCTCCATCTTGCGCCGCCGCCCCGGCCCGGTGCGCCGCCCGGCCTCGTCCCCCCGCGCCCCGCGGTCCGCCTCGGCAAGGCCGCGCGGAAACAGGCGCCGCAGCATCTTGGTTCCGCCCCCACGCCGGCCAGACGCGGCGGGTTTTTGCCTCCTCTGTGAGAAAACGCGGTAGCAACCACCGCCCTGCAAGTCCAGAGGACAAATCTTACTGCTTGCGCTAAAAGTAAGTACTTCTGCGGGTCATATGGCAGCACTGGGACTCCCACCTGCCGAGGGTGGAGTAGCAAAGCCGAGGGTTTAGAATTACCTGCAATTTCTTCTACCCGCCCACAAAGTGGGATGGAGTTTGGACATTTTCCTGATATCCTGAGAGATACTTTACGAAAAGTCTTTGAGCATTAAACCATACTTCCTTAAAGCATTAATACAAAAATAAAGTTACATTTTTTTAAAGAATTTGTTTATTTATCGAACCTGGGTCATAGTTAGATTCACAAGCAATTTTTAAATGTACACCTTAGAATTCAATTTTCAGTGTTTTACACAAAAATATTGGCACACAACAGTTGCAATAAGGTGTAACAGCCACCTTTCTGAAGAACTGCTGCAAGTGTTTGCCCAAGGTTGAAAAAACTTTACCTGGAACATGAAAACCTGTAACAAATTTTAAATTAATTTTGTACAAAACTGTTGTGTGTTACTTGTAGAGGCTCACCCCTGGAAAAGACCCCGCCCCACCCCCAAAAATGATTACAACTAATGTACATCAGTCACAACATAATCCTGGCTCAGCACCCACATCAGACGCTTCTTGAATTTTTAAACCAATCATCAGATACTGAGGAAAGAAACTTTATACAAAAAAAACAAACCTACATGTGCCTGAAAAAGAAAACACACCAGTATTTAGCATTATGCTAATTATGATCAGATAATGGCAGAGCCTGCCACTTAACTTAAATACAAGGGCTGCATAGCATCGCAATAAACCCCTGGAATCATTAACCCTTTGGCATCAGGAACCCAGATTTCCTGAACGCAAATGCGTTCTGCAACAGCGCCAACAGTCGGAGCTTTGGACCTGCAAAAACCAAAGGGTTAACTACTGTTTGCCAAGACACTGCACACAATTGGCTTCAATATAAAACCTGTGAAAGACTAAAATCCATACGATGAACATTCGGTAATGAGAGGAGAAAGTGTATTTTCATATCAACTAGTTAATTTAAAAGAACTTTGGGAATAAGTCAATGTAATTAGGATAGGTACTGAAGACTTCCATTTAAACAGCAACTAGGTATGAGTACTAGACTGGAAGTTGTCAGCTGTCTTCTATTCGTTAAGAATAAAGTTCCAATCACTTCTCCTTGGCAACTTATAGAAGTGAAGAAGGGATTATTTTGGTTTTGTAACACCTACCACAGGGTTAAAAATCTCAAAAATGCGAACAGTCACATTAGGGCCTCGTACTGTTTCCCCAGACAGAACTGCAAGTACGAAAACGGGGGGAAAAAAAGTTAGAAAAGACATTAACATTGCTTGTTACTACAGCTGAATTACAGCATTTGCAGCTTGCTCAGACCTCGCTTAGCATACAGACTAGGCAGATTTAAGTGAAAAAAAGATTATGCCAATTAAGTGACAAGATTTCAGCACAGCTTTTGCTACAGAAGATATATAAAAACAATTCATTTTTAACTAGGAGGAACATAAGCAATAATTTTACAGTTCAGTAAAGAGGGTTCAGAAACTAAATGACTTTTTTTGTGACCAGGATGTTTGGTAGACAGTGAACTGAAATCCAGGACCAGAAAAGTACTCTTAAACAACCCTTCTGACTTCAAAAAACCTCTTCAGATAGTAGATTTGTCCCAGTGTCATGGCAACTAATACAAGAGCTTCAAAGAATGACCAGAGAACCACTCTGCTGTTTGTGTTGTCATTAACTGTTGGGGGAAAGAAAAAAGACATACATAAGTAACAAAGCATTTAAAACAAACTGAAAATACACTTTGTGATTGGAACTGAAGTACTGCACATAAACCACTGCTATTTGTATTGTGTCACTGCAAGTGTCCCAGCAGGATTCTGCAGTCTTTGCGATGAGACCCCAGAGCTGAGGAGGGGCATTCTTCTGAACACCTTGCTATGCAAGCAGATGTTTTAACCTCAACTTTGGATATATGCTGCAGCATCTTTCTCTACTCTGCCCACCTTCGGAGAGACCAGACAGAAGCTTTTTCAAGTAACAGTTGGACATTATGGGCTCAAAGTCAAGTGGGGAATTTCTAACCTCTAAAGGTTCATCATCTTGGGTTCTAAAAATTCAGCATTTTCCTAAATCAGACCACTAGTAACAAGAGTCATAAAACTGGAGACATTCATAGGTTCAGAAAGTTGAGGGGCCAGGGCTTTAATATAATGTTGTCTTTTCACATTAAAAATATTTGTCCTTTATTCTCACTGACCCTCCCCTAAGGTCCTACATAGCACGCTCAGTCATATTTTAAAGCTGCATTTCAGAAAGTGAGGGTTGTGACTGGAGAGTTAACCATATTCTCTACTTGGAAGTAACAGTAGTTCTGCTCTATATTAAAAAAAGGACTTTGTCTCAATTATTAAACCACACTCACTTCAAGAAAGAGTTCACTCCCAGCCTACACCCACCCCGAACCACACCATTACTCATCTCTTCATGAATACACCCTTCAAAGACCTATAAAATTTACACCAATTAAGCAAAGATTATTTTGCACAACAATCTTCGTTACATGAGAGGCAAGCCATTTTAAAGAGGATTGCAAGCATCAACTACATTCTTTTTTGTACAAGCAGGTCCCTCAGAACTTGATCTAAAATTTTTGTTTATTTTAGTAACTGGAATAGCTTTGATGGATTTGTATTTTAAATTACATTTTGTAAGTTAATTTGAGAGGGAAGAAGGCATTTAAGTCAAAGACACATACTTGCTCTGTGTATTCTTTCACGAACTTCCATGTACTCCTGTTCATGCTTTACAGCTGTCATGGCCACTGCTAACTCATTAATCATCTCTTCTAGCTTGTTCTGATGAGCTGCGGAAGAATTTCAGAAGCATCAGAAACGCTGATACTGACTCGAAAAAACAATTTGTTAACATTTACGAACAATTATACTTAATTTCCTGTCACAGAAGTAGTTCTGAAAAATGCAGTCTGTACAGCTGAAAACTTTCTATCCTTACAGCAAAGTAAAGTTTAGTTTTCATAGCGCCACTTTTCCTCACGCGCCTCTGTGATATTTAATAAGTGTGAAAACATCTTTCTCCACATCCAGCTAGGAGTCAGAAGACACGCAATTTAGAGTCAGTACAGACCACTTATTTCCAATAAGGGCACACTTTTCCAGAAAAACAGAATAACAGAACACATGAGATCAGCATCACACACTAGTATCTACTTTGCCAATATCACCCAATATATTCCAAGCAAATTATCTTAACGTTACAGCTTTTCCTAGTTGTTAAGCTTGCAAAAATAGAATGACTGAGAATTTAGATTAAGATCATGATGCTGGCAAAACAAGATCACTTTCTGAAGCAACATATCACATCTTGTGATCTTCTGGTTTAGCTGAAGCACAGCATTCAGCAGAAACAATGCCAAAGGGGCCGGGCAGAGGGCAGGAACTGACTTCAGATTCTGGTATGTCATGAAAGCAGGAGAGGAGGAAAATACCAACCAGTGATAACAGAGAACTAGCCTGAGATAGTTCAGCAACTGGAAGGATCAGAGAACCAAGATTTAGTGATTTGACTGTCAGTTGCAGGATCTTTTAAATACATTCATGCTCAAAGAACTGACCACTTACAAATTTACAAACTATGCAAGTAATGCTCAAAGTTTTCTAGCACCAAGAGAAGTTCAAGATATCATTCCACAGACAAGCCCTGGGCAATCAGCTCTCGTAAAAAAAAACGAAGTCACAAAACCCAACACATTCTCCATTGAAGGGACATACTTGACTTTGAAGCTACCTCATTTTTTATTTATAAGTTAAGTGTTTCAGATCACCATCTGAAAATAAAGCTATTAAAATACACACCTTATAGGGAACAATCAAAAAGAGGACCAGAGAGTAACACTTATACAAGTTACTATTAAAATCTTAAATAGTTGCGTAAACCACACTCACTTTGCTAATATCGTAAGCTACTTATTTTCACGGCCAACTGGACATTGCAGTAAGTACAGTTTATTAGTAAGAGAAGAAATTACAGTTGCTGGGATTTATTTCACTTTTTTTTTTTTTACACTCCAAAAAAGTACACTCAAGAAAAAGTGCTTGCCTGAAGAATTTAAAGCTACACTAATATTCTTTAAAACAGATATATTCAGACTCAATAAAAGATTTAACTGAGTCCTTATAAAAAAAAAAGGTTAGGAATTCATTACTTTTCAAGTGATATCAAGCACTCAATGCACACAGTTATTTACTTGCTAAAATAGAAAACGAGAATTTATTGCCTTTCTAGCTACAGTTAGTGATTTCGAAATAGAACTTTATAACCTGTTACCCAATACATTCATTTATTTCTTTTACAGCAAATGTCAAGTCTGAAGTTTTTCCCCTTGTAACATTATCAGGAATTAACAACCTAAAAGAAGCTTGTTGCTTCCAAAAGGCCTTGATTATTCAACACCCACTGTAGCAACAAAAAGCAAACACTGTCTAAAATATCCACTGTTCTTGCATGTCCAGTGTTTTAGTTTAATTTCACCTAAAACTCCTGATTAAGTCTTCTGTTAGCCATAAATAACCACCTGAAGACAAACTGTCACGGACAGTTCAAGGACCTGATCCCAAGAGCTGCTAAGTATATAAAGCTCTCGATGAAAGCTTGCAGGTGCTCAGCATTGCTCAGAATCAGACCTTTTAGGTAGTTTATTAAAAAGACATTCTCATGCTACAAACAAAGGTTACAAAGAAAAAGCAAACGTTAGCCGTTAGTGAATAAACGTATGCAAAAGGCAAGATGCTAAGGAGCTTTCAAAAAGCAGTACACATACCATCCCAGGTATCTCCACCACCTAGAGAAAAGTGTAAGAGATGAACACAAGTACAGGACAAAAGGCTGCAGATAAAACAGTAATTTACACAGCTAAGAGAAAAATTTTATATTAGCACGTTTATCAAAGAGCTTAACTAACGCACGCAGTTGCCTACATACTGCTGAGCAAACCAGAAATCAGAGAATGGAACTGATGAAAAGACTAAAGAATGAAAGCATTAGTTTCTGCAGCTGGCCAAGTGATTCTCTGGTGATTTTGCATTAAATCGTATAATGAGGTCTAAAAACATCCATATCCACTTTAGCTGTGCAAGAGAACAGCTAACTGGACAGCCTGAAGAAACAAGAATTCTGAGAATCCTAGTCAAGTTCAGAAGTCATGCATGTAGGGAAAAGGTCCCGAGCCAGAGCTAATTCCTTTCCAGTAGTCTTCCTCACCTTCTGTCTCCATGTCCTGCCCCTTTGGAGCTTCCCCAATATCAATAGTAAACATCACTATCTTGGGAGTCATGGTGGACATTCTGTTGCTAAAGCAAAACTTGTAAGTTCCATCCATGTGAGCAGCAAAGGTGTATTTTCCACTGGACTCTCGATCGCCTTTATAAATTCCTTTATTATCAGGCCCTGTAATCTGGATGGGGAAAACAAAGCATTGTATATTTTATTTAAAATACAGTGGTTTTAAATATGCCATTGCAGCATTGCACGCATATTCTGAAGTTATCCAGTCAGAATTATCAATACCACCTGAAATCTGACTGGTTCGGCATTCTCCATGCTTTCCCTCCCACAGCTCAAAAGCAGTGATACATTTTTCTGCACAGAAATCTTTTTTAAAAAAAGCAAACCAGAACAACTTATTGGTAAAGAAAGTCCTACAAAAGCCTCCCTTATTGGCCAAGATTACTTGCCTTCTGTAGTCAGGGTAAGAAGCATTCAAGTAAACCACAAGCTATCTACAGCCCTGGCTGTTAGCCAAATTAACAACAGCAGGGAAACCTTACCTCTGATGTTTGGGGGGGATAAAAAATAAAAAAGACATTGTCCCACATGTCAACACTACTTTAGCCATACAGTCACTCATTGTTGCGGTCGCCGTTTCGAACAGACTGAGGGCCTGAGCACACAGGATCACTGTGGTCTTAAGGCCTCCATCCCACTGAGCTCTGCTGCCGAGCTTCCACTAGTGACATCGAGTGGGATTTCATGGCTTCCCGACTCTGTCCCGCATCGGAGCCATGTGCAATTTTAAACAATTATACTCGTTCTCAGCAACAGCCCTCTCACACGAGCGACAACCAACAACCCACTCTTCACCAGAATGAAAGGAATTCGTAGTTACTCTTCTCCTGCTGATTTGATGCCTTATTGGAAAGAAGGACTTAGCTACAACTTCCAAGATGGCAATCGCCCTGATCGAAGCCAATGCCTCTTCATTCAAGGGGAGACACGCTGCTCTCAGAATAAGCAACGCGTTTTCGCAAGGCGTAGCCCTGCTCCTTCTTCCCGCCAAAGGGCTTATTACTACAAGACCGTGCCGAGCAGAACGAGGAAAACCCCAAGGGAACAGCCTTGGGATCGGGAAGGCTGCCTTCTGCGGCAGCAGCCGGAACGACCGGCAGCCTTCGGAGACGAAACCCCCCCGAGGAGGTACCCCATCCACCGACGCCACCAGGTCGGACTGTCTCAAATCTGTCAGGCAGTTTAACCCCACTCGGGTCAGTGTTTGTCCTTCCCCTCCCCGCCCCCATCCCGGGCACCGCCACCTCCACACACACACACGGCGGGGGCGACGGCGCAGGGCCCAGCCCGGGGCAGCCCTGCGACGGCGGGACAGGGCCCAACCGCCCCCGCCTTCAGCGCCGCCGCCGCGCCCTCCCGCCTCACCTCCACGTCGATGTCCAGGAAACCCCCTTCCGCCACCTCGAAGATGAGCCCCATCTTCGTGCCGGACGGCACCCGCTCCAGGAAGCACTCCTCAGCGTGCGCGTCGATGCTGACGAAGTAGGCGGCAGCCGGGGCCGCCAGCGCGGCCAGCAGCGCCAGCACCGGCGACATGGCGGAGCCCAGCGGGACGGGGCGCCCAGCGGCGGGACAGCGGGGAAGGGGAGGGGGCGCTTCCGCCTCTCACCACGCCCCTTCCGGGGCACGGGGCCGCCGCTCATAGGCCTGCATAACCCCACTGCCACGTACGGCCGGTACTACGGCGGCCGCTAAGGGACCGCTCGGTAAGTGAACGCCTATACCCTGAGGCGGGGACAGCGCGGCGCAGGAGGCGGGGCTCGCACTCGGGAGAAACCAATCAGCACGGAGCAGGGGGACAGAGACGCGGCGGGGAGGGGCCAATCAGAACGAGGCGGGGAGAGCTGTCCTATCAGAGGGAGAGGGGCTGAGGGGGCGTCGTCCAGGGGCGGGGTGGCGGGAGGCGGGATGGAGACGCCTGAGGAGGCGCGGGCGGGAAAGCGGGGTGGCGGTGCCTGAGGAGATGCGGGCGGGGAAGCGGGGTGGCGGTGCCTGAGGAGATGCGGGCGGGAAGGCGGCTGTCACCCCTATCCTACGCGGTCCAGGCTGCTGCCGCTGCTGAAGCCTGGCAAACCCAAACTTCCTACAGCAGGGTAGAGATTTGGGGAACAGCCAACGATCGAGAATGTAACGGGGAAGCCCAGCCCGCGGGCTCTTCACAGCGCACAAGGGAACACGGCCAGGATACACGGCGGGCTTTGGCATCGCCCAAGACGAACCGTGCATGAAAAGCAGTTCCTTGCACGGCCATCGTTAAATGCCAGTTTTCAGTTAAAACTTCTGCTCGGAAATACAGACAGTCATGCCTCAGTGTAAGGAAGCCCGTTTTCATGGCTAGCTGTTTTAATTGTCTGCAGAAGATGTAAAGAATAAAGCACAATCTGGCTTTCTGGGGAAATACTTATGCGTTTGTGTTTGCCATGTAAGTGCCCGTTATGGTACCCTGGCAATACACAGATGTTGCGTTTGCCTTCAGTTGTATGACAAAGGTAACCCAAATATGTGATTGACACCTGCCCATCTCACGCAGGCTGCCAGTTTTGAGCCAGCAGAGCTGGCTGGGTTAGAACAGGCCCGGGGTGTGGGCATGTGTGGAGGGGAAAGCTTTCAGCAAGAGAAACGTGAACTTGAGGAGTCGCAGGTCATTTACGTGACGGGATAAGAGACCTCTCCTGCCGAGTCACTGAAAACTTCCACTGTTTTCAATTAGTTTGGATCAAGCCAACCTTGAATCCACTGCTTTCCATTGCATAAACTGCTGTGCTGGTTTTTCATGTATCTCAGAGTAGTTTTAATCTTGCCACTAGCACATTCTCTAAATTATTACTTCTCTCCTCTACGTGCATTTGTAAATAACAATGGGAACTCGCGTAACATTGAATCCTGGTGGCGTGAACTCTTTTCTTGTCTCTAACTTGGACAAAATGGTGATTTCACAGCACATCTGTTCCCCTGAGGTACTCTGGAGTCTTATCTGAATGTTCTGCTCATTCTGCTGCCCTTCTTGTGCTCTCATAAGCAGTCTTTGCCAGGAAAGGATGACTACACCGTTATTCATCCTCATGCTCTCTCAGGAACTTTGTGGAACATCCTGCAGTGTTTGATTTTTTGCAGTAAACTTAATGAATGATACTTGGATATGATTTCACAGGATATGATGGATTGTTATTGTAAGTTAGGCAATTGAACATCAAACTCCGGTGTTTGGAGAGTGTTTTGTCACATTCCTGGCCACCCAGCTCAAGGAAGATGAGTGCCTACTGGCAGCACATGAGGAAGATGGAAATTTTTTAACTTGTGACAGAATGAGGTATTGACAGTATTGCATGAAACAGTTTTTCTGACCACCAGAGCATTGCGTGTCATGTCATTTATACCTGCTGCTCACTTGCATTGGTGTTTCGCTTCTGCCAAAAATAGACAATTAACGCTGTATTCACAACACACGCAGCATGTATCGGTCATTCCAAGCTTGGCTTTTACAACTCCAGTTTTATTCTTCCTCACTAGTTCCAATTTTGACATTATTCATAGCATCTTGTCCAAAATGTAATGTGTTAGTCCTACGCTGCATACAGCAAGCAGCAGAACTGGGACCTAAAATTCTTTCAGGGCACATTTATCTCTAAAGGCTCAACTGGCACGCCTCTTACTAAACACCACGAGCATAAGATGTAAAAATGCACAGTCACACCTGCAGGCAAAAATGCTGAAAACTTAACTAGAAAAAATACATTTTGGTTTAGTTTAAATCCCTCTGTAAGTGGATCCGCACCAGCAAACTACTCGTACGTATAAAATCTCTACTGACGCTCTGACCATGTATGTGTACAGGTGTAAAGTCTGACTGACCCTACTCTTGCAGAGTGAGGGCATAAAAACCCCAAGGACACGTGAGCCACTGCAAGTGAGACCCTTGCCACCCTGCAGAATGACCTGCCACCCCACTGCGTTGGCCTGCAGCCACCAGCTGGCCTTCGTCCTCTTCTGGAGCAGGGGATCATCTCTCCGCGCTCCGTCCCGGTGCTGTTCGGGTCAGCTTCACGCCCAGGCGCTGTGGTCGGTCGCTCTTTGGCCCCCGTGGTGCCGCAAACGCACCAGTCGCTGCTGCGAACCCGCTTCAGTGCTGGGTTCCGCTAGCGTGGGACCCCGAATACTCGACACGCGTGGGTGCGACTTCTGCCCCTCACACGGCTGGTTATCGCCCCCCGCCGGAGAAGCCTCGAGAGAAGGGGCTGGTGCCGGGAGCGAGCGGCGCCAGCAGCACGGGAGGACCCCGCCGCAGCCGAGCCCGCCCTGCCCGGCGCAGGGGAGCACACGGGAAGCCACGCCGAGCACCGGTTGTCAGCCTGCCCCATCGCCCCGGGAACCGGCGAGGCCGGGGCCGCGCCGCGGGGTCCCGCCGATCCCCGCCATTGGCCTCCAGCGGCGGGGAGGAGGCGGGGAGGCCGCGCCCGCCCTCCCGCCGCCCGGCCAAGTTTAAACACCGCCCCCCCCCGAGCCCAGCCTAGCCGAGCCGAGCCCAGCCGGGCGGAGTTGGCGGAGCCGCGGGCCGTGTGCGGGGCCGCCGGGGGAGCGGAGCGCCCCGCCGCCGCCTATGCGGGCGCCGCGGGGCCGGACGAGCCATGGACGGCGGCGGCGGCGGGGCGCCGCCCGCCCTGGAGAAGAACGCGGCGGAGCTGACGGTGATGGACGTGTACGATATCGCCTCGGCCGTGGGGCAGGAGTTTGAGCGGGTGATCGATCAGCACGGCTGCGAGGCCATCGCCCGCCTCATGCCCAAGGTGGTGCGGGTGCTGGAGATCCTGGAGGTGCTCGTGAGCCGCAACCACATCAACCCCGAGATGGAGGAGCTGCGCCTGGAGCTCGACCGCCTGCGCCTGGAGAGGATGGACCGCATCGAGAAGGAGCGGAAGCACCAGAAGGTGCGGCCGGGGGGCGCAGGGCTGCCCCCGCCCGCCGCAGCCCACCCCGGGGGAGCGCCGGGCCCCGGCCCCGCCGCCGCTTCCCCCCCGCGCAGCTGCTGGGGAAAACAAAGAGGGAGGCGGGGATGCGGGCCGGGATGCGGGGAGTCGGCGGGGCGGCCTGTGGGTACGGCCAGGGCAGGCTGGCAGGCTCTGCCGGGGTGTTGCCTCCGCGTCGCTGAGGGTTTGGGTGTGTTGTCGGTATTTTTCCTTCCCTCCTGGAAGTTTCCTTCCTCCTTCCCTTTCTCCACCCCTTCCCCAGTCACTGCGTTTCCTTCCCCTTGCTTGCGTATCTCCGATTAGGACTCCTGCTCCATCCCGTCTCCTGACGAGAGGGTAATGCTGCTTCCTGCTAGGCCAGGAAAGGTCACCGACTGTACCATGCTTTTATCCCCAGAGCTGTGAATGATTTAGCAGTCTAGGCTTCCTGGCACACTTACCGGGTAGGCAAGTTGTAGGAGAGAGCTGGAGAACCAAGTGATTTCAGGGCAGCGTTAGAGCAGAAGAGTAGGGAAGACTCCCAGATTCCTGCTCCGTCCTCTGATGGCAAGATGTTGTCCCTTGGCTTGGTCTGGGCACTCATAGTATTCTCTGAGCCCACTCCCATGAAAGCTCAAAACTGAGCTCATTTCCCACATCATGTTACACACATGTGGCAGGGCAGCATGAGTTGCTCCACTTACTGCAGTGCAAGTGGCAGATCTACTCTTTAAACCATCCAGATAACTGATTTAAAGAAATGGTTCTTCTAGTAGGTGACTGTGCTAAATCATCCCTGCTGCCTCATGCCATTCCTGCTTGCACACACAGATTCAGAATAAAAAGGAGTCAGGGAATTTCTGGAAGAGAGACCTCAAACTTCAAGAATTGGCTTTAATGTACATAAATTCAAGTTTTATGTTTAAAGAGTCAGCCAGGGGACTCTTGCTTAGTGTATGAAAAATCCAGGGTAATTCCTGGAACATTTTGCAGAAGGTCTCTGAAAAGTTTGGTAGAAGATCTTTAATGTATAAAGCCCCAATAAGTCTCCAGAGTATGAAGTAAGAAGGTCTAGAGAATAGATATAAGTATATGTACCAAGCACGTGCCTTTGCCCTTAGAACAGATCTAACCTGGAGGCAAGTGGGTGGTCTGTTGTGCTGGGCCCTCTGCACCCACGCTCTCTGCTAGAATCAAAGTAGCTCTTCCTGAGCCCTCACTGCCAGGAGGTTTTTTGAGGGCATGCCACCTCTGGGAAGAACTGCGATAAGTCACATCTCCCCACTGATTGCACAGAGACCACTGTCCTGCCAGTGAACAGTAACTCTTTATCTCAGGTATTTTCAGAATGCTGTGTGGTGATGGGGGTGCTGAACTGGGCCTGGCGGCAACCCCCAGTATCATTGTACGAGTTGATGTTCTGTGTAGATGCTTCTGAAGTTCATAGATGTGTTAAAAAGTTTCCTAAACATGTCAACTGCATCACACTGTACTTGCCAGATGTCAACAGTTCCCTGCCAGTTAAGCCAGCAGAGTAGAAATGGTTCTCTTTTATAGTCACGAAATGGCTCACAGAGTGTTCAGACAAAACTTTGGTGGAAATACATTTTAACAGGGAAAATAAAATACATGATACATATTTTTTTAAATCGAGTTGATTCCCAGTGCACCAAGTCTCCGTAGAACAGCAGCATCACATCCATCTGTGTTGCCATGTGAGGGTTTGAAGACTGACTTACACAGGACAGGTACTGGCAAGCAGAAAAAGCCAGAGACTGAGAAACAGTTGTGACCCAATAGCCTCTAAAAACAATCAAAGCTTTTAGTGGTCCTTGCAAGTATCAGTTTATGAGATTTCAGTACTTAAAATCTTTAGATGTGAATCTGTTTTGCCTATAAAGCTGGCTCAGCACTGCTTGGAGTTTCCTGAGCTGGCTGGCACCTCCTGGCTCATCGATATGCCTTCTCTGGCTGATGCTTCTGAGGGTGCAGAAGTTAATTTCTATTCCAGTTCACTGGGCTCTTCAATAGCAGTAAAGAAGAGAGTTTGCCTAGGCAAGCCTTAATATGTTGTGTGTTTACAGCGCGGCCACCCATAAATGGTGTAACTTTAGATAGTTTGGGGATTTGTGTGTGTGTTCTATTTTGTTTTTGTCAGTATGCTTATAACTGATGGATGGGCTGGTTTATTATCTAAACTAGGTCAGCACATTATTTTAGCTACAGAGTTGTAATATGCAGCATCACTGTAACAGTCTGTGTATTTGTCAATATAAAGTTTCATTACAGATTTGCTTTTCTCAAGATAAAGAGTTTCAAGTGAAATAGAGGTCATTCACAAAACTTTACTTCTTAATGATTAAGTCTGCATAGCTTACAACACCTCTACGTTACTTATCATCTACTTGTCATACAGTGTTTTCTGCAAACTTTTAGTAAGTGTTATAAAAAGACAGCAATGCAGTAACAAATGCTGGAGTTAAAAGTTGCTGGGACCTGAAAGTCAATAGGAACATGATTTCCCATTATCAGAGCATACATTCAAAGCAGAAAGCTATCCTTTAATCTCTTAGCAGAGCTTATTTTAGCCTAGAGCTGTGCTTGGCAGGGTTGTTGTCTGAATGTGTTTTGTTGTTAGGTAGCAAAGGGGCATGCTGGATGAATGTGAAGTCAGCAAGTGACTCAGCCTGGCTCCGGTGATTTGCATGCAGCTTTTTTTGTTTGAAGCACATACATGAAAATGGATTTATGGCAAAGTCTTTTGGAACAAGTAAAGCTCTAAATACAACTGTTTTCCTTTGAGGTCTTTATGCTTTTTGTCCTAATTTGACCTTTACGGGGATTGGCGACAGCTGCTCTTGACACACAGCGCCCTGACAAATGGGAGGTGGTGTTTTGACTGGTCTCGCTGCCCCTGACACAGATGCCACTCAAGACATTCCATATAGAACAATTTGCATAAGAAGCAGCACAGTTTCGGCTTGTGTTTACCATGCAGACTGGGAGCTCTGGGTTTGCTGCGCTGTATCACGCACTCATTATTTCACACTTGTGTTTTGTAACAGAAGTTTAGACTAGAGGTGCTGCTCTTTCAAAATGAGCATGCCTAACCCTGGCCCACACTGTGTGATGTTTCTGGGGCATTTATAACAGCCTTTGTGGCTGCTTCCCGGGATGCAGAAAGCAATTGTTGCTCATGTTTGGTTATCTTGTCTGACAGCAGTCCCCTTAATCTGGTCCTCACAGCAAAATGGGTCATAAGGAGGTATCGTCTGGGTAACTTGCGTGTAAAAAATGTTTGCATCAGGAATTGTCTTCTCATGTATTTATTTACATTCAGCATATAGCAAAAGGAGACTGTGATAGTTTTCTTGATGCTGGCTTTAGAAAAGTAGATGTCTTCTAAGAAATTCAAAGTCTTGTTTAATTGTTTTCTATAAGAATAGTAGGATTGTTATTAGTTTGATCTGTAAATAGTCCAGTCAAAGACTCTTAATATGTTTAAAAATATAAATGTGTTGTCCTGGTCTACCCTTTAGGAATTAGAACTGGTGGAGGATGTCTGGAGAGGGGAAGCACAGGACCTCCTTACCCAAATTGCACAGCTGCAGGAGGAGAATAAACAACTGATGACAAACTTGTCTCACAAAGACATTAATTTCACAGAAGAGGAATTTCAGAAGCATGAAGGCAAGTTTGATACTTCAAATTCAGTACTTGCTTTTGTTATAAAAAGCAATATTTTACCAAAATACTTTGACTGGATATTCTGGCTTTTTTTCCTATAGATTAATGCAGGTCTGGGGTTTGGGTTTTGTCACCCGACTAGAAAATCTCTGAATACATGGTGATACTGAAGACATGATAAAGGGTGGGGTTAGGAGGGAAAGAAAAGCCTGAACAGCTTTTCATTTGATTGAGAAGCATTTTTGAAAGTAAAATCTAGCTTCCTTTGGGTTTTTTTGTTTGGTATATCACTTTTTTTTTCTTTCTTTTTAGCTCACATCTTGCAAAAAACATTCTTAAGCCCTCCATATGTTTTCTAACACAAACAGAACAATCCATTGAGCAATGTTTATTTCACACCATTATGCACAAAAATAAGTGCAACTGTTGATCTGTTTGGGATAACTGTAAAGCAGCAAATCAGGATTTCTTTGTGTGAATTGTATCAGTCCACCGTATGGAAATATTCTGGGAGAATATTGTGATAGTCTCCTAGTATAGAAGAGACTGATTTTGCTTGGTTTTCCTGCCTTTAGGGTTCCCTCACTTGTTTGGGACTTACAGCCAATTTAGAAGAAGTGAAGAGATTTATGACCCAGGGAGTGGGTGAATCCTAAAGAGTTGAAACAACCAATTTGTGGGCAACTTCTTTCTTGAGGCAGAATGAAGTTCAAGAGATAAGATTCCGACTCGCAAGTACAGGTAGATTTCACTGCAGCAACTAAAACAATTGCCATCCTCAGCTCTCACCCACAGCTCAGCAAATAGCTCCTTCCCAAGAGCAGGGGCGGATGAACAGATGTGTTTGCTCCACAGTTCATAGCACTTCGTTTGAGGCTGCTGGCTACTGATCCCGTTCTATGATACTTTGCTGGGAGTTGATCTGGGGATTGGGAGCAGCTTTGGGGATGAGGCAGCCTTAAGCTGAGAGGTGGGACAGACAGCTGAGAATGGTGACAGCGTCACTCAGCAGCAAAACATGGCGTGTGATGGTGAATCAGTGTGGAAGTGGGTGGCTTTCTGAACTCCTTGTACACGGACAGGACTCCAGTCCACTTCTTCAGGCCACAGCTCCACTTTCACAGTAGGTTCCGATTATCAGTAAACTCCTGGCTCCCTCAGAAGGCTAGCATCCTGCATGTAGCATGGAAAGTCACTGGCCAGTCTGAAAACCAGACCATACAGCTGAGCCATTGCAGCTGTCCAATAAAGCATAAGGAACAAAGGGATATCCTTTTCCAGACACTGGAGGCTGGGATTAGCTTGAGGCTCACTGCAGGTGGATGAAACTCCATCCAACACTGCAGAAGTTGCCCTTGTTTCCTCCCAGAGGCCAAGTACTTCTCACTTGCCCTGGGGAGGAGTACAATGAAACCTTCAAAAAGTAAAAATTATTAAATATCTCAAGATCACCATGTTTTAAAACAAATACAATTTAGGAGACAATCCAAAGAAGTAGTTCAACATCATCCTTATGAACTCCCTGCAAAATTTCAGAATGGCAGTGATGAGTCACGGACTGTGAAGACTATGACATCTTGTTATAAAGAACCACCTTCCCCTTTGTTTTCTCTTCTTTCTTTTTTTTTTCCTTCTTCCAGTGGGTATCTAGCTCACTGCAGCTCATGTGCTATTTAAATATAGACATACTCTTCACATTCAGCTAGCCAAGCAGATGCCAGGCATGCTTTTCATGTTATTTTTACTGTGTCTACTCAAAACAAACAAACAAAACCCATAAACCCATTCCAGAGACCAGATTCTGGGATCACTGATATTCTTTGACCAAAACCATCATCTTCAGTCAAATCACATGAGTTCATAGCAACTCCACCTTATTATTGGGACCTATTACCTCAAACCCAGCTGTATTCCTTTTGGGAAGTTTTTGTTATTAATGAATGGGGATAGATTTGTCTCAACTGATTTGTTTGGATAGTGTCAAAAAGCAGTCATGCTGCTTTTTTTAAGTCTCCATCATTTGATCAGATACATATAGAGTCTACAGAGGCAGGTTTTCAAGCTAAATACTTAGTTAGCTGGACTAACTTTGACCAGACTCCAGTCTTCATATCTCAGCATGATTTAGTATTGTGATCATGTCTCCCCTTAGCGGCTAGCCCCTGGGATTAACAGCTTGCTGCTTACTCACCAGACAGTTATTTTTAGCACAGGCAACAGAGGCCAGTGATTTGGGTGTGCAAGACTTTGAGATTCAATCTTTGCCAATTAATAGTCACATCAGAGTTCACAGAGACTCACTTTAGCATAATGAAGGTGTTCAAGAGAGAGGCAGGTGCAGCTGTATCTAAAGGGGACTGTTCTGCACAGAGGGCATCTGCCAAGAGTCTGAGCAGAGCAGGGTTCACGTGAAAGGACGTGTGGCAGAATACAAAATACGCAGGAGACGTTAAAGATGAGTCTGCAACATCCATTAATGCTACTCCTCCCAAGCTGGACTGAGCACTACTTGATGGTGCTGACTGATCAGAATATCCTAGTCACATAAGCAAACTTGACCCAACGTGTGTCAAACAGGACAAGCAAGGTGCTGTGTCACTGCAGTGAGGGAGCTGCTGTCTCCAGCTGGCTGCAGTAATACAGACAAGCAGCAGGATATCAACACTTGTGTGAGCCTCTTTGCCAGGCTGCTGAGAAACCTACAATTCCCTTTCAAAAGTGGAGGCAAACTTCTAGTGGTAAAGTGCCACAGGCCCTGACTGACACTTTGGCCTGTTGTGATAGATGGTGTGTAAACAACAGTAAACAGGTCCCTAAACATAAACATCAAGGATGCTCCCATACACCCCCACCCCCGTTTCTTTTCCTTTTTTTTTTTTTTTTTTTTTTTTTTTCATCTGCTTTCCTTTCTCTTGCTCGGACAATGCTATCATTACAGCAATTCACAGGAAGCTGCTCATGGGATGTGCCGAGGAAAGCCAGCTGGGTGTGCCTTTTAAGATCTTGCAGATATTAGACTTTGAATCATTTAGAGATAATTACTTTACATTTAGGGCACTTACTGATTTCCCTCTCCTCTTCCCCACTGCCTGAGGAAATAGAAGACCTGACTGTTTCACAAACACTTCCCACCTTTCTTTTCCCCTCCTCTTGAAATAAAACAGATAATGTAGTGATATGTGCACACAATTGAAGTCTTTTATGCTCACAAAATGTTAGGGAGAAAAATGAGCACAGTGGGAGGAAAAGCAGTCAGCACTGAAATGGTACTTTAAATAGCACCTGCTATCTAGGGATCTCAAAGCATCTCACAAGTACTAATGAATATAGCTGCACTCGCTATTCCTAGCTCCTACTGGGGTGAAACCACCAGTCTAAAGTTTCACTGCAGTCCCTCTGCACTTCAGGGCAAAGTTTTGGATTTTTTTGTTTCTAAGTACAGCTGATGTGTTAGGCCCCAGCCCTGAGACTGGGTGCAAAGGGTGGATCCAGGAACCTGTAGTGAGATTTGCGGATACAGTGGTGTATCAGACCTGTGTAGTGATGGGAGAGTGTGGATCTTTTAGAAGAGTTAAGTAGCAGTATGGGTCAGTGTTTACTTGTCTTCTCTGGTGGGTATGAGCTGTTACCATGGAGAAGAATTAAAATTATCCCGCAAAGAAGTAGAACCTAGAGCAGAGAGATGATAAATACCAGGGTCCAGAAACAGAGCAGGAAAACTTACCACAGAATTAAAAAAGATGAGAATGTAAAACTAGAATGTGAACACCATGTCACCCTCAGCAATTTTCTGGCGTTTGACAGGAACATGTCCTCTGAACCACATTCCTGGCCAGCCATGATCACCAGTCCTTTTCCCAGCAGGGCAGTTACCTGTTCTCTGCTGTACCATAGCTCTGGTTCTTCAGCAATGAGGGATCAGAGCTGCTGTTCCGCGTTTGCAGTGGTACGCTTTTTATGCCTGCATGGGAACACACAGCTGCTGTAGGAACGCACAGCCACCAAAGCGTTACTCCCTTTCTCTCTCTCTTTCTCTCAAGTTTGCCTTGCTCTATAGTATTATCCCTCAGTTCAAACTGTAGATGATCTGTAAGCTGGAGTTCCTAAAGGCACGCAGCCTACATTTTCTTATTGGAGCAGCTTTGGATTTCTCTGATGAGGGAAGAACATAACGAGAAAGTCTGAGCTGATGTTAGAAAGTACACACTCGACTGTCTGGATACATTTGATGTGTATGCAGCATGTTTCTGATGTGGGATGTAGGAACTGCTTTAATATATTAAAAAAGAAGTGGCTTTCCAGCCACCGCAGAGGGTCCTGCTTGGACTGGACTTTGGCCAGAGCAGCCATATGCTGCCGTGGTCACAGGCTTTCATCTTCAAGCCATCCTGAGGGATGTTGTGCAACATGATTTTATGTGATAGTTTAGGACCATCAAACTGCATGTCTCTGCAGTTATCAGGAAAAGTTAGTGTAGTAGATTTATCATCTCACTGAGTTAAATCATCTGGTCTGTGTTTGCTCTGAAGAGCCCATCACTGCAGTGCCTGTTCCAATTGCCTCTGTAATGGCAAATAATGGAATAATCCTTCCTGGTTTGTGATTTATGACATTTCCTAATGATTCGTTGGTCAGATTTCGGGTTAATCTTATCCTTTATTTATTTTCAAACAGGATCATTGTTGGATTCTTGGCAGTGTTCCAAACATCTTTCACAAGTGAAATGCCGTGTAGTATTTTTCGCTGAAATAGTTATTCTAAATATGAATTATCACACAACAGAATGGGGAAAGGGTTGCAAAACATGAGGAGAAAATATGTGACCATAATTCAGACTAAATTCCTGTTCTAGGTTTGGGGTGGGGGTACCCTCTGAAGGTCCTGCTTCATCTCCCTTTCACCCAACGCAAAACTGGGTTTCAATATAAAATCATTCTAGTGCAGTGTGCCTCAGCTAGTTTGGGTCTAGATGTTATCCACAACAGTCGCATGTTGCTTAGATCTTGCTGAGGATCCAGACCATCTTTTTTACAGTTTTCGCAGGGTCTTGGCCAGCTGTTTCTACAGATTGTCACAGAGATGACCAAGCTCCCTGGGGCATAGTGTGAACACTTATGTAAAACTACTGAGGCAGCAAGATGTAGCAGTGTCACCTGACTGTTATAAATGATTCTGAGGAATGTCAGTTCCTTTTTTAAGGAATTTCTGTGCAGTGACTTTGTGGAGTGGATTGTGTCATCTATGTTCCCTGTTACACATGAAGCATCCTTTAAAGCATCTTCCAACAGCTTCTCTGTAATTCTACCAGTAGGCAACTTCCAGAGTCTTTACCTAAATATTTCGCACTGTTGTGCTCAGTCTCAGCAGCTCCTGATTGTCCTTAGTTTGTTTTCTGTGTTCTTTTTTTAACCAGGAATGTCAGAGAGAGAGCGGCAAGTCATGAAGAAGCTGAAGGAAGTGGTAGATAAACAGAGGGATGAAATCAGAGCAAAGGACCGGGAGCTCGGACTTAAAAATGAGGATGTAGAGGCTGTAAGTGGCTCTTAGTCTTTCTATTTATCTTCTTTCTCCCCCATACTTCCATAGCCTGGTTTCAAGTTTTAAGTTAATGTAGAATTTGTAAGCAGTGCCCAATTATTAGTCCAGTAACTGTACTGTCTGGCATAACTGTGGTGTGTCCAAAATGATTAGGCAGTCTTCAGTGCAGATGCATACCCTCCACTGCATTCAGAAGGACCAGGCACACTTGGAACAGGACTGGAAACCAGTGTAACAAGAGAGGAAGATGAGGGAAGGACACATTGGTTTGTTTATTTCCTTAAAGAACTGATACCTCTCCCCTTTCATGGGAACAGGATGGGTAGCTTTCTCTCGCTTCTTGAGTCTCTCTCTGCTTTGGCAGTGCAGACTTCCTCAGCACCCCCGTGCCTCACCCCCCCCAAGAGATCCCTGCTGTGGGTGAGCAGGCTACTGTATGTTTTACATATGCTCTCCGCAGAGTTTGGCAGTGGGGACTCCATACACGCACTGCCACACCAGGGATGCGATGTGGGTTACCTCTTTGCTCAGGAAGGGGGTGGGAGGAAGGGGCCCAGCCCAGGTCACTGATGTTTGCCAGCAGTGAACACAAGGTCACTGAAAGGATGGGTGGCCCTGAGGACCACAGCACAAGGGTTCCAGGTTTAGTCTTAGATGAATCACAGACTTCACTGTGACTTTGGGAATCACATGATGTCTTGGTTCTTTTTGTGCCAGGAGCAGTGACCTCCTTACCCATATTTTGCTTTCCGTCCTCACGCTGCCTCATCTCCTTAGGCCATGGGACATTTCTGGTGTTAGTGAGGCCCAGACCTAGATGATCTCTGCTCTACCCAAGTGCCTCAGGCAGGTGCTGTGGCCTTTCAGATCGGTGCTGTCCATACGATGCCCAGCAGGTCACATCCTGCCTTATGAGAGAGGCTAAGGGCTCAAAGCGAAGTACTTATAAATTGAATACTAAGGACTCCTCTGTCTTGTCTTCTCTCTTCTACTCTGGGTTAAGATTTGATTCAGGGTCCCATAAACCACCCTATCCTTGAACTTTGCTTTTTTTTGAAACATAGTATCAGAAGTGATGGATTTGCTTTTAGCTGAAGAATTCCCTGGGCTAGGGGAAAAATGCCTCTTTAGAAACCAATTAAATTTTGGAGACTGCAACTGTAGTAGTTAATTAGATATTACAAAAAACTAATCTGGGGGTGTGGAGGGGGGAGAATTTTCCAGATTAAATTCAACAGGAACCCACTACCTTTTCTTTATCATGATGTTTGGGACTTGGCCATCACACCTGACGCCCGAATGCATGCTGACCTATTGCATCAATGTTTTGCAGCTTCAGCAGCAACAGAACAGGTTAATGAAAATTAACCATGACCTGCGGCACAGGATCACTGTTGTTGAGGCTCAGGGGAAGGCACTGATTGAGCAGAAGGTGGAGTTAGAAGCATATCTGCAAACCAAGGAGCAGGAGATGGGCAACCTGCGAGCAGAGCTGGGGAAACTGAGAGAAAAACTGCAGGGTGAGGACAGCCAAAATGAGGAGGAAGTAAAGGTAAGAAGTACTTCAAATCACTCTTTAAACAGCCTTTTAAAAAGCTTTGGACTTCATACTGAGTACCTCTTCTTTGGATAAATGTGATTGATACACGTCAGAGGCAATGGTGGGACATACAGAGAGCAGCATCACTCATTGCACGGTGACAGGAAAGGTTCCATTAGGGTGGATGACTACCCAGTGGAACAGACTCCTTCCTAAAGGAGGGAACCGGTCGCACAGAAGGCTGAGTGGCAGCACAGGTTAGCACTGGGATGTCTGCATGAGAGAACAGCTCTCCCCTTAGGCTTGGCTACACATCATACATCCTAGGGAGTGTAACCGTTAGGCCATGCTCTAGGCTGCAGAATTCACCAGGTACCAGAACAAATCATTGCTTCAAAAGAGCAATGTTCAAAAGAGCAAGAGTCTGGGTTTTCCAAAAGATAAACAGCTGACAAGTAGCTTAAGCCTTGCCGAGTATGCAAATACACAAGCCCTAATGGGTCCCAAAGGTGCCGTGCACTAGGACGGTGGTGGCCTGTGAACCATAGTAGAAAAGAAATTATGTCAGAAGGGGTCCCAGCAGCAATGCAGAACTCAGCACACTTGGTCCTCGCAGTGCTTATGGCACTTTTGATCTGTTAGGACTAAGCTGGTCTATTGCTACCAAATCAGCATATTTATATTTGAAGGCACCTTTTAGAAGAACTAACTTAGGCCCTATTTCTGCTTTGGCTGTGAAGTGTTACTAGCACAAATGTTCATGAAAAGTAAATGTTACTGCTTGCTCACATTGTGACAGCCAGCGTTGTGTTAGCATGTCACTGCTGAATTGGGCAAGCACTGTATTAATAATGAAAAGGGTGATTTCATTGCTGTTAATTCAGCCAGGACACCCAGCTTTGTAAATGGGGCTGTGGAGCCTAGGCCTGGAGCCAGCAGGAGTGAAAGTGTCTTCAGTCTCTGGAGAGAAAGGATGCATTCTTTACCTATCTCCAACTCTTCAGTTCCACAGCAATGGCACCTCTTCTAATTAGAGCCGTTCCCCGCTCTCTTTGCCAGGATGATGGTTAGACAGGAATTGCAGTGGCAAGCAGAAAGCTAGAATAGCTGCATGCTCTGGAATGGACAGCGCTTGTTGGCTTCGGTCAAGTACATTTGCATTGGCTACAGGCTGCTCAGCCTTTGCTGATTTGAGCAAAACCCAGCAAAAATAGCTTATTTGGGCAAAGGTGTGGGGCAAATATATAGCCAAAAGAAGAGGCATCAGCTCAGACCCTAGAGCGCTAAAGAAGAGGAAAAGCATTTGGGTAATTTTCTTTGAACCTCTTGTTAGGTTGCATCAGTCTTTATTTATTGTAGTCTGTGTAAAAAAATGCATTTGGATGAATGGGGTGAATCAAACAAATGGACAAGCGAGCATTGCTCTGCTGCTTTGTCTTTGCAGGACAAGGACTGCAATCCCTGCTGTAGAAATTGATATCACACCAACCTTAGCCCAGCCAAGTTTAACCTGAAATTATATATCAATAGATAGCAAAACTGTTTCACAAACACATGAGCTCAAAAGAGGGGAGGATCAGGCTTACAAAAAATGGACTCTGTTTAAGAATTTCAGTACTTAGCTCCTCAAATTTCCAGCCTGTATCCCAGCAAGGTGTCACTGCAACACAGGGGCTCTAAGACTCTGATCTCTGCATCCTATTAGGAGGACGGGAGGCTGACTCCATGTGCGACAGCAAGTCGCTCCTTGCAAAAAGCATCACATTTCTAACGTACTTCGCTACATTTCAAATGTACTTTGCTGGAACATAGTGCCCTGTGATTATTTGTATTGTTAGAAATCCTGCAGACCTCTAAAGGCTTGTAGCTGCTTTTCAGTATCTTGATCCTGAGCTCCCTTCCCAGAAGCTTGTGATTTCTTATTAACTGGTCCTCAGCTCTGCACAGCCACTGAGGAGAACAACAGTAGGGGACCTGAACGATGGTCTTGTGTGTGCTGTGTAAACAGACTGCATTTCCATAAGGAGTTAGGGCCAAATAGTGCTGGAGTCTTCCTGCATGATGGGAAGCAGCCCCACAGGCCTGGGAATCCAACCATGTGCCTAGAGTGCAAGTTCCAGCTTGTTGGGAGCCACAGGAACTGGGGGGTGGAGGGTAAAATTCCTCCAAGCTTCCAGTGAACTCTTCTCAGAGAAGGAGAAGGGTAGACGTGTATAAATGCCTCATCTAGCATTCATCTGCAGTTTTCTTCCACTTTGTAGCTAGGCCCTGGTGCTAACATCAATCCTGATTTTTTTAATAAAGGCATTAAGGGGATATAAACTTAAATCTCCACTTAATATGCTTACATCCAGAAGAGCTTTCTCTTTGTGGGAAGAGCTGGAAGAACTGTTATAATCTTCGCTATGCGTTTTTTTCAGTGTTTATATAAAAGGCAGATGTTTGATTTACCCCATTTGTTAAAAGTATGAATTCCTTAAACTGACTTGTTCATCAGAAATTGGTCTATACATTTTCAGTGGACTTTCTGGCAGTCTGGATTCCACAGGAATTTCTCCACAAGAAAACTTATCACCTATAAGGTGGCTCAGGTTGGACCCTGTGTTCAGGCCTGCTAGAAACAACTGGTGCTTGTTTTCCCGAGCATGTAACTCTATGAAAGATCCCTGTGAGCACAGGGCTTTGCTTGTAGGTCACAACACTTAGGTCTTCCTCGTTTGCAAGCTTCCCCTGAACACCAGGCAAAAAGAGAGAGAGGACAGAGCTCAGATCATCTTTCAGAGGCTTGCCATGGTCTCACCAGTCCTGTGTGTGTCATCAGCCTGAGCACAGGAAAGAACACAGTGGTCACTGAGCTGTTCTTGCTGACAGTCTTTAACATGAAAAACAAATTCCTTCTACATTTTTTCCCTCTTAAAATTGCTGTGTTTCTCTTAAAAGAGGATTTAATAGTGCTGAAAGGAAGAGGTTGGAAACTAGACTGATAAATACCTTAAACTCCTCAGGCATGCACTTGCGTCATGGAGTTAAAGCCTGTGTTTCACTTCCTAGACAGAACCAAACAATGATGACTGCCTCTCGGAGTCAGAAAAGATGGCAATGGACTTAAAAGATCCGAATCGTCCAAGATTCACCTTGCAGGAGCTCCGGGATGTCCTTCATGAGAGGAATGAATTGAAATCCAAAGTGTTTTTACTTCAAGAGGAGCTTTTATATTACAAAAGGTAGGTTAGATCTCCTCCCCTGTTGCATGCTGTACACACAGGAGCCATAGGGCAGGTCTAGAAACAATAAATGCTCTTAAATAGTGTCCAATAAGCTTCTATTTCTGCAAAGGCTTAAAGTACAGATTGCATGCATATGACTTTAGTTTGAATCAGTTCCTCAAAATTAGGAAGAACTATGTCCTTCCCTAACTCCCAGTTTCCCCCTGCATCTTAGAAAGATTACAAACATTTAATGCTTTTGAACTTCAAAAATGAATGGGTCTAAAATGAAATTTCTAGAACTTTTATACAATGTGTTCATCTTTTCCCTCTCCTTATCACAATGGGAAGAAAACATTGAGAGGAGACCCAGTTCTAGGTGCTGTTCCTTGGTTGACAGAAAAATATGCAAGCTTCGAACAGATCTTTTGCATTTCTTCATCAACAGTACTACCTCAGATTGAATTTTAGAACTTAAACTGCTTCAGTGGCTTGGGATGAGAACATTAATTATGTTTTCTTTCTTTCAAGTGAGGAAACAGAAGAAGAAACTAGAACCCCTCAACCTACACCCATAATTCAGTCAAAACCCTCAACTCAGCCTGAATCTGGAATCAAACGACTGTAAGTAGTATATTTTCTAACGATACTGGATATAGTCTGCAAATACTAGATGTTTCTTATGGATAGGACAATTTTAAAGAATTTAAAAATTAAGATAACCACATCCTTAATGTAGACAGGAGAGACACTGAAGGAGCATTTGACGGGTACCATGAAACAGCAGTTGGCTTTGGCCAAAACTTTTGCCTACATCTGGGACAGCTTTCAGTCTCAGACTATTTCCTGTGGCACCTTTTGCTCCCTACATGCGGTCAGCAGCAGGGAGTCCAACAGTCCTCCATGTGCTTGTGTTTATGGGTCAGACTGGTGTGCCCAAGGAGCCCACTCCAGTTCTAGTGTTTCCTTCTTAAGTGCACTATTCAGGCTAACCAGAAAAGCATGTGTTGCAGTGTTTTATTATAGCCAGTATGAGCTGATGAGCTCTTAAACATAGATACCTGATCTTCCTAAAGAATTTTCTTGTCTGGGCCACATAGTCATACTCCAAAAGGAGGCATTACCAGTTGTGGTCTTATCCAGAGCACCACTCAGCCTGTCCTGTGTGCCCAAAACTGAAGTCAGTGCCAGGCCCCGTGTGCAAGGATTGAAGGTACAATGCTCCTGTTAAGTGCAAGTCCCAGTTCCGTAACACACAGACCCAGAGTGGTGGAGCATCAGAAACAACTGGCCCCCAGGTCATGCCCAGAAGACCTGTAAAGAGTGTTGTTCACAAGTAAAACCAGCTGCAGACCTGTAGCAGTTGAGTGTCGAGAGCAAGGTTTCCCCATGACCTCGCTGTGCCCATTTCCCTGTTGACCCAACTTGCACTACATGTACAGCACAAAACCCTTTTGTTTGCCAAAGAAATTTGCTGCTGGAGAGGATGCCAGCTTTCTTGGCTATAAAGAACCCCACATTCTTCTGGGAAAGTATTTAATATTGCTGTCCAAAACCTAAGCTTACTGTCAGAGGTGTGCATTTACTAGTATATCATTTAATTATAAAATCACAGTGTTAGCCAACCCATTTGTCTGTTGAAACTCTCTCCTTGTACGCTTATTTATTCCAAATTAAGGCTTGTAACCTTATAGCAAGTCTTTGGATTTTTGTGATACTGGAAGCTTAACATTTTTAACTTCATAAATGATTTTGGAACAGTCATTTGTTTCCACATAAAAAGCTCCTCCATCCTGTCCCCATGTCCATAACCTTCAGTCCTTGTTTAATAATAGCAGCAGCCCTGTGAGAGTGAGTTCCTTTGGAAGATCTGGGACGATCCAAAACACCAGAAAGTCAGAAGGGCATTTTTGATTATTTTCAGTGAACTCCAGCTTCTGTCTGTGCTGCTTTGTTTGCTGAGAGAACACTTCCTCTCACATGACTAGAAAATACACTTTGAGTTCAGACTTAAGTTTTCATTCTGCAACTGCGATGATAATAATAATAGTACTTTGTCCCACAAGATCTCCGCTGTAAAGCTCTTTTGTTTTATATTGATTTTGGTACTTTTTAAAGCTCATCCCG
Source organism: Phalacrocorax aristotelis (assembly GCF_949628215.1). Classification (NCBI taxonomy): domain Eukaryota; kingdom Metazoa; phylum Chordata; class Aves; order Suliformes; family Phalacrocoracidae; genus Phalacrocorax; species Phalacrocorax aristotelis. The sequence continues at coordinate 10,403,346 of NC_134290.1, read as the reverse complement.
TGGTGGGTGGGCGGTTTCAGCTTATGCAGTTTGTGGTGATGGCAGTTTCCATGCTTGATTTATGAAGCAGAGGCAGCATAAAAGTGTAAATAGAGATGTAGAAATGTAAGACAGAACACATGCTGGCAGAGTGTTAGCTTTGACCCTCCCTCCTGCATACATGCATAGGCAACTCAGGGAGCCATGGCAGGAGGCACATAAGAGTTTTCAACCAGTTATCTCAGCGCCTTCTTCCTCTCAGTTAATTTATCAGTGAAAACCTGTTGAGCATCAGACCATTCAATCAAGGCACATCTTCAGACACCTGTCTGATCTTTCTGTTATTCAGTCTGTGTTAAACTCATATAACTAAAACTGCACACAATAAAACAGAAAATCGTGGTGTTTTGGCCCCTTTCAGAAAAGCAAGAATTCTGTTCTACCAGACAGTGGAAGCACATATTGAACCGCTGTTAAGATGAAATTACTTACTGTAGCTGTCATGCTCTGTCCCCAGGTTTCTTTCTGCTCTCTCTTCATTTAGCCATGATATTAAATAAGGGAAGATAAAACCATCTACTTTAGTAACCTGAAAGATGGTAGTAGTTTTCAGGTTCGTCTTATTCTTGAAGCCTGTCTGGACAGGATTTGGCTATGTGTGGGTTTATTTTCTTCCCCTTCTCTTTGTGTGTGTTGTCAACAGTGCACTCGTAGGTGGGTTTTAAAAAGACAGGACATTTCACTGCTGGGAAAAACAAAGTGTAGCATCTGTTCTGGGCTGTTACACCACCCCTCCTGCCCCACGTGCAGTCCCTGCCTGCTGCGAGCTGTCTCCAGAGCTCCTGTCTCCCTCTCCCAGGCAGGATGCTGCCAGCACCTCACTGTACCTTACCTGGGTAACACACTGGCACGCAAACTCCCCACGCCCAGTGATGTGGTGAATACTTGTAATGCTGGTATCTGTGTGCAGAGTGCCTTCACGAATGAAAGTAGGGTTGCTTTTCCCTCCGTTTCAGACTTTTCCTCCTGATTAAACAAAAAGCTGAAGTACAAAAATAGGAGACACTGTTGCTATCCGCTCAAGAGAAGTTTTATGCTTGTCTGTGTTATATCACCTTTCTCCCTTGGCGACCGAGTATCTTCGGTAATGAGACGTGTATACATAGCCTGTGCCATCCAAAACATGCTCAGGTGATTCTGTGCTGCATCCCCATAAAGAAAGGGAAACATAAGTTACAGAAATCAATGTTTTTTCACTCCCAGGTTTGCACATTTGGGGCTAACTCCGAGTTCTGATCTCAGACTGATTGGTTTCTACATTTGCCTCTACCACATCACATGTCAGTTTTGATGAAATAATGTAACCAGGAGGCTTTACTGAGGAGGAAAAGTACAAGGATTAAAAATGCTCCCTCTCTTTTGAGCAGAAAACACCCTTTTGTGTTCTCTTTAAGGATATGTGCTTGTTTGTCACTGATGTAATGCCTGAAACAGCCCTAAGTTTTCTTCCTATTCTTGCAGTCTACAAAAGCTGATGTGTCTGTCTCATTTCTGCAGCTCATGGACAGTTCCACAATACGTAAAAATAGAAGTCCTAGCTACTGATGATGATACAACAACGTTTGCTTGTTTGTTTTTATTTTTAATCTAAGAATAGCAATTAGAGTGACTGTGTTGGGGAGAGCTGCATTTGGTCACAAGTGAAATGTCTCTCGTGATTTCAACTTAATCTTTAATTGACATTAGTCCACAGTTCAAAAAAATATTTGGCACAAGGGAGAACCTCTGAGGAGAATCCTTAGAAAAACAGAGGGTGTTCCAGGTACGGATGAAGGTGTGTCGGCAGGTTTGTGTGGGGCTGGCCGGGCGTAGAGCACCTCGCCAGTGTGCTCGCTCAACCTCTGAGTTGCATGAATTGTGTAATGAAAGTGCTGAACTCTTACAAAGAAACAGTCTTGCTGCTAGCCAGCTAAAAGGTGTTTCTGCTAGAGTAGTTGCAAGGTTTCAAATAAGTATTTAGCTGCCTGCAGTTGGCATCTTTCTGCATGTGAAGCAATGCAGGTTCTTCTGGAGCAGATATACAGACCCTTTAACCAAGTAGCTTGCATAGGAGGTTATTTCAAGATTTCACCTGCAATACTGATTTTTAACTTGAAACTATCAACTGTAACATTTGTAAAATCTTTAACTGTAATGCTGGCCCTGTCTAACCCTGTTTTCCATGCAAATATCCAGTAGTTACAGCAGAGTCCTGTTTTGTATTTCTTAACATACACCTTCATCCTTCATTTCATTATGTATGTGCCTGTTTGTTTCTTGGGAAGAAAAACGTGCACTCTGCTCTGCATTGCTAGAGGTGGTAATACCTTGATGAACAACCCAGATTGCAGGCGGCCTCACAACAGAAAAGTGGTATCTTTCAGAAATTCAAAAGCAATTTAAACTGTTTCAATGACTGCTTTTTCTAAACAAGAATTTTTCACTGAGGAGAGCTGTCTTGGGTGATGCAGATCCACCTCTCCCTGTAACATGTCCTTTGTGGTAATTCAGAGTAACCCCATGTATCAAGTTTGCCTCTTTTCTTTTTAATGGAATGCTTTTTCTTTCCCTTATCTCTTCTGTGTCTGTACTTTCCTGACCAGGATCTTTACAGCCATAATGCCCATGGTAGCAGCTGGATTGATTCCAGACGATCCCACATTGCAGCCAATAAGAAGACTTGTGTCCCTTGTAGGAATTTGTTTTTTTAAATGTTCGGTACCGTGGTTTCCTTTTGCATGACCCCGCGTTAACACGCACTGCTGGTTGCATTCTCATCGGCTGCCTGTGGGATCACAGAGGAACAAAGTGCCAATCAGAATGACCAGTCGGTACACCACTCATCCTAGCCCTCCATGCTCATCCTCAAGTATTGACATTTTACCACCTTTTGCCTTAACGTTACCATGCTAAACCAATCATTTCTCCTTAGAAAATTATTGCAATATGTAATTTTAACCAGCATCTGTTAATTTTGCTTACTAAGTGTGCCTGTGCACAATTCACACCAATGCTTTTTAAGAAACCCAAGTCATTCTAATGACTTGTTACAAATCAGTTAGTTAGATTTACAGAATGCAATGGCTGATATCTACATTAATTTCCAGTGTTAATTATAGGCTGTTGCTTCCATGTCTTTCTATCTATTCACTGTATATTCTGTCTCTAATTATGTATTTTGGAGTAGAGTATGCACTCTCAGTAATCTATTCTATCATCCTATTCTTGGCTGTCCCTGGAAGACATGCTGATAATTGTTAATGCAAACTCCCTTTGCATTAGAACCGCTGCTTTAGTGACCTTTATGTTTACAGCAGCAACACAGTATTTAAATTCCCTTCCTCTCCACACACACACGCTTTTTCCAAACATCCTCCACGAGAGTTTTCTGGTCATAATAACAATGTTAATTGTTTCAGAAGGAGTTAAAAAAGCCCAATCCTTCTGATTCATGTAGAGATTTTATGAACATACTTTTCTCTTACTTAATTTCATGATAAAGTGACAAATTGCTGAACTCTGACATTTGAAACTTACTACATAAATACAGCAGTCCTTTGTGTGGACTTCAGGATACTAAGCCTGACCATTCAGGACCAAACATGCTCAGCAGAAAGCCTCAGTAACTAGACACTTCCTTTATCAGCTGGAATTGGATCTGGCCCTGAAAAGACGTAGCATATGTGTGTGAATTTATGAGCTCCTGAGTTGAAGGTGGTAGAGAAGTACAAGGCTAATTAAGTGCAAAAGACTTATTTCACTATTTAAGCTGCACATCTGAAGCCAGGAAATGCAAAAGTTCAGGTCCTGCTAGCAATGTTAGTTATCTGGCATTGCACGTGTGTGGCTTTTTAGATCACTTGCTGGTCAAGAAGTAATTATTCTTAATATTCTTGATATTCTTTGTAATTATCGTCATGCTTACCTGCACGTATGATAGGATATTTTTTCAGGAAAGCTGCCTTAAACCTCATCTGACACTCAAATACAGCCTCGTATGTGACTAGAGACATCGAAGGCAGAGCTCCCTGGTCTGCACAAGGCGGCTTGGACGGTTGGGATCATGGTACTGAGGGGAGACTTCAGGGAGTGTGGGTGGAGGAAGAGTGCTGAGGATGGTGGGGCATGGATAGAGGGTCAGGTTTATTCCCTGACAAATACTCCATCACCTGTCAAAGCTGCGTTTATATTTGCTGTTACTGTAGCAGCATTTAGCAATTCCCGTCCTGGATCAGAGCTGCATTATGCTTGGTACTGGGCAAGCAAAACAATATTCACCTCCCTAAGCGCACCATTAAAACCAAAAGGGTGTGCAGCCAACTCAAATCTTTGGTAGCTGGAACCACAACTTTTGCATTTCTCAGCAGACCTAAACACTGCACTAATACCTCTTGTTCTGACGTCCTGACGAATATTGAATTTGCCTAATCAAGTAACTTCATCCTATACAAATAAAATGGTACTAAGGATTTTTCCAACTGTATTTTTTTAGCTCTGTTGTCAGCTGGCAATTTGTTGTTGTATTAAATGGCTGTTGGTTCGTGTACGTCATTCTCTTAGAGCACCCAAGCTGTGTGACAGGAAATGACGTGCAGACTTGCGTGCATTTGTTTAGAGCCTTCATCCTGCAAACTCTTGTGCACATATGTGCATTTATTTGTGCAGGAATCAAGTCTGTCTATCAAAGTCTATACACTCGGAAAAAATGTGGAGCCTTATTTTCTTATCTTAATTAATTTTTCTGCTGACACCCTAAAAACATTCTCTATTTCTGCCTTAAGGTAAATTTTACAGATTTAATGCCGAAGATACCACTTTACTTATGCCAAGAAACTAACATGTATTGTGTTGCTTCTTTATCTCAGGGCTGGGGAAGGGGGAATATACCTCTAAAATGATACCCGCACCTTGCAGAGTCAACAGCATTTAGAGCTTAACTGAAGCTTCCATAGCCAAACCGCTTGAGATTGCAATGACTTCATCTCTAATAACATTTTGACATGCACTCCCATCAGGCTTCACTGCCTTGATGTTTGCAGATGCAAAGAGATTTTTTGCTCTGTGTTTTATTGTGCTGTGTATCGTGTCGGGTGTTTGAAGTGTTTTCAAGATGGTAAACAGTTGTCTTTCTTTTCCCTCCCCTCCCTTACCCCTCCCTTCCCGGAAGGTTTAGTTTCTTCTCTCGTGATAAGAAACGCATGCAGGCATCACAGAAAAACGTTCACTTCCAGGATACTTTTGGAGAATGGTCAAATTCAAATAAAGATGACTCCTACACTGAACAAGGACAAGAAGCCCTGCAGCACCTGTGACTGAAACCTCGAGGTGTTCAGTTTACCGCAGTAGATCTCGACAGTCTCGTAACAAGAAGCTTCTGTAAACAAATCCGGCAGCTCATCACTTTTATTTGCCTTGCACACCTCAGCGGTTGTGTTTCAGATATACTCTTCAAAAGGGATCCCTCACTGTTTACTTGGTGGCTGTTCGCTGAAAACAGAATCCAAGCTTTGTAGTAACAGTCGCTGATACCCTCGGACATGGAAGCTTCTAGATGACTTGTTTTGTGCTGAATAACAAGTCTATGGTCTTGTTCATGCATTAACTACAGTAACACAAGCTTCTTTAAACCAAAAAAAAGGACCTGTGCCATTATTAGACGTTTGTTTGCAGTGTACAATATCTAGTAGCAAAGACACTTTTACCCTGTTAACACTATCAGTTGTTTGCTTTTTATTTCTGTAAGAATTACTTCAAGAGGGATACGACAGCTGGCCACTCTCCACGGCTTAGCACTGCTGTGTCCTGTCATGTTCAGCTGGCATCTGCATTTTGCAGAGTAACCACTTGGAAATCCACCTGATACAAACTGATAAACTGGAGTAGCCTTGAGAGGGATAGTGAGCGTGCATTTCCCTTGCTGCTTATAGTGCCTAAAGCATGAAGAAACCCATGTATGAGGTGAGCGTGCCTTGCATTTTGCCATGAGTTCTGCAGTACTAATGGAAAACAAAATTGCTTACAAGGATTCAATTCTAACACTTGAATTTTTTCCCTCTTACTGGGGACCTCCCCCTGGAGCAGCAGACAGCTGCTGCAAAGGAATTAGGTCTCTTTCCCACAGACAGGTTTTTAATTAAGTCACACTCCACTTGTCTGTCTAGGTAAGACTGCCTCACTTCAGAGTGAAAGACATCCTCAGCTAGCTGACGTGAACTATTTTAACTGACTCAGAGATGACCCCAACTCAGAACATTTTCTCTGACTAGTGTAAACACTACTTGGGCAGAGCAGGTGAATTCTTTATGTGCAGGTGGTACCGCTAGCGATGGTGATGTTTGGGTAGCCTGCAGTTAAAGGGGCACAGCTGAGCTGCCGGGAGGCGGGATTTAGATCTGCTTTACAATGGAGTTTGTAAGACCTCAGTTGTATTTACAGAAACCAGGACACTAAAGCCCAATGAAGCGTAACTGTTGCGTACAGCCAGTGTTGGTGCACACCCTGCCTCTGCACCATGCGCTCCACGAAGGCACCTATCCAGGCAGGAGAGGGCGAGTGCGCCGGTGGCTCCTTGCGAGGGAGGTGCTGAGGTCTTTCTGTGAACATGGCTGTATGCTGGGAGAGCCCGCGCTGGAGCGCCCTGCTGCTGGCGAGGAGCATCTGGTGACCACGAGGCCATAGGCAACTTCTGTGCTTGTAGTTTAGTGCAGGGGGCTGTGAGCTGCTGTTGGCACCCCACCCCCAGGTGGGGTGCCTCCTCTGCTTGCTCGGAGGAGAGCCTCTTCTCAGGAGTGGTGCTAGGGACACAAAGCAGTGCTCGGGCTGGAGTAAAGCTCCAACTCCTCCAGGTACTGAATGGAGACGTTTCAAAGGACTCCGAGATGAGAGTGAGCCAGAGGGCTTAGTGCAGGCCAGTTGTCTTTAATACAGGGAGATCCAAGACTCTGGATTCTTTAATGTGTAGGAGCAGCAAATGGTGGTTAGCCCATCTGTGGCAAAAGCATGCCAGGAAACCATTCTTTGCAATGGTGGGCTGAATGCTGCTCTGCGCCTGGCTGTAACTGTGCTTCATTTTGAACACAGACCTTCTGCACGTTCTAGATAGGGAAGGTGTTTACTGTGTCTCCCTGGTGTCATTGCTGTTTGGGGCAAGGGGGATATGTGGCCTTAGGTGAAAGATCTGCATTTGAAATAGTGACAGTAGTGCCTGATGCTAGTATTAGGCAGATACGTTTTTGCCTGGTTACGTTTTGGTAACATATCTTAAGTTTTATGCTTATAGAAAGCTGTATCCATAAAACAGCAGCGCTTCCCCCCACTGTGTGAAAAGCAATTTTTAAATGGGGGGGAGTGTTTTAATTTAATGATACTTAAGTTGCTAAGATCTCAATTTCACTTCCATATTAGAAAAAAAAAGTACACTACAGTTATATCAGGCAGTTAAAGTAAATTGTGAATGATGCCCGCTGAGTTTCTCCCTAGCAGAGTTTACTGTCATTCGGCACATTCAAGAGACGCAGTGATCAGAAACAATGCAAGAACGCAGCGGATGCATGGCCTGAATAAGCACATCACTTTTGAAATGGGCTGAGAGCAATGAACTGGGATAACAGAAATACAGACCGAACTGTTTTTCCCCAGCACCTAAGCTGGTGCATTACCAAGGACGCCTCCCAGGCTAGTGCACATAAAGCTCGTCCTCTTCGCCAGAGCCCAGCACACTGTTGTCGGGTCAAATCTGTGGCCAGTCTCACACAATGGCACGAAGCAGTACAACCTTCCCCCACTCATCTCTGTGGCCCATTACCTCAAAAATCTAATTAGTTACTCCTGACCTACTAGCATTAACCACTACGCTCCTCATTCTCATGCTAGAAATGCTGCGTTTATACACTCCAAGAGCCATCAGAAAGGATGGTGAGTAGGGAAGAGTAAGTAAAGATTTGAAGATCTGTCATGTATTGTTTCTTAATATTCAAGTAAAATTGGCTTTTAGAAAAGGGGCCAGGATGTCGTGAGGTGAGGGGCACAACAATCCTGTCTGCGAAGTGCAGGATCACTGAAGTTTTTTTGGGTTGGTTTTTGGGGTTTTTTTTGTTTGGTTGGGCAGTAAATCATTTTAACGATTTAATAAATATTTCAGAAAAATAAGTATTTCTGCAAGACTTGTGTCCTTTTTTCTGTGGAAAAGTAATACTGTCTGTTCTTGGGGATGCAGCATACAGCTCTGTCCTCTTTCCCCTGAAAAAAGCTCATACAACTCTTCATGGAAATAAAACCTCAAACTGGGCAAGGTTTAGGATGGGCCATTCAAAGTCTGATAAAAAAATACACTCTAAAATACATTAGCAAATATTTAGGAATTGCCAGAGCAAATATTTAGGAAATTACAAAGGACACGACAGAGCCTTTTCTAGAAACCGCTGTAAGCTCCTCAATGGAAGATGTGTGTCTGTATGTACATTCTGGCTCTGTAAAGGAGTTGTTTTGCCCTGTGTTTCCCCAATTCAGCTGCAGCCAGCAGAAAACCCAATTTCCAGAGTAAGATTTAAACCCTGTACAGGCAGGACTTCGCCTGCAGAGAGGAGCAGAGGACAGGGTGGGTGAAGCTGCACCCACATTTAGCCACAACACCATCCTTCAGTGATTGTCCATGGATTGATCAGGAATACTGGGTGTCTTCTGACCTTATTGCTCTGTAGTGCGTATTGCTCTAATGAAAGGGAATGACATCCTGCCATGACGTAAAAAAAAAAAAAAAAAGACTTCTTATTATGTGTTTCTCTCCCACCTCACAGGAGTTAAGGACATAGTATTACTAAACATCTCACCTGTCCCAGTGTCTTCAAGAAAATAAAGTCACTTCCCATCAGCTTCCTGTTTGGTCATTTTTCATAAGCTTATTTGCTGCTATTTCATTATTTCTTCAACAAGTGACTATGTCATAAAGGGCATCTGTCTCACTAAGTGAATGACATCTGGCATGTAAATAATGAAATACAGAGCTCTCTCAGGAGCCCCAGTCCAGGCAGCCATGTGGGTATCAAACGAGGCATGTACTCAATTTCAGTGGGATGCCTGTACGTGTGGTGCGTTTCTTACAGCATTCAGCAGTTTGAAAATATTAACACAGAAGTTTATTTTTCTCTGAAGAACAATTCAACACATACCTTAACTGCATTAGCAACCGAGCTACAAAGAGCTGGCCAGTGAGAGTCACAGGCACAAAAGAGTAACAGCTCCTTGCTCAGGGCATGCTGCTCACAGCCCCAGGTGCAAGGCAACATCTGCACAGCTGAAACGTTATGGATGTAAGGGTAGACACTACACCCCAGGCACAAGGCACTATCACCTATCGATGCTTATCATCGTCTCTTTGTTTCTTGGTATCTCTTTCCCTGCTCCGGTCTCTATCCCTGTCCTTCCTGTCTTTGTCCTTCCTCTCCCTCCCTCTACTCCTCTCCTCTTTGGAGTCCCTCTCTCTCTCACTTTCACCCCAAGCCCATGACCGGTCCCTTTCTGGCCATCGCTTGTCTCTGCTCCTTTCATGGTCTCGGTCCCTTGTTCTCCAGTCCCTTGTTCCTTCACGAGACCAGTTCCTTTTCTCTGCTGATCCTTCTCCGTAGAACTCATTTTTCATGTTTGGCAAATTGATGGGCTTTCGGAAAGGTCTGTCCCGTCCTCCAAACCGTAGCTGCCCCGATTCTTTTTTGCCTCCAAAACCACCTCCAAGCCTCCGAGGAATCCATCCTTTGAGAGTTCTTTCCAGTTCAAAGTCTACAAAGATCTCGTGTTGATCGATAACCAGCCTGTTGGCATCTCTGTGGGCCTTCAGGAGAGCACGCTCCTCTTTGTACTCAATAAATGCGTAACCCTTGGAGAATCCTGTGACCAGGTCTCGAACCAGACGGATCTTTCTGATGTCTCCATACCGGGAAAAGACCTCCTTTAACTTCTCTTCTGTGGTCTGAAGGTTGAGCCTTGCTACGAACAGGGTGAGGTGAGGATCTCCTGTAACTCCCTTGTTGGGTACATAGCGTGCCAGCATGGCCCTCCATATGGCACGGTCATGGGGCTCCTCGTCTGTACCGTCAATGCTCCCAGCCTTGAGGGGGTCATACTCCTTTGCTATGGGGGCCCAGTCATTCATCGTCTAGTGGGGAAAAAACATAGAATCATTAAGGTTGAAAAAGACCTCTAAGATCATCAAGTCCAACCGTCAACATGCATCACACACATACACAGGTATTTTAGGAAGAAGGGCAGTAAGTGCAAGAAGCACTTTCAACACTGCTGTATGGTATTTGTCACCCAAAATATCCCCAGAAGCTTGACAAACTTAAATAAATCAGCAATATCGCTGTTTTGAGTTCACCTCCCCGGGCAGACCCATGTCGCGGAGGCTGGATCCGCCCCCGCCTTGAAGGAGCCCCGTCCCGTCCCCCCCCCCGCGCCTCCTTCCCTCGCCTCGGCCTGAGGGAGCCACGCGGCCCCTTCCCTCTCCCGGCCTTCCCCCGCGGCCCTGCCCCGTCCCCACTGCCTGAGGCGGCTCCGCGGCCGCCGGGACGCCCGCCGGGACCCCCGCCAGACAACCACGGCCGAGGCCACCCCCGCTCATTTCACCCCACCTCACCCGGCTCGGCGCGGCGCGGCGGGAGGGCGGCTCTTCCCGTCAGCACAGGCCGATTCGCCGGGGCGGAGCGGGGCGGGGGGAGCCGGCCCGAGCCGGCGTTTATTTAACCAAATTTCCCCGCTCCCCAGTGGGTGGAGGTGTCGCCAGCCTGCACCTTCCGTTCCCGGGTGCGTTTCGCCCTGCCGCGTGGTGAATGTGGCGCTGAGGAATAGCTGATGCGTTTACCTCCCTCCGTCTCTCCTCGTCCGGCCCGGTTCGGTGCCGGTTCGGTGCCGGTGCCAAGCCCGAGGAAGAGGTCGGAGCTCGGCTGGCGGCGCCGGGGGACCCCGCCAGCCCCTCCCCGGCGGCGGTTTCCCCTCAGGGGCAGGGCGGGAAGCGCCGGCGGGCCACGGCCTCCTCCATGGAAACGGCCGGGGGCGGGAGGGGTCGCTCCGCCCGCCGCAGCACCGCCCGGCCCGGCCTTCCCCCGGGGAAGGAAGCTAGCGGCGGGCCGCGCCGGGCATGCAGCAGGGCCGGGAAGAGGAGGAGGAGGAGGATGGCGGGCCGGAGCGGGCTCTGGAGAAGAGCCCCTTCCAGCTGACGACCGGGGATGTCTATGACATCTCCTCCGTGGTGGGCCGGGACCTGCTGCAGCTCAGCGCCGGGCCGCGGGTGCCCGCCGCCCTGGCCCGGCTGCAGTTCAGGATCGTGAGGGTGCTGGAGATGCTGGAAGCGCTGGTGAGCGAGAGCAGCCTCGCCGAGGAGCAGCTGCGGATGGAGCGGGACAGCCTGCGGCGGGAGCTGGAGGCGCTGCGGAGAGAGGGGTCCCGGGGGAGCGCCCAGCAGGTGGGTGCCAGGGCCGCGGGGTCAGCGCTGCGAGGTGGTGCGTGGGACTGAGGCCACTTCCCCAGCATAGGTCGTGGCTCATTCACTTGGCCGCATGCGGGCTGTGGAACCCACCCTAACACCAGATGGAGTGAAGGGTACTCTTGCTGCCATCGCCGTTCTCTTTTACTGCAGCAGAACGAATCTCAGAAACTTTGCTGCACATCTTTGTAGAAGGCCTTGAAGCCATTTCCAGAGCAGAGACCCTCAGGGTTGTTACAAGTCACAGTGCTGTGGATCCCTCACTTCTGTTTCACTCTAGCGATTAACCATGCTTTCAGCTCAGCGACGTGCTGTGCTGACAGAGGAGTTCAGACACACGCGGACAGATTCCCAGAGAGTACATATCCACTGTTGTACAGCTCTTACACAGCACTGTCCCCATAAAGGCAATTTGCCATTGATGCGAACGCTGAAGTTTTGTTACTCTGTGCAAAGTAAACTGACGTCTGTGACCAAAAAAGCCATTACTGCAAAGGTCTTAAATTAGGAAAGGAGAACTTGCTTCTCACCTCTCTCTGCCACAGAGTTTTGGTGTGACGTTAGACAGATTGCTCAGCCTTTCTCATCATCAGAAAAGCAGATAAAAGCTTATTGGTAAACTAGATTGCAAATTACCTGGGAATTCACTGCTCTTAGCTCTGTTCAGAGCCTGTCCAGTTGGGCCCTATCCTTGGCTGGGAAATACAGACACCAAGGGAATACAAATACAATATGAAAAACTATAATTAACTGCTTGGAAAAAAACAGGATTGTGATAACCTCACACTAGTTCTAAGAATTACTACATATTTATAAAATTCCGAGTTTTTACTCTATGAGTGCCCTGGTTTTGAAGGTTATAAGATCATGACGACCACCGTTTATTTTACAGCTCAGCCTTGGACCAGATAAAATGGTAATAGACCTCACAGATCCAAATCGGCCCCGGTTCACATTGCAGGAGCTGCGAGATGTATTGCAAGAGCGTAACCAGCTGAAAGCTCAGCTTCTCGTGGTGCAAGAGGAGCTACAGTGCTATAAGAGGTATATCGTGACATCAGCAAAGAACTAATAAGTATTATTTCTTGTCTGGGAGCTTACCAGATCAGAGTATTGCAGGCTTGAGCGCTAGGCAGGTACTGTCCAGACATATGAGAGACATCTGCACTCCTAAGAGCCTACAAATGAGCAAAGAAAAATGGGGGAATGATTAAGTCTCTATACAACATAATTTTAAAACTAAACTCCCTCTTATTCTGCACAGTTCGCAGCCTGTTCCCATAATTGTACTGCTGTAAGCCTACATATGGTTACTCGCACTCTACATATAGGCTGGGTTCTCAGGCACAGGAATTCATCTATGCAGTTGCAGAAGTTGCATGTGTACCGTTCTTGCCTAAAGCAACACTACACACCAAAGAACGTGGGGGTTTCCATCTCAGCTTTAGTCAAAGTTTCCTTCCTCCTCTGGCTTGCTGTCAGGAACACTGGCTTATCTACTGTTTCTTTGCTCCCACAGTGGGTATGGCATCAATCTAGAAAGCAGAATATTAAGCCCGTTTGTCATCATTCAAGATAAGTTGTGGGGTTTTTTAAGACTGCCAAGAGAGGGTTGTGTAAGGCACTTGAACTGTGCAGAACAAGTGCCTTCAGAGGAGGGTTTTGGTCTTTCTGGAAGGGACCAGCCTGGGACAATCAGTGTGAGCCAAAGGGTGGGATGCAGGAAGGGCCTTGTTCTTGGTGCTACAAATTCCTTCACCTCCAAGCCTGCTCTCCCCCAGCCTCTGCCCCTCATTATCAGGTTGATTATAAACTCTTTGGAGCAAGAAACTCCTTCTTAATCTAGACACAAAATGTCTGAGCACATTAGATTTCAGTTAAGATATCCCACCAACAACCCCACAGATAAGTAAGCCCGCCCTTTGCCTTGTCTGTAACAGGCAGGTTAAGCCAAGACGTTAAAGTTAAATCCAAGAAGTCAGTTTGCAGACTGCTCACAGCACTTAGCACAGCAAGGTACTGCGTCCCCAGCCTAGCTGCCTGCCTTCGTTGTGCAGCCATGGGAATGGCTTCTTGCTTTGATTTCCCAGCTGTGTTACACCACTTGTTACAGGCCAAGTTAAAAATTAACAGTGTGAATGTTTTCAATTTTTGAGTGATTTACATCACAGTGCTGTGCACCTAGAGAGTGGGGTCAAGGCTGCCTTTCAGTTGAAGTAGTTCTATGTGGTTCTCGCCTCGTACAGCATTACAGCTTAAGCCAAAAACCATCTTCCCTTTAAACAGTCACATAAAAGCCTAATTATAATTGTACAGCCATAAAGAGTAGTTGTGCAGAGGAAGAGGATAAATACGAGTGTATGTTCTCAAATGTCTTGTGTATTTTGGAAATAAGCTCTATGTAGCACAAGGTAACTGACATCCTCACAGAGAACAGCTTAAAATGACTGATGATGTTTGGGAATTGCATTTTAAATCATGATTTCTGAGTAGAAGTTATTGTGTGGATATTAGAGATCTGCAGTGTCACCAAACAGTTCATAGTCCCATTCCTCTAAGAGGAGAATCTGCCTCAGAATTATCACATGCCTGATGTCACACCAGTTTCTATATAGTCTCCTGTATTTTTATTTCCAAGGTCCAGACAAGTGTTGCTTAGGTACTTTCAGCCTTCAGCTACTGCAGTCACAAGCTTTGATCCACTCAGCTCTCAAGATAACTGAGGCCAGCTCAGGGCAGTAAATTGGCATGCTGTGAAAACATAGTGCAGTATGCAAGCTGGTAAAACCTAACCCAATTCCAAGCACAGGAAACATCTGGTAAAACCGAAGCTTTTGCCTAAAGTAGGCGGTTACAACCTTGTAGAACGTAGCAGCATAGAAGTAGGATGACAAAATCTACAGCTCAGGCAAAGACTTTCTTTTCTCCTCTATAGGATGGAAAGAGGAACAGCCACCTGGCCTTGCAGGGAAGCTGGGAATCTCCCATCTGTTCCCAGCTGTGTGGCATGAGCCTTCGTGGCTGTGTGGAAGGAGGGTACCTCAGATCCACCCATGCAGAAATTCACCATTTGTGTCTGCACCCTACTGTGGTGCAGATCTTTGTACTCTTGTATAAATCCAGTGTGTAATTACACTCCCCTTTCACTTCTGTCATGATTTGCTATTCTTCCTCTCTGGAGAAGTCAGCTTGTTACTTTTTCAGCATTCTCATTGAAGCATAGCCAAAGGAAAATTGCGTTGCAGTATTTAGGTTAAATAAGAGCAATTCGTTACAAGCAATAGGCCAGGCTGCCATCCCTGTCCTGTGAACTCACATTCACCCATGTCCAAGGCTGCCCAGCGGAGGGTTTAACATACACAGCAGTGCCATGCTACACACAAACCCACAAAAACTAAACAAAATCACTTCTTTTCCCAGTGGGATCATCTCACAGAGAAGGGACCAAACTGAAGGACTGGAAAAAGAAGCCAGTGGCCATAGCCCTGGCACGAGCAAGGACAGCGAAGAGAAGACAATCATCAAACGGCTGTAAGTTTGTCAGCATTTTTTTTGCAGAATATGAAAGAATATGGCATGCTTCATACTTAGCGAGTCCAGGGATGAATTTTGAACTTTGGCCAAATTGGCTGGATACTGTTTTCCAATCCTCTCCCTGTAAAATTAAAATGCGATACAGAAATCCTTTCCTGTGGAAAAAGCACTCCACGGGAAGGCAACCTCCACCCAGGCAAGCGGGGCGTCACTTTTTTCTAGGAAAAATAAGCATTTCAGAGGGAAACTATGCAATACTGGCTTCCCCCACTAGCACATTAAGACTCTGCTGTGGGAACACGCCAGCTGTCCCTGGAGGTTTGCTGACATTGTCTGAAGCAGCTGTATGCAGTACCCACAAGCTCAGTCTGCGTCCCTAAAGTTCTCGAAAATAGCAGAACACATTGCCACGGCCACCTCGCTGTGTGTTCCTTCTTTTCCAGTTGTATGTTATTGTTTCCTTTTTGTTGTCCTTTTATTTTTAGGTTCTCTTTTAAACATGGAAAATGAGCATCCTCGAGAACTTAACCACTTCTGTTCAGAAATGGCACTGATGAGAGCCTCAAAGGCATCAGGGGAGTCAACGATGGGAGGCAGCAGCATCACTCCTACTGTAGAGAATAAGCAATCTCATAAAAATTGGGTTGTATAATATTCTTTCAGAATAGATTTTACTTTGGTGTTTAAGAAACTGTTTACAACAGATGCTTTTTGTATTTCTTAGATACGAGCCAGACATTTCCCACACGTAGAGAATAAACGTTTATACGAAGGTGATTTTTATTCTTATTACGACAGCCTGTGATGATTTGTATATATTTACCCTCTCCACCTATCAAAATGCTCAGCCTAAATGACTTCGCAAGATGAAGATGTTTTTAAGAGACACGTGCCATTCACAAGAGCATTCATAAAGAAGCACTGGGAAAGAAGAATCCATGCAGATTGCAGTCCCCACTGCTCTTATGTGGAAAGTAATTATCTGACACCAAAACAGAACCACTTGAGGCAAACCCCAGCACTGCTTTTTGTTCTGTGCCTTTCTTTGCATTAGACAGGCAATACACAGGCAGCAGCAGCCTGTCACACCCCACCCCACCAAAGGAAGACACAGTTGGGCTCTGACAACAAAACCCCTGCACAGACACGAGTGGCCGTTTGGGGTTGAGATGAAAGCCGGTAGAGAAGAATGCAGCAAGGGAAGAAGAGCTGCTGCATGGTGCTCTGCCCACATGAAGGACTAATGTCTTTCCAGAGGTGCAGACATGCTCAAACTGGAACAAATGCACCAAACATTTCATTTCTGACAGCTAAAGGTCTCCTGTGGTAGACCGTTGAATTTTTCATAAGCTCTGTTCTTTCAGTCAGCTGTCACAAGCTGTGTATTAACCCAAGTAATGAGATTTATCACTGGTGGAAGCATATAGGGCAAGCAGAAGAATAGAAAGGAAGCTTGAAATATACCAATTAGGTTCCACATTTAGAGAAGAATTTCAACAGCGGAAAGTCTGAACAGACATAAAAGGAGCAGTGACAGGTATCAAACTGTGATCTTACTCGCTTCAGAAGTGAAAGCAGGCTCTGAAATCTTTTGATTCTCATACGCTAGCAACATAAAAATATAGAACACTTCACACATCTGCTCAGATGCACAATGCACAGCACAAGGCAGAACTGCATTTTCCTTTCAGAGAGAATGTGTTAGCAACTTTACATTAGAAAGGCAACATCAAAGATGTCCGACCTATGCAGGCTGGTTTAGCCGGGGTACAGAACTGCTAAAGATATTTTACCATCTTCGAAATATTAATGAGCTTTGCCCATGCCCCCACAATGTATTTTTGAGAGCATGGTAGCAGGGAAGGAAGTTACTGCATTTCCTTAGCAGAGGCTTTGTGTTTAGAGGAGAAAAAAAAAACCCAAACCAATCATGCATAAGCAACAGGCAGGACACACCTCTGGGCTGAAAAGGGATGTTTTAATGTGCTCTGAACTCCATCCTTTTCTGTGGTTTATCCAGGGATATATTTTCCAATCTCCTTTAAAAAGGGGAGGGGGAAATTATGCCCCAAAACACACTAATCACTCTACTAAGTATTAATGAAACAACTTCAGCTAATAAACCCACCTGCCACAGAGGCACAGAAGACTAACATAGCTCTAGGCCACTCCTTGCAGTTAGTTGAAGGAGACAATACTGAAAGCTGCAATCATTCTTTCCAGTTTACCATTTAAGATTTTTTTTTCTCTCAAGAACAAGATGGGAGCTCACCAGTTACAGTAGACAGGAGAGCACCTTAACCTTTTTGGGTTAGTCTCTTTCTGGAACCATCACAGCTGCGTCCCCTCTGGTGCACAGCTTCTCTCTCAAAAGGGGAGCCAACTCCTTGGCTATGGCTACAGAAGCAGCAGCTTCAGTCCTGTTGGAGCCACCCTGCTGCCTCCAGCAAAGCCCCAGGAGCCTGACAAAAGCAGTTTAGCTCCCAACCCAAGAGCATCTTTCCCTCTTAAGTGATTTACACCCTGTTAGAAGATTAAACCTTCCTTTATAGGCAGACAGATAAAAATCCAAATGGCATGTTTCTGTGAAAAGTGTTTTGATAGATATAGGATATATCAGTCCCTAGAAAAGTAAAGGATACATATGCAGTGCAACATCAGCTTTATTACCCTCTTCCAATGCAGTACTACTTGATTACCAGTTAAGCATTTCAGAGAAGACAATTTTCTTTTTATGTAAAATAAGGAGAGATCTTCCCCTTTCTTGTTTACAAAAGTGATGCTGAAGAACAGAGAGGTTTTAAGCTATTTGACCTGATAGAGAACAAGCGTTTAAATAAAAAAAAAAAAGCATTTTATTCCAATTTTGACTTAAGGGAAGTGCTCTAGTACGACAGGATACTGTACACACTGCTGGAGGCTGTTACTGAGACCAGAGAAAAATCAGTGCCAACTCAAGTCATCCAACGAAGCTTACCTGTAACTCAGTACAGGTAAGGTAACAGGTCTCCAGTTAATTCTTCAGAAATGGTGAAAACACACAGGCTGTCTTTGATGAGCTTGCCTTGTGTTAAGTGGTAAATAATATAGAGCATTTTATGGCTAATAATTTTCACAGCTTTCTTTCAAAATGCTAATGATCTGCAATGGAGACAGGTACTATAGCAGCCACTTCAATAATAAATATATTCTTTATTTTACAGAGACATTGTCTTCAAGTTTTTAATTTAAAAAATACATCGCTAAGCCACCTCTTGCTGCTGGAGCATACAACCAGGATGTTGTTGCTATTTGACCTATCACATAGGCAAGCACACAAGATTGTCCTAGAGGGCATTAGCTGGAACAGCAGCAGCCTTCAAGACATGAGGAACAGAAGACGTTCACAGAGCCACAGATCCCTTGCTGACATCTTCCAGCAGCAAGCGTGGCTGATGGCTCACAGCCATTTTCATCTACACACATGCCAAGCCTGCCTTGGCAAAAATTCCAACTGATAAGAATTCATCTTTAACATAAAGGACCTGCATTGTATTGCCCGCCTATATCACAGATTTGGTTCTCCAACAGTAACATGACAAACATCCGCAAGATGCTAAGCACTCCGCTCCCATGTAGACAGTGGGACCAGACCATGCTGGACAGACCTACAGGACCAGGCAATAAGGAATCTACTGTCTTCACTGCATGAACTCCATCATCACAGTTTGAAGCTGCACATGAAGATGACTCCTATTTTCAGAACCGCCATGCTCCACTTCAAGCGTTCACAGTAAATAAATAGCTTCTGATGTGGCTAATTAGCATAGGAAGGTAAAAAGATTTTTTGAGAGATTTTTCTTTTACTTCTTTAAAATCCTCTGGGAGACACCTCCACGAATCAGCCATCAACTATAAAAAGGTACCATCTTAAATTTTAGGAAAATATTTTATGTCAAACATTGATTCTCACTGTGAAGTTCTATCTTCACATATCCCAGTCTATCAAAACCCATCCTCATTTGGCTTGGAGTCATTTCTCTGAAGAAAGCAGCCAATTTGACCATCCATTTCCCTCAGCACCAGTGCATTTAAAGTTCATTGCCAACATGAGATACAACACTGGAAAAACTGGATCCCTACCACAAATTGTTTGAGAACAACAGTAGCATCCATCTTAGAGAAGCCTGTCAGCACTGAGTTGTATAAAGCAGTCTGACAACCAGTCAAGCCATTGGATGTACAAGGCAGAGTACAGGAGTACATCTGCTGTCATAAAGCTAATGCCAAGTTCATCAACCCGCAAAATGGAGTATGAGATTTCACTGCAAAAGCAGAAGCACAACCCCAGTGATTTTCTGTGCAAGTCTTTGCATGCTCAAGTGGCACTGGTCACTATGCAGAAGTATTAAAATTTTAGGGAGGGTTTCCTTTCGTGATATAGAAGTTTTGGCAATCTAAGATCAATTATTCAAGGCTGCCTGGAAAACTGCAATAGGTATTTAAATACTGCTAAGCAAAAAGGTAGTTTTTAAGGAGCTCAGAACACCATAAGCAGTCCACTAAGCAAGCTGAGGGAAGTGAGGACAGGGGAAAAAAAAAAGTCCACTGACTCCATGTAGAGCACTCAGTCCGAAAAAACCCAACCCAAACAAAGAAGATGAATTAGTGTTTCAGCCACGGATGAGCTTCAATGGATGCTTTGCTTCTGTCTCCATAGTCGTACAACAGTTCTTCACCTGCTTTAATGTCTCTGGAAGCTATCAGTATGAGATGAGGCACACCATCGATGTCATGAAGCTTTGTTTGACAATTGCCACATTTGCTGTGATTAATCAGTCTTCCCAGACGGTTTGTTTCTTTTGTAGCATCAACACTGAAAGAACAATAACAGAACACAGGATTGCTGCATATCACACATTCACGTTTGTGGACCAAAAC
Organism: Phalacrocorax aristotelis; assembly: GCF_949628215.1. Classification (NCBI taxonomy): domain Eukaryota; kingdom Metazoa; phylum Chordata; class Aves; order Suliformes; family Phalacrocoracidae; genus Phalacrocorax; species Phalacrocorax aristotelis. The sequence continues at coordinate 10,383,398 of NC_134290.1, read as the reverse complement.
CAAAGTGCAAATCAGGTAAAAAATGAGGAATCCACACAAGGCTTGAAAAATGAAGGAAAAACACATTACAGGATATTCATATGATTAAAACAGACAGCACAAAATATGGCAATGTAGGTAAACTAAAGCAATTCTGGGGGACTAAGTTAGCACAAAACCCAGAAAATGGAAAATTTTGCACTATGTTTTTGAGCTGCCTGTTTCCAAGCAGCTCTTAACTGTTCACAAGGAATAGCAGAATCCAGCTGTAGAACACCACCAGAAAGCCTTGATGCCTTAAATACCCTCCCCTAAGAAAGCTGTATCCAAGCGAAGTAGTATCCACCAAGTAAGCCAGCAAGAGTCTCTGCTCACACAGAAGGCTGAGAATGCCTAAATACCACATACCCAACTTACAGAGACCTGGATACTAAAGCTCTAGTGCCTCTCATTGCACAAAGAATTGTTCCGGCAGCTGTCATTATGGCATCCAGCCTCAAGTCACGCACTCACAATATAGGGTGCTTCAAGGAAATTAATATTCAGATTAAGTGACCCACACTCCAGTATCCAGTAACATCAGCCAAAGAGAAGAGGACATAGTCCAAGTAGTTGCTCCGAGAGAACTGAAGTTTGGGGCAAATGACACAGCAAAGACACAGATAAAGCATGCACACAGGGTGGGTGTCAGGTACCAGAGAAAGAAGGAGACCCAGTCAAAGACAGTTGAAGGAAAAGCTTCTCTTCCAGTGAGTTTGCCCATACTGCTTTTTAAACAAAATACTTTTAAAATTAACTACTTTTCCTGAGTTAGAAGCAAATAAATTTAGGCAGAAGTCCATGGCAGAGCCAGAAGCCTCATCCAAGCAAACAACTCTCCATATAGCTTGTGCTGTACTTCAGAGAATGGGGCTTTTGAGTCACCTACCATTCTTTTTAGCCTGAAGGTACAGGACCACAAAACAGTGCTCCAAAAAGATTTCCTAATTCATGGTTCCCATTAAAATATAATTTGCATGAAAACAAGAAAAGACTTAGCAGCATTCAAAGCCTCTGTCGCTCAACTATCACGCTTAAGGGAAGAGAAGCTTACCAGTACGTTTTGCTGAGGTACTGAAAATAGTACATATAGCAGCCTGTGGATGGATCTTGAGCATACACAGCTTCTCGCTTTTTAGCATCAGTGATCTCTATGAGATCCCCATGATATTCAACTACGAATTCTCCTCGATTGAAGTGTTTAGTAGCGATTACTCCTCTCCCTTTGCCATCGATGTAATCAATCTGTTGAGTGGAAAAGAAAATCAGCTGGGAAATTAAAAAGTATTTACATGATTGTAAATTTACATGATATGGTTTAGTGGTGGACTTGGCAGCGATAGGTTAGCGGTTGGACTCTATGATCTTAAGGGTCTTTTCCAACCTTAACGATTCTATGATTGCAGATATGCTGTTTACTAGGAAAAAAGTGACTTGTCATTAGAAAATGCCACAGCAGGGTATTTGTATGTATTGCAGACAAAGCCGTAGAGGCACAATGCACAGCATTGTGGAAGAAATACAGGATGAGTTTGGGAAACACCCTGTGAGTTACCAGGTATTTTGATACAAAGTCTTCTAATCAAAGAACTAAGAATTATTTTAATTAAACCATACATAGAGAAGAGTTATCTATTTTTTTACTTTTAGACTATCTATTTGCTGAGGCAATTAGCTTTTGCATTTAAGGGGCACCATCACCATTAGCACGCACAGGTTAAAAAGTTAGAGGAACATAAAGATCAATCACAGAAATAACATCACCCACCAGTATACATTATTCCTGCCCCCCCCCCGTAAATTGGACAACTTCAATAAAGTTCTCTTATCACTGTCATAGATGTGACAGCATTAACTACAGGCTGCTGCTTTTCAAGAATCACAGCTTTTCTGCACTTCCAGGAGCCATTTCTGCTTTAAATTCTAAAAGAGGCCATCAGTGTAACCCAAATGGTAAGCACTTGGTCCCAATAACTAGTACTTGCTAGCAGTGGGAAGAAACCCAGTGCAACCCATTATCCCAAGTACCATAACGAAGACCCACAGCAACTGGCTGTAAACAGGCTAAGAGAACTTCTTACGTACATACAGTATACATGGGTGTTACCTTTATAACATATGACAATTAAGATGCTATATCATACCCCATTTCTGGAAGCTAACCCAAGAAATTAGATATTAAAGGTACCAAGTGCATTTTCAGTAAAGACTGTAAAGGCCCCTCAATATTTATGACTAAGGCTGGACATACATATTCTTCAGAGCCAAATATTGCTCATCCAAAAGGAAAGACAGCGTGCTCCAGTTCTGTTACACTTCCATTTTACTGTGAGGAACTGCAGCAGTTCTGAGACTGAGTTCTGCTACTTTCTGCTTAAACAGATTATCAGCAAGATACTGTATAAACAGCACATGGCTACTCAGGCTGGTATTGCCATTACCTTCATTCCTTCTTCCTTCCCACTTGTAATTAGCTCATCTATTTTCCTCCTCTCCTCAGTCTGCAGGGGAAACAAGAACAAAACCACAGTATTGTTGATGGTTTTTTGTAGCTTATCCTATAGCTAAAAGGAAATTATTAGCCAGTGACACTCATTTTTTCCAAACCACCCCATATTCCTAGCAAAACTGAATGGTAAAGAGACAGATTTCTGCCCACCAAAATACATAAGCAGCTAGATTCTGCCCTAGAAGAACTGGATTAGCATTTTCAAATTTAACAGTATTTCCAGTGCACAATGCTATTTGTATCAGGCCAATGGAAACCATTTACAGATAGTTACACGCTTCCTCAAATGTTCTATTATCCAGCAACGTTACCAGTGATGTTATTTTAACAAGAAGCGCTACCTCCAATTCAGATTTGCTCTTCCTGGAACTTCTTCTAACTGGGTAATAATCTGTCACCTTACGATTTGGTGTTCTTCCTTGTGTTCTAAAGGATAAGAAAAATAGAGAATATACGTATTTCAGACTATTTGTGAAGTTACATATCTAGGACAGAGATATCTGCAAGAAATTTTTATTTTCGGCTTGGTATGTTGAAAGGTGATCAATATGAATCAGTGTTTCTTATCAGTCCTCTTCACTTCAAGCCAAAACCTTCATCCCCTTTTCTTCCCCACCCTATTTCCTTTACTGTAGCACTAATTCTCTAACAATGAGATGCCACTGGAAGCCACCTGAAGGTCACATTACAAGCCTGAAGCCCCTTGTGTGCCTGGCCAGAAGGCACTCAAAGTTAGGTCATGAAAACTGCTTGGCAAGGAATTCATTAATGTTAGGTCACATCACTCCAACATCATGTGAAAGAGTATCAGCTTAGCTGGGAAGCCTCCAACTGTAATTAATCTAATATTCTGTTTCTGACAAGACACATTCCCATTTCTCCACAGAAAAGCAGGTCTTAAAGGCTCATTAATTTTTTTTTCTATAGGTGATCAGCAAGTATTTCACTTGAGATAGTATACTAGCCTTGCTTTCAAGAGTTTTGTCCTCTGCAAGGCAGGTGCTATTTCGTATTTACAGACATATTATTCTTGAGAAAACAAAGAAGTCTCATTTAAGATTTGTTCCCCCAACATAACCATTTGCTTTAAAAAGGCAACAAAACAAGAGTATCATTAATTACAGGTCTGACTGTAGTTCCTGAAGGAGAAACGCAGATCAAAGCCTCCTGGTGCAAAACGACACACAGAAGAAAAGCTTTTACAGTTTCAGAAATCACTTACTTTCTCCTTGGTCCACGTTTTGCTTTAACCATCTTTTTCTGAGCTGGCTTTGCATTGGCCTCATCAGCACAACCTGAAGGCAGAGGCGTCTTTTGGGTTTCTACAGTTTCTTGGTTTTGATCAGAGGAGGGCACCGAAGTATTGCACCCACTTTCTTTATCTTTCTGGTCTTCTAGTTTCATAGCACCTTCAGTTATATTGCCACCATTCTTTTTTTCTGGTGACAGGAAAATAAAGTAAGGCTCTGAACTTAGGATCATCTATACCAGAGTGCTTTAAATGAATTCCAATGGTTTCTAGTCCACGTTCCTAGTCTGTCAAACAGGAGAAGGAGGAAGGGAATGATACAATCTCTTTCTGCTAGAACCCAGGTAGGCTGTTACTCAGCTTTTGCCTACTCATTGCTACAGTGCACATACTGCAGAGGGAGGGGTGAGCAGGGAAAGGGTAAAACCGAGTCCAAGTACTTTGTCATGTTAGGTTTGCAAACGACAAGCTTCCAAACCTGAACAGGCAGCACCTTCAATGCAGCGTCTGAAACATCTGCAGAGTTTGCACCTGGCATACTAAATTATCAAGCTGCCGAAAACAAACGTTTTCTTGGCTGCATGCATCCCACCTTGATATGACCACATCCTCCTCCTCAGCCAACCGATTTAGAGCTAGGTAAGCATGGCTTAAAGCTGAATAAAGTTTTTATCTAAAGCAAATCACCAGGTTTAACAGTCCTATCTGCTGAAACAGATGCTTCAGTCTCACTGGAGAAATGAAGCACAGCTGCAAGGCCACAACAGTGGGACAAGCTAAAACCATCTTCACTTTCTTGTCAAAACTGAAGAGCTAAATGAGGAGCTAAAGGCACTATGTCTCCAGAAAATCTGACACTCCCTGTGTTGAGTGGCACTTAAAATACCTGCTTGCTAGAAGTGTTTGTATCAAAATGTTTTGACAAATCACCAAAGTTATTAACTGCACCTTTAAACACAAGCCAGCTTTCCCCTCACACCACCTCCATTAAGTTATGGAACATTCCCATTTCTAGTCACTGCAATGAAGCATCTAGGAAGCCTGGCACTCAGCATCCACCATCTGTGCTCCTCCTCCTCACTGCCTTTATTTCATCCTAAACCTCAAAGAATTGTTTCTTCTTCTACCAGTACCTCTACCTCATACCTGATTTGACTTTTAATTGCCTTTACATATATTAGCATAAAGTAGTCAAATTATAGAATAAACCAGTTTTAGGTAATAAAACAGAAAAAAAATTAGATAAACTGCCAAACACTGACCTGAAGAATCAGAGTAGCAATGGAATTGCAGGGAGATTAGGGCATATTGACAATGCACGCATTAGCTTTTTCTGTCCAGAGAGACAATACAAACATAGCCAAAGAAGAGAGGCAGAATTGCCTGGTAAACCTGTGACCTAAGTTTTGAAAAGAATAAGGACACCCGCATCTTTGTAGAGCCCCAATTTGCCAATAGAGTTGTAGGACTAGCAAAGCAGCTGGGCTGGGGGAGCTGCCTGACCTTCTTGACTGTGTATTAAAAGTTCTCAGACTGGGGGTGGGGGGAGCACATTTAATGAGCCAAGCAGTCCAAAGATCAATCTTACCATCTCCTTTCCTGTAGGTTTCCTTTAGTGTTTTGCCCTGACATTTCACCTCGTGATACATGACAGAGTTTTCCTCTTGAAGCGGAGGGCGAGCACCAGGAGTTTTGTTAGGATTCAGGTAGCTGCAGATTTTGGATTGACCAATAAACGCATTCTCCTAAAACAGACCCACACAGAAATCAGTACATCACAGAGATGCCAGGTACATCAGGTTGGTACCCACAACACACTACAAAGACCAGGGCTGACAGCTGACTGCACTAATGCAAATTACACTGCTTTAATACATCATCCTGGCTGTTCTTGCTATTTCTAATAAGTGAAAACATAACAGTGCTGAACACTCAGAGAACCTTACTGATGCAAGCTGCTCTCAGTCCAAAAGGACTTTCATATGTAATGTGGCAGGATGGGGTAGTCATAACTAACTCCAGCTTCCACCCTATGCTTCACTGTATGAACTCTGGTACTAAAAGAAAACCAAAAAACAGCCTCCTGAGGAGCTCAGGGAAGGCATCCTCAAAGAGCGCAAGCCAAAAAAAAAATACAACACAGCAAAAATCACCCAAGCCTAGAACATAACTCTCACGGCCACAGAGGTGTGAGCTTACCCAAACACTCTCATGAGGTGTCAAATGTTACTGCAGTTCATTATATGGTCTACTGTGCAACACAGGAGACAGGAATCAGTTTTGCAGAGTCTACCTTGAGTGACACCTCTCAGTGAGGTCCAGGAGATAAACAATGCTATCTTTTCATTTTGTGATATATAACAGACTAAGTGTCAAAGTTGTTCATGGCAAAAGAAATGTTGATGAATCTACACAAAGCACTTACGCCCAGCCAGGAAAATGGTAAAACCCTCTGGCATGGTCAAACACCACAGAGATCAGGGTTTGTACACTGCCTTGCGCTTGGAGAGCGTCAAAGGTGAGCAGTAGCAAATTTCGCAAAGTTTAGCAGAGTCGTGCCGCCTTTGCTTTTCCCATATCCTGCCTCCTCACAAAGTTTGACTACACAGTGTATGGATTTCAACTGTAATCTCAATGTCTTGACAAGCAGATGCAACTTGGCCAGAACGAGTTTGTCTTGGCTAGTTTTTGACTCAACTGAAAGCAATTTTCAGGCATCTCAGCCAGTTAAAACAAAAACATGCATCTATTTTTTTCTTTAGAAAAACACACAAAGGTTCCCATTAGTTAAAAAAATAGCTCAAATATAGCTGAGTAAACAAATACTCCAGTATACATAGTCACACAAACACTAAAAAAAATAAAGCACACAATAGAATACATAGGATAATTTTAATAATTAGCACAGTCATGAATAACAAGCTTTACGTGTACATAGTTCACACACAAAATAAGACCAGTTAAGCCCTCAAATCTCAGTCCACAAACTTTAGTAAAGATTAAGACTGCAGTAGAACAGCCTGAGAAAAAGCAAGTCAGACACCCCCTGAACGCCAATATTTCCTAAACACCTATCAAAGACAAGGCTCACTTATTTAAAACAAAACGGGGCTTTTAAGGATTAAATACTATGAAAACACTCCATTTTGACAACTGCAAGCAGGAAGCCCTGCACTGCAAACTTCTCAAGATTAGCAAAGAGTTTAAACGTGGGCATTTCCGGAGAAAGCGAGAAGCAGTGAACTGCAGCGGTCCACCTGCCAGCAGAGCCTTCTGGCTTTCAATACACCATTAACAGGAAACGAACTATTTTTCCAGCGTAGCTTCCTCCCCTCATTCCCAGCTCCCTGCCTGCTGCGCTCTTGGCGCTACCGAGACGCAGCTGCCACGTCTTTGTCTGTGCCAGGCTTAAGACCCTCGGGAGCGGAGGTTTTCTCAGCAGAGCACAGCACTTGAAGAGCTGGGGAGGGCCTCTGGGATTTGATGCGATAGCCACAATTATTTCAACGCGAAGTGACGAACAACCTCCGGCCAGTCGCCTGCAGCAGAACTACAGGACGGGGAAGATGGCTCGGGGGGGATTGCCGAGCCCGGGGCCTGGCTGCTCGCTGACAGCCGCGGCAGCGCCCCGCGCTCGCAGGGCGGCTGTGCGGCAGGGCACGGGGGAAACACGGCAAGAGTCCGACTTCACTCAAAGATTTCTGAACGATTCGGGAAGCCCCAGGTGCGGGCGCCCGGGCCCACAGGGCACCCCGGGGCAGCCCGCCCACCGGCTCGCTCGCACCGCGGGGAGAAGCGGACGGTGCAGCAGACCCCGGGAGCCGCCCGCCCCGCCCGTGCTTACCCCGCCGGCCCGGGGGCGGCCGGGGCCCTTCCTCTCGGCGTTCTCGGGGCTCGCCTCCTCCGCGCCGCCCACCCTGGCCTTGGGCATGTTCTTCCCTAGGAGCAAGGGGGGAAGATGGGCGCCTGATCCATGTCCGGCGCGGCCGCCCGCGGTCATCGCCCGGCCGCTACGGCCTGCGCCATGTTTAAAGGGCTGGATGCAGCAGGGCGAGCCGTGGCGGCCCAGCCCCTTCTCGGCGAGCTGCGCACACCGCGCGGGGGAGGAGTCCCGCCGGCCCCGGCACCCCGCGCCTCCCGGGAGGAGCCTCCGCGCCGCGAAGATGCCCCGCGCCGCCCGGTCCCCGCCCTGCGCGACAGCCCCGCCGCGCCCCGGCCCCGCTCCGCTCCTCCCCGCCGCCGCCCCCGCGCACCTTTAGCCATGGCGGCGGCGGCGGCGCGGCCCGGCGCCCTGGAGCCCCCCGCTGCCGGGTTGCCCCGACCGTCCCCGAAGAGCTCCCTCCCCGAAACCAACCGCTCCGCAGGGAGACGCCGCGCTCCCTTCCGCAACCCCATTGGTTCAACCGTGTGCCGATAACCGCTTCCACACCCCCCGATTGGCGTGCAGAGCCGCACCCCGCCCTCTCCCCTTCACACGGAGATTGCCGCAGGTCCCGCGAACAGTGTTTAAATGAGAGTTCCCTGAGCACTGATTGGTCCGTGCGAAGGGCAACCGGCGTTCTGATTGGCGGCCCGGGAAGGAACGCCCTTCCGCGGCCGGGCCCCGCCACGTGGGTAGGGCGCCCCGCCGGGAGCGGGTCCCCTCCGGGCGGGCACCGGGGCGGGGGGACGACGGCGGGACGTATTCCCCACCGCCGTCCGGTGTGGGGGTGGGTCGGCATCGCCCTGTGCGGTCCTGGCGCCGCCCTCCGCAGAGCAGGCGAATCTCTGTCCGGCCTCCGCCGCCACAGGCGCGCACAGGCCGTGCCGCTGCACCGCGGGGACCCGGGGCACCCCGAATCCTAGCGGGGCTGCAAGGCTCTGCTGGGTTATTAGACCGCCTGATGCAATGTCCCTGCCTGAAATTTAAAGTCTGTTAATACCATCCTCAAAGCTTGCCCGGAGAACAGGTCGTACTCAAGTGTTTCACTAGAGCACCAAAGCCCTTCATGCGCATCCCCCTTCCAGTAACAGGGCAGCAAAACCACAGCGAAGCCACAGACCCCTCACCAGAGAAGCTCCAACAGCCGCCAGCATGGATGCCCTCGTCAGGAGCTCACGACAGGCCTAGCCCGTGCACTTCAAAATCAGGGAAGTACAACTGCAAAGGTGAGAGCAGCACCGAGGCCAGAGGCTGCGCAGGCCGAGGGACGCTGAACAGTTCCTCACTGTCAGCAGACATCACCATGGAAGTCAGGAGGTCACCGCGTAGGGCCCCTGTAGTGCTCCACGTGAAGAAGAACAATTATACTAAGCAACAGCCTGCAACTAGCCTTTCTTCCTGTCAGCCCCTTTAACACCTGTCTAACAGCGCCCTGTGCGTGCTTGGAATGTGGGTCTGCGCATTGTGAGGGATGGCTTCCCACTGAAGGCTTATATGCAGCCACAGGCCACTGCTTATCTCTCAGGCATTCCTACAGCAACATAATCTGCCAGTTCAGGATGGTGATACAACTGAAAACCATCCTTGTCCTTAAGAACAACAGAAAGAAAAAAACCCACAGCTTCAGCAAGAAGCGCCCGGAAGGGATGGCCTCATCTTCCCGGGCTGTCCTGAAGACAGAAGTGCAGTGTCACTACAGAGGAGACATGGTGTTTCAGTCTACTACCCCCACGTTGTGATAGCTCTCTGCATAAACAAGCACTTTGAGAAAAGGCAAAAGGCACCAGCTCCGCACTCTCACTGTGATTTCTTGCCTCTGTGCCCTAACAAGCCATACATATGCATTTCACGGAAAGGCAACCAGAGTGCACGAGGTGCTCCCCTGTAAACTCCAGCAGGCACAAGGCTGACATCAGCCGGGCATCATGCCGATGAGCTCCTCCATCACAGCAGGTACAACAAGCTCTGTGGAAGAGCACCAGAGCCCTTGGCAGACACTGGTGTGATTTTTCCACCCCAGTTCACACTGTTCTTTGCACATCGCTAGGATGTGACTGGAAAAAAACTCTTCATAAATTACTAATGATTACTTCCTTCTTGCAGTAATTGAGGAGCACTGTTCCTAATGTCCTGGGAAAGCGCTGGAAACACCTTTACTGTGGTTTTGCTCCGCTTTTGGGGGTTGGATATTTTTAACATTAATTTCATATATGTCTGTTAAACAAAGCACCCGAGTTTGCAGCGGAGCCGCGCGGGCCGCCACTAGAGGGCAAAGCAAGCCAAGTAATTCTCTTCCCTAGGGCGACAAAGAAAACAATGTCATCTCTCACTGGCCCCGCCTACCAGCACGGCGGGATCACGGTGCGAATTAGCAGAATATGCTGGCTTCCCTCGGGGAGTTACGGCCAAACGCACGCACCGAGGGGAAGTTAAAATACTATCACACACAAAGCTACAGCCCCAAAGAGGACGCGTCTGTCTGCAACCACCCGTGACGGTGGCGCAGAATACACAGCGCGTGGGAAGGTGCGGCCGAGTGCTCGTGCTCCCGAGGGGGCAGCTTGGCTCCCGCTGGCACCGGCTTTAAAACCCAGTGACCTACATATCATCTCCCGCGGTACTGTAAGGGCAGCTCAGGAGAGCGCCTTTTTCACCCAGAAATGTGAAATTGTTTGGGGGAGGGAAGACATATTAATGAGCAAAGTGTTGGGATTTGCTCAGGGAGGAAAGAAAATCTTCAGAGTAAATACCTTCAGTCTAAATTAACACTTGACCCAGTTAAAAAAAAAAAAAAAGCTTTGAATTCAAAAGTTCAATTTCTTTCAAATATACCAACAAGACACACTTGCGAAATATTTCCACCTGGGAGCAAGTTCTTGCTGTAGTTCTCACTCACGCGGTACCTGTCATATTTGCAAATAAATAAATATAACAACATTTACACAAATTTCTTGTTCACAAGATGAAATCCTGACAATTTGTGCTTCAGCCCTCAACCAACAATTTGGCCAAGCCCTGTACCCCTCCATTAGAAAGCAAGTAAAAACAACACCATAACGGTAACTTATAATGTTACATTAAGCAATATTATTTTATAAAGACATACAGCAAAATGCCAGTAGGTGCTAACTACGTTTCAAAGATTATAAAATATAATTGCATTCGGAATAGTATCTACCAATGATAAAAGAGCATCTCTGACACAAAAGTGCATTCAGTGAGATCCTTATGTTACATGCAAAAATCTGGGGAAACAGCGTTCTGCAGATAATTCCGCGTGTGCTAATTTCACGCCGGTCAGAAGAATCATTGCCATCGGTGGGATCACTCACCTCTCCCAGTCGAGGATGATCATAAATTCTGCTCGCAGGCCTGACAGCTATCGTTTCGACTTAAGGCATCAAAAACATCACTTTCGTGTCATGATTGTAGGGAGCTGCTTAGGTGCATTTAACATTAGCTACACCACACGTGAACTGCACTTCATTGTGCCTTCATTGGAAGCGCGTAGTGGGCAATCATCAAGATCTGAGCTGCCATTTAAATTGTTCTTCTCATCTCCAGCCAGACTTCTGTCATCTTTTTCTCCATTTAGCATCTGAAGCGTCACTGATTAATCCGAATTACTTAAGTCAGTTTAATTAACGTTGCTTTTGTCTTTAAATAGTTTAGCCTACATCTGTCTAATCCTTTATCGGTTATTTTAATCCTTGTTAAATTCATCTAATGGTAAGTAAACATGTATAAAATTAAATGTGCAGTACTGAACACATTTTAAGCAGACTTAATGACCGCCCACACTTTTTTAATGTCTGCTTCAACTTTAACAAGAGTTCTTAAAAATTTTCCTATTCTTACACAGCTGGGAAAACATTTCAACTGAAGACCATCTCCTTTTGCAATAATCTGCCAGAGGCCCTTGAGTGCTGAAGGGATCTCTCCAAGTGTAAGAACTACCATGACTAGTCATCAGGTTTTCAAGCATAGTCAGCTCTTTACAGCAGAAAACCTCACATTAGCAGTTTGCAGGATATTTGTGAGGGAAAAACTCATGTGCCACAGGTGTGACATGCCAGGCTGGTCAGCAGCAGGAACGGCCCTCCGCACATCACTGCCCTGTCACCCCTCATTCTCCCAGGGGAGTCCTGGAAGCTCCTGTGAAGGCAACGCCGGAGCCGCGAGACTATGAGGCCACGGACCGCGGCCGCACACATCTCCAGGACGAGGTAGCACTGACCCCGCCCGAGCACTCGGGGCCCTACAAAGCCACCTCAGCGTGCTCACACAGGGAGGCGCCCGGGCCCAGCTCCACAGGAACACCCGTGCAAACCGCAGCGGGATGGAAGCGAGGGGCCGCCTGAAGGGAAGCGCCTTTACCAGCGGGAGTACGAGCGGGAGGGGGCGGAAAGCTGAGACAAGGTAATTTCTCCTCAGGCCGCAGCCCCCGGAGGCCAAACACCGCGCCCAGCCAAGCTCAGCTAAGCTAAACTAAACTAAGCTAAGCTAAGCTCAGCCCAGCCCAGCCCAGCCCAGCCCCACTCCCAACCGCCGCCGGCGCCGCCGCCTCACACAGCTACGCAACACGCATGCGCACGAAGACGTCCCACACCCACCCCCCTCCGCGGGGACCGAAGCCGCGCCTGCGCAGTGGCCGCGCCTAGCGTCACGGCTGCGGCGCCCCCGCCTCGGGCCCCCTTCTTTCCCCCCCGCCCGACGCCTCGAGGAGAGCCAGGTCTCGCGACACCGCTGGATCTCGCGAGAACACCGCCTCTCGCGTCCTCGCGGCAGCGCCATTTTGGAAGGGCCGGGATCACGTGACCGCTTGCAGCCGTTCGCCTCCGCCTTCCCCTCCCCCACCCACCGGGAACCGGGCCCAGGCCACCCATCTCGACTCCGGTCGCCGCCCTCGGGATGCGCCCACCCGCGGGGACGTCGCTTTTTGAGGACGCTGGAGATCCCGGGTTTTTTCTTTTGGGTTTTTTTTGGGAGCTTGCCGGCTTCCCCTGCCGTCGAGACCGGGAGGGACGAGGAGCGCCATGTCACGTGACGGGGGGCGCCGGGAGCGGTGGCGGCGGCGGCGACAGGGGTGGGGGGGATGGGCGCGAGACAGCGGCGGCGGCCGGCCACATGACTAGAGGCCAAGGGGGGGGGGCGGGTCACGTGGCGCGGAGCGCGCGCCAGCGGCGGGCGGCGGCCGGTGTCACGTGGGGAGGGCGCGGCGCGTCGGGCGGGGGGGAGGTGCGGCGGCGGTCACGTGGTGCGGCGCGGCGGGCGGCCCCAGCCCCCCTCCCCTCCCCCTCCCTGTGAGAGGGGAGGGAGGGCAAAGATGGCGGCCGTGAGTTAGAAAGCGGCGGGGCCAGTGGCGGAGACTTCCAGGACCGGCCGCGGAAGGACCGAGAGCGTGAGAGAGTGAGTCCTGCTCCACCCTTTCACCCAGCCGTGGGCCCGCTTGGCCGCCTCGGGGCGCTCTGTGGCCGGTGGGGCCCGCCGCGGCGCCCCTGGGGGTCCCCTCCCCTCAGTCCCCACCGCCGCGCACCGGGCGGTGCGGCCAGCCGCGGGGGTTGTCCGAGGGAAGAGGCCGTCGTTGCGGCGGCGAGGTTCGTCTCTCCCTCAGCCCGGGGCGGGCTGCGCTGGCCGTCCCCGCCGGGGGTCCCCGGTGAGGCGGGGGCGGCGCGGCGTGCGGGGGAGGGCGCCGCCGCCTCGGCAGAGCTGCCGCTGGCCCCAGGAGTCGGGCAAACTTTGTGCTGGAGGGCGCGCGGGGGCGGAGGGGCCGGCGGTGGAGCCCCTGGCTCCGGGGAAGGGGTTGGGGAGCGGCTGGCGGGGGCGGCGGTGGGGCCGGCCGCCTTCCCACCTCCGTGCTCGGGCAAAATGGCACCGGGACGGCGGTGTCCGCTAGCCGGGCCCGCGCCCCTCGCCTTTATGCGCTCTTTCCGCGGCTGGGTTAATTGTTAGGGTTTGAAATGGAGCCGCTCCGGTGAAACGAGGTGGTGGGGGGAGTGTGTGGGGGGGTGATTTATGGTGCTTGAGTGGCTTCGGAGGCCGCCGTGAGGCGCGACCTTCCGCCCTGCCCCGGGGCCCTTCTGCTGTTGGAGGGGTCTTTAAAGGGATGAAGGGCTGAAAACAAAAAGTCGCGCATGGGACACAATTACGCAGCCAATTCTCGCCCAACCCGGAAGTTTATGTCGGGAACACGTGTTGGCGGGGCCGGTGGCGGGGCTAGGAAGCAGGGACCCCCTCGTGGGGCCCCACCCGGTGGGGCCCTGCAGCTCCCGGGCGGTGGGCGGGGGGGGGGGGGACCGAGCCCTGCAGCGACTGACCCGGCCCCAAAGTCTGGAGACTCCCAAGGAGCGCACCTCAAACAGAGGTTGCTAGGGTGAGTAATTGGTTAACATAAAAATGCCCCGACGGTCTGAAGGGGAAGAGGCCTTGTGGGTTTTTCTTGTATCTTTTTTTTTGTTTTTTTGCTTGTTTCATTATTATTTTTAGCCGACCAGGTTCCACGCTGCGTTTGAGGGTACAAATTAGAACTCTTGTGCTTTTTACTAGCTACTCATAGGCATGTTTGATACCTGTTAAAGATGAGGCCGATTGTTTAAACGCTTTTTAAAAAAAGGAAGAATTGACATATTAAATAACTTTAGATTATGTTGTTTGTTCATGCTAAATTTTTTTTCCTTGCTCTAGAGTTAAGAATTCAGTGATAGACTGTTTGGCTTTAGAGTGCACAGGTTGTCTCTGGATTAAAATGTTCTAAGTACATACATGAACGTTTTGCAAACTTTTTTTTCCCACCCTAAATTGAAAAACTCCATGATGTAAAGAATTTACTATGGCAGAAGTTGTGTAACAGCATGGGATTTTGATTTTTTTTTTCTATTTTCCTTACCAGTGTGATATGGTAGGTTTGAATGCAATCTTAGTCTTTAAAAATAAAATGTGGGCAGTTTGTCTTGTTGTCCAGACAAGTTCTTTGGTGTCAAAACTGGCTGATAGCTACTCTAAAAGCCCTTGAAGTAGGTAGCGGATATGGCTAGTGCACTTCTTGTGCCTTGAGATACACCTAGAACTGACAGCCAGGCCAAAACTAAGGAAGGGTTCAATGCTCAGATACTGTTCTTAACTCTTCCGGGTTTTTACTCCTTAAAACTTTCACTACTGGCTAAATTATCATCTCCAACCAGTTAGTGCGAAAGCTGATTTATGCTAAATCATTGCATTGTTTAACAACTTCGGAATTTCATATTTTTAGGCTGTGTATCCTGAATACTGTAAATTTCATAAAACAGTCATGATAGAACTTTGAGGCAGAGTTGAATCCCACAGTATCCTGAACTGTACCTCAAGTCATTACAAGCTTTGACTCTAGAGAGGTAACCAGCATTTGAAAAACTGCTGTGCTTTTTACAGATAGGAATCATTTTCACAAAAATCAAAAGTAAATTTTGTACATTTAGATGCAATGTTAACTATTAGTCTTAAGGTTAAAGCATGTAAGGATGAGCAAGTTCAGTAATTAGTGTTTTACTCTTTGATTGGGTGGTGACTTGGAAAGGACCAGAAGGGATTAGCTGGTTGGGTTTTTTCTTTTGTTGTTACCCAGGTTGCCTTCTGGAGCCAAAAGCTGTGAGATGGGCGGCTCTGGATGCTGATGTCGTCTGGATGGGTCACCTGGGTTACCCATCTGGATATCCAGAGAATGCTGGTGTGTGGAACTGGGGGTCAGCAGCCCTTACACCTCTGTTGTGAGAAGCTGCAAATGGCAATGTGACATTTTTAGGTTGATAATAGCTCACAGTTTAGACGGCCAGAGAACAAGAGAATTTGGGGGATGTATCTGTCTTTTTCTCTACAACTTCAGAATTTCTGTGATATTTTAAATGGCTTCCAGTATAGTTCAAGCAACATGTATTCCTCAAAGCCAGTGGGAAAAACCCTTCCAATAAAAGGAGAACAAGAGTTGCTTAATGACATTAGCGTCCTATGCCAAGCGTAAAACCTAAGTTTGCAGGTTGAGTACACCACAGAGGCCAGATGTCTGAAGGGTTTGCAAATAGCTGTGCCTAGTTGACTGTGATGTTTGGTTCGGGCTAAGTTACGATACTATAGTTCACTGTGACTTTTAAATAAGTACAGTGTGTAACTCACAGACCTAAGCATCAAAAGCCTTCTCATTGTTCAGGATTCTACCATTATTTTTCTTAGGGGAAATGGAGAGCAGGTTGCTTGAAGTGTTTTAGAATATGTTTTGTTTCTTTGTACCAAAGCTAAAATGGAGGGAGGGATAGAGCCAGGTTGGCATGGAGACATGTCACAATATTAAACATGGCATTCTGGTTTTGTATCTTTAAATTGAAAATTATTTACATAAATGTGCAGTGGTAGCAAAACTGTCTTTTTATCAAAGTTTTAGGCTATACTCTTCAGCAGAAGAGCACCTTACAAAATGCTTGGTGTGTTTTGATAGCTCTTCTTGAAATGGCAGTAGTTTATATTTTTTTCTTAATGCAAAGAAAATAGAGATACTACTACTGTTGAAATTTTATAAATATATTTAGTTTTATCTAACAGGTTTATTCTTGCTTAGTGACATTGGACAGTCTGACTAAACATAGACAACCTTATCTGCAAGATTCTGCACGCTCAGAACAGTTCTTCAACTGGTGAAATGCTCAGGGAACAGCTTGTAATATTCACAACTTATTAAAAAAAGTATTTTCTTTTGGGGACTTTTAAGATGTGGCAAACCGGTCCTTATATAGTATTGCCAAAGCTGAGCTGCAGAGCTTGATAAAGTTGCTTTCATTTACGTTAACTAAGGAGCCTCCTACCTTGTTAAGAGCTGTTTCAGCTTGATAACATTTTAGACTTGACTAGTGAATGTCACAAAAAATAAACTATCATGATGCAGCTTCTCTTGGTGTGTTTTTCTCTCATTTATTTTCCTTACTAAATGGAAACTATATGGGGGGAAGGAGAAACTGGGGGGGGACACGACGGCAGCAGTGGCGCATGGAAGTTTTACAAAGCCTAAAATTGGTGTTAAGTATTCAATGATCTTAATGTAAAAATTCTAGAAGTTCAGAATTCCTTTTGTTCAAGTTTCAAACAATGCAGCTTTGTTCCTAGTGTACAGAAACAAAATAAGTGAAACTAGTCAAACTTTAATTGTCCAGACTGTCTGACAGACAAACAATTGCTGTTGTTTTACTTGGCTTTTTGCTGGATTGTTAGCAACCGCTAATTTTTAAGACTGTTAAATTTGGGGTCGTGAGACATGCAGCTGGGGGATTTCTTATGTGAAAACAGCCTTGCTAAGAAAGGGGTGCTTCTAAACTGAAGTTACTTATTCTGGAATTGTAGGAATTGCTATATTAGTTTCTATCACTAGTGATCTAGTGAAAACTTTGAAGTAAGCAATTGAAGAATTACTGCTATGGATGTGGGGTTTTTTTTTCTAAACTCTGTGAGACTGCCTTAAGATATCCAAGTCATCGTGTTTTTAGAGTTTAAAAAGGTAGAGTTCAGTGTCATTGTGGATGTGTTAAACTTGACTTGAAACAGACTTGATAGGTTGTGGCACTGTTTTAGGATGGTTGGGGTAGATGTGTGTTTTGTGTTATGCTGGCATGTTTGAGTTTTTTTCTAGCCTTTGTTTTGCTTTGAATCTCCACTTCATAGAAAGGCCTTTCCTTCATATACTGCAAGATTAGGCTAGAAGTTATCTTGAATAATTTTTTTGCCCTAGTTCTCTTTTAAGTGTACAGCGCCAAGCTTTTGACTTTACATACTTCGATTCAGTGTCGCTGCTTATCTCTCAAGCAAGTCTTTGTTGTACCTTTTTAGAGATGGTATGATCAAAACTACATGCAGACTAAATAATGATGTAACTGACACTTCCTTTGTACACGTAGACATGTACGTTTATTTAACCATGTTGATCAAAGGCATTGCTCTATGTGGAAGAGTGTTTATGCCCTCTTCCCAAATTGATACTGTAAAGTTATGGTTGTAAAGACTTTCGGAGCTGCTGGTTTGACAGGGTTACCCATGTTAACTCCCCTTCTGTGGAAACTCGCCTTCAGTGGCTGCTCTGAAGTTCCTAACACCAAAAATACTCAAACTAGAACTTTGTTTGCAGACTTGATCTTTCTTCTCTCACCTGTTTCTAATTAGTAAATAATGCTGTAAGCTTCTAAACTTGGATATGATGATTACTGTTAGTATTTCAGTTTGTTAAAAACTAAGGATTTATCCTACCTAGTTAATATATATGTGTAGTCCCCTTTTTTGAGACCGGAGATTTAATTTTTCTGAAAGGTAGAGCTAGCAGTCTGTTACTCATTTTTCTTGACCCATTCAGGGTTCTAGGAGACAGATCAGTGGGAGGTGGCATCCTTTGAAGGAGCTGCCATGTTAATTAAATCTGCTAGATGTCTTAATATTTCTTAGTATCTTCTGTACCTGATAACTACAAACTAGGCCACTCTGCCAATTTATCTGATCACCTCAAATGCCTTTTTTTAAAAAAGAAGTCTAGTTCTGACACAGCAAGTGGTGTTTAAACGGATTGTGTGTGGTCCGTAGCAGTCCCACCAGTTCTTTTTCGTTGCTTTGGTATTCTTTCGGGTAGTACAGTCTTTGGTGCTTAAAGTATGCTTTCCCCTTGTCCCAGTACCTTATATCCGCTACTTCAGTTGTGCCAGCATCTCAGTATTAGTCCACTAGAAGAAGGTCTCTCCCTGGTATTGGACAGACTAAAACTAGGAATAATGAGAATTAAGTGCCCAAGGCTGTATTTATTACAAGAATTACCTGTTCTGCCAAACGTGCTAAGTAACGTGTGTGACCAACCAGCTGGATGTGGCTTAGCTGTACATGTTGAGAAGGCTAAGCAAGTGAACGCTGTTTCAGAGTCTGTGAATCAGTGTATCTAAAATGCCAATAAATATTTTTGTCCTCTCACCTGCTTTAGGGTAGGTGTTCAGCTTTGTTACTTTTTGATGCTTGTTACCAGTGGGTGTTACAGGGGGCTGTGTGGAAAACAAGTGAGATGAATTACTGCTTGGGGTGTACCTTAGAACATATATGCAACAGCCAAAGTTATGTGGACTCATTCAATTTTTGTCTTAGTACTAGGGTGAATGGGCTTCCTTCTTAAGGAAGGAAAATGCATTCACTTCCGTCTTCATCTTAAAACATAGAGGATTTGGCTTTTTTAATAACTTTTTAAAACTGTCTAGAATAGCTTTTTGAAATTAATTTTGCTTGTCCTACTCATAAAAGTCTGCCCTGATGTTAGTGTCCTATTTAATAATTAGTTAACATATGATAATAGTGGAATGTTTGTTCTTTCCACTATGCAAAACAAAATTTCTCCAATGAATGAGTTAGTACCTAATGTAATGGCAAGCAAGAAATAAAAGCTTTCCTTATAAGCTTTGTATCGCTAACTTATTGTTACAGGATCAACTAAATGAGTTTTAATTGTGCCTTCCTCGTGCAGTAGGCTTCACTGACAAAGATGTATCATGAGCATAATTCAGTCTCGCCATTTCTGCCTCTTGGTATTTCTGGTAATGCTGAAAAATGTAGCACAATGAAGACTAGAAAAGGCATATTTTTTCTTTAAGTTTATGGGTGTGATAGCATTTTGTGTAGTAAACTATTTCACTCTTCTCGCCTTGAAATGTGGTGGGTATATTGAGAAGATTTTAAAAAACAAGAGAGGAAAAAATCTACAAATGAACAAAAGAGCCAGAGCATATCTAGAAAGTGAAACTCAGTGTACACGAGACTGCATCGCGTATGCCCTTAAATCCAGGAAAAGAAACTTTAAATATGAGTGTGTATGTGTGCACAAAATAAATCAAAACTGTAACTTGTATTTACGGTTCTAATTTTTTAGAGATGGTGGAGCCAGGACAAGACCTGTTGCTTGCTGCTTTGAGTGAGAGTGGAATCAGTCCAAATGATCTATTTGATATTGACTCGCCGGACGTGGTTCTTACAAATCCAACACCAACTC
This sequence comes from Phalacrocorax aristotelis, assembly GCF_949628215.1. Lineage (NCBI taxonomy): Eukaryota > Metazoa > Chordata > Aves > Suliformes > Phalacrocoracidae > Phalacrocorax > Phalacrocorax aristotelis. Next base: position 10,363,675 of record NC_134290.1, on the reverse strand, counting down.
CAGCTGTTCAGCAGGTTAAAACAAGAACATAGTCATTTGCTAGAGAACATAAGAGCTTGTACTTGATGTGTTGTGGAGGGGGGCATGGTGTCCCTAGCAAATGGTTAAAGAATGTGGAGTTCTCATAAATTTCTTACTTCATAGTACTGAGTTTAGAAAACTACTTGCTAATTAATTTTAAACTTTTATACAAAAAAAGCAATCTAAAATACACTATTGAGGTCAATATAAACATAAATACGTTTCTGGACATTAGATGGCCGTGCTGCCGCATATCCATGGAGAACTCTAGTATCACTGGAGTCTAGCTGCTCTCCTGTAAAACGTGCAAGAAGTGTAATATAATATGGTGTTTGAGCTCCATGACAGCTGTCAGTCTGCAAGAACATAACCATTTCAGACATAGATTGGGAAGAGTGGCATGTTGAACAGTGACATCACAAAACTAACTACATTTTCACCACAGTTAACTAAGTGTTGTATGTTTAACTTCTTTGAATGTGAAATCAGCCATTTGCTGACCTTTATTTTCAGTGAAACCTTTGTTAAAAAGCACAGTTAAGAACTTCCCCAATAACTTCTCCACCCCATTTTGTGGGTGGATATTTAGTTTTAAGGCTTTTTTCCCTGCTAATGTGAGTGTTTCCTCATGCGTGCTTTCTTTCCTCTGCAGTCGGTGCCACTTAGTGCGTTAGAACTAGGCTTGGAGACTGAGGCCACAGCTGCTGTGAAACAAGAACCAGAGACTGTATCAACTCCAGCCCTATTAAATGTTCGGGTAAGAACTGGTACTTCAGGACTTTTTAATGTGTCTGTGTGGTGGGTTAATCTTGGCTGGAGACCAGGTGCCCACTAAGCCACTCTGTCACTCCCCTTCCTCGTCTGGAAGGGGGGAGAAAAAAAGTAGGATGGCAGGGTCATAGGTTGAGATAAGGACGGGGAGATAAGCGGTTACTGTCACAAGCAAAACAGACTCAACTTGGGGAAATTAATTTATTGCCAATTAACAATGGAGTAGAAAAATGAGAAATAAAAGCAGATCTAAAAAGACTTTCCCCCTACCCCTTCTTCCTGGGCTCAGCTTCACTCCCGACATGATGACACATTGCCTCTGCCACTCCTTCCTCTTCCCCTGCTCCAGCAGCTCCTTCACAAACTTTTCCAATCTGGGCCCTTCCCAGGGGCTTCAGTTCTTAGCAAACTGCTCCATCGTGGGTCCCCTGCAAGGCCACAGGTCCTGCTGGAAAACCTGTTGCAGCATGGGCTGCCCTCTACAGGGTCACAGTGTCCTTCGGACTTGTCCACCTGCTCTGGTGTGGGGTCCTCCATGGGCTGCAGGTGGATATCTGCTCCACTGTTAACCTATATGGGCTGCAGGGGCACAGCCTGCCTCACCATGGTCTTCACCAGGGGCTGCAGGGGAATCTCTGCTCTGGTGCATAGGCCATGTCCTTCCCCTCCTTCACTGACCTTGGTGTCTGCAGGGTTGTTTCGCATATTCTCACTCCTGTCTCCCAGGTGCTGATTGCACAGCAGTTTTTACCCCTTCTTAAATATGGTATGCCAGAGGCACTACCAACATTGCAGATTGGTTCAGCCTTGCCCAGCAGCAGGTCTGTCAGGAGCAGGGTAGAACTGGCTGTATCAGGTGTGGGAGAAGCTTCTGATGTCGCAGAAGCCACCCCTGTAGACCCCCCACCCAAAAAATCTTGCCACGTAAACCCAATGCAGCATATTAGTAAAATGCAACAGAAGAGGTGGGACTTTAAAATGCCAGCTGGCCACTGTCTCAGTTCTGCTGAGACTGTGAAAGCTTAGCATACCAGTGGGTTGATACGATTTCTGTAAGGAACACAACGGAGGACAAAGCAGTACGTAGAAAAACATTTTGAGGTGTCCCATGTGCCTTTTACCTGCCCTGCATGCAAATTCTGGGGATAGGGAGATTGTGTAAACTTGTTTCCTAGACCTGACCTGTGTACTACCTTTTCTAGCTGCAGATAATTCTGAGCACCATAGTCTGGTGATTGCACCTGAAATGAAAATATAAAAAGCAGATCTACAGGAATGTGGATGTGGCACAGTGTGTCTGAAAAAGGCTGCACATATACCTTAAGTAATCCAAGCTATTTACTCTGACAGTTGTGCAGCGATGTTATTTATTGGAAATTCTCTTCAGCTAAGGGTTCCTCTACCTGTAGTGGTCATGTTTTGTGCCTACGTGATGAATCCTTCATCCTAGTCTTTATTTCTTTTCCCTTACATTAAAATAAAATTTTTTAATACTGTTGAAAAATATGTATGTAATATATTGATAAATAGACACTTCTTGCTCAGGCTGCACCACAAGATAATTACTCCAGCATCTTCAACATGTTATGTGAAGGCATTTCATATTACAAGAGTATTTTAGAAACTGGTGACTTCTGTGCTCTAAATGAAAGACTAATAAAGTCTGCTTTTTTTCACTGTCTTCTGAAAATTTCCCTGGTTCTTTGTTGCTAGCAACCACCATCCACCACAACCTTTGTGCTGAATCAAATAAATCAGCTTCCAACTTTGGGGACTACAATAGTGATGACAAAAACAACACCTGTTACAACTACGAGGCAGACTATCACTGTAGCAAAAATCATTCAGACCAGCACAACTACTCGACCCTCGGTTGCAGCACCAGCAGTACGCAATGCCTTGACCACTACACCTTCAAAGGACCAGATTCAGTTGAAAGATCTGCTGAAGAATAATAGTCTTAATGAACTCATGAAATTGAAGCCACCTCCTAATATTGCCCAACCAGTAGCAACAGCAGCAAGTGAGTTTTCTTTTTTCTTCGTAATTATGGTACTTTAGACAAATAGTGAAATAATACAATGTTAAGATCTTTGCATGTCTTGTGTTTTCATTGATGAGTAGAATATCACAGTAAAATGAAATGGTCCAGGCAACCTGATAGATTCTATTCTAACTTTAATAGTGTTAGAGTTCAGGGTGAAGTAGTAAGAAATAACAGGCTTTAAAAAAATTAAGGTCTTGATTTACTGCAAGGAATGAGGAAAAATACATTTTAGATTGCAGCTGGCAAATTGGTAAAATTAATTCAGGAACATTACTGAGGTTGATTTAGTTATCTTACTTGAGTTTACAGTAGTTTCTGTTCTGCTGTATACTTGCTGTGGAACTATGACAAATGAGTAATTTTGCGTGTTTTTGGCATCTTCCAAACTAGATTGTGGTACCTGCTAGTACTCCTATGATAGGGTGTTTCTGGAAAGCATCTCCTAGGAAAGAACATCTCTGCTTCAAGTATTTCGATACCACACTCCAAATCTTCACTTTGTGATTCCTTTCATAACCTCTTTCTTGTATGTCATTTCTGATACATGGACAACTTAAACAGTCAGCTCAGTTCAAGGGAGAAGCTGCGTGTGTGTATTCTTACGATTTGATTCTTTTAAGCTGTTCTAGTTTTAGCATGGGGTTAAGATCAGACTAGCTGAGTTCAACAATATCTCTGTTGCTGATTTTTCTGAAAGGTATGCAGGCTTTTTCTAGATTACTATCTTTCTCAATGTCTCTGAAATAAGATTTACTGATTTTTAATAGGCGGGGTTGGAAGTAACCTGTTTTTCATATGCAGATAGAGTGCACCATAAACGAAGCTGTCAGAACTGAAACAAAAAGAATGTGCCTACTTCTTTCATTGTGTTCTGTTACAGAGTAGTTGACAAAAATTGAAGTTGGAAACACCAGCTGAAGGTGGGGTGGGGGGTAAAGGAGGGAGGAAGAGCAGGGGGAGAGTTTTTGTAGGACTGACTTCTCCCCTTTGTGCTAAAAGAAAACTCACAGAAGCACGTAAGTGACAGGTGACACCAATACACAATAGCTGTTGTAGTGGCACAGCTGCAGAAAATAGCTGAATGTGTAGCTTCTGTATTAAGTGAAAAGGAGGCATGCAACTTCTAGAACTGCATTTCTGATCTTATGTGCTTGTGTTTCTGGATCTTTCTTTGTGCTTAAAAAAATTGACAAATACTGTAAAAAAAAAAAAAAATTCAAGGGCAGAGCAGCTCTTGGAAGGAAACACGGTCTCTTCATAGAATTCAGGCAGCGGGAGTTCCAGACTGGAAAGTATTAAAAAGTTAAATTATGCAATTATGAGGAAAACTTTGGCAATTGTCTTGTTTTTTAGGGGCAATTGTACTAAATTTATTACATGTGTTGACTGTCAACATGATGGAAGCTTGACAGCTGCTTTCGATGTTTTACATCTATCCTTGTGTAAATTTTTTAGTTCTGTACTGAGCCCTATTGCCACTTGCTTCCAAATGTGGCTGAGGACAGGAAAATTAATAAATGATCCTCTTTAAAGTATATAATGGGATCCTTTGACAATTGAGTCCAAAGTGTTGACTTTGTTTTACAGAAATAATTGTAGTTTCTCCTAAGGTGCTAAATGCCACCAGACCAGGTAAGTTTATTTCTGTTGAAACACTGGGCTTTCAGGCTTGTTGTTAAACTTCAAAGGCTCACAAAATGGAGTGTTTGTATAGATTTGGTGAAGGTCTAAAATATTTTTGGTGTTTTTTTAAATACTGAAACTAATACAGAACTGTCAGATGCAGTGGTATTGCATGGGAAGTTTCAAGATTTAACTCCTTGCTCAAACACTTTTTAGTTTGGACAAAAACCTTGATTGTGTTCTTGACCAGTAGCACACTGATGCTTCACGTTAAGCTTTTCTTCCGGCTTGTTAATAGAGAAGGATGTTAATTTGACTGAGTGTTTGGAGGGAATTTCTGTAAAACATGGCTTTTCTTTTGTAGCCGATCTAAGCAATGGTGCAGTGAAGAAGGAGGCTTCCACAAAAGAGGTAGCAAGAATATGGATAAATGATATTAAAATGAGAAGTTTTTCACCTACTATGGTAAGTAGTACAAATGGTTAATTTGCCAAATGAATGCGTATTTTATGGGCCGCAACCACCTGTGACTAGTTTCAGTAGTTACTCATATATGCCTTTTGTGTGGTACAATTACAGAGTGCATCTGTTTGTTCGAAAGGTTAGTTTCTTCACTAGATGAATACTTGGTTAGGTGACTAAAACTAATAGCTGTGTAGAGCAGGCTACCTATAAGTAAAGGTCAATTTCCAGAAATTACTGTCCTTAACAGAACCTCATTGTGTGGATGAAGAAGGGTATGCTCCAATTACAGCTTTTACGCGTATCACTTGCTCTGTGTTTTAGGGTGTTTTCTTCCAAAATATTCTCATGTATAACTAGCGGTGGGGAAACTAGAAGGCTTTCTCTAGTGTGGCTGACCTTCTGAGCAGTTTGATTTAAGATGTAAATTAAGTATCATTCAATTTTATAAACGTAATAAAAATATATTCTGATGCTGTAAACACTTGAGTTTCAGCATCTTCACTGATAGCTAGAACCAGGCTGAAGTTTGTGATGAACAGTGCTCCTTAGTGACTGGCATACCGAACCAAAGGATTTTCAGATTACTTTTTTATATTAAACATTGAATTAGTACTTGTGGAAGACTCTTGATTTGCCATCTAGCAAGTACTTTAAAAATATTCATATATTTACACTGATCAAGATCATAGTAAAAAATTGGTAACTGTCAGGTTTCAGTGAACAGTGGATAGAACTGACTGTTATAACTGTTCCCTGAAGTTGTGAAATCACGTAATGAATATGAAACTGTAGGAGACTTCATGAGAGTACTTGAAAATTAGGTTTTGCTATTAACTAGCCATTGTGTTTTGAAGGTAGTTGTCTTCAAGTCATAGTTTGGATTTAAAAATGCTGTAAGAAGTGTTTCTTTTTAAATTCTGCTTATGAGAGTTTGGAGTAATTGAACCTCCTTGCAAAGGAGGAAGTTCTCTGACTTCATGTCTTTGAAGGGTTGTTCAGAGTGTAAGGAATCTGCATTTCCATGTCTAGTTTTCCCAGCTGCTCACAGGTTCATCTAGTATGTGTGTTAAAACATTAAAGTGCAAGTTTGTGCTTATTTTATTTCTCATGTTAATTGCCAGGACACAGTGTGTTAACAATGTGCTGTTTGACTAATGCAGGTATTTCTCTATTCTAGAAAGTGCCAGCAGTAAAAGAAGAGGAAGAACCTGAGGAAGAAGATGAAGAAGAAATGGGCCATGCAGAAACTTATGCTGAATATATGCCAATAAAATGTATGACCTAAAGTTTTGTTATGTCAAGACTGACATGTTTTGAGAGCTCATCTGATATTCACTCTCCTGTCATTACTAACACCAAAAACCAGATAGGTTACTGTCTGAATCAAGTAAAAAGGGCCTGAATTTGTGTGTGGTTTTCCTAGGAAATTTTTCTCTTCTATAGCTTTGTTTTGGAAGGCATGCAGATTTTTTTAAATAGAAAATTGGTTCTTCGGTGTATCTTTTGAGCAGTAGTTGTTTCAGAAATATGACTGATGAACCAAGATCAGGCTTTGCTTTACCTGTGTTAAGATGCCTTGTGCCTCAGCAGAGGAAACTTTTGTAAAGGGATTAAGTGGTCACTGTTACACTTAATCTAGGTTGAGTCTTTTGGTGTGAAATTACCGTAAGTGCATTCTTTCTGCATGTTCCTGACTGATGACTTTGAGCTGTTCTTAAAAAAAAAAGAGAATCTTTTACTGCTGTTAATCGTCCTCTCGGTTTTTCTTCTCCTTTCTCTTTATTGTAATCAGTGACAAAAAGCTGTTATCTTGTTTCCTAGGTACACTGCTGACCTGCTGTAAAAGCAAGGCAAAAACTTTTGCATGGAGTTAGTAGCTAAATGGTTAATTTTTGTTGTCACTGAGATCTGTCAGCAATTAAACCATGTCTGTTCTAAATCTTTTCTCCTCTCGTACTGCTTAAAAACAGCACTATATAAATAGAAGAATGTTGCTTTTGTGATTCTGGCATCTTGAGGCTGCCTCTGGCCTTTTGGGAAGGCAAGGTTCAGGAAAGTTTTTCTCAAACACATCAAGTACACAAATATTTTAATTTTCTATGGACTGAATTTTATTGAATTTCATAAAAATTGGGGGAAGGTGGTGAGAAGAGAAAGTTAAGATTGCAGTTATATAAATTCAGGTTAACGTATTCCTTTGTACATGATGCAGTTTAACACTTGACATACTGTTGCAATGAAATGTAGTTGTTCTTCACCCTTTGCAATGGACAATTTCAGTTTGTTTTGGTAAATATAATAACCTGTGCTACAGCAACAGAACTCGTATTATGTTTTCATCTTCTTCCTTCCTCCCCTTCCCTTTTCAACCAGTAAAAATTGGTCTTCGTCATCCTGACCCAGTGGTGGAGACCAGCTCATTATCCAGTGTAACTCCTCCTGATGTGTGGTACCAGACATCAATATCGGAAGAAACAATTGACAGTGGCTGGTTGTCAGCTTTGCAACTTGAAGCGATCACTTACGCGGCCCAGGTATGCTAGACACTAGTACAGCTTAAAAGCTAACAGAATTTAAGAAGGAAAACTACTGTCTGACAAGCACAGCTATGTTGGTTTTACAAGGAGATAAAAAACTAAGAGCTTAAAGGTTTGAGTTGCATTAGGAGGTGGCAGGTGAGCTTCAGTTCAGATAAATGTGAGGTAATACACCTAGGAAAGCTTTGTCTAAACCATTTTCATGATGCTGATCTCAAATCGTCCTAAAACTCATGAAGGAGATTTTATTTCAGAGAAATAAAACTAATGGCTGACTACTGCAGCCAGTAAGCAGCAGGCTAAGAAAGCCAATACTGTCTGGCATCATGGGAAAGGGATAGAGAAAGTGACTGGGTGTTATTTTGCTGCTGTATGGAACTTCAGTGGGCACCCATCAGATGATGTGTGTACAGCTCTGTGTGTCAGGGAGGAAGGCAGTGAAGTTAGACAACTAAAATGATCACAGGAAGGAAGAAATTGCTTCATGAAAAGAGACTAACAAGGCTAGGGTCCTTGGGCTGGAGAAGAGAAAAATGAAGGGAAATGAAATCAAGGTTTACATAATCAAGAAGGCAGCGGAATCCCACAAAACAAGAACAAAGCAGAACTTGGTGAAACTGGTAGGAGATTGGTTTAAAATGGATAGAAGAATACTTCTTTACACAGGCAGTGGATGTCTGGGTCTCGCTGCTGCAGCAGGCTGTGGAAGTGCGTATCAGTGGGTTAAAAAAAGCAGCCAGTCTGCTAGTAGGCACTAAAAGACAGATATGTACAGCAGTTTTATAGCAGTTTGGGTCCTGAGGGAAGGAGGGGGAGAATGGGTCACATAAAGCAGTTGGGCTCATATGCTCTCCCTAAATAAACTCCCCTCTTCCGACTGTCTGGAGGCTGCTTGGCTGGGTGGACCACTGGTCTCATCCAATAGGATGTTTCTTATGTTTGCTCCTTTCTGACAATCCAAAGTGATGTGTTCTGGAGAATGGGTACAAGTTTTTTGTTCTTTCTCCTACAGCAACATGAAACATTCCTGCCCAATGGAGACAGAGCTGGATTCTTGATAGGTGATGGTGCTGGTGTAGGAAAAGGAAGGACCATAGCTGGAATAATCTATGAAAATTACTTGTTAGGCAGAAAAAGAGCAGTCTGGTAAGTGTGTCAGGATTTGTTAGAGCAGACACTGTAGTGACTATAGTACTTAAGTTTGTGTAATCTCTCTTCTGAGAAATCTTCTACCAACTGCTTTTTGAACTTCTGCTGTAACTTACAGAATATATGCTTTGTTTTGTATCTTCAGGTTTAGCGTGTCAAATGATCTGAAATACGATGCTGAAAGAGATTTGAGAGATATTGGAGCAAAAAACATACTGGTTCATTCATTAAACAAGGTGTGGAAACTTTTTACTATGTACAGTTGAGGCAAAACTTTAGGTACGCTTGTGTGACAAGTTGTGCATGTTGACTGTTGTAAGAGTAAGAATGTACTAATTTCAATGAATTTGCTGTCTAGGTCTCGTTTGACAGGCCTTAATCTTATGAAGGAACACACGGTGCTTTAAGTTAATCATGTAAATAGGCCCCTTGTAGGATTAAGTCTTAGCATGCGTTTTTTTAAAAAAACCTTACTCTTCAAGCCACTACTGACACTACTGGTATTTTCTAGAAGTTGGAATATTCTTTAAACCTTTTAGACTCTGTAGCATTTGAATTTTCCTTTCTGTTTCCCAGTGCACATTTTATATGTAGTACATTTTGTATGTAGTACTTGAATAATAGACTTCCTCGGTAATTTATTAAAGCAGCAGTAGCGTGTGCAGTTATTTTTGGAGACTGTTTCCCTGCTCAGGATTAGCCACTTGCATAAATTGTGAAGCGTGGTTACTAGTTGAACTCACTGGACCTACAGTTAGTTTTAAGTTAGTATTCTTGCTTTGTGAAGTCTTAATTTCTAAAATACAGCAAAGCTTTAGAAATTGTAATTTATGGTAGCAGTTGTAAATACACTTGACCTATTAGCTCTAAGAGATGCATTGAAACTAAAATGTTAATTGTGTTTCGGTTGAGGAAACCATGTAGTCGGAGAATGTGGCTGTTAATCTCTTGAGGCCTTGGATCTAGTCTTCCTTAAGTGTATGTTTAAGTAAGGCCCCGTATAACCCCTTAAACATGCTACCATATGCTGGCTATGCCCTAATCATGATATAGGGATACAGGTGGTTCAAAGTGTATGCACCTTAAGGTTAAGGCTACCAGCATGCCTTAATCATATGGTAGGTGGGTTTGAGGAGGGATCTCTTTTCAATAATTTCTGTAATTGTTATCTTTTTATTGCAGTTCAAGTATGGGAAAATTTCTTCCAAACACAATGGAAGTGTGAAGAAAGGTGTCATCTTTGCTACCTATTCTTCTCTTATTGGTGAAAGTCAGTCTGGTGGTAAATACAAAACCAGATTAAAGCAGCTCCTTCACTGGTGTGGTGAAGACTTTGATGGAGTTGTATCCTTTATCTGGAATTCAGCTGATTGTAACCAAATTGCAATTTAAGCTTACATCTTTAAAGAAAATTTGTGGTTTTATTTGTGGGTGATTTTACGAATCGTTCTTTATTCATGGCAGTAATTGATTGTGTGCATGCGCTGACATTAGATCTGAAGCTTTACAAACTCCATGCCAAACCTATTACTGTCATATTGTTGCCACACAGCTCTGGTACAAGAGTGAAGCTTCTGCTCTTTGTAACAAACACATAAAATTAAAACATGATGTTTAAGAACCTTAAGTTTACACTGAAATTTTCTCCAGTGAATTCTTAAATTATTTTGAGTATCAACAGCATTTTAAAGCACTCAGGTGTTGGTAATTATTTAGCTAGTAAGTATTTAAGAGCAAATTCTTCCTAAGTTTTTAGTGAAAAACATGACTAGTGTCTTTTTGAATTCACAATTTACTGCTGCCACATATTGTAATTAGCAGATTTTCTTGTCTTCTGTTTTAGCTGTCCATTTTAAAAATAAATGGGATAAAGTTGGGGTTTTTTTTCTCCTTAATTGTTGTTCAGATTGTATTTGATGAGTGTCATAAAGCTAAGAATCTGTGTCCTGTTGGTTCATCAAAACCAACAAAAACAGGTCTGGCTGTATTGGAACTTCAAAATAAACTTCCAAAAGCCAGGGTTGTTTATGCTAGTGCCACAGGTATGTACTATTTGGTTTGCATTAAATGTCTGCATGTTTTTACTGGCACTGGTACAGAGTGTGTTCTTCTCCTAGGTGCATCTGAGCCAAGAAATATGGCATATATGAACCGTCTTGGAATATGGGGTGAAGGAACTCCATTTAGGGAATTCAGCGATTTTATTCAGGCTGTTGAAAGAAGGTAATATTTTGGAGAGCTCAAGTAAGAATGCTGCATATGGTTGTGATTGACTGTGCTTTCTAGTTCCTTTGTCTTCACTCACTCAGTCCTCTGCAAACTTGTCCTGGCATACTAAGAGCTTTCTGACTCGAGCTTCTAAATCTAGCAGAAATGTGATCTATCTTATGTGGTAAAAAAATGGGACGCTTCCCTCGCTCAGAAAATTTTGAGAGCTTTAGAAACTTGCTGGGAAAATAGCCGTCTTAAAATGTGGGTGTTATGAAATGAAAATATTTTGCTGCTTATCATGAAAACACTGTATGTACTGAGTATGCTCAGTATAGTTGATGTCTTGCTATATGCAGAGGTCCTCTAATGTTTATGCATTCAGCTTAAGCAGTTTAACAGGAAGCAGGCTCTTTCTTATGCTTTCTGGCATAAGAATTCAGTTCAGAAAGATTATATATGCTGTGCTGTTGCAAGGTACTTTGTGTTTCAGAACTTATTAAAAAAACTGAGTGTCAGTAGAAAATGCAACTGCTACATTCTTTGGTAGGTAAGCATCTTAATATATTACGTCTTGCCTACTTAAAAAGAATTTTGAACACTAGAGTGCTACTGTAGGGCTTAGTATGCATCTTCCTGCATACCATCTACATGATGCATGATTTTTCTAGACTGTGCAAGTGTAGTCTCCACTTCATTACTGAGTATGTATCAGTTGAGCAATAATGAAATTACAGGCCCAAGCTTGTGAGTAGGTTAGCTTTGCAGTTGACTTCTGTGCTCTCAAGGTATTGCTAAAGGTGTGTTGCTGTTGAGAAGAACTTAAGTTACCTCCTAGTTTAGTTATTTTCATATTGGCATAAATCTGAATAGCTTAATGAAGTTTGTATTATTTTAAATCTTCAGTGGAGTTTATAAAATTCCAGTGCAAGATTTTGTTATATATTTGGACCAACTTCATTATCCAATTACAGTTTAAGGTACTGTCTCCTAACGCATGCTAGGTCATTTGGGAAAAAGTAATTATTTGAGTGTTTATACCTCTTGGGATACACTTAATACTCACAAGACGGGTATATAGTCTTATGTGAAGGCTAAATTTCGAGACCCCCTGATTGGATGTGTGTAACTGAACAGTACTAATGATTTTGAAAATATATTCCTTCTCATTTGTAAGCATGCTGTTTTTCTTCTAAAGCACTTGAGGGTGGTTTTTTTTAACAAATACTTGCTCTTGAAAATTCTAATATTGATTTAATTTGTTCCTTTATTTTAGAGGTGTTGGTGCCATGGAAATAGTTGCTATGGATATGAAGCTGAGAGGAATGTACATAGCAAGACAGTTGAGTTTTTCAGGTGTAACTTTCAAAATTGATGAAGTTCTGCTTTCACAGGAATATGTTAAAATGTACAATAAATCTGTGAAACTGGTAAGAACACCTTTTAAAATTTACTTTCTGCATTGAGTTCTGAGAGGTTGAAGTTACTTGGTTTAAACTTGAATGCTCCTGAAATCTGATATAATGCTGTTGCTTGTTGAGAGACAGGAATGGCATCCTCTTGTCTCATCTTAGTGTAAAGATGTCTCTGTTTAAGACTTGGCAAAAGCTGTTAATTCTTGTTCTGAGTCATAAAAGCTGCGGTTTTGGGTGCATCTTTCAGTATCTGCCAGATCCACTGCCTTCTAGCAATACTTCATTAGACCTCGGTCATAGTTGCCTAAGATAAAGCTGTTCACCCGTTGGTCATGTTTTTGTGCTCCCGTCCTCCCCCTTTAGGCAACTGAGCTGAGAACAAGCTGCAGAACTTCAGACAGGCTGCACGCACTTCATTGAAGCAGTATGGTGGAGAGGTGCTTCTAGTTAAACAGTGCAGGGTGATAGCTTTACTCTCATGGCAGATCAAATCCAAAGCATCGAAGCTGTGGTTCCCTTCAATGTTTTCCTTTATTAACCTGCTGGTTATTTTTTTCATGTTGTTATTAATTGGTTTGTCTGTACGCTTAGCTGAGTGTCTTTTTCCTGAGTGCACGTTCTGCTTGTACACTGCCACTGATGTATTAGATAAAAGTAATTAGTCCTTGGACATAAATTAAAATGAGCAGGGTCTTTACCTGCTTAAGAGTTGTTTAAGCATGACTTGGTATTCATGTTGGATAGCTACAATAATTAAAATTTCTTTGACGGGTGTCTAACATCAACTTTAAAACACCACTTCATTAACGTTGTTTAAAAGAATCACTGAACATGTGTTCAAAGCTTACTTTACCTAATCTGGAAACAATTGGTACAACAAAATGGTGTAGAAATGAAGGCAGCGGGGTTTTTCTCTTCTTGGGATCTTGCTTTATACTTAATTATGGGCAGTGCTCTTAGCTTTAACCTGACTCTATTAATGGAGAAACTAGATAATTAGAAAATACTGTACGTGCTTGGTAGTAATGTAAATGTATCTGCTTTTCATTATGAGAGTAATTATCTTCTGAACTTACTAAGCCATAGCTATTTTCTTTTTTGTTTGATGTATGATGAGTTTCCTTGACTTGCAGTCCCATAGTACTGTAACTTTAAACTTCTCTTCTGTCTTCATTTGGATATTAAACAATGTACCTGTGTAGCCTTGAAATGTGACATGTAAAACAATTAACACTTTCTTCTTCAGTGGGTCAGTGCTAGAGAGAGGTTTCAGCAAGCAGCTGATCTCATCGATGCAGAACAACGAATGAAAAAGTCTATGTGGGGTCAATTTTGGTCAGCTCATCAGAGGTTTTTCAAGTACCTTTGCATAGCTTCTAAAGTGAAGAGGGTGGTGCAGCTAGCTCGGGAAGAAATCAAGAACGGGAAAGTAAGTTGATAAAAACCTATTTTTAACTATCTTTGTTAAATGTAAAGCTATTCTATTTGTATTATAAACAAAAAATCTTTTCAGATGTAGTAGCATGCTTTTGTACTTTGCTTATTAAATAGCTTCAATACCATAGAAACTCAGGCAAAAATAAACTCACAAGTCAGTCATCTTAGTGACAATGCCTTGTATTCATTTTTCCTTTAGTGTGTTGTAATTGGCCTGCAGTCAACAGGAGAGGCAAGAACATTAGAAGCTTTGGAGGAAGGTGGTGGTGAACTGAATGACTTTGTTTCTACAGCAAAGTAAGACTAAAGTTTGTTAGAACTGTCCTTTACAAAACTAACCTTAATCCAGCTTAGCATGTGTAGTAATTTGTCCTTTTGTGTGTAAAAAGTGCATCAGTGTGCAGAAAAATGGGTGTCCTTTAGCAAAACGCTTTACTTAAGCTGCCCATATATAAACTCTGACAGTATTGCTCAAGTAAACCATTGGTTAGTTCCTAGTTCTACTGGCACTCTGAAATGTTTTCAGATGTGAACAGCTGGCACTGTTCTGTGCAAACTGGGAGAAGGGGAGGACTTGTCAAGCATGCGCTGCATTTATACCAAAGCAAGTTACAATCATGACTTCCTTCTTTTATCAGATGAGCCAAATCCCGTCCTGAGACTACCTTGCTGAAGACTATAATAAATTCAGTTAATCTGTCATTTAAATGTTGAGCAATAAGAAAATGGCAGTAGCGATACCACTTGATACCAAAATAAAATTTAACAAGTTATAAGTAACATTGCTGTAAAGTAAATGTCTCCTACTTTAGAGAAGGTAACAAAAAAAGTAATATGGGTGATAATTATACAGGGTGCTTGTGTAATAGCATTCAGAAGGAATAATTATTCATAGAAGTCAAGCTGTTAAAATGTTACAGGTTTCTACTTTAAGTAAATGCAAATTTGACTGAGGAACTCTTCTTTTTTTTTTTTTTTTTTAACAGAGGAGTATTCCAGTCTCTTATTGAAAAGCACTTTCCAGCTCCTGACAGGAAGAAGCTGTTTAGCTTGTTGGGAATTGATTTGACTGCTCAGAGTAATAACAATTCACCAAGAGACAGCCCTTGCAAGGAGAATAAAATAAAGAAACGGAAAGGTAATGCTTAAGTTCTTACACTAATGCCATAGTGAAAATGCCAATTTTAATGCTGCCTGAGAGTGAACTCTGGAAAAAAATACAGGAATGTAAATATCAGTACAATCATTCATGAAAGAGCATGAATTAAAGTCTACGACTTTTGCTTAAAATTTCCATTATTAGATTCTAAAACTGCTGCTGAAACAATATAACCTGTAAATTGTGGTTACTACTTTGCTCAAAATGGGTTGATCTTGAATGGGACTGTATCCCAAAATGCCTTGCACGTGTCAGACCACTTCCTGATGCAATCAAGCAAATAATTGCTTTCTTTTTCTTGAGACTCAGTGAAGAGAAGCATAATACCACTCCCTTTCCCAAAATGATTATATTCTTAACGAAAGTAGGTGATTGTAAAAACATTGAGAGAGGGGTCTTAACTAAAGACTTAAAACCATTTAGAAGAAACTAATCTGTTTTTGCAAGTTGAATATTTTTCTGGTTGGTATGCAGCAGTGGTAAAACAAACATCAAAAGTAGATTACAAGGTCTAAACTGACTTTTTTTTTTCCTGGGGTGATGGGTGATGGTGGTGATGGAATTAGGTGAAGAAATAAGCAGAGAAGCCAAAAAAGCTCGCAAAACAGGTGGCCTTGCAGGTAGCAGCTCTGATGAGAGTGAAAGTGAGTCTGATGCTTCAGACAATGAAGAAAGTGACAACGAGAGCTCCAAATTTTTGAGCTCTGGAGATGATGATGACTTCAACCCATTCAGAGATGAATCCAGTGAAGATGATGAAGATGGTAAGACAGTTTAAATGTTTCATCAAGCAAGTAACTGCACTTGCAGATAGTAAGCATAAGTCTTTCCTAACCGTTTCAGTGAGCCAAAACTAAGAGTGTTTGATAAGCATGTAGTTTTAAGTCTAATGAGACTAGCATTAGGACTAGAATGTTGCTTTGCATCATCTTTAGGTTGATTTTACACACTGGAATTCAGACTTTTGTAAGTCACCTTTTGTGATGAGAATGTAGTTTTTCAAAGGAAAGGGTGGCTTTTTACTAAAATGCTTGAAACTTTTTTGAAAATATTTTATTTAACTTTAGATCCATGGTTAATTAGAAAAGAGCATAAAAAAAATAAAGACAAGAAAAAGAAGAAAAGTATAGACCCAGATTCTATTCAAAGTGCCTTACTAGCTTCTGGTCTCGGATCAAAACGACCTAGCTGTTTCACTTCCACTGTTGGTACCACCACTTCTAGTACCAACACGTCAGGTAAGAAGAATAAGTTTCTTTGGCATCTGTTCGCTTTCTTAACAACTAGGGAGAGACATTCTAAATATTAAAGAGTCTCTCTCATATTTCAGCAAACAGTAACACAAACAGCAGCGTCGTAACAAGTCAGGATGCTGTTGAAAGGGCCCAACAAATGAAAAAAGAACTGCTTGATAAACTGGAAAAGCTGGCTGAAGATCTGCCACCTAATACACTGGATGAGCTTATAGATGAACTGGGTGGTCCTGAAAATGTTGCAGAGGTAGGCTGATGTTGACATTTAGAAAAAAAAAATGTCTTTTTTTATACTGCAGCCATACATTATCTGTCAGGCTGTGGTCAATCAGTGTTGTCATTCTTCAAGGTTGGATGTGACCTAAGTATCTATTATAGAGGACTTGTTTATCAGTTTGACTGTAATCTCTCAGGGATGAGTGTACAGGTTACTCTTGCTGAACACCTCTGAATTAAAGAAGAACCTGAATATTGTATTCGAATACAGACAAGAGCTCTGAATGGACAAATAGGTTATTTCTGAGACAAATAGTTTATTTTATGTAAATCATACTAGTTTCTATTTTCCTTCAGTAGTTTATTTCTCTAACTAGCTGTAGTCAATTTGAAGCTGATGTATGTAAAAAGAAAGCAGCTTTAGTTTATCTTCCTAGGCAATGAAGATTAAGAACCTGTATAATAAAACTGCACTAATGAAGAGCCTGATGAATTACCTCTTTTTCTCAATAACCTTAGTTACTGTTTTTTAGTAAGCTACCTGTCTATGAAGTACAAACATCATTGTGATTTGAAAGACCCTGTTAAAATCGGTGACAATCTCAGCTGTCATTTTAGTTTTTTCTTAGTATTCTTGGTAAATCCCTTAACGGTAGAGATTTACTACGTAGTTCTAGCTACGATTCTACTACACAGAAATACTACATTATTTCTACATTGATACGTTTTGTTGTGCTTTTGATTCCCTGAGTTAGTTACCTCTAAATAAGCGTTCCACATACAGATAATGGCATCAACAAAAAATCCAGGTTCCTTAATGTAGTTTTGCCCTTGGAGTAAATTACTGAATCTATTTTAAGGTTGGCGTATGAATAAATAGCATCATTGCTTGATGTTTTTGGTTATGTAATAGTTTTGGTATTGCCATAATGAGCTTGTATTCCTTTTTATTTTTAAAGATGACAGGCCGCAAAGGGAGAGTTGTAAGCAATGATGATGGCAGCATATCTTATGAGTCAAGATCTGAACTCGATGTGCCTGTTGAAATTCTGAACATCACAGAAAAGCAGAGGTTCATGGATGGAGATAAGGTAGTCCTTGAAGAGATACAACTTAGAAAAACTTGCTAGATGCCATAGTAACATTGATTAAGTTATTCAAGTTGTGGCTCTACCATTATTCCACAGTGACTTTTTAGGTAGTGTAAGTACTGGTTAGAAAGCATTTTCTATTCACCACTGCGTGTTTTGTTTTTCAAACCAGTATGTTCAGTAGTCCCATCTAACATGCGGCTGCAGCATGCTTTAAAGGTCAGGCTGAAGCCTGGGTGGCCATGGAGGCCTGTGCATAAGACATGTACACGCATGCCAAACTGAAAGCTGGCACCTTTAAGCTGGTCTTGTAAAGCAGTGTATGTTTAAAAGACAGATACACGCTCCACATCTTTGCAATTCCTTTCTGTGTACCTCTGCTTCCAAGAGGAAATAATGACATTGAGAAATGAGGAAAACTACTGACTGCCTTAGTATGAGAGGAAGAAAAAACTTCCAGTGAGGGGCTGAAGGGAGAAGGTGGAGGTTGTTTACCTTACTTCTCAGGACTTGTTAATGCTGGGAAGAGTGATAACTTTTGTCTTACATTGCGCTCTGAAAGAAAACACTGACTGGAATAATGGTTCAGTTGAAGCTGATAAGGGCAGGGAGGGAATCCTGTGGTTCACTTGGGACAGGCTACCACAAGAGGGCAAGTCGAGCAGGCATAGCTGTTGCATGGAATTTCTGTGGTCTGTTATTGCACTTGAGGGTAAACGCTCGTGTTTCTGTAAATGACTTGTGCACAGCCAAAACATTTACATTCTTTCAAGGCACATGCATTCAGGTACTAGAATGGCCATATCCTCTTCCTTATGCAGTATTAGCAGCACCTTTCCTATCTGTGTTGCTTGTGATCAGGCCAAGTCTCCCTGTGTCCCGCCACTTTTCTTTCTGCAGTGCAGGCCAACATCAGAGAAACCTGCCCTTTGGAATGGCAAGATTGCAACGTACTGCCTTTCTTCAATTGCACAGAAAGGCGTCACTGAAAAGTAAAGCAAAAACCACTCCTTTCGCTCAAAAAAAATTTGTTAGCATTTCTAGCTCTGATAGGGAACCATACTTTTTCTCCCCCCCCACCCTCCTTGCAATAGGAAGACCAAATAACAGTGAAACCGTTCTAGACCTATGTTAGTGTTAATTGTAAAATTAAGGGGTGGTTTTTTTAGAAATTGGAAACTGAAGCTTGATCTCGGATTTATTGCTAACTAACAACTCCTTTCTTAATAAAAGAACATTGCCATCATCTCAGAGGCTGCCAGCTCTGGTATATCATTGCAAGCAGACCGTAGAGCTAAGAATCAGAGACGGAGAGTTCACATGACTCTGGAGTTGCCATGGAGCGCAGATAGAGCAATACAGCAGTTTGGTAAATAACTTTTTTGTATCCTTCCCCTAGCATACTCAGTAGTACTAACTGAATTTACTGCTAATTCATGGGAAATAAGATTGACTAAGCCACCTTTCAAGGAACCTTCCAATCTCTTTTGCTCATTTACAGAATCAGCTTTATCTGTAGTCATAGATAATAGTCTTGAAAGTTTTGAAAGGAAACCTAGCAAACAAACTTACACTACAGCTTAGGGGTTTTTTTCCATGTTTCAAGTCTCTTTACGAAAGCTGCCACAACTCTAGAGCGTTTGTTTACTACCTTCTGTTGGCAGCGTTACAGCAGAAACTAACTTCCAGCAGGATTAAGTTCTAGCTTTTTTCTTTACTCTTCACAATTCATAGTTTATTAGAAAAGCTCAATGATGTGGATTTTATTTAACATGTGCTTCTACTTAATTATCCAGGAAGAACTCATAGATCCAATCAAGTGACTGCTCCTGAGTATGTGTTCCTAATTTCGGAATTGGCAGGAGAGCAGAGATTTGCATCCATAGTTGCAAAAAGACTGGAGAGTTTGGTAAGATTGTTTCAAGAATCTGATGCTTCGTTTGAGAAAATACAACTTCGATTTCTTTTTCTTAAAATATGATTTAATAATAAAGGTGTGTCTTAACAGGGAGCCCTCACCCATGGTGACAGACGAGCTACAGAAACTCGAGACCTCAGCAGATTCAATTTTGACAACAAGGTGACAGTTCTATTTCTATTTGAAAGCTCATGCTGTGGTGCTTATTCCACAGCAGGAATTGAGGAAGGATTTCCTCCATCTTCGGTGAAGTGTGTTACTTTTAACTGTATTACTTCCTTGATAGGAGGCCTCTTTCTGAAATAGCCAGAAAACATTCTTAATTCTGTTTGCAAAGCCACGTGGAACACAAATACATGTGTAGATTACTTTTCTGCATTTGCTAACAATCCAAGTCTTAAGTAAATGGTATGTGTCCTTTCAGTCACAAGTGAAAGATTAATTTGGCAATTCTCATTAGAAATTAAGACTGGGCTGTTTATATAGTGTAGTTTACAGTTGAAAAGCTAATAGCCAGTTCCCTTTGCTATTGTAGAGAAAGACATTGTGAATTACAAATGCTTTTTTTTAAACTGCATGTGCTTGGGGCCGAGGCACAAATGCTGTTTCACATTGTTAGAGCAACTTTCTCTTGTTTTATGCAGTATGGCAGAAATGCTTTAGAGATTGTTATGAAATCCATTGTGAACTTAGACTCCCCAATGGTCTCACCTCCTCCTGATTTTCCTGGAGACTTCTTCAAAGGTAAGGTAGCTTTACATCCAGTAAATTATACTTTTGATCATTCTCCAGTATGCAGAAAATGCAAATAATTTTAGAGCTAGAAAACATTGTTACTACTTAAACTGACCAGCTAGCCCAGATAGGGTCTCACTGGGCATTACTCTTATGTACATTGCTTGAATAGTGAAGTTCACATATGAAATAAGGTATGTGAACTCTTTCAATATAAGGCATGTCCTATATCTGTTCGGCCGAAGTATTACATACAGTTCTTTAACCTTATTTTCCTGTTATCTGTTGCAATATCTTGTTCTCCTGTGGGCTCATGTATAGTGCTATTAGTAGTTTTTTCCTACCTGTGCTTCCTGGAAGTACAGAAGGCAAAGTTCTGTCTTGCTTATTCATGTATTAGGTAGAAATTGCAAATACATTTGAAGGGTATCAGAAATCTTGGAATTGGCATCTGAAATAAGATTGCTAAACCAGCTGTTACTTCATTGGTTTATTTTTAGATGGCAAAGCAGCTATGATCTAACTTCCTCCTTTTTCCTAGATGTTCGTCAGGGATTGATTGGTGTGGGCTTGATAAACGTAGAAGACAGATCTGGAATACTAACGCTTGATAAAGGTATTTGTGTGTTTAGTGTATCTTCAGAATGTCACTAGGAATATCACGTATCATGATAATGGACTCTTAGCAACAGAACTGAAGTTCTAACTATCTAAAAAGTGACTTTTGGAGAACCTCAGAATGTTTTCCTCATTTCTGAAAGAACGGATTTAAGGAGTCTTTTTGAGACTCTTTGAATACTGATTGAGAGCTGCTTGTCATCAGACTTAATCTTTGTTGACCTAATACATATATTTCTTATCCTTTTTTAAGATTATAACAACATAGGGAAATTCTTGAATAGAATTCTTGGTATGGAAGTACATCAGCAGAATGCTTTATTCCAGTACTTTTCTGACACGTTAAATGCAGTTATTCAAAATGCCAAGAAGAATGGAAGATACGATATGGGCATCTTAGGTGAGTAAATCAGTTCCTCAGTGCTCTTGGACTTCGGTAAGAAAAGAGAAACTGAATAACTCTATCTTTTTTTTTAATAGATTTGGGCTCCGGGGATGAGAAAGTAAGGAAGGCAGACGTTAAGAAGTTTTTAACTCCCGGATATTCTACCTCTGGACATGTAGAACTATACACAGTGAGTTAATTCTGTATCTTATTTGTATGATCTAATCAAACTTGCTCACGGATAAGTTTTTTTGAAACACGGCAATCAGCTAAGCGTGTGCAGAGTGAGGGGAGGTTCCAGGCCTTTAAATATTTGCAATATTTGGTTCTATGGTTTAGTTCATATGTCTGTAACTGTTCTAAAGCCTGTTCCCAAATATCCCTGCATGGCTGTCTTGTAGATCAGTGTAGAGAGAGGAATGTCTTGGGACGAAGCAACTAAGATCTGGGCAGAACAGTCGGGTCCAGATGATGGATTTTATTTATCACTACAGGTAAGATTCTTTGTCTTTTGGATTATGTTCAGAGATGGTTTGGGGGGGCTAACCAAATACACTGTCTCCTGAAAAATTTCCTGTTCAAATTAATTACTTTTCAGTTTTGCAAAACTATTTCAAACTTACATTAAAGTTCATGTTAAGTCTGCTTCCAACACTAAGTATGAAGCCCTCCTATTTAGCTGCTCAAGATATTTTCTGGTAGGAATGTGAGCCCAAATGAATAGCTCTTATTTGAACCTGCATCAAGAAACCAGATGCTTTCACTGTAACGAAAAGTTGTGAGGTTAATGTAGACTGGTGGTACTGTCTTCTAAATGTGTCCTTGTTATTACTAGTTTTCTTATTGTGCGCGGACACACACATATATAATTGCACTATTACTCTGTAAAGAACTTGGTATGGAATCACATAAGGTGGATACTGTCAGCATGTTTAAACTTAAAGTTTTTGGTTTGTCTTTATTTTCCAGATAAGAAATAACAAGAAAACAGCTATTCTAGTAAAAGAAGTGAATCCTAAAAAGAAGCTTTTTTTAGTATACAGACCAAATACTGGGAAACAACTCAAACTAGAAACATGTGCTGACCTGAAAAAGAAATATAAGAAGGTAACCATTGAAATTATGCTAGTTTTAAGCTCAGAAAAAAAAAAAACACCTTTCCTGTATTTGTGTATGATTCTGGCAAGTAAAAAACCCTAGGCTTATTTTTCCAGAGCAGAGCTTGTATTTGGGTGTTTTTAAGTGGGCCTACATGGTGTCTGCATTCCTGTATCTAAAGCTTTTTGAATATAGGTAGTTTGTGGTGTGGTAATTAAAAAATGAGGTAATAGGATCTAGCAAGGAAAAGTCCTGCTTCTGTGTAAGGTGTACAAACGTGCTCTTAAATAAGCTGTTACGTACAGTGTATTGTAAGCTATTCTGAAGCTTCAGCTGTTTGCTGGTATTTTAAATACTGTAACAGATTATTTGGTTTAGAGACTTGTAAAATATCTAACACTACTCTTAAACAATTTTATAGCATTGAATTTGTAAAAACTTGAGGAAACTCCTGAGAATCCAGGTTGATTACTGGAAAAGCTCTGAGATTCTGCCATAGTTGTTACTGAGATTCTGTCACGTTCAAACTTTTTGCTCATCCTTTGAGATGGCATTTCCATTTAATAGCCTGAAATTATAGGATAATATACCTCTCTTACCAGCAGAATATCGGTGCTACCTCTTTTCTGGTAGTAATGACCAAATGGCTTTTGTTCTATGCGATCTTGATGTGTTTTACTTTATTCCCACTTTGAATGACTTTTCCAGGTACCTTCTGAAGATGCTCTGCCACACTGGTTAGAGCAGTACAATTCTTCCGCGGATACCTGCACCCATGCTTATTGGTTAGTATTTGTGTGCACATAGATGCCTTAACTTAAACTGTTTACCTGAACTGGTTTATCACTATCCTGTTCTTCTGTTACTCGTGTGAAATCTTGTGTTTCTTGCTTAAGAAGAACTGGCCTGTGACCAGTCAAATGACCCAGCCTTTGAGTAGAAACATGAGGCTGTGCACTTGCCCTTAAAGTTCTGTTATGTTAGATGAGTGCTGATGTACAATCTGCACTCCAGAAGAAGTCTAATGACCCAGAAATAGCTTGTGCTTTCAGTGTCTTGATCTGATCTATTATTGTGGTGGGATAGCTCAAATGTTATTTGGGGGGAAAAGTATTTATGCTTCGTGTAGAGATGAGATAGATGTCAGAAACAGCTGTTCTTGTGCTACCTCTTCTAACAGTGTGTCTGAACTCAGCAGCTGATGTCTTAATTCCTGAGGAACAGCATAATTAGTAGAAGTTTCAGGTTAATATTGGAGCTTCTGAAATAAACTGATCAGGCACCAGCTTCATATGTAAGAGACTCAGGTTCTCAGGTGATGTAAATGAGTGGTGTCTTCAGCTTAAAGTTTGCTCTGTACATTTTGAAGATCTGGTCCTAAATAAGCCAACACTTCTCAGAGCTTTACTGTTAGAGACATGCTATGGACCCTCCCCTTACTGTGTTCTTGCAGCCCTCCCTTAACTCTGAATACATGCTAAATAACTTCAAGTCTCATATTTAATTGAATTGGATACTTTTTGTTTGTAGAATTCTTTTGAAAGCTTTTTTTTCCTGTGCTGTAGGAGAGGCAATTGTAAGAAGGCAGGCTTGGGATTAGTTTGTGAAGTGGGACTTCGCTGTCGAACTTACTACGTCTTGTGTGGTTCAGTATTGAGCGTCTGGACAAAAGTAGAAGGCGTTCTAGCCTCTGTGAGCGGTACAAACGTGAAAATGCAAATAGTGCGTCTAAGAACAGAAGATGGGCAGAGGATTGTAGGTAAGTGGTTTGTCTGCTCCTTTATTTCTACCTTGGAGTAGAAGGAAGTCGTAATTTGCAAGTCACTCTGTGTTAAGAGTCGCATAGGAGACTTCATAAAGATGCTTGCAAGAGAAAAGGCTTGTCAGTGTGGATGTTGGGAGGGGCAGAAGTACAACTGTTGAAATCTGTATTTGTAGTACAAATGCTGTTCTGAGTCAGGTTAAAGAAGGAAGACTTTTTTCTTTTTTTCAGCCAGGCTTCGGAACACTTACTTTCTCAGTTCTTTTGACTTGCTAGGAACAAAAAAAGTCATATTCAGCCTGTTCCAGCCAACCTACCTTTGAAACCACAAGGGCTCCACTTTTTTTTCCCCCACTTCTGGCAAAGAATAGTGGGCCCTTGAGAGGCTTGTTTGCATGGGGTTTGAGCTACTGAAAGTCATGTGTAATCAATAGTTTAGAATGATTTAAAGATGACTATGTCATTTCTTGTTGCTAAGCCTCTTAGCAGAGCCCTCATAGCAGGTACCTCAGAGGCTGAAATCTCCTTTTTCTTTTTCCTTTTTTTTTTTAAATGTGGACTTTCTGTGGATGTGTAATATCATGGCAGCTCCTGTTCCAGTAACAGTATTCAGAGATGTTTAAACTAGGTTTTTCATGTTTAAACTTTTATGGTGGTGTAACTTCTGTGAGACTAGAGAAGCAAAAATAGCTGCCTTTTAGTTTTGTGTGGCAGCGAGTAACATCAGAATAAAACTGGTCTTCAGGAGCAAGATGTCAACCTTTCTACTGCTTCATGACCTAAAGGATCCTAGTGATTTTTGAAGATAGAACTCTTATTGAGAAGCAGAGCTTGTAGCTGTGCTTGGTTAGACTTGGCATTGGAAAGGGTCACTGACTGTTGTGTAACTTAAATGGTGGAATTACCAGCCTGAGGTTTTAACAAACAAATTGTTTGCATGCTTATGAAACAATTGATTTGTTGGTGTTTTCAGGTTTGATCATTCCTGCAAATTGTGTATCGCCCCTTGTTAACCTCCTGTCAACATCAGACCAGTCTCAACAGCTTGCAGTACAACAGCAGCAGATATGGCAGCAGCATCACCCGCAAAGCATCACCAATTTCAACAACGCATAAGAGGACAAACTACAGGTGTTGACTTTGGTGTTTGAGGAAAAGGCTGTAAAAGCATATCACTTGCATAAAAATCAGGGACAGATTCCAAAGAAATATAACTTTTTCAGTTCAGTTGTGTGCTCTCAAATACTTTGGGAATAAAGAGATCTAAAAAGGTTGGTAGAACTGAAAGCCAGCAGTTGTTTATGGTGGTGCATCTGTCTTTCCTTATGCTCTCTGTAGTGCTTCCTGTTTGCTTTTACTTTTGGCCTTTTAAGCTACAAACCACAATTTGTTTGAAAATGCTTGAAAATCCCCAAGCAGGCTTTATTTTTAACTTGTCATACAGTGCTCAGGGTTTAACGCAGCGCATCAATGCCATTGCTGTGGGAGATATCCTTGAATGCATGTACTGAGTATATATATATAAAATATATATTGGGTTTTTCTCTTCAATTTATGAGTTTGTAAAAGCATGAAACCTAGAGGTTGCACATCATGCATTCAGGTTCCTTCCCAGTTTCTGTTTGACAGTGCATGTCTTTAGAAACGGGCATGGACAGGAGAAACACACGAGACAGGAATTCGGAGAGAAACACAATCTTAGTTGTACAGCATTGGTTATTGCATTTTTATAGTGTTTATACCCAGGTGTTGCGTTTTGGTTTTTTTCTGGTTCTCTCCTGGGGGTTATATATTTGAGTCTACAACATGTTCTTTTTGTGATAAACATCTTAAATTAAAATTAGTTCATTTTTAATGTATTAATGGTATTCCTAATGTGTACTGCAAAGATGGCTGGATGCCTATTTTCCTTAAATTGAAGCATTTCCTTAATCCGAGGTGGTTATGGAAACTTAAGTGCAAATTCACTTCCATCTTGCATACAATCTTATATTTTCTACTTCATTAATGTAATTTAATTTGTCACTTGTAAGATGAAACCTTACTTGAGCTGTAAATTAGAGAATGGGAAACACTTGAGGGTTCCGCTGTATGTGCTGTTTCTGTTACCCAGTAACTTGAATACTGTTTAATATGTTGTAAGACATTGTAGAGTTTATCTGGAGCTGTTTAAAAGAAATTGTAATGTACAAATGTGAATAGTCACTTATCTATAATATGGGTAAGTTTTGTTTTGCCTATAATAGTAGATGTTTATAAGAAAGTGAAGGACAATGTTTGTCATTTCTTGCTTGCACAGGTTGCACTATTGAAAAATTGAGATTGTATAAACCTGTCCAAAAAACTACAAGATAATGATCTTGTAGATGTCAAATAAAAGTTATTGTACTAACAAGAAGTGGAGTCTTGTTTAGGCAATCACTGTATTCCAAAATAACTAACAAGTCTGTACAATTGGAATTTGACAGGACTTGGCATGTTCCCGTCTGCTTTAACCAGGCTTCTGTCTTGCAGGCCAACTAGTTCAGTTGAACTCATTAATGAGGCAAGAAGTAAACTGTGTTTAAACCTTGATGCATGTTTTAAGCAAAGTTCACCTGACAGGCTTAGAGCAGCCATCCACTGTAGCGCATGTCACTTCTGCAAACATCTGTGAGCCAGATCTAAGTGTCGTAAAGAGGTTTTTCCATGAGTAACACGGCCAGAAGTTCCACAACTTCAGGCTGAAGCGAGCTCCCTTATGTCAATAGTTTTGCTTGAGGTTCTGTTAATGCTGCCAGTGCTGGGATCCCAGCACAGTAACAGAGCAGCTGCTCGTTGGGGGAGGATGCCTGCCTGCTGTCCTTGGCTCCCATATGAAGCGGTCAGGGGGATGAACCCCCTGCACACACTTGTGATTAACTGGAAATACAGATCTAGGATAAATCGGCATGCTCCCTATTGCCGTAGCACCTGCTACATCTCTGTCGAATACTTCTCGTGCAGGTGGTAGGTGTGTTTGGGAGTGTTTTAATCCTCAGGTAGTAAAGGGAAGCTTGCCTGAGTGCTGTGATGCCAGCAGGAGATGATTATGCCCTGGAAAACTGTAGACCACAGACAGGGTGTGGGGGAGGATGTTCATGTGTTTCATACCCACCATTGGATGTATTTGGCATCCATTCCAGGAAAAGGAATGGGATTTTGAGAAGAATGTTGACAGATTACTATTGCAGCAGATAGTGAACCAAATTGCTAGTAACAGCAAGCTGTGTGGGGACTTTGCTGTTTTTTTATTATTATTAGGTGTAGAAGCTTCTACCATCTGAGATGGTAACAGAACATTTTAGATCTTAATCCACAGGAAGATGGTTCTAGAAGTGGTAGGTTCATGAATAGTGATTTATTTTATTTTTTTTTTAAAGCAAGTTGTCATTTAAATATGCTTCTGTTCCTAAGGGCCCTTCTGAGTCTGTTGTGCTAACTTTGGTTGTTGGGATGAGCAAATACTGAATTGGATATTTTCTATATCACTAACCAAACCATTCTACTTCTTTCTGGGAGTACATAGCATATGCTGTTCACTCACACCAACTTCCCATGCACTTGTGTCCCCTGGAGGGGAAAAAACACAGCAGTACTTACAAGATCCATAAGAACCATTCCCATTCCAGAAATCCATTCCCCCCGCTTGCTCTCCTTTGCCTGCCCTCTGCTCCTTGCCAATGTTAATGCCTTGGCTTTGGCATTCAGTTACTAACACATCTGCAGCCACAGCTCTCAAGTGCTATAACATCTGCAAGGTTAATATCCAAAAAAAGTTGAGCCTTCAAGCTACAGAAATGTTTTCTCTGGAAAATTTGTGCTCGGTGGTTTGGGTGTGGTTTTTTGGTAGTAGTTTGTTTCTTCCATGAGCTGTTGATAAAGCTTGGGGGAGCAAAGGAATATAAATAGCACTGTGGATGGGATAAGGAACGGCTCTGTGGTATCCTCCTGCAGCACTGCCCGTAACACAAACATCCTCACAGGGAGGAAAAAGGAGAGACCAGTTGTCATGTCACATAAATTACCAAGCTAGGCAAGAGCAGTCTCTGTATTTTTCCTACTTGTGGGGCATTCATCTGAAATGGATGTAAAATTTCTAAAGGATGGATGTCTTTGGTAGCAGGGACAAAGCTAAATGTAAATGGTGGCAATTTCTGTACTTCGGAGTTCTGGAAGCATGCTGTAGAAGGGGAAGATACATACTTAAGTTGACTTGGGAATTGAAGGGATAAAATTGTGGGTTTTCTCTTTTAAACTGTCCCTTGACAACAACCAAATTTTGAGTTGTTAACTAGTTTCATACTTAAGATACATCTGACACAGTAAATGCAATTATAACCCACTGAAACCCCCCCTCTGCACAGCAAGTTTTCAATTTTGTTCCTAATCACTGTGTGGTCTGTTGGGAACACACACCTCTTGGAAGGCCTTAAAGGTCCCCAAAGATGCTGGTTGTCTAGTCAGTGCATAGTATTTTCTTTGTAAATGAAGAAAGCTCTGCAACCTGTAAACGTTTGTCAAGTGCATTATCAAGGGGTTTTTGTATTTTTCTTTTGCGTTTGGAATAAGCTTCGTTCAGATCCCATTGCAGTCTGTACATATATAGAAAGTATGTATGTATATAGAGATGTTAAAAGCTACTGAATTATTGAATGTAAATAACTCTTGTTTTCCTTTGTGTTTTTTTCCTTCATGACCTTCCCGAGATGTATTCCTATTTTCTCAGCCTGCCAAACAGGCAGTTCATGTGTACTTTTGAAATATATATAGCATATATAAAACTTCCAAGGGATGTCTGCATATGTTGTAGATGTTATATGTTGTCATCATTTTTTTCAAAATTATCAATTGTCTGTCTTCCATGATCCCTTTGATGCTATGTGGTTTTATTCTATATTTTTTGCGTATGATGTATTTTTTTTTGAGAGAACTTGATTCCCAATGTCTTTCAGTGACTGGTACTATTCACTTCTTTGTGCCTGTATCAGAAACAAATATTTGAATTTTCATGTAGTTTGTTTTCTTTAGTCTTCTCAGTGTGTTTCCGATTTTAAGCTTTAATCCTAGATACATTTCTGTTTTCTACCACTTACCAGTGCCTCCCATTGTGCATTCAGTGAGCTCCTACAAGTTCTAGCATTAAATGCATCGGCAACAGGACCTGCCCACTGCCCTAACATGTAACAGTGCAATTGCTACACACATACTAAATGTTAACTGTCTTAAAAGTGCTCTGGAAAGGCAGGTAATTTGAGAGTAGAAGCATCTGTTGTAGAGTATTTCCTGGGAAAGTTTTGAGCCTCCTATAATGTCTAAATGTGCAAAATGGAGAAAATGGAACTTTTTACCTTTGAAAAAGTCGTGCATGTTTTTATTTGCCAGATAACAACACATATCTTTATATCCCAAGTTAGAGATAAATGAGAAATCCCTTGATTTGCTTGTCTCTTATTTAGCCCTCAAGCTTCCAGCAGCTGGCACACAGGCTTTGCTCTTCTCTTGCCGGGGAGGCCTGTATCCATGCAGTTGTTTCCTGAATTAAGTGGTTTTGCAAAGTCCGTTGATTGGAGATTCACTGCAAGAAGCGTCCAGCTGCAAATAGCAACAAAGTAGTTCTGGTAGTTTCTGTGGTCAATACAAGCTTTAACAATGGATGCGGGGAAGTAACAGGCATTTTTGTCATGTGCTGGCAGCGGCAGCGTATGGTTCCGTGTCACAGACTCTCATGGTAAAGACTGACAAAGTTGGCAGAAGTAGTAAAATAATGCAACCACAAACATGCTGGAGTGCAGAATGAGACATGGGAAACCTCGAGGGCAGACGCTTCAGCCAAGAGCAGCGTTGGCCTCATTTGCTGCTTAGGTTGTATGTTGAGTTTGAAAAGCAACAACTCTTCTTAAGGAGGAAAACATGAAGGAGGGAAGAAAAGACTGGAAATACCAGGGTTTCTCAGCCACAGTTACAACAGCTGAGGGCAGATTGCCTCTGAAAGCTTACGCTAAA
The DNA here is from genome assembly GCF_949628215.1 of Phalacrocorax aristotelis. Lineage (NCBI taxonomy): Eukaryota > Metazoa > Chordata > Aves > Suliformes > Phalacrocoracidae > Phalacrocorax > Phalacrocorax aristotelis. Next base: position 10,333,743 of record NC_134290.1, on the reverse strand, counting down.
GAGCAATAAGTAAAAACCTGGCAAAAACTTGATTTTGATGTGCTTCACTGTTTCTTAATTGGTCCAAAATAATTTCTGAGTCGACCAAGTTAGGGGCAGAAATAAGCTTCAAGAATAAGAACTGGACAGATTTAAGCTGAGGCCAAAACTCATATAAGGGATTTTTCACCTGTGTTGTGGACCGATACGGCAGGTTTTGGAGAGCTGCACACCACACATGCAAAGGATGCTGGCAGTTCTTTCCAGAAGAAAGACATCTGTGCTGAGAGGACAGACCCGAGGTAGCGGATCTGGCACACTTAAGCGGGGAGCTTAACCAGTATAGAAATGCATTCGGACTTAAGCGTGTTCTGTTTATAGAAGTCCTGCAGCACTTGAAGTCCTGAATGAACATGTTAAGTTTTATTTTGTGAAAACTAAGTTTGGTTAGTGTTTCTGAGCTTAGCTGCGCTTAAGGTGTAACTTCAATGAGACAGGTCACCTGTGGAAGAGTAGTTTTGCACTGGGGAGGATAAAGAGACGTTTCTGCTGACGTCCCTGATTACATGCATATATATGTATCTACTTTCTGATCTGGAGAGGGTAACCAGTAAAATGCCAGATCCATTGCAGGCGGCTATGGCATTTTTATTTGCCAAGTAATTTGATTTATTTTTCAGTCATTGCCACAAAGTCCCACAGCCTACTGAATTTTATTTGAGGTGGGTGTTCACTGCCTCAGCAGCTTCCAGCAATCCCATGGAGGGGCTATACTGTACCCCTGCAATAACTTCTGCTGTGAGACTACCTCTGCACAAAGGATACGCTTTTTTTTTTTTAGAGCAGGACTTTGCTATCAGTACTTCTTCAGTCTACACCTTTAATAGTCCAACCTGACAATTCCAAAGGCGCGTTACATTTGAGATGAATTGTATGTGTTCCTTTTATTGCCTACCCTCGAGGGAAACGTTTGCCAACCTTAAAAGACTTCATCCTCCAGTGCAGTATTGCGCTGCGTGTCCCCGTGTTCCCCATGTGAGCAGACACGCGTGCCAGCTGCCCTCATACAGAGCAGCAGAATACTGCCCAGCAATAAAATATTACAGCAATGTTTAGAAAGATTTACGCTCACAAAAATGACAAACTGGAACGTGATGAATTCTGTATGCAGGGTTTTTTTTTTTGTAAAAAAAAGGTATTAAATAAATTAAACCAACTACTACTTTGGGGCTTTTTCCCCTTTTAATTTTCTGCTGTGGAACTTACCCACATGGGTTGTTTATCCTGGAATGCCTTTCGGCAGTACTTCTGCATATATTAAACATGTCCATTGTTGCTCCATTTTAAGATCCTTCAGACTAGTAGAAGTCATGTTGCAATCATCCAAATGGGTTGTCTTTCAATCCATTTCAGTACTTGGCACTTAACCTGGTTAATTTTACTGGTTAGTTAAACTGGCTTTAGTGATAGTTAAGAGCACATTCACAACATTCTTTGAATGCTAATTGTAATGACCTTAAAAAAGGGAGGAGAGTTTATAAAAACTATGTCAAGATTGGAAAGTATCAACTTTTTCATATTCTATGCATAGCATGCAAGTGTCTTTCCTTCATCCAAAGAGCTCGTCTGGGATAAACCTCCTAATGTAATCTTATTTTTGTAAATCAGTTTATAGTGACTTTTATTCTCATTTTCCACAAATCTGAAAAGGCGATGATGCCAAGTTCTCAGCAATAAATGAAGATGCCCAGCCCTTAGAATTTGATTATTCATTTTCATAAAGCAGTAGATTTTTCTGGAAGTAAGGGAGAAAGGTCTTAAGAGAGGTTTTGGTTGGCTTTTTTCCCAATATGTAAATAATACACCTTAAAAATGCCAGAGAGTCAGTTCATGAGCTGATGGTTCCTACCTTTGGAAGTCCAAGCCTGGTTTATATGTTCCCTCCTTCCACATTTATAAGCTGGAAGAACTGACTGCCTACTAAATATACAGTGAATTGCAGGGCATGAAACAGATTTTTATCCGCTTAGCTAGAGTGACTAAGTTAAATCATAAACCAGGGTGCAAGTGATTTAATTACTCCTGGGTAAGATCTCCTCCGGAGTTACTTGGAGTGAATAAAAATGTAGATGGGAGCAATGAAACAGTGAAGGTCTGAGTCTGCAGCTGGTTTCTGCAAACCATCCACAGCGTTACCCTCTCTGTGCAGAACTGGGCATTGGGAGCTGGCAGCACTGCTTCGCCCACGCAGGGCTCAGTATCAGGCCTTTCCTGGCAACAGCTCCTGTCTGGTATTGTGGGGGGTCCCCCCAGATCTTCCCATCCCCATCTCGGGCTTTGGGGCTGTAGGGCGGCTTCTGAGCCATGTGTGTCCCACTGGCCCTTCACTGCTTTCCAGGGTGGACTCGAGCAAAACACTGGTGTTTTCTCTTTTTCCTGGCAAGAGACAAGCATGTCCCAGGCCCGCACACTCCTGGGGAGGGGAGGGTGCCACCACCTGGCCTGCCCTCCTGAAAGCCATTTGGGCAGATGGACCATGCTTCAGGGCCTTGGGGGCTCTGCTTCTGGCTTGTGCCTCGGCTGCTGTGTTCTGTCAGTGGCATGTCTTGGCCTCAGACTGCAGTATTTAAGTTACAGACAACACTATCTCCTGTGATGAGCGTCTGCTAGGGCTGTAAATCCTTCACATCCGAGATTGTCCCTCCCTTTCTGTGTGCACACGTAGAGCCCCTGACGGGGTCGGCACAGCAGCTGCCAGGCTGCAGTGTGTCTGCTCCAGACACTTGGGGGGACCCTGTGGCCACCCCTCTTCACTTTTGTAGACAGTGAAGAAGGGGTTTGTAGGCAGTATTACAGGGCAGTAGGCTGTTGCTGTCACTCTTCAGGTAGATGTTTAGGCAGAGTTTGATTATCTGGCTGCCTAAAAATGCTTTGCATTTCCAAACCCTAACGTTATGGGCATCCCCCCATCCCACTGCCTCAGCTGGGGGAGTGGAATTCAGCCATCGGCACTGCAAGACTCCACACACGCACATTCACAGAGCTGGGCACAGAGGCTTTTACACCAGTGACCCTCATGCACAGGCACTAGCTTAGCAAGAGTCCTTAGTCTTCAGGGCTCTCACTTTGGTATCAAGGGGTGCCCTGGGGCAGGAACTCAGCAGATGTGTTAAACTCACCCTGGCAAAAGCTGTGTCTGAGGCTCTGGCCAGGGCAGGGGAAGGCAGCGCTGTGCCCAGCAGTGTCAGCCGGGGGGCCGTACAGCGCCTGACTGGAGACCACTGAGGGGCCGCTGTGCCATGCACTGCGCTCTGTGAGACTGTGCTCTTAGGCCGCTGTGATTTACCCCCTGGTTTGCCTCCTTCTCTCTGCTCTTTGCTCTTCTCCCCCATGTTATTGTGAAGCTCCACATTCCTTTCCTCACAGTCATTTCCATTTTCCAGCCCTGGCCTTCACTTCCACTCTCTTCTCCACTTCCTTTGCTCAAATGACCAGTAACAAAACAAATAGGGACGCTCCCATCAGGCTTTACAGTTGGTGCCGTGGTGAGGCTGTGAGGGACGGAGGTGTTTTGTGCCTCTTGATTATTTGCCACTGGTCTGGTGACACTTGGTTTGAACCTGGAAGGTTTTCCATGAGGCTTAACCCTAAAGTGTCCCTCCAAAAGGTAATTAGATTTTGTGGCCATCGCAGGTGTCACATGGATGCTTGTTTCACACGGGCACAATCTGATGAGGGCATTTGGGTGTCTGACACCAGCCTGTGCACGGGAAGTGCTTCAGGTGAGCCACTGCTCAGCTTTGCTGTGGATTCCTCAGCATCCGGATGCAGAGCAGGTTCAGGAGCTTTCCCAGACAGGGCTGGGATGAAAGCAGGTCTCCAGGCCTCCTCTGCCCCAGCCAAAGGGTGGGGTATTGCCTGCCCTGGGGCCTGCAGCCACACGGGGCGGAAGGCAGCGGCAGGGCCATGCTGCAGCCCAGCGGTGCCAGCTCACGGCGCCCTGGGCCAGGCCGCCCTCCTTGGCACAGCCTTCAAGGGCTCCAGAGTGGGAGGGTAACAAGAGTCCAGCCCGCAGGGCAAGAAGGGAGAGTCCTTCCAGGCAAACTGAAGGAATTGGTCAGGGTGGAGCACTAGTTTGTCTGCACAGACAACGCAGGAAAGCTCTGTAACATGAGGATAACACGATAATCCGTCCCTGCAAGCAGCAGCAAGGAAGGAGGCCCTTGGCCCGAGCCCCCCACCAGGCAGCCTGCCTGGCTTCACCCCACGCTCAGCAGGGCAGGGAGATCCCTCCTGTCGGCTGAGGGGGCCTTGGTAGCTTTATTTGCCTATTCTTAACAAGCGAAACGAAGCTGTTTCCTTTCTGCTCTTATTTTCTTTGCTGGTTTCATTGGAATCTGGGCTGCTTTTGATATTGGTGCCTGGTGCTTGTTTGCCTGGCAAACTGCAAAGAGGAAAACTCTCATTAGAGAGATTCCAGGCCTATGCTTTTGTGGCTGAGGGCTTGGAAACTTCTCATTCCCGCTCTGTGGTCCTCCAGGGAGACCTCCATCTGGAGCAGGAGAGAGCAGGCTTGTTCCTTATGCTATCTCAAAGGTACACCCAGAGTAACATTAAGGCCTCTTTATCTTAAACACTTGCAGCCTCTTCCAATGGCTTTACAGGTGCTATTTGCTTTTTCTCCTTCTGGAACACGCCATCTCTAAGGCAGAACGTCCCCCTCAAAGATGGAACAAGCCTGGAATCAGCTCCTCAGCCCATAGGGCAGCACCCGCGCGGCGATGCTGAGCAGCTGTCTGCCTGGCAGGGCTGTTCCACTTGGCAGCCAGACAAAGGACTCAGGAGTAGGAGGAAAACAAGGCTGGGAGGGAAAGTCGCTCCAGATAATATGGCATCTGGCCTGGGAGGAACCATCTGAAAGTGGGGAGCAGGGCTAGGCTGGGAAAAAGTTTGTCTGGGAGAATTTAAGGGGAGAGCCTGTCCCGGGATAGGCATCCAGAGTTCGATCCTAAACGGTTGCAAGCCTGTCTGCTGATGTGGGCCAGGTGCTGGGAAAGAATTTCCTGGGGTCTGGTTCACGGCTGCTGCCCCAGCACTTTTGGCTCTAGCACTCACAGACCCCCTTGCAGAGGGTCTCAGAGGGCTGCTTCCCGTGGGGGGGAGCAATGCAGAGCTTCCAGGGGTATTTTGAGGTGTGAGAAGAAAAGGCAACAGGGTAGAGCTGTGGAATCTGTATTTCTATTCAGGACTGGGTGTTTCTCGTGCCTTTTAGTGAGGATGGGGCAGTAAGCAGCACACAGCAGCCAAAAAGCAGATTGCAGTGGGGGACACCAAGGGCTGTCAGCTCTCTTGGCAACAAGAAGGGCAGGAGGGAAACCTTGTACCATCAGCAGGAAACAGTTGTAGGGAACAGAGACAGGAATGTAAGGACCTGAAGCAAGGCGAAAAGGGAGCAACAGTGGTGCCAAAAAGGATAAAATGGACCATTTTCCCTCTGTGCCAGTGTCCTGGACAGCCCCAGGAGCATATGAGGTGCCCAGGAGCAGGACCTGGGAAAGGTGTTCTGCACCAGGCAGTGCTGGCTCCTTTCGATCCTGGTAAGAAAGGTACTCAGCTCTGCAAAGTAGCTTTTAAAATGCTGTTTGTGAGAGCTGACACTCACTTGCCTCTACCACTTGTGCTCTTCAAAGATGTTAAGCCTGCCTTCACTCAAGACTTAAAAAGCTTAATTTTCAGCCTAGGCCCATCAGAGACTTTTTACTTCATTTTGAATTAACATCTAAGTTTTAGCACAAGAGAGCAGTTTGTCATTAAAATAGTGCTCAGAAACTTGTAGGTGACTCTATGATTATTTTATGTATGATGCAAGATCCCTAGAAATGTGGGGATAAATATATAAACTCCCTGCAGAAAAAGGAACCAACTTCCCATCTCTTTTCCCTTGCTGCTACACAGGTCTCTGTGGTGCGTAAAGAACAGTTAGAATATCCCTGAGTCACTCAATTAAGCCTGACAAAAATTTATTACACTGAAATTAATGTGCAAACATAATGTTTTACACGTCAAAGTCATGCCAGGATAAAACAGGGTCTTGCCGTGCCATCTTTAATTCTTCTCCTTGTTAATTTAATCCAAGATGATATGAAACAAGCCTAGTTTGTGCTCTCCATTTGCAGGTCTTCAAGGGTGTTAAAGCACAGCTCCACAGGCACGGATGGCTATTTAGCTTTATTTCCAGATACAAGGGGACAAACAAGTTTGTCTTGAAGCACAGCCCAAAGCTCTACCATGGAGAGTCGTCCTAACAACCAGCTGCCAGTGCCTTCCAACATCACACTTTGCATTTATATTCCCTACACCCTCGCCAGAGGGGTAGGGCATCCAACCTCACAGAGCTTTGGGAAAGGAAAACCTCCTTGAGATCAGTCAGAGCTTGGCTAAGCAGGGGCTGGAAGCCTTTGTCTGTGGAAACACTGGCTGCTGAGTATTGAGTATTCCCAGCGGTTTGGGAGGAGCAGAGGTGAGAAAGTCAAACCAGGAGAGTGAACAGAGAAAATACAAAGAAAAGAAAGAGGGGGACAGAGTGAATGTTGCAGATCTTACACAACTGAGAAGAGGTGGCTGTACCTGGAGAATATATCATCTGCGCTTCCAGATGACTGAAGAGACAGACACTTCTTACTGTCCATCCTCCCTTGCTGAAAAACATAAGCACACACATTTATTTTCAAGTTACCTCTTAGCATGGAGAAGGCTTGAAAGTGTCACATGTGATAAAATGGCTCTGCTGTATTTCTTGCTCTAGGACTTGGCCACTTGGTGATTAAGAGCTGCTTTTGCTGTCAGTAAACAAGACTGTGCCATCAGTCTGCAGAGCAGGGACCTGTGGCTTGCTGCAAACAGCCTGGAGCATGCACACGGCTGGAACTGTAGTTGTTACACTTGATGCAGGGTTTGCATGTGCAGAACACAACTCTAAGCAGTGCAAGCCATGTGTGTGGCATAAAAAAATTTTAAACTGCAGGCAGCCCCTCTGAGGGAGCTTGAATCTGTGGTCACCCTGCTAAATAGTCGGCTCACGGCCCAAGCACGATGGTGGTTTTATTCTTGTGGCCACATCTGCTTCGAAACAACCTAAGTGAATCCACAGAGCACAGGGCAGAGAGGAAGGACTTGCAGGTACATCCTACCCAAGCCAACTTCAGTGGTGGCTGCAAAAAAAACAAGAGGCAGCTGGTAAAGTAATTTGAAGCACATATAGCGCCTGCGGCCAAGCAATAAGGTTGTCACTTACCAGGGTCTTGCGTCTTGTGCCACCACTGTTACCTGCGCCCAGGGAGCTGCAGAGCAGATGTGAAATACTGAGATGTGGTACCGCTGGGCTCCCGCTTACAGGACAAATACTCTGGCCCTACAAGCCTGACCATCTCATCAAGCCCGACCTTCACAGTTTGTTCCAAAGCTCGCTGTGTCTTGTGCTGAAGATAGGACAATTTTTATAGGATCGTTTCCTTATCTGCCGCCTCACCTCCTGGAATAGTGTATATTTTGAAGCTGTCATTATAAAACCCAAGCAAAACACAGTGGATCTTGTTCTTCACAGTGTTGCTCTGAGCCCAGTTTCATAGAGTTAGTATAAAGCTGCAAAAAACACAGCAAACTCGGAACACTCCCATTTCGCACTCACTTGGTGTGACTGTAAACAACCGCACAGCAGTGGAAAATCCCAGAGCAGCGTGCCCCTCGCCTGGAGGACTTTGCTGGCCTTCCAGGAATCAACAGAAAAGCAGTTATTTACAACTCTGGAAGTGAAGCTTTAGGGATGCAAAGCTGTTGCTCACACAGTGCTGGACATGAGGGTTCACCAGTGCAATCTTTCAGGGCTCTAATAAGAATTACACAGGTAAAGCCTCAAGCACCAGTGTGAAAATATTGTCCACTGAGCATGTAATTCTAAGCCTGGGGCTCTCAGGTCCCCCCTCAAACAGGCCGGAGCGTGGATTAGTTGTAAGGATAGCTGTTGCCACTCAGGGCTTTGCCACGATAGCTGGAGTCATGCACTTGGACTGGAGATAAAATACGAAACATAACAAGATAAGTTATTTCATTTGGTACCAGTCATAATTTTTAGATGTTTCTCACATGCAGTGTGCAATCACTATGACACAAGCCGGGGGGGGCGGTTCAAAGGCTGGCTTGCTTTTCCCACTCTGCCTCAATTCTGCTTTATGCTAGGAAATAATTTAATTGCTCCACTGCTATTTCCATGTGTCTGCAATGGAGATGCTACCTGCCTCCCCCTGCAGAGCAGCCCACAGTGAAAGATACCACAGGCCTAAATCCCTGTCACTTAAAAGGAATTTGCCCCTCACTTCCAAGGAGCAGTATCAGGCTCCCTGTGTTTGCTGTCGCCAGAATTATGAGCAGTAGATCGCCTTGGATAGACATTAATTAGCATGTGCAATATAACTACCACCTCACCGATCTCAGAGCAGCTTCTGGTAAGGTCTACATGTGGGTCCTGTGGGTTTCAGGCTGAGCTGTGTACTGAAGGAGAAGGTGCCCAGGACCCAAGCAGTGATATAGGTATAAATCTGGAACAATTTAATGAATATAGTGGTGTGTTTAATATTAATTGACAGAAGGCACAAACCTGAGTATCTTGCAGTGAAAAGGATGAGTTCTGAAGTGGCAGATGCAGGTTCGAAAGCATCATAATTTAACCTGCAAATATTTTTTTTTTTGTGGCAAAGTCTTATTGCTGTTTGCAAGCAGAAAATTAGTCCATTATCAGCAAGATTCGTATTTGTTTTTTAATCCCTCAGAAGCTGTGGTCTACATTAACCTCCAACCTTCAAATGGAGAGAAATAGTGGTTTGAGAGAAAAGAAAAAAAAACAGGCATATTTTCCCTTAGCAGCGTCTGGGAAAATAAAAAAATCTTTTATTCTAAAATTATCAACAGGTATTTTCCATAGAAATTAGTGGGGGGAGACGGAATAAATGAGAGTGAACGCCTGATGTGAGGTGAGGGGGGAGGCGGGAAGGCAGCGGCACTCGGGCCACCCTGAAGGACGCGTCAGCCTTCCTCCTCTGACAGGGGCCGTTGGCCGCGGCCCCCCCGCCGCCCAGCGCGGGCACAGCCGATTTAAATGCGAAGTTGTGCCAAAACTTTCCGAAGTTAATTAACCCCCCCCCCTCCTCCTCTCCCCTCCCCTCCGCCGTCGCCGGGCTCCCCACCGCCCGCCCTCCCCTCCCTCCCCGCCCGGCTCCTCCGGCGGCGTCGTCCCCGAGGGGAGCTCCATTGTCTGTGAGGGGATGGCCGCGGCACCCCCCGCCGCCGCGCCCCCTCCCTCCGCGCCCCCTCCGCGGCGAGGTGCGCGGGGCGTCGGGCCGCCGCGGCGGGTGGCTGCCTCCTCTCCCCCAAAGTTTTTGGATCCGCGTCTCCTCATGATGTATGGATGATATATTGCATTGTGGGTGTCAATATAACTGACGGCCATATTTGCCGGTGCTGCTACTGCTGTAAACAACCCAAAGTGTCTGGGAGACACGGAGACGCTTCACTGAATTTCAGGACGCTTCTCCTCCTCCCGCTGGCCATGTCTCTGGGAATGTCTTACAAGCCCAACTTGAACGCCCACATCCCCGGGACTCCCCTCAACCCGGGTAAGTCCGCGGCGGCAACTGGGTGGCAAGTTTGGGAGGCGTGCGGAGGGGCCCCGCGGTGCCGCACCGGCACCTGGGGGGAAGCCCCGGACTCGAGTTTTTGCCCAGTCCGGTATGGCGGGGCAGCGGCTCCGCGCCGCCATTACCGCCGCCCGCCCGCCGGCCGGCGCCGTTAGCCCGCACCGCGCCGCCCCCTCCGCGGAGGCGCCGCGGCCGCCGGGCCGGCCCTGCGCCGCCGCGGCCGCCGCCGCTCCGGGGCTCCGGCCGCCGGGTTTCCTCCATGCTCGGCTCCCCGGGGCGGCTGATTGATCTGGATCAGGAATATTCCGCCGGCGCCTCAGCGAGGACCGCTGCTGGCGGGACGCCGCAAGTGCCGCTCGCGCCGCGCCTCGCCTCGCGCGCGCGGCCGCCTCGCCGCTCTCCTCAGGCGTGGGGTCCGCCTCGGGGACTCCTGTCATGCGGGGGGGGGTGTGTGTGTGCCCGGGGAAACCTTTTCCTCAGGCTGGGGGCCCCCCGGGGACCCCTTTCCTTAGGCGGGAGGTCCGCCTCTGGGACCCTTCTCCTCAGCCACGGGGTCCGCCTCTGGGACCCCTCTCGTCAGACGGAGGGGCCGCCCCGCGACCCCTCTCCTCAAGCTGGGGGTCCGCCTCTGGGACCCCTCTCCTCAGACGGAGGGGCCGCCCTGGGACCCCTCTCGTCCGGCTGGTGGCCGCCCCGGCACCCCGGCCCCGCACCCGCCGCCGCCGGAGGGGCCCCCAGCGCTTCAGGGGGGCCTCGGTCCCCGCTCCCCCCTCAGAGCCTCCCGGCTCCGCGGAACAGCCCGGGCGGGCGAACCCCCTCTGCTCGCTGGAGGCTTTTTTGGAACGGGCGCAGCAGTTGCTCTTTATTCCTTACAAAAGCCCTTTTTAAAAATTATTCTTCTTCCTTGGCTCTGTCCAGGAGTCTTTCCAACTTTCCTCTCTAAAAAGTTTCCTTGATGGCATTAACTTTTTTTTTTTCACTACATTCTCCCCCTTTTTATTTTTCCTCCCTCATTTCCGAAGGTAACAGCAGGCGAGTGGTTTTTTTTTTCTTGTGCTGAGGTGTTTGCTGTAAAAGTGGGTCTCTGTCGCGGGGAGTGTGTGTAAATCGGTGCAGCCTGAACAAAGCCGCAGCAGCAATTGCTTCGCTGTGGGATATTTGGAGGGGATCTTGCTAATCTGTGCGCATTGGCTAGTATTAAACAGAACCAAAATGGAGAAGTTGGTTCCGATTTAAAAAAATAATACTCCCTACTCCTTTCCCCGCAGCCCCAGTCTGCAGGGCTGGCATCAGACCATTCCGCAGCCAGAAATCTGACTGATTTTTTTTTTTTTTCTTTTTGAGAGGGAAAGTTTTGCACTTGAGTTTAGTAGGGAGGGAAGTCTGCCTCGGTGATTTTTACAGCACCGTTTGTTGTTGTAATCCTGGGAGATTGATGAACGAAGGGGATGAACAAGATGAGCCTGTATTCTAGCTACCAGGAGAGCAGCAATCTTATTTTACTGCAAAGAATCGTCACCAGCTGGTGGGTGAACCGAGGTCTCTGTGCCTCAGACACTTTGATCCTGCCTGGAGCTGAGCTCGGTGGGGCTACGAGTGTGTAAAAGATCGGTGTGCCTGGGTTGTGTGTGGGGAGCACCGTGGGCCCGAGCGCTGCTCTGCAAAGGGGTCAGGAAGCAGGGGATGTGCTAAGGATTCTTTGACAAAAAGCAGAAGTGTCACCGGAGGAAAAAAGAAACAAAACAAAGCCCAGCAAGGGAAGCCGTTCTCCTATCGGCTCCCACGAGAACCTGTGCCTTGCTCTCCGGAACGGCCGTAAAATTGCAGGGAAAACAAAGGTGGTATTTTGCGATGGTGGGTGAGGGGTGGGGATTAGGTCATGCTGTGGGGGGGATCGGAGTCTGGCTGCCTTGCGAGTGAGGGCTGCAAAATCCCGTGTCAGACCATGCCGCTCACAATGCAAGCTGAGTGGTGAAGTTTCTGCCTCCAGTCCTCTTGCTGCTGTGTCTGTGTGCTTTCTAACGCTCCGGCTGCGATCAGGGTTTTAGATTATTTCATGCAGTTTTATCTTTCCCTTCCCCCCTCCCCACTCCTTTTTTCCTCATAATGGCAAGTTAGCAGCAGTTTGCTGTCATGCTGGAACTATTCCTGTCTAAGTTGTCCTCTCTTCTGAGTTCGGATCATCCTCAACACCCCCAGAATCTTTTCAATGAAAGAATGTCCTCCTCTGAATCCAAAATGGGCTCTCTCTTCCCTCCCTGTATTCTGCCATTATCCTCACGCACCAGCTCTTCCTCTAGCTAGTGGTATTGCCAGCACCATGGCCTAAGGCCAAGGGAGTTAGACAAAGCAGTCCTTGCAGTTGCACATATCGTATTCAGAGTGATATGACTGCAAATGGCCCCCTCCTATCTGGAGCTTAATTCCGAGTTGAAGGAGATTGCTTCTCTCTTGTGCTTGAATTAAATGCCCCTCAGCCAGGGGTAGAAATCTCAGGTTTGCTTCCAAACCTGGGGTGAAGGACCCCCCCTGCCCTGTCCTGCAGAGGAGAGGAAAACAGGAAATCTGTCCCTTTTGGCCTGAAATCAGCTCTGCAGAAGCTTCTCTGTATGAATGCTGAATATTTTGGTCTCGGCCGACGGAGGGCTCTGGCCAGCTGTGGATCTCACAGGGATTTTCCTCTGGGAGGTAATGCTGCTTCCCTGCAGTGCAGGGCTTCTGGTGCAGGAGTATTTGGAAAGGCAGTGTCGACTCAGCTCTTAGAGCTGCGTCCTTGCTGCAGAGCTAACTCCTTTCAAGTTTAGGCTGAGAGTGGCCACTCCGCAAAATCATGTTTAAACTGCACTCAGTAAGTGGATCAGTGAGATGAAGCGGTTGTGGTTGGTGGGTGATGGTGCTCTGTTCTTGCAGGGAGCATGCTGGGGATTTAGAAACCAGGACTGAAGTCCTGAGGGAGAGGAGCTGTTTGGGGAGGAGGAAATATGGGGAGAAAGCCTCCGTGGGTTGTCGGCAGATCTGGGGCTGACTGCGGGTAAGGAAGATGCAGCTGCTCTGCAAGTGACTCAGGATGCTGGAAGCATCCGGGTGCTGACTCCTCTGCCTTACACCAGGCTGAGGGAAGAAGAATGTATTGTTACAGCAGAATTTGGTGCCTATTCCTCTCCCCTGTTGCCCAGGTCAGTGGTGACGCTTGGCCCAGGGTGTCTGCAGCCAGAGTCCCACTGTTTCGTCCGAATTGTCAGTCACCTTCCTGGAGAGCCTGTGCTCTGGGAATTGGGCCCCTCTGTGTAGCATTCCAGGCTGTCAGTTCCCAGCTGTGCTTGGGGAGCCCTATTTAATCTGCAAAAGCACCTTCTTTGCCTGGGCAGTAAAAAGGTGCTCTGTTAGGGATGTGCAGTGCCGTGCCTCTACCTTTCTAGCCTCACCTGATCCTGTGGTGTCCCAGGGGAACCTCTGTTACCTGTTCTAAAAGCCGTCTTTTGATTTGTTAGTATTTTCTTGCTTATCATACTGAATCCTGCAAAGTAGTTTTCTTCTCTGTCTTGTGTTTCATATTGTTTAACTGTTTCTCTGCAAGAGGGCCAGCTGCTGTAGAGCATCTCCGTTGACTTCAGTGGAACCAGAAAGATTTACACCAGCTGTGAGCTGGTCTGTAGTCTGTCTCTCCCCTTGTTTCCATGTGCTTTCTGGCTCCGTGGATATTCACCAGCATTCCTATTTTGCTCAGAGTGTGCACAGGTCAGAGAAAACTAGTTTTAAGATACAGAAACCAGCTGAAGCAGCTTGGGATTTTCCTTTGGTTTCATTCGAATTCTTGCAGAAATGTCAGGTTTCAGGAGAAAACCCTGTTCCTGTAATAAAGCATAAACTGTTGTATGTAGGATCTGGAAAAACAAATTCCAGCAGACTGTGACAAGGGAAGGAGCCGCGTCTTGGCTTTGCATGAACAAGTGGTGACCTGTACAACAGGTATGGCTGTAGCTGCGGACCAACAAGGCTGTCAGTGCACCTGCCTTGCCTCACAGCAACCAGAATTTTCTTGGTGAAAAGTGCAAATTCTTACTGAGAGGTGAAATGAAACAATTTCCCTAACTGGGGCTCTGGCTTGCAACTAGAGAGACTGATTTCATTCAGTCCTGAGAAATGATACCAAGCGCACTAGGCCATTCCTTGTATTATTAAGACTACAGTGCAGACTTGCATGAACAAATGGCTTGCTTGTCGCCCTTTACAGAGACAGCTTATGTTTGATATTGTTGTCCATATTGAGAGGTTGTTTTTGGAGTGGGAGTACTGGAAAGAATACTGTTTGTAGGCAGAGCAGAGAGCAAAGTGTTCATGCTGTAGCTGGGGGGTTTTATAGGAAATATACCCCTCCCTCCAATTCACACTGAAATTTGCTGGTTTCCTGATCTCTTGAAGTCCTTGTGAAGTTAAAATGATCTGAAAAGAAGCATGCTAAAAAACATGTTTCAGAACGAGCAATTTTGAAGTGCACTTGTTTGGAAATTTAGAAAACTGGCACTCTTGGCTTGGTCTACCTGAGTGTTTTTAGCTTCAGAGCAGTGGTATGGTTTTCACAGTCAGCAAATCTCATCGTCCCCACCCATCACATGTTGGCTGAGTTGCAGAGTGGTTTTGGTTCATGCTAACTTGATTCCTTTTGGGTAAAAGTAAACCAGAAGCTCTGCTCCAGTTGTGCAACACTGATGCTCCATCCATTAATGGGAACACAAGGGTCCAAACCAAAGATTGAACAGCTTTGAACCATACCCATGATACAGACGCTGAGTCTGGGCGACCAGACTAAATTCTAGTCTTAAGTCGTACCCACTCACCCCAACTACATGTGGTGTATGTGTACCAAATGCTTTAACCTTTTGATCCTTTCCTGTTGTGCCAAGTAACTTGCTTGTGTAGAAATATCTTGTGTCTTAAGCTAGAACAGAAGAATGGCAGGGAGTCCAAGTGACTGTCTTTTGTTTTTCTCATCTGAAAAAAAAAAAAAGGTGGGGCGTAGGAAGAGGAGACAGAAAACATGACCGTTATCCACATGGAAAGATTAAATAGAATAGGAGTACTAGAGGAAAGGCCCAGACTGTGACAGATCAAAAGAGCAAGGCCTCTGGCGGTTATGATAAAGAATGTCCTAGTTTTTGAGAACGTATTTGTGTGTGTGTGCATTTTTTTTTTAAAAGGAGATAGTTTTATTCAAAGAAAGGTCTGTTTCTCCCACAAGGGCTGTTTAAGGGGGAGATAGTGGCTGAAAATGTAACTTTCACAGCTAGTGCTTTAAGGGAAGTTTTGTGCAAATGAGAATGGGGTCTATTATTTCAGATTAAAAAAATTACTGGAAGGTTGGGGGAAACAGGGACTGTCTGTTTTCGCTCTGGGTTGGCAATTCCTGTAGGATTCAGTGGGTGCCTTGGCTGTGCAGTAGATCCACTCACGTAGATGTGCGTGTGGTGTCCCATGGACGGCAAGGGGTTCTTGTTGAAATTAAGCCAAAGTGCATAGAGGGCTAAGGAATAACATATTCTTGTAGTCAGCCAAAACGGTCTGACTGTGATTCAGGCTGTGTTCAGGAACTCGCTGCAGAAATGTCTGTGCTAGTTGAAGATGTTACCGCTCCCCTTGTGCTTGAAGATGCCTCGCAGTGTACGTTGGCAGAGCAACTTACATGAATATTTCTCATGTGTTTTCTTGCAAAGCTGTCTTGTTTAGGACAGAAGAATTTACATCCTCTCAGTTAAAAATATTCCAGCCTGGTTGTCTCATACTGTGTACCGTCAGGAATCAAACTGCTGTCACCTGAAGCAGATGAGGAATATTGTCCAGTTGTGTGGCAGAAGCAGTAATGTCCAGCATTGGGCTCTATAGAAAGAGGTGATGACTGCTAGCTGTCTAAATGGCAACAGCCTGTATGTTGCAAGCAACCTCAGCTTGATGAGGCTATGAAATAGAGGTAGAGGCAGTGAGATTCCACAGACTACACCATGTATCTTGGATAAACTTCAGACTATAGGTATCTCTTCTTATGTGCTGTCACGTTCATGTGTAGAAAGAGTTTGTAAAATGGCAGGAGTTTACCTGTACAGTCTTATAGCACCTTACAAAGTACAGGGTGGTACAGAAACACATAGCCAATGAGGTCGGCTCTTGGCTTATCTAAGTCTGTTCTATGCAAGTAACTTGGTGGCTTGAGTAAAAATTCCTGATTTACTTTACTCTTTGTGAGAATAAAACAGGGTGGCAGCTGAGCTGTGTAGATGCCAGGGCATCTGCCGAGGATGGATCAGGTGAGTTTACCCCAGCATTCCTGCTCCCACTGCTTCCTTACATGGTGCACAGCAAGCTGCCTTCCCAGTTATTTTTCCAGCAAGCAGCAGCAATAGAATTGAGAATTAAGACTTGGATCAGCAAATTGGTATAATTGCTCAGGCTTGAAGACAGTGGTAAAGGAGCTGAAGGGATCCCTACAAACCTAGCAGAAATTAATGGGAAGATTCCTGGTCAGTGGGAGTTCAAGCAAACAAGGATTGATTCCAGATCCTTTGTCTCCCTGGGTGTAAATTTGGGCTCAAAGAGACTGCTGGAAGGAAGAGATTTTGACACAGAAATTTGATTTGTTTGCTGTATTGTTAGACACCTCTCCCCCAATAAAGACTAATATTGATTAACAAAAAATCACTATATTTTTGTGGGAAAAACACTTCTGGCAGTGTTCTGTTTGAATACAGAAATAAAAGACATTGTTGGAACAAGAATAAATGGGTATATAAAAGGTTTTGTGTACATTTAATTAGGAGAGTGGAAGGAGGAAAGTGGGTATATTAATTTAGGTTTTAAACAGAAGCAAGCACTAAGGCAATTTGGGATGTGATACAGGGTGTCACTTAAATTTGGGACCAAGCACACTCTCTTTTCAGTTCTGTCAATTCTTAACTGTCTTGTCTCCATTGTCATTTTACCGTGAGAGAGCAAGCCTCAATTTAGATCCCCCCTCCTTTTTTCTCTCTAGTGAATACCTAATCATCACACTGATTTTTGACTGGGTATTGACTGTGAGACTTCCTGGCCTAATTTTTATTGCTAACTATAATAGCAGTAGCTGGTGGTTTCTTTTTCTTTTTTTTTTTTTTTAATATGAGATATACAGGATGTTCAGACATGCGCATGTATTTTGGGTTAATTGAGTAATACTCATCCAAGACCCAGGGCCTCTCCTTGAGATTAACATACAAAGTGATAGGTCAAAAAGCTGAAGGTCCATTACCCAGTGAGATACTAATACCCCCACAATTAATTTAATTTTCATGATTGCATCATCTTAAATTGAGGTGAAATCAAGGATTTTTCATTTTTTTCCCCCTCCAGCTGAGTTTGACTGGCACAACTTCTGACATGGATGTATGGAGGCTGGTACCATGGCCAAGTCAAATCCTTTTCTTTGTTCTCTGGGCCTGCTGCTGCTGATAAAGTGGTCGGCGCATGGCATTATGTCTTATTACATTTTTGATGCAGACTGCAAAGAAACGGGTAAACTCACCATGGTTACCACGATCTGTCATTTGGCAGGGCATGCTGTACTCAGCAATGGCCTCTAGTGTCTGCAGCACAGCTCTGCATATGTCGTGGGTACAGTAGACAATACAGCACCCCTGGCTGCTGAAGCAACGCAACTCGACTGATCTGACTGCTAATTCAAATCGGGAGTGATGCTCCACTCCAACGGCAGTTTCTTAGTCATAGTGGCCAACTGAAAGTTCTTTTTGTTTTTGTCACTCATTGTTGATTGAGTCACTACTGGGTTCGAGCTCCCATGCTGAGACCAGCCACTGTCCGCTGCAACGCCGTATGTGGCTGGATTTCATATCTGTGGAACTTTCTTGGTCAGCGCCTCAACTCACTGCTTCGTCTTGGCACGTCATGTTTCTAGCGGGGTTTTCTATCTTATCTAGACATACTTTGCTGTGTTATTTTGTACAGACCAAGCATGAGTCGTTGCTTAAATCAACATAATCTGAAACAATCACTAAATTATCTGTACTATGTTATCATTAACTGATATGGTGGCCATAATCTGGTTTTTGTTTCACATGGGCTAAGGTTTGCTCAGTGGGTAGAGCAGAGTTCCTGAGCCTGGTCATTGGAGTCCTTGCCTTAATTCTGAACCAGTTTGGAGCTCCCAGGCCTAACTTCTGTATGACTGCTTGCAATAACAGCCCAGGAACAAGTCTTTGCAGGATGGGTCTTTTGTTTTATTGTACATGAGGAAAAATCGCATAAGTCTCTCTCTGCTTAATTGAGGTAATTAAGCCTTTTTACCTTGCAGCACAAGGGGCTCATTAATGTTTTTGAAGCATTTTGAAGTCCTTGGAGGAAAGATGTGATTTGCTGTTGTGCCATGTTTGATAACTGTTGAAATTCAGTCATTTGGACTTGAAATATTGACTAAGTTTTACATGCAGAAATCTTAAAATTGTGCAGGTATTTTTTTGCTGATAATGTGAAGAACTAATTGAGAGAATAGCTGACAACTGTGGTGTTCCTGCACAGTGCCGTACTCTATGGGTGTGTTGCTTAGTTTTTTTTGTTTTTTACTATGCTTTGGCAAAATGTGACAGCTAGCTCCATGTGAAACCTTAGCAACGGAAATGCAGATTGTAATGCCATAAGATTTACCAGCTTAGTTAGAGAAAAAGAGAAACCTTGCTTTTTGTTTTAAGGTGACCTAGTGACCAACCCCGTTTGCCTTTTTTAGGACTTTGCATCCAATTAAATAGTTAAAATCAAGAACACGCTCTCTTCTTGTGATGAAGACAACGCCTCAGTGATATCCTGTGATTAATTCTGAAGTGGAAAGAGGCTTCCCAACTGAGGACAAGAGTCTGTTCCACTCTGTTCAGCAGTGCTTTTTACAGTGTAACTGCTGGCTCTTTCTTTTTGTAGTGAGGGGAAAATATGAATGAAATAATTTGCAACTTCAAAACCAAGCTAGAGATTTACATAGTTCTGAGCCCCAGTGACTTTTTAACATCAGTTTAATTTAGATTTAAATGAAGGCTGGTAAATGAGATCTGTTCCTCAGTATGAAAGACAGTTGGGAATTTTCAGCAAAGTAGTTTGTAAGAGGGAAGATTTTTCAGGCAGCAGGCAGTCTGTCTGTGCCTGTAGGCACAGACTGCATCAGTGGATGCAGGAGCACTTCAACTGCGAGAGTGAACAAGTCAAATGGTGTAATGCTCCCTTGGTCCTGAGTGTACAGTCTGTAACCAGCAGGTCCTCTAGCACGGTTGTGGAATGGGCAGCATAATTAAGCCCCCTAAGAAGAATCTAAAAGTTGTTTCTGAAACCCAAATTCTTATGTTGGGGGGCGAGGAGGGAAGAAGTGTTTCAACTGTTCATTTCTGGAGCAGTTTGGCAATGATGACATTAGAGTCTGTAACTCTTGGTTGAATCAAAACCCTGCAGATCTGAATATAATCTTCTATAACTTTAGAAGAAGTAACTATAACCCAAAGTGATGTAATTTCGCCTTTGGTTTACTTATGTAGCACAATGTGACTGCTTAAAAATGTTTGATATCACACAAAGAGGAATTATGGTAGCACTCTTTGCCTCCGATGTCATACCATGAGCAGCAGATCTGATATACCTCAACTGACTGTTCCCTATGAATAGTTTTGGCATTGGCTGAAAATAGTACTGAGGGTAACTTGCATTGACCATGTGATGACACTTTGAGTTGCAAAATTACTTTCAGATAACTTGCACTGAAAAAGTAAAAATAGCACAGTACATTAGACTCATCTATGTGGAATGTATATATGCAAAAATAGGGCTCCTTAATATTTACAGTTTGTCTAGGCAGAACAACCTGTCATGCTACACTCCGTTTCACTTTTAGGCAAATGATTTGCACTGATAATGTTGCAGGCCGTGCTATTTCCAAATGTATGGCAAACATTAGAGAAGCATTAATTTAACCATTCTCTTCCTCGCAAATAGCATGACTCTGAAATGGCGTTAGTGGGCTTAGACAAAGGTGAGAGATCACAGCTTTAGAAAAAAGTGATCTAAAATGTGTCCCACTGTAACAGACTAATTAATCTTTAGATAATAACAAATTTTTTTTCTTTTCTCTTACAGCTGGAAGCGTTCACTCTCCCTCCACAAGTATGGCAACATCTGCGCAATATAGACAGCTTATAAATGACTATGGACCCCCATCTCTAGGCTATACACAAGGGATGCAGGTACAACTCTGAGCTCTGCTTGTTGCTTTGATTTAATCAGATCACTGACCCTGTGTTTGCACAGATTGTGGCCTGTAATCTGAGGTGTTCCTCCCTCCCACCAAGATTTGAAATCAAACCCAAATGGCAGACTGATTCATCGCACATGTCTTGGGATCAAATTAGACTAAGCAGAGTGCTGAGTGAGATGGGTTACTAATTAACTGTTAGTCCCATCCCTTCTGAGTCACAGTGAAATATGTTTTGAATTATGTTCTGATAGTAAGTGCTCTAACAGATTTTAAAATTTCTTGTTAAAAAAAGACTATTTGTATACTGTTTTTCTCTGGCAAACTTATATTCTAAAATTTAGTCTCATGAAGTGCGTGTCACAGACAGTCCTATGGGCTGCTTCAGGAATCTGAACTTTCTGTGTAAGGTATTTGACTTCATAGGATTTCCCTTCTCATATGGGCAGTTTTGTTTATATCTGCTCCTCACTCTCCCTGCCTACCTAACTTCTCCACAAAATATACACCTAAACATTGAAAAAGCAGGAGGAGTTAAATAAGCAGTTCTCAGTTCTTGCAGCTGTTCTTGCAGGACTGTTTTAACTTCAGTCCCACCTGAGGTCCCAGTCTTGCAGCTGCATCCTCCCAGTTGATGCCAATTTTTGAAGGGCACGTAGCATTGTATCCAACTGTATCAGCAACCACAAAAAGAAAATAGTGTTTGTGTAATAAAGGTGAAATTTTGTTATCTTAAAAAGTGGCTTCCAGAGCTATTTCTGGTCCTCCATGAATTTCCAGTTGCCATTGGTTGTAATTGTTTTGTTTTTAGCAGTATTTGATTGAGATTAACCTACTTTTAACTACAGGGGACCAGCAGCAGTCAAGTACCGCAAAGCAAATATGCAGAACTTCTAGCTATCATAGAAGAATTAGGAAAAGAGATTAGACCCACATACGCTGGGAGTAAAAGTGCGATGGAGAGGCTAAAAAGAGGTAATGTTTAAATTTATTTTAAAAAATTGTGTCACATACCCTTTGTGCACTGCCTACTTGTATATAGCTTGATGACAACTCTTTGAAAGGAGACAGCTTGTTGGGAGCTCATCATGAAACTTGGTGTATTAACAAGCAACTGAAACCTTGGGATACCCTGTTCATGCTGTATTTGTTAGATAAACCAGTGACCAAATGTGTTTCCTGTGCACAAGGGGAGTTACAGTTAATAATTCAAACCTTGTTTGAGAACCTCTTAAGGTGTCTAATGGATACGCGCTTATAGGTTCTTGGTGACTTCCTTGCCCCTTCAACTCCCTCTTTCCGCCAGCCTCCAAAATACACAACCAAGAATTATTTACTTTTCTCACGTACATCGCCTACCTACTTGAGCCGAGAGTCTTTACCTGTGTATTTTGCCTAAAGGAATACTGCATTGTGGTGATGCACACGGAGGCTGGTGGAGAGCTGCAAAAAAACCCCCAAGGTTGTCAGTGAAGCCTGTTCAGACCAAGGTGTCAAACTTAGGCCTTCCTCCCCTCTGTGGAGTGTTGGGCTGCCCAGGCTCCACTGCCTGCTGTCAAGTGGATGTCATTAAGAGTCCACTAGTAAGGGACATAGAAGCTTTTAGGCCTGGCTGATGAGGTCTCTTTAGCTTTGCTTTGTCAGCTAAAAGGGGTAATAAATGCCCTTTCCTTGCAGTGTAAAAGAAACACCTGCATGCCCCACTCCTGACATCAGCTTGACGTTGTCCTCTGCAGGGGATGTGCGAGGGATATTTTTGAAGGAGCAGTGGGATATTCCACTGCTCCAGTTCCAGAAACGACTCTGAAAGGCCATTGACAGCAGTTGTGCTGGCAGTTCTCTCCTTTGCCAGTATAAAGTAGTTACCTTTTCCTCCCTTTCTTTGGCCCTTGTGCTGAGTTTGGCTCATGCATCCAACCCTGAATGGGAATGTTATTGTAACAGACTAACTTCACCACCTTGCAAATCTCCTGTACATTTACCCAAGACTACAAAGCTTTATTTAAGGCTCAACCATTACGGGAGAGTAATATATCTGCCATGACATGCAATAAAATGACTAGTAGCTGTTCTGGGAAAGGATGCAATAAAGTCTGCTGATGAGTGGTAAGTGGAATCTGGCCCAGCTAAAATCAATGTTGCTGGAGTCTCTCTTTATTGCATTGCCTGAGTCAGTATTAATAGATCATGAATGGCAATAGGCTAATGGGGACAACTTAAAAGAGGCTGGCAGAGATGCAGACGTTCCCTGAACTGAATGGCTCAGTTCGGTGAGGAAAAGTTGTTTTGCTGCTTCTTGCATTGAGTATTTAGTTTGTTGGCTAGCATACGTTTAAGATTCAATGCTGCCACTGTGACTTGTCGGAGTTGTGAAGAATCCCAAATAAATACTTTTTGCTGCCATCTTTTGGTCACAAACATACCTCTCTCTATGTTTTGGGAGCCTCATGGCTGAAGGAGCATGTGCAAATGTGAGAGCAAAAGTGATTGAGGGCAACCACGTGACTGCAGCCTCCATGGCCATGTGGAGGTTATTCCTGAATAAAGTCCCTGTCCCCAGCTCCACCCACTCCTAAGCACAGAGGCTACTGACCTCTAAAGTTGGCCAAATTCCCAGTGCTCTACATAATTCAGGGTAGTTCTGCTGCATAAACTGGGCGTCCTGCCACCAGGGCCAGGTCTAATGCACTGCTCTGAGTATGCGTTTCTGCATCCCACAGCTGCGGATGCACCTTGACTTGTCGGTGTGGTTTAACCCTCTGCAAAGCTTTGCACCCGTCAAGTCCCAAGTCATTACCCCTGGATGTGAAGGCTGTTGCTGTGATCTGGGCTAACAGCTTTCTAGAAGCAGAAACAGAATTAATCTGTAAATAGAGATTAAACCTCATCTATTGCCTTACTGGCCTTTTTCCACCTTGTTAAGGAGCATGATTGAGCTGAGAAATTGCCTTCTATCTTGTCCTGTTAGTAAAATACAACCTCATTTATTGTAGAAAAATCTATCAGTCTCTCATTTTAAGATCTATCTCAAGCTTTGTTCTTTCAGCAGCTCTGTGAACATGAATCTAGTCTTAGTTCCAGGATTAAGAATCAAGGTCCAGATTTCTGTAACTCAAGGCAACAGGACTCGTAGTGGAGAATTCCACATTATCTCTATCAGATGAGAGTAGATATGGCGTGGCAGCATGTAAAGTGGTGATGATTTACACTGGGAGTTGAGCCAGTGTTAGGAGGTAACTTTTTATTCTTACAAGAGACACTACTTGAGTTTAAGCAATGTTACGAAGGCTTCGATTTTAATGCATCCTCTCAGAAGAGAACTATCCAAGGTGATAAGACTTAGAGAGCTTCCTAAAATGACTCCCCAAATAACTTTGTGGTTTTTTTCACTCCAGTGTCGCAAAACAACTCACGGGTAGTTAAGATGACTCTTCTTTTCTTTCTATTAAGTCTCTGGTTTTAAATAGGCCAGCACTGCACATGAAGATATATCTGTCACTGCAGACGTACAAATCTTATAACTCCTGGTTTAGTCCCTTTTCAGTTTAACACCAGTTTGGGAAAGCAAACTTGTTTAGCAGCAGCTGATGTTTGGGAAGTGAGGGATCTCTCCCTTTTCTGAGGCATGCTGTGGTAGCTCTGGCAGCTTGGGACAGAAATACAGAAACCTTTCTCTGGACTGTTGTTGCAAGTGTGACCTGAATGAGGTGATCTAAAACATGTCCAATCCTTTTGCAGGCATTATTCACGCTAGAGGATTAGTTCGGGAATGCTTGGCTGAGACGGAACGAAATGCAAGATCCTAGCCCACTAATTCAGTTGCAAGATTTTCCATCTCTTAATGAAGAAAAAGTAACACTTATTCCTCTTGACTCTTGAAACATTCAGACAAATTCCTTTACTTTGAATGTTTTGGTTTGCCCTTACAAAAAATGTATAGTTAAGAATGAGAAAACAAGGATTTTTCAACTTACTGAGGGTTTGCATTTTGTAAAGACATTAAAACTCCCTGAAATGTTTCTAAAACATGAAAACCGAACTGCATGCAGAGGAAAACCGAACTGCATGCAGAGGAATGCTTTTTCTCTTCCAGGCTCTATTTTAGTTCTCTTCTTATCCAGCCACGGTCTCATTCTGGTTCTTTCCTTTGACTATATTCACTTAACCCCAAGCTGTCAGTCTTTCCAAGTTTGACATAAGCTCTACAGATATTTTTTTTAATAAATGCAGAATAGCATGCTGTACCTAGTAGTCTGCTAAGTCACAATTTGTCATACAGCATAGACCCTGCTTAGAAATAACCTTCCCCTTCTCTTAGTTTTCCTTTTTTGTTCGTTTTGCATAAACATTTGCATGACTGTTAGTGCTTTGAAGTCCATTTAAAGTGCATGAGTTATATGGAAAATAGGGAAACCTATTAAATAACAACAATGTCCTAGAAAGCTAATTTCTACATTAAGGCTGGAGATTTCAGTTTAAGTTTGCCAAAAACAGAAAATTCTGGATAAATTACTAAAACTGTTATTTGCATCTTTGTATGTATTTATTACTTGACGTAATAAAGCTTATTTTCATTAACAGTTTGTATTAAAACTATGTACAGTCACTTTAATCAGATTCATACTCCATGAACAAGAACTCTAAACAGGTAAAAGATTTAATTCTTCATGCAGGAGGCTCAAGTTCAGGAGCAGACAAGGGAGCGGGCCTGCACATTGCTGGAGAGTTTCCATCCGTGGTACAGTCTGGCCGCAGCAGATCTCTGCAAGAAGGTGGTGTAGTTACTAGGAGTCTCCATCGCTTTCAAAATACGTACTATGGCTTCGGTTCTCAAAGCACTCTCCCTTTGCTGTGGAAGGTGAGAACTCCATGGCAGCCAGTGAGGGTGCTGCCCAAAAATTAGAAGTTCTGGTTAAGCAATTAAAGAGTTCTTAACAGGACCAAAGTAGGGAGGTACGCTTCACTAGTGGCTCCAAAGTAACAGTAACAAAGGAAAGCAGCTGCCTGTATTTCCATAAAATGGGAAACTCACAAAATGAGCGAAGATACCAAAATGCCCAAGCTTAACCACAGCATGACATAAATGTAATAAATGGCTGTAATTCACTGTTGTACAATCAAATCTAAATCCTAAGGAACATGGGATATCTGGGATATCTAATATATCACAGAATCATGATGTATATGGAGCTATGGATTCTTGAAGAAAATGCAGTATTAAGAGACAAAGTTAATTACGTCACAGCTTGGATGAACTGCATTCTGTTGCCTTGGGAGGCAGCTTCCAACAGACACTGCTCTTTGTAACAGCCCAATTTTACCTTTGAACTGGAAGAATGTGACTGACCAAGCCTCCCTTGCAGGAGTGCCTGTCCCCCCGATGCTCATCACCACTCCAGACAAGATTTGTAAAGCTTCTGTTTAAATTTAATTCTGAATGGAGTAGGACAGCATTTGTTCAGCCAACAGAAGTGAAGGAAGCATCCAGTGGCTGGTGTCTCTTGGATCAGCGTGTCTGTTCACACCACCAAAACCAGCACCTGAACCTGGGCAACCTTTATAAAGGATTTATGTCAGCAGAGGTGTTGCCTGAGTGAGGATGGAACATTACAGCCTTTGAGGGCTGTTCTCTGTATGTATTGGAACTCCTACACAGCATCATAGGGTATCATCCAGGGAGAAGGAGAGCTGTTGAATTGTTTCTGTCTCTATTAACAATGGTGGAAAGTCAGTAGTTCCTTTTTAACAAGGATTGGTTTATCACCTTCTGACTTTGGCAGAAAACCCGATTGCTAAGTGTGATTACTGAGATGATGGCAGACCAAAGCAGGAACACACGACTGCTTCTGTCACTTTGGTTTTACCCTAACAGCAGGTCACTACTTGGTATTTCAGTTGTGCTTATGAAGCCATACATCATCTGTCAGTTTGAAAACTGTTTAGGCATAATGACAAACACTTCCCTTACCCTGATAGGGCAAGTAAGTACTTCACATATTTATTTCTTATCTGATTGTTGCATCTCTTTAAAATGCCTTTTCCTTTCTAGGTTTTCCTTTGCTCGTCTTTTTTTCTCTTGCTTCTTCTTCTCTGATGCTTTCTTTTCTTTAAAAACATCACTGTCTTCACCTTTGTAGAAGAGGTCAACTTTTTGCTGCAGGATTTCTCTGGCTATCTTCCGGTTCTGCTCCACTGATCTTGTTTGATGACACTGAAGAAATAAAATAGGACATATTTACTGGAACTTAATCTGTTTATTCTGCTCTCCCTTTCGGTCTACGTATTCCTGCCATTACAGTAAAGAAACTCTCCTCTTCCCAAGCCACAAGCACCCTCCTACCAAGAACTGCTGGAACTTTTGTGTCCAGGTGATATTTTGGAGAGGCTACCTAGTAATTATTGTACTACTGTAACTTGTCAGACTGGCTTTTGTGTTAATCTTTAATTCTGTCAGCAAAGACGACTGCTCCCATATTACCTTGGAAATTTTCTTCTGAGTTTAACAGAACTGCATCTTCCCCTTGTGATAAGGAAGCAAAGATCAATTTCAAAGCATTAATCCACAAGAAGTCAGTCAGAGCAATGCTTAAAAAGAATCCAAAGTGAGTACGATAACTTGTTAAGGAAGACGTTCTAATTAACTCACAAGAGGGAGAGGAATGTGATAGCTGCCACTGAAGGCAGCTGTAACAAAGATACCTTGTATTTGAACTACAAAATAGTACCACATGTCCAAGCCAGGAACACCAGCTACAGCCCCAAGCTTATTCAGCTACTGAGAGCCAAAACCGCTTCTTGCTGAGATTCTTTACAATACATATAAGCTTTTTCTCTGACATTTGCGCTGTGATTATGCTTTACTATGAAAGGAGACTTGGAGCACATGATACAATTTGTGACTTAATGAAATAAGATATAATTACCTTTACTACAATCCCAGATGGAATATGCTTCAAGACAACACAGTTGTTTGTCTTATTTGTGGCTTGACCTCCTGGGCCGTCACCTCTTACAAACTGTTCTTTCAGTTCTGCCTCAGTTAGTCCAAGGAGATTGAAAGAGTCCTTCTTTCCTGCTGCCTGAAGTGAGGGCACTCTGGGCAGAGAAAATTGCTGCTTCCTCAAAATCCATGGTCTCCACGATGGTGTTAGTACTTCCCGCAGTAAGAATGTGAAATGAAATAAACTTGGAACGGTCATACAGAAAAGAGGACACAGTTTCTCCAGGATGAAATCTGAAATACAGGTGGGGAATGGAGTTTGCTGTGAGAATCCTTGTTTTAAGATTATCTAGTTTAGCTACACATCTTGAGCAATACTTTGATATTCAGATTTATTTGCAAGGATATTCAAACTGGTTTCATAGGCATTTGCCATGAAATATTTACCATTCCAAATGGAATTTCAGTTCTCATTGCAGTTAGGTTTCTATAATAGTCAAGATTATTCTTTTGTTGTTGAAAGCAATCTGGGAAAGAGTAAATAAATTAGTACTCCTACCAACACTTGGAAAATACTAAAGATACCTTAAAAAAAAGGAGAAGAAAGAGGACATTTCTATCTTGCAGTCTGACTGCACCACCTGGCCCAGAAGCCTTTGCTGACACTCTGCTCAGGCCCAGGTTGTGTCTTGCTGGCAACAGTACCAACAGTTCACATGTTGACACATGTTTGAACTACATCAAGGGAGGACAGGGGCAGGAGCAGGAATCCTCCTGGAAGATTGCCTTAAACAGCGCTCTAAGCTACTGAAACAGACCTGCTGGGAAGAGCAGCACATTCACATACTGTAACTGGCCTAGTAACATCTTGACTTCCCATGCTCTGTGACTTAGAGTCATGGAAGACTGCAAAGAGGAGGTGAAGGGAAAACAAAACAAGAACAAGTGTGCATGTAGAACATTCCTGGCCCAAGGATATGGATATCAGAAGTCAGACCTGGCAGAACAAAGCTTGAGTAGTTTAAACAAGTCAGAATGCAAAGATGGATTTTTACTTCTAAGAACGATACATGACTGCTCAGTCAAAACAGCCAAGCAATGGTACGGCAGAGCTCCGGTATGTATATTTACAGTTACAGATTGAGTTATGATCTTGAGTTCTGAGACTCCTTTAGTACAGGAAACAGAGTAACCCTTATCTAACCAGGCGACATGACCTAGACTGGTCTGTTGACCTTGCTCCATTACAGCACCTTCCAAATTCTGATGTGGGGCTCTAGTATGCATAGGATTTGGCAAGCTGTCTAATCCAGCAATGTGGAAAACTCCATTTCAAATCAGAAGTATTCTTCTACGTTGATCCTGTTACCAAGCTTGCCCATCCCACTCTGCTCTCATAACGTTCTATATAGTTCATTATATGGCTTTGATGGAGGAAAAAGACTGGAGGAGTAAACAGACTACCGAGTTTTCAACTGCTACTTCACATGGTGGTTTTTCCCAGGTCAGGTTATTAACAAAGGCAGAAGAGTGCCCGTGGAAGTGCACATTATCCGCATGAAGTATGAGGAGTGTCAGGTTCTGCTGCTGTCAAACAGCACTCTTGAGCAAGGTGTTAGGGAAGCAATTAAAACAATACATACTGTTATGCTTGAAATATTTTATTTGGTTCAGAAGAAAATGCTTCAGCATGTGAAGAAGCAGCGCTTAGCAATAAACATTCATAGAAGTTGAACATAACTGTTGAAATAAAAATAATTTTAAGAAAGCTTATATTGGCAAGTAAAGACGTCCACTTGGTGGCACTAGACAGTAGTAACTTTTTTCCCCCCTGCAAAAAACATGCAGAAAAAAATCAGAACTCCTACCTAATCCTGAAGTGAGGCTTTACTAACACCAGCTTTGGTACAGGCACTGCCCGTGTGAGGCAGCCTGTTTTGAAACCACGACTGACAATGCTCCGAGCTGCCAGATCTTAACATCTAAGTCAAGGTAAAAAGATTATGTTCACTGTGAGCCTCTTTCTACTACTTGACACTACAGCTATAAAACAAGCCTAAACTTAGAAAATACTATAAAGTTTTCTTGATATTTCACTTAGCACAGAAAGTCTCCAAGAAACAACTGCCTTGCAGTGTAAAGAAGATCTTAGTAATGCTTTATTTATTCAAATAAAAAAAAGGCTGTGCTTTTGAGATTTTAAAGCACAGGCTACAGAAGAGCTGTGTCAGTAAGAACACTGATCTCCCATTTCTAAAGCACAGTTACAGAAGTGACCAGCCGTTCTCAGCGTCACTGGAAAGGATGCAGGGCGACGATACACGACGCACTCTGCAGCGTTAATTAAACTGTGTTTTAAAACAACTGTTTTGCTGACAAACTTACTCGAATAACTGCATTTGTTGCCCCGTACGTCGAGGACAACAAAGCGAGCGGCAAGATCTCAGCAGAGGCTCCGGCACGCCGTGACAGGCGCCGGGCGCCCGAAGGGGCGCGCTGCCGTAGCCGGTAACGAGGGACGGGCAGCGGCCGAACGAGACCTGCAGCTTCGCCATCCCTGCGCCGCGACCCCTGCCCCAGCCCGCCCAGGCCCACCGCCTCCCCGCCGGGATGAAGTCATCAACCGGGCCTCGCCGCACCCCGGCCGCCGGGGCAGTCGGTGACAAGGCGGGGCCAGCTCCCAGAGCTGCTCGGGAGGAGCCGAGGCACGTCCCCGCCAGCCCGGGGCAACCCCACGCCGCCACCTCTTACCTCAGGCGACTCAGCCGGGTCAAACACCACCCCCTCCCGCCCCACTCTACGCAGGCGCTCTGGACGGCCCAGCCCCGCGCCACCCGATGCAGTCCCGCGCATCTTCGCATGCGCTCCTCACGGAGGAGAGCGTTACCGCCGGGCTAATTGGCACTTGGGAAGCCAATGCCTGCGCGAGGGGCGGGTTTACGCGCGACTTCCATCCACTACCAATCAGTTTCTGTGAAACCGTGCGGCGCGTATCCGCACTAGCCAATCCCCTCGCGACGGCGCGCGTACTTTTCTGCGTAGCGAATGGGAGTGGAAGGCGCGGCCTGGCGCGCGGTCAAGACGGCCAATTGCCGAGCTGGGCTCTGCCTTGAGTGCCCTCTACCCCACCACGTTCGAAACTCGGCCGCCAATCGCCGAGGAGGAGGCGGCGGGCCGCGCCTGTTTATCGCCTAACGGTCGCCGGAGGAGGCGGCTCTTGGGTCGCTGCGGACGCCTCCTCGTAGGCTTCCAGAAATGCGGGTAGGAATTGGGCGAGCTCTGAGGGCAGCTGATGGGGCCGCAGCCGGCAGCGCCGCGGCGCTTGGCCGCCTCCCATCGCCGCGAGGCTGCCTCCGCCACCCCGCCCCTTTCCACGGCGAGTGGCGGTCCCGCCATCCAATCCAAGGCGGTGGCGCTGTCAACATCCCAGAGCGCGAGGGGCAGCCGCCCAATGGGAACGTGGGGGCGGAGCTTGACCTGAGGAGGGGGCGGTGAGGGCGGCGTCCCTGAGGGGGAGCAGAGCTGGGGGAGGGGGTGACTTGTGGGGGGGGGCAGGGGTGTAGAGGGGGTCCCGACACGGGGCTCGGCTCTGGGGCCGGGGCGACCCCTGAGGGGAGCGGGGCTTTAGAACTCTCTGGCCTCGTTGTCGCCTTTCGGGGTCCCTCGGGAAGCCGGGGGTTGGGCCCGGCGGAGGGAACCCCGGCGCCCGGTCACCCCTTGGCGATCCGCGAGGAACGGCAATGATCGGCGCTCGCTCGGGAAGGGATGCAGAACTGCCGGCCCCGGTGTTTGCATCGAAATCAGCTCTGATAATTAGGAGTCAAAATTAGCAGCTTGGTTTTTAAAATTCTGTTCCTTTATGTGGAGACTTGGGCCGTATAAGGACGGTTCTGTGCTATGGAAACAACAGATGACAACCGAGCTGTTCCTCAGCCCAGTTATAGCTCAATTAATATTTTTTTAATATTGCGAGCAGACTTCTAATGAGGTTATGAAACGAGCCTGTGTCACAGCTAAGTCCCACCCATCTGCTGTGCTGCTGAGATAGGCCACCCGTGATTTCATCCCAGGGAGATGGGGGGACCAGCGTAGCCCCCACCATTGCCATCCAGCTGCTCCAGAGGCACTCGCAGCTCTGCTTTATCTGTCAGGTTGGGTGCCTGGTAACCTCCAAGTTTTCCAGACTTCTGACCACTAGAAAAAGAAGAAAGGCTTTTTTCTTCTTCTTCTTTCATTTATTCCAAGAAGCTCTGCCAAAGTGATGTGTGTATCTGTGATAACTTCCTTCCAATTCTTGCGTTTTCAGCCCTACCTGAAGAAGATAGGTTGAGTGAGTACCTGGAAAACATTTCTGCTAAAGCCAAACAGGCTCCAGTAAACCAGGGAAAAAATGGACTGTTGTCCATCAGTTTACTGCTGATGGAAATAATTTTTTTATACTTGTGAAACTATCTGTTAGAGATACATCTCTATGTACTTAGAAATAATGAAAACATAAATCTGTAAAAGCTAGTAGCATGTCCTTGCAAGCCCTGTAAAGAAGAATGGTTGTGCTTTGAAGGTGTTGTGCTTCCTTAAGGCAGCAGGGATTTCTTCTTAGTATTATCACAGACTACTAAGATGATATTTCTTAATGTCTCTTTTTGTTCTTCATCTGTGAAATGATCATAAGGTTTTTTTTCAGTGCTGGAACACAGTATGAATTCACCAGGGTATAGAAGATGCTGAAATAGGCACTATAGACTATCTGATTACTCGGTGTATTTCAAGTGTTTTCTTGGTGAAAATACGGAAACTGGAAGAATATTTTAGTCTCTCTACAGCCATTCTTGTAAACTGCTGCTTTCAGTGCTGTAAGACCATCGTACAAGTATTCTGTATTTATTTATTTATGATACTTTCAGTTAACCAGCTGCTGTTTTAAACTGTTGTGGGATTCCTGTTTGACTACATTTTATTGTTAATTGGTAAGAAACATAGCTCAAAACAGTTACAAAGCTTTTTGAATTAATGTTCTATAGTAACAATAAAACAAGTGTTCTGTTAAAGTAGGCCAAATATTACACGCACAAATGGCAGTGGGTGCCATTAGTGAATGACACTAACTCAGTGGTCTTGATTTTATTTTTTGGGGGGTGTGTTTCTTCCAGTGAGGGCGCAGATCCCCGTTCAGTGGATTTAAATACATTAATCATAGGCCCTTTTGCAGAAGTCTCGAAAACAGTCTGTGGAGCCTCAGATTTAAAAAACCAACCAACCAGACCCCCAACAACACTGTTCTGTCCGGAATGCTTTGGGTTCAGACACCTTTTACAGCCCAGTCTAGATGTGTGATACACAGCTAGGAGTCTCTCCAATTTGTGGGAGTCCCAGCAAGCCCAAGGCTGAATGAATAAGACCTGTTTGCAAGCATGGCATGGGACAAGGAAGGGAGGTTGGTTGTGGAATGCTAGTGCTTTCTGGGGTGGTTTGGCTGAAACAACTGTGTCTATAATAAATTTCTGTTTCTTCAAACAACAAACTCAAATGTCTTTTTAAAACATGAAGGTGATGCTTACTTCTTTTTATTTTCAGGGTAATGTCATACTTGGGCCTAAGATATGGAAAACTGTGATGTGGTGAATACTGTACAAGAAATCCCTTCATCTTCTGCAGGCTCTGATCTCAGAAATACCCACAGCTCTGTCTGTAACTTGAACTGTAACAGGTAATGTGGTGAAGGAATTCCTAACAATTATTTTTATTATTTTTGTTTTGCTTAGTATGCTTTTACAGTAACATTGTTACTAGGGTGAAATAACATATAATACTCTGCAATATATTTTAGGGGTGGGTTTGGTTTGGGTCTCTCTTACATTTATGGGTATAACCCTTAATGAGAAAAGCCTTACTGAAAGAACTGTTAAGTCTCCCTTAAAAACTTGTGTCTCTTAGAATGGGGGGGGAACCTGTCTTGGACAAATTGTTAGAGATCATTCTTTGGAAAGATCATGCGTTATGCTAAGTCATTTGTAGAGAACAGCAGCTTAGAAAAACCGAACTGTTCTTCTGTTCGATGCCCAAGGTATTCCCAGTGAATATGAAGTGCAAACAGGGACTAATGGCCTAAGCAACAGATTAGGAAAGGCTCTTCTTGACTGACCTGTTAAGATGAGAAATAGAAGTTGCTTACTGCGTGTGTAATGTCTCAAAGGAAGCAGTAGTCTTGGACTTCATCAGTCATTGTTACACAGAAGCTTATATCTGTAAGCTTCTGACCTCAGAATCTGTGAAGTGCATAGGTTTGAAGAGCTGTATTTAATGATGTTTGTACTAGTGAGCAGTAATACCTGTGCTGATTATGCCGTCTCTCTTCTTGAAAAGCTCCTGCATTCTAATAGTATGTAGGATAAGAGTGAAGCATGCTGTGGATTCTTTGACATTTTCTTGAAAAACACCCTCATTCTTTTGAAGGTATCAGGGATTTTTCAGCATGATGAGAGTCACACTGTAAATTAGGTGTGTGATTCTTCTATGGCTGCATAACATATGTAGTATACTATTTTGGCCACTATGTTGGACAACTGGCACAATGAATAATTGAAGTGTTTTTTTCCTCGTGTTTCACTAGAAGTCCCTCATCCAATCCTGATGGAGTTTCTGGTCACTCAGGGAATACCAGGTCCTCATTAACACCTGGATCTGTTGAGCTGCTTACCTCTTTTATGCAGGATATCCAGAATGTTGGAAGTGCTGACTCAGAAATTGTAAAGAATTGTGAGGTATTTGATGTTAAGGTCTATTAAAAAAAAATATATTAATGTATTGGCTTTGCATTTTGGAAGACAGATCTAATGATATAGTTTAGCAGTAAGATCTATATATGTATGTGTTCATGATGGAACAAATCCTTTTAGAATGTATGAACCAATCGCATGGACGGATTTTATTGCAATTTTATCTTAATTTTTTGCAATATCTTAGCTTTTTATTATAGTATTTCACAGTACAAATGTGGTTTTTAAAGTTACAGTACTTAAAGATTGCAAGTTTTTGAACTGAAAAATTTAAACCTTTAAAATTGTAATACTTCAAATTGGTCTCAACTGATTCTAGAAATTAGAAGACTTCTTTCTAAAATTGGCTCTGTTTTAGTGGAATTATTTATTCCATTTGTAAATGGAATACATTTACATGTGTTGATAAGTTTGTTCCCAGATGTAAAAGAACACAAAAATCATAATTTGGTTCAGTGAGCTAATTCTCTCAAACCCTTTTTTTAATGTTGTTTTTGTCCTTTTTATTTTAAATTATATTATTATTTTAAGTCTCCATAAGGAACATCAGGTTTCCATACCACGGGCTTGTTCCTGCAGAATTTTTGAGCTTTCTGGCTGTGGTCCATCAAACTGTCTTGACAGATGCTTAATTTGGTGCTCTTTAACAGCTCCAAGAAAAGAATGTAGATAGATGTCTGTGTCTAGGCACATGCGTTCTATGTCCTGTGTCCTATGCTTCAAGTATGAGTCTCCATAAACGTTAGCGTAAAATAGTTTTTAAAATTCAGATTTTACTACATTTTAGGAACCCATATATTTGATTTTTTTTTTTCCAATTTACTTTTTTGTTTAAATAGTTATGCATCATGGCCTTTAGCTGGATTGTTGAAGGGAAGAGTTTCTTATTGGAGCAAATGGTTCACTGGACATAGGGATGTTTAATTATCAGTTTGAAAATTGTCTATAATTTATTGAACTGGGATCAACCTTCCCAAAATTTGACTATACTTTCCTGACAACTGTTTCTACTTCTAAGACTTTTTTTTTTTTAAATAGGAGAACTCTCTTCCCTTGTTTATCTTGCTGTCTAGAAGGACCTCTTTTTAACCGAATGCATCCATAGTGAATTGTTTCCATTGATTGACGTGACAGGGGGCTGCATGTATTGTGGGGTGGACAACCACAGTGCTGTTATTAAACTTTGTATCATGTCAACACCTAAATATAAGACTACAGAACCATTGTGTGGCTAGAGTAAAAGTTAAGAGATGCAATATGACTGTGCTTTAATTATTTCACTTTGTGATTTGATAGACAAGGTGGCTACAGTTATTGAGACTGATAGAAAAACAATGTCAGGAACAAATAGTTGCCCAGCAAGAGCAGTTCCACCATCAAATCCAAGTAAGTAATGATTTGTTCATGTAGGTAGGTTAGGCTGAATGTTTCTTTTCTCCCCCCCAACCCCACCCCCCTCCAAAACACTGCAGTATGGTCTCTGGGTCCCCTGTCTCTTTCTGTAAATATATTCAGGCGGGCAGTTAATGGAAGTGGTTGACTGGAATGCCGATTTACAGGATGTATATTTGAGAAAGCCTTGGCTCATTAACAAAGTAACTGATAGAAACCATTTCGGAAGTGAAGATTCTTGGATTATTTGTTTTCAGTTGTTTTGTTTTCACAAACTTTCGGTTCAGAATGCCCACGCTATAATTGGATTTTGTAGGTACAAGCTGTTTTTTATTAACTGTTAGACTGTATCGTTTCTAATTTTGAGACATTGTAGTTCTCTTTATTAGAAAATGTTATGCAACTTGTCATTCCCTCATCTAGACAGTATATAGCACAGGAAAGCGTTCACTGTAATAGCTGAACACTAATTTCACCCTTCAGTTGAACAGTCTCCTTTCTAAGGATGAAAAATGACCTGCCTGAAGATTGACATTTTTGCTGAACCATATTTATCAATTAAAGTAGAAGAAATGTACATGTATGTATAAGCCAGTAATTCTATAAATATATAATGCTTAATATCTTCATCATTTTGGTTGCTGTTTTTCCCTTCCCTTTCCTGATGCCCTCTACACTAGTAGTTACCAACAGTTCCTGAACTGAATTAACAAGAGGTACTGTCCTTTTATCCTATCTCTGTTTCTCCCCCATCACCTCCCCCACCTTCCTCTCACCCTTGTTATTTTTGTCCTGCCAGTGTTTCCTTACCCTTGTATTTCCTTCCTCTTCCTGTAGTGGTTTGATTCACTTGTTGCTAATCGTAGTCTTGACTAATCCATTGTGTTGGCTTTGCCGGTTTGTCTTTCTTAATAGGAAAGGCTACCTCTGGAAGAGTTGAGTTTGTGGTATCAGCAGCGACTTACTAACTGCATGAATTGCCACACTAAATATAAAGTCAACAGATATAACTTACTTTCAGTTGTATGAGTGCATTAGATAAAATAGATGGAGCTATTCCAAACTTAAACTGGTATGCCAGTGACCTAGTGAAAATACTGAAATACGGGCAACTCAACACATTGTAATAAGAATAATAAAAAGACAAAGGTAACAATCTGCTGTTCGGGGTAGAAAAGCAAGATGCTGTATTAGCATTGACGTGACTCTGGGATAAGGCTTGCTCTATGCTGTGTTTCAAGACCAGCTGTGCTTATGAAAAATACATCTTCATCCATGTGAAAACATGGATCAAAAGACCTTGAGTTCATTTTGGAATCAGCAGGGTCAGTCCTTGGCTTATGTGATTTATACACGAGAAGGTGAGTGTGCTAATGACAAATTATCACCATCTGTGGATCATGCTCAGACCGGACTATTAAAGAGGATTTAAAGAAAGAGTTACCTACAATCCCAAAACTACAGAAATGTTGTCTTATTTTTCCCAGGTCTGTTCTTCTCTTGGAATTATCTGTGACTGCCTGTACAAAGTATTGATGACAAAGATTAAATGTCAGCAGGGAATCTGATCAGTTAGTTTGGGTTGGGGTTTTTCCCCCCACAGTTCTGTTTCTTACTTTTTGTTCTTCCTTCTCTACCTTCCCTGACAGAGTTGAACCACAGAATTAAAATGCAAAAGATCTTCATCCTGGATTGTTTTTTTGATTTAGTTTATTTTTTTTTCGTGGAAAGACTGAGCTGAAATTAAATTATTGCAAGTTAATAAAACATATGAGGCTTGGTTCTAACTAGCATTATGTGTAGGTTCCTCTGACATTAAGTCTTACGTTTTACTTCAAAATAACAAAAGTTATTTTTGTTCAATCAGTGCTTCCCACTTGCTATTCGTATGTGAGTAACGTACTGTAGTTCTGTGAAAAAAACATTAGTAGGGTTCCATGTTCTTAAAATTATTGCGAGTCTTTTTTCCCCAGAGGGAATCAGTTTGAAATGTGTTCTTGAAAACAGCTATATGCTCTGGTCTTGTAATGTGTCATAAGAGTTGTGTGCTCATGCAGAGTTCAGTAATTTCAATATAACTGCAGAAGTGCTGATCGCTGCCCAAAGGACAGAGCCCTGGGCCCTGGCATGAAGTCATTTCACAGCGCTTGACAAAAGCATTCGTTGTTTCTCAGAGCTGTTTCAGTGCACGATGCCAGTGCACAACTGTAAAGTTAAAAAAAAAAAATTACTTATCTAATATCCCGAAATAACTCTTCGCAGACATTGTAGACTAAAGAGTAAGTAACCTGTTAAATCTAGTGATTTAATTACAGGTTTGCTCCACTCCGTCAGATACCAAAACAATGAAAATGCAGATTTTTGTGTTACGTGAACCACCTAGTAACATATTATCCAAATCAGGTATTTTAAAGTAAAGTTTTACACAAATAATCTTACAGAGGTACATTATTCCTATTAGCGTAATAGAGTAATGGTTTATGCTTCCATTGAAAGTGTCCTTGCAATCTTTAAAAATGTATATCCAAGTTGTAAATTCTTCTACACCTAAATGCAGCAAAAGACTTTTGTCTACATCTAATGACATACCTAGATAGTTTCTATTTCTTTAGCTGGCTGGTAGGTAACTATAGTTCTGAAGGCATGTAGTGATTACATGCATGCATGTTTGTTTGGTTTGTGGGTTGTTTGTTTTTTTTTTAACATTAATAAATGACTACTGAGCCCTGTAATTCACTGCATGGAATTAAGGATTGTTACCATGGACATTTTACTGTTATGCACAGTATGCATATATCTACTTTATGCATGAGATGTCTACACATCAAAAATTTGGGTTATTTGAAATAAGTACTCTAATTCTCTCACTAATAACATGAATTGAAGATGCATCAAATATAAATGTGATTTGTACCACGAGCTCATAGGAATTTTGCCTTTTGTTTTCCTTTAGCTGATTCAGGATGAGATAAGGCAGTTAGTGAAATTACAGACCAGCAGCTGCCGTGCCGGCAAGAGCAGAAGTTTGCCTGCCAAGCTTCCAGACACTTTTTCATCACCAGAAAGTCAAATGGGAATGCGTTCTGAAACTTTTGAAGAAAATGAGTGCATTGTCAACCAACTTAGATCTAATGAAGCAGAAAGTCAGCCACATGCATCCGATCTGCATCAGGAATGTTTTGCAAACGATGCTTCAATGAATAGTGGGTATGGTACGCTTTCTGCCTCCGAACTGACCCCTAGCGAATCTAATGACAGTAACAAGTGCACGGACCACACGGACAAAACTTCACAAGGACAGGGTGATGCAGCAGTATTGCAGAGTGATGCAGCTGAATCCAGTGTCCAAAATAAAAGAGAATTTTTCCCCAAAAAAAGAGAGGAAAATTTTTCACCAGGAAGGAATGATACTTTAGGTTTTCCTGCTGAGTTTGAACATAAAATTGATGAAGCTCAATGTGGAAAAAAAACGAGGTAAGTGATAAACTTTGCAAATATTTTATTTTAGACAGTCCCCATTCAGTAAACAGCTGTTGGTAACTGGAAACAAGAATTGAATGGAACCTCTTGATTGTAAAAAATACCATGCTGCTTGGTAAATAAAGCCATTTGTTTAGCCTAATATTTCTGTGCATCTGCAGTGTTTTTCTGTTGTAGATGTGTTAGGGAAAAATACAAAAATCTACTTTCTTCTGCAAATATGAGCTAAGATACAGTTTGCATATAGTGTTTATCTGCACACCAGAATTTTAGGTGCTGATTACCAATTTTGTATGACTCATATTTTGCTATTGTGCTCAACCAGTCTTCTTTGCTAGCTTATATGCATGCATTACAGTAATAACTTGTGTCAGACAATGGCCAAACATGTTTGGGTTTTTCTGTTGGTTTTTTTTTTTTGATCTTTCTTTGTTTCGCTGTATATTCAATAGGTGGGTGGACCTACCAAGATCTTTTTTAAAGATAGGATAATGTGGTAGTAATACTGACCAAGGACTGCTCTAGTTGCGCAGAACTTCTATACAATGTACTTTACTCTCCCTGTCAGACCAGGCTGTAATGGCAGTGGCTTCTGGCTTCATGTGGTCATAAGCAGTATCGGAGGTATTGCGGACACTGTGTTGCCTGTGAGTCCCTGATAGTAGTTTGCACAGATAAAAACTTTTTCTCTGTTGGGAAAATGGAGAACTGTGAAAATGAACCTGCATTTTGCTAGTAGATAGCAAAGCACAGAAGCAGCTTCCTTTAGACAGTTTGGTTTGGAAATGTCTTTTTTCAGCATACAAGATAGATCATAACCTCACTGATATGTACGTTCTCTTCCTCCCTTCTGTTGGGGTTTATTCCAGTGTTTCATTCATGTCATCAGTTCCAGGAGGAGGGTAGCTGCAATTCATGGACTGCCAGGGAGACGTAGAGCTGGAGAAGCTCAATTCAAGAGTATTTTTCAGTTTGAAAAACCTCTCTAAGACAAATTTTGAAATTTTTTTTTGTCCTTTTTATAAAAAAATAGAAGTTTTCTTCTTTGAATTACTTTCTGTTTTGTGTAATGAACTCAGTTTGAAGGAAGAAAGGATTCAAACCAAAGTAGAATAGTTCAGTTAGCCCAAACTGTGGTGGTGGTTGTTTTTTAATTTTTGATTGTAACCTTTTTTCATTTTTTCACTGTATGTCCCAAACTGGGACAATATGTAGTTTTTCAAAATGTCACTTTCTAACAAAATGGGAAAATTGTTCCACACCTACCCTTAAGAAGAATTCCAGGATGTCTCCGTTTGTTTTTGTTCTTCTGCTTTTTTTCTTCTGTTTCCTTCTATATCTTGTTTCGATCTTTTTTATCCTTGAAGATTCTCATGAGTTGGAAGGCATCCTTAGTGTGTCTTAGCTGACATCTTTACAACCAGACTGATAACACAATAAGAAAAAACACTGCATTTACGTTCCAGCTTGATTTTGTGGTTTTGATCAGTATTTGCTTGAAAAGACCAAAGAACGGTTGCCTGGCTGAAAATATGGAGCTCTTCGTTATGATTTTTTTTTTTTTGTAGTAGGAAAGCAATTTTGATTATGGACGCAGTTGATTAGCACCTTTTCTTTCAGCAGTTTGTTTGTAGTTTGGTTTTGTTAGTGTTTTGTTTTACTTTTCAAAAAAAGAGTCCTAAAACATTTCAGCATTCATTACTTCATATTATTTCTCAAAAATGCACAACGGCTTGTTTCACATTGAAGAAAAAATTTTATTCATATATCCACTGAAAAGGGAATACATGTGTGTGTTTCTCACCATCTAGTAAATCTTTAACGTCATGGGCACAAAAGTTGAAACAAAATCAGCCAAAAAGAGTACATGCTGGAGAAGTATGTGTGAACTCTATGCAAGAAAATGAGCAAGCAAAGAAATTACCACTTGAGAACGTAAGTCTCTATTTTATGATGTTTCTCTAATTTTATTCTTGTCGCTGGTATTTTTTCAGTGTTATGGTACGTACTGATTCAGCATGCACTTTCATACTTCTCTTTAAGCATTTGAGTAGTGGTGTTCCCATTTTTATGTTTAAAGTTCATGTGGGCAGAGTTTTCTTCTAGGATCATTCTATACCTACTCACATAGCTATTTTGGCTTATTTTATTCTTTGCCTAATTTTTGTCTGAATTTACCGAAGTGGCACGTGCTCTTTCCTTACAGAGATACTAGTCACATTCTCAATTTAAGCTTCAGGTCATGGTAATTTATTGTGCCCTGTAATTTTTGGAAGGATCTTTGATTTCAGCTGGTCATGTCTGTTTCAGTACACAGAAAACTCTGCGTGTGGAGGCATTAGCCACTTTGTTCAGGACAGTAGTATTCTTCCAGATTGGGATTTCAAGTTGCAGGGATTGTTTTTGGTTTAGTTTTGGCTTTTTTAGTGTTCTTAGCAGCTTTTTATGCTAAAATCCAAATGGTTTTTGATTGTGGTTTTTTTTTGTTTTGTTTATGTAAGAATAATACATTCTTTTGTGCCTGTGTATGACTATGATTTGGCTAAATTGGACTACTCCAAGCACAATTACAGCACTAGTTACTAAAAGCAGCCAACCCCCACTCCCCAATAGACCTAGTTGGCTCTTTAGAACCATTTGTAGTAATGCCTATTGCTGTGACTGCTGAATTGGCTCAAAAATGCTTTTTTTGAGAATTTGGTTTGTGGGCCCCCCCCGCCATTCTTGAGTAAATATAATTGTGTACGTCCACAAACCTGATTATTTTGGGGAGGAAAGTTTAATCACGCATAATATTCCTGATCCAAAAGGATGTTATGCAACATGATTATGAGTAATCATCATGCATGTAACTATGAAGTGTTGGAATTACTTTCAGTGTATTAATTGTCACACACCTTTCTCCTTATGCTATTTTTAAGGAAATAATTCCTGCAACTCTGTGAATGACTCCACCTACAAGAGAATAGGAGAGCTAGCAAATATGAATCGCTTGATTCAAGGCAGGGTCTGTTTTCTTTCCTGTGGTCACTGTGAGGGTGATCCAAAAAGGGTGAGGGTAGCTGATTGGACTTGCTGTCTCCACTCCTCTTCTGTTGTCAGTGGAAACAAGATGTTACTGTAAGGGGATATTTCAAACCAGGAGTCAAATTTATCTGCTGTGGATTGTCACTTTTCTCTCAGGTTT
Source organism: Phalacrocorax aristotelis (assembly GCF_949628215.1). Classification (NCBI taxonomy): domain Eukaryota; kingdom Metazoa; phylum Chordata; class Aves; order Suliformes; family Phalacrocoracidae; genus Phalacrocorax; species Phalacrocorax aristotelis. The sequence continues at coordinate 10,292,033 of NC_134290.1, read as the reverse complement.
TGAAAGTATCTTTGTCTTTCTACTCCTCTGTAAGAATTCAGTTGATACCCCTTCATTTTCCTTTCTTCCTCCTTAGGCAAAGGAGAATACCTAAGTAAAAACATTAAGAGGGACAAAATAGCCTTGAGGTGAGATGGTACTTCATGCAAAAACTTGAAAAGCTTTAGTTCTAATTTTTTTTCTTACTTTCATTAACTCAATGGTTACTATCCTCTTTTAGTGCTCAGTTGTAAGAGGTATATAAATTTCCTAGGTAGTGTGACTAAAGCTAAGACTAAGAGCTGCTGTAATGGAACAGAAAGCCTTAAGTATGGTAGAAAAGAGCAATGTGAGGTAAGCATTTTAAAGCTAGCTGCCCTTACTCAGTTGCTCTTGTATCTTTGCGTTATATGAATGACACTTCTTTCTTTGATTAAGGAAGAGGAGAGTTGTAGCCAATCTTAAATACTGTGGGTTGTTTTTCCATGTGTTGGTCTCACCCTTTTCAAAGTTGTTTCCATGATTAATGCTGGGGAGGTTGCTTAGAAAGTTTGGAGTGATGAGAAGAAGGGTATGTAGCATCTTGTCTATCTGAGATGATAGACAGTGTTTACCTGTGGATTTGTGGTAGGTGGAGTCATAACAGCTGAATGTAAGAAATTCCAATCTTAGGATGAGGAAAGAGTAACTCTTTATTGGTAAGTCATCCCTGTATATACTTGCACCTCTTAAGGAGCAAGAAAGTTTAGATGACTGTCCAAAATGTGTATTTTTGTAATAGTTAAGCTCAAAAATGCTCCACAAATGGACAGGTACGTTACCTTAAAAAATATCAGTATCTTTTAATTATGTGGCTTAGCTTAGTTCTCCTTTTGGCTGTGATTGCCTGGAATATAAAGTGTATAGGTTTTGATTGTGCTGTATGATTAAATTTAACCTCTATGCTTAAAAAGACTACTAACATTTACATGCGATTTCTTAAAAATGGTGCCTGTGATATTTTTTTCCTTGCCTGCCAATTTTCCTTATAAATTTGTTTTTCCTTTGTAATTTTAGACAAACCTTACTGATGCAGCTTTGCCACCTTACACTTTTTACCTCAATCAACCAAATGAAAGTCCAAATTCTTTAGTGTCTGAAGCTTCAGGTATAGTTAATTTTTTGTACTTAAATTTCCTTTCCTTTTGAATTCTCGTTTTTTAAAACTCTTACTAGAATGCACCTCCAGTAACTTTGGGGAGGTGAGGAGGGTTTGAGTACCGACTGTTAAACTTTGATATAGCATAATTCTGCTTTTCTTGCTCTTGTGTTTCAAACTGATGGTAGCTAGCTCCCGTGTATCACTGCTGGCAGATGTAGAACATGCAGCTGTTCTATTTTCTTCAAATTTCTCAACGTTTCAAAGCTGATCTTTATGTTTAAAACTGTTTCAATAATGTAATTACTATTCAAATCATGGTGGGGTATCAAATGACCTTTCAGATATTAGCACAATTGATCTAGTAATCACGGGAGTACACGGTAAGAGCGGCAGAATTCCTGTAAGCCAGGGGCATGATTCAGTAGTTGTGTGAATAGACAAGAGCAAAATAATGCAGTGTGTAATGTGGTGATTCTTTAATTTGGGTGAGGGGGCCGCGTGCGTTTTTGTGTTTTGGTACGGTTTTGCTTTTGTTGCTTTGGGGTGTGTGGGGGTGGGAGGTGGGGGGTTTTTTGGTTGGTTGGGGTCTTTTTGTGACAGCTGAACAACTAATTCACATATTTTGATCATAACAGGGTAGATTCATTTCAGTAACAAACGGGCACAGAGATGCGGCCCTGCAAATGGTGTATATTTATTGCTTCTTCACAACTCGTTAAGAGGGGGACACATACAAGAAATTGAAGTGGGATTGAGTCTGTATCTGTTCCTCTCGTGCCATCCCTCTTAGTCCTGGTAGTCTGTCTTTTTGCATGCTGTAGAGTGCTGTTGAGTACCAAACCAGAGAGTTTGTAGTATCAAGTGGCTCTCTAGGATTATTCCTGGGGTAATACAAGTTTTAAGTGCTACACTGGAATCAGCAGAAATGTAGAAGTTTGTTGTAAATGAGGATCTGTTACTTGAACACCAAAGAGTATATGTTTTCACTGATTTATAGCTTTTGTTACTGATGCTGTGTGATGTAATACTGATGATGTTGCTTGCGCTTTGTATTGAGTTTTTTTTAACTTCTGGTAACAAATGCTTTAGTGAGATTGTTAAGCAATAAATGCAAATAATTAATACAGCATTCTTGATAGCTGATAAAGTAACACTTTACTAATTGATTTTGGGATTCCTGTTCTACAGCAGTGAGCTTGAAATTTGTAATTTTTTTTTCCTTCAATGTTTCTTCTTATCAGGACTTTCATACTGGAAATTAGATGAAAAGGAGATGTATCACTCTTTACCAGAGAATTTTAGAAGTGAGTTCGCTGATATTTTCTCCACAAAAGTATCACCTGATCAGGTAAACCTTGTATGTGTGTTAAAAGTTGCTTGTTGTCTTTGCCTTTTTTTCTGCAATGGAAAGAATCAGCCCTCTAGAAGCTAACTTCTTTGTGAGAACTCTCTTATTAGCTCAGTCTCTCATATTCTGTTCCTTCATTATTCATTTACCCCCATTAATGTCACTTGGAATTTATTGACCTTCTTTTGTCATTTAAAAGAAATTGTGTGTATAGGAGATGAAAAAGACTAACTAGTGTATTAAAGGTGTATGTGCCTCATTAAAGATGCTTTTTTAAACTGGGTGCATTGAATAAAGCCTTCTTCTGTTCTGAACTGCTTTATTAGCTAAACCCACCCCATAACTTGCTTAACTATATTGGGGATGGAGGATTGTGTTCAGAAAAAGTAATGTAGCAATTTTTTCTGTTTGTCTTCTGCTGATGAAACGAAGTTGTCGTCATTGAAGGATATTTATCATAAAAGACAAAGAGAGAATAAGCAGCTGCCAGACCAGGATTTTATGCCTTCTTCCCAGTCAAGTCACCCACCAGAGGTAACGTTAATTTCTTGACTTCATGTCTCAATTTGAAGATACGATCGGTTACAGGCTGTTTTCACATTAATCGGCCCCTGCTGCCACCTCCAGTGTCATGCTGGAACAGCAGTTTGTGCAGCCGTGTGATGAAGCAGATTGGGAAGGGATCCAGCCGTAAAGAGCCTCTAAGAGTACCCTGGGTAAAGAAGCACCTTTGCTGCACAACCTTGAGGATGGCGCAGGGGCGAATCTGCTTACGCTGAGGCTGCAGCTGATGAAATGCACGTGGAACTGCAGTCGCAGAAACAGGGTTTTCTTACTGCTTCCCACAAGACAAGTTCGTTCTACCTGTGATATGGAAGAGGCACAAGGTTGTGGAAATATTCTTTATTGTATCTGTTTCTTTATACAGCTTTCAGTCTTGTACAAAATCCAGTAATGATGGCTACAATGTGACTATCTTGTTCATATAATCCATGAAGTGATTTTTGTAACTGTACAAAGTTATTGTTTTAACCTACAAGCAGACATCAGGGTCCTTCTATTTACATACCTGAAATGTCGAAGGTTTCCTAGAGAGCTACAGATGTTAGATATGTCTTTTATTCTTAATGGAAACTTAGAAACTCAAGTTACAAACGTTGGGAATATATATATATATCATCATCTAAGCTGTTACAGATCCCTTCATCTTGCTTGTTACTACCAAATGATTGTAGCAATATTCAGTATAATTCCTGCAATATATTATACGGATTACTAATGTCTTCAGATAAATTCCATTTACAAGAACAAAAGTTAAATCACAATGTCCATAGTATTGTAACTTATTTCCTAGATCTTGACGTTGGACCCAACCCTGCATATGAAACCAGGTCAGCGGAACCAAGGACGCTGTTTTTTCAATATTCCTGAAGAGACAACTACTTTTTCTCCAGACTCTATGATGGAGCCCAGAATTTCAAGTCATTGTGACACAGACTCTTTTTCACAGACAAGTAATTCATCTCAGTTAGATGATTCTCCAAAATATCCTGCTAGCAGCATAGCTGTGCATTTGGACCTCTGGAGAAATCACCCATTCCAAAATGAAAACAAGACCAGCTGTCCCTTTCCAATGGCATATACGGATGCTAGTAATGATAATTTAGTCAACACTGAGGAGGAAGAAACACTGACTCTAACTCCATCTTCTCTTAGTCAGTGTGCTGACAACAGTTTGCCAGAATGTAGTCTTTCAGTGACATCTGTTGAAGATCCTGTGATAATGTCAAAGTAAGTAATTTTTTTCTTTTTTTTAAAAGTCGTAGAGTTGGTACTTTCATGAAAGAAATGAAACTTAACAATGCTAGAAAAACAAACAAAATATGTGAGTTCTGTTTGATTAGAACATAGCTGGACATCGCTGTGCTTTTTTCCCTTTTTGTCTTTTCCTTTTTTTTCCCTCCCCTGAAGTACACATGGCGTATAAATAGGACAGTAATTTCCCACTTCTTTACAGTTGTTTTTCTTTAGACCGTACTATTTAATCTTCTTCAGACTGCACTGTGTAATGTAAGGCACAGTATTTGTCTTCCGTCTTCCTTGGATGTCAAAGCCTTAATGGGAAGGCAAAACAATTTCTATGTCTTAATGCTTTGGTTATTTCTTTTTATACAATAAAATAAAAACACATACTACTTTCATGGGCTGTATGGGGGGTTAATTTAAGCAGAGACTTCCAAAGTTCTGTGGGCATTATGTTTTCCTATTTAGAGTCAAATGGTGGGAGAAGCACAGAATTACTGTACATAGGAAAAACATCCCCCATTTGCTGTTGAAGCTCTTATGATTTGCACGTGGACAAGCAGACATGGTATATATTCCATGTGTGAGGACTTACGTATGGGTCATGGTTTCAAAATAGTTTAGTGTTTGGGTTTTCCTATTTTAAGTTTCTAGTGCATAGCAAAGGACAGAAGAAAGGATGAAGCGTTGTGTTGTATTTGTATATATTATTAATAATATTTGGATTAATATGAAGACTTCTTCACAAGCACTAGGTGTCTGACACTACTGCCTTACATGACAAAACTTTCTTTGCTTTAATTTGAATGCAATGAAGTTCTGTAAGAGAGAGAGATGCTGAGTTCATTATGTGTGAATGAATAACAGGAATGCATGGTCATGTGGATAGCTGGAAATTTTTTTTTTGTTCTTAATTTTGAAAATAGGATTAGGCAGAACTTGAGGGAAAAACATGCTCGACACATAGCTGATCTACGAGCTTACTATGACTCTGAGATACATAGCTTAAAACAGCAGCTAGAGGCAAGCCATAAAATTGCGGCATCCGGAGACTTGAAGAAAATAAATCAAAATCTTGTTGACAGGTACTGTTTGTCCTTACTTGTCTTCTTCCTCTGTTACATGGTATTCTTTCCACCTCAAAACCTGAGTATGCTTATTTAGAATATCTTGAAAAGTTCATGCCGCCCTTCAATTTAATGCATCTATGATGCTAGTATTTTCCTATTAAATATAAATTTTGCATTATTTAATGCAGTTTAAGATTAGTTTAAAACTATTGTTAAGCAGCAAGTGTGATGTTTGGACCAGTGGTCTTGTCTGACCTGATTTTTGCTGAAGCCAGTATAAGCTTTGCTCAAGAAAGGCTGGCAGGCAGAGGTAGTCCTAAGCAATTTGTAATGGAACTATCTGTGCTCTAAGATAGTGCTCGCCTGTTGTGCTGGTGAACAGCGTCCTTCTTTACCTTTCATGTCAAAACTACAGATGATGTAGCACCAGTCTTGAATTCATTGGTAGCTTTATAAAGCCAATTTGCCAGTCAATGCTCTGTGACCAGATATTACCACTGGAGTCTGCATGCCTCACCTATGTATTCCATTAGATATAACTTGAATGTTTGCTATGTATAGAAGTTCAATGTCATTTTTATATAATTATTGCCAGTCAAAGTACATATTGAAAATTTAGACAGCTAAAACACTTCACAAAATGTATTCCCTTCAGAATAATTGAGAAAGTGTCTGGGTAGCTGGGACTTCTGTACTTATCTTCCAGCACTAGTGTGTTCTAACTATTAAAAGTTACTTCTGAGCAGTCATTTATTGAGTTAAAGTAGCTTGTGATATGATCTCAGTCACTAATTATCACACAGCATCATCAATTAGCTGAAGTGGGATCCTGTTCTGGTGCATCTCAGCTGCTTTTGGTCCTGTAGCACTTATGCTCTGAACCATCTAGAGTCCCTGCATGTGTTTCCAGTTTGCTGCTTGCCTGCCATGAGCACCACAGCCCTTCCGAGCAGAGATGCTGGGTGCTTGCTGCAATGGCTGAAGCCTGGCAGGAGGTCACAGGCAGGGCATCAAATTCATGGGGATGCTTGAGGAAGGAAAGGCAGCTATAAAATGTTGATTTATTCTTTTAAAATTTCAAGAGATTTTTATAATCTGTATCTTCTGAATAGGTGTGACCAGTTAGATGCAGCTCTGAATGAAGCAAGTGCTCGCATAAAAGCCCTTGAAAATAAGAATAATATGCTAGAAAAGCAAGTGGTAAGTATATGTTCTTCATTCAAGTTGCTTTTTAGCTAAAAGGGTAAGAGAATGCACATGTTCATGACTTAAGATGACCTGTGTTTCCCTTTGTCTCTTTTTATTTTCAACTTTTCTCCTTAATATATGACACCAGTCAATATTTTATACCAGTGGCTTTTCTAGCTGAGTTTCTTAAGACTCCCTACTCGAATCATCATCACTTTTGCATATGAACAATCTTTCCAGGTTATCAGGGATCAAACAAAGTTTAAGAGTGAAATATTGTGATGTGTTTACGATGTCTCTCTTGAGAATTTTGTTTAAAAAGTATTTAATTGCTTTCTCTTACGACTTTTTATCACACCTGTGATAAAAGCAACTCTCATCTGCACTGGGGCAAAAATAAAAGTATGTTTATACAGTCTTTCTGGCTAGGTCAGACCAGTTAGTTTATGACTGCATATTTATTGGTCAAAGAACAGGATACATTGTCATGGAAGTTAGACACCTGGAGAGACTAATTCATTCCACCTTTTTTAGACATTTTTCTATGCTGGGAAGCAAGACAATCAGCTGGGATAAGAGGCCTAACCTTTAGCTTTTTTAAGTCCTATAAAATACATCTTTTGGGGTTTAGTCTTCATTTTCAGCCTCTATACATCACAGAAATGAGCAAAAAACTTGTTTAGTTACTGTACAGACATACCCTTGTTTTCTATTTAGATGATTTTTGAATTGTGCTTTGTATTGAAATAAAAATTGCCTGGGTAAGCATTATAATTAATGTTTTTTCTCTTACAGACAGATTGGCGGGAACGCTTTTATGCGGTCAGTAATACTTCCAAGGTTTTGCAAGAACGTATTGAAGAAATGCGCACAAATAATAAAGAGAAGGATAACACTATCAGTCGACTAAAATCAAGGCTTAAAGATCTAGAGGAAGCATTTGAAAAGGCTTACAAGTTGTCTGATAATAAAAATACAAGGCTAAAGGAAGAAAATAAAATGTTTCAAAATGTAAGTAAGGAAATGGGCAATGGTGTTTAGAATTGCACAGCATGTTACGACCACAGCAGGTCCTGGGTGTTTTGGAAAACAACTCCGAGTTTACCATTGTAAAGTCTTAAAGCACATCCAAGAGAACACAAATTATTCAGCTGACTACTTAGTAGACTAGGTGTTAGGTGATCCCATGGACCTAAAAGATATGTAAAAACAACTATTGAAGGCAGCAAGTGTGTACTTGGTGTGATAGCACTTATCATGATCTGTCTCAGGTATTGGATTACTCAATGTGCTATTAGTTAGCTTTATTTTTGGAGGTATTACAGGAAATTATTTTGGAACAAGTTATTTTTTCCTTAAGCTTAGTAGGAATGGGCTTAATTTCTTTCATAAGTTATCACAACTAGCTAAAACTGTTAGTTCTGTGTATTATTTTAGACTGAATTATTAATCTGATTCTTCAGTAATAGCATTATGGAATGTTTAAATGGATTGGAAAAATTGGTTTTAGCTGGAAAAGCTAACTCATACTGTAACTCCTTTTTTTACAATGAAAATTTCAAAATACAAAGTCAGCTTTAAATTCAGAAATTTTACTCATTCATTCAGGTCCTTCAGTGTCTTTAGAGGTAAATCATAGAATCATTAAGGTTGGAAAAGACCTCTAGGATCATCAGTTCAAACTGTCAACCCAACACCCCCAGGCCTCCTAAACCATGTCACAAAGTGCCACGTCTACATGTTTTTTGAACACCTCCAGGGATGGTGGCTCTGGGCAGCCTGTTCCAATGCCCAACCACTCTTTCAGTAGAGAAATTTTTCCTAATATCCAATGTAAATCTCCCCTGACACAGCTTGAGGCCATTTCCTCTTGTCCTAAAATAATTTGAAAATCAGAAATAGGTTGTATGAATAGCTCTGTCTCCTCTTGTCCTGTCTAGCTTTTTGTTCCAATTAGAAGATGCTAGGACTTAAAAAAAACCCACAATATTCTGTATCCCATGTAGAATATGCACGTTAGACATGCAATTTAGATGATTTCACAGCAGTCAACAAAACTGTTAATTGTATATAGTCTCAGTGTGGGTTGGTTTGTTCTTCTTTTGTTTTGTTTCAGCTTTTAGGAGAATATGAGTCCCTTGGAAAAGAACATGAAAGAGTAAAGGTAAGTATATGCTAGTTAATTTAAAAAAACCTCAAACATGCAAAATATGTGATAATGTGCCATAGAATTAAGTGGGCTAACTTAGGTATTTTGAAAAAGATCAAACGTAAAGATCCATATTTATTTTAATTGATGGCTTCTTACTACATCTTCAGAGCCTGGGAAAGGGAAAAGGAGGGAGTTCAGAACGCGTTGTTTTCAGTCATCGACAGCAAAAATACTGCAAAATCAGCCAAAGCAATTTAATGGACCTCCCTTTCAAATAGGAAAGCATATTTAACACATTGTTTTCAAGACTGATGTACATTTTTCTTTTAATATACTTCTGTAGTTTCTAGGCCTTTTACTTTTTTCCATTGTGTGCTTGTAGGATACATTAAATGCAACTGAAAACAAATTGCTTGACGCAAACACACAGATATCTGATCTGAAAAGGTAAATGCAAAACCATCTTACTACTACTTTAACAATATGAAATACAGGCTGTGGCTTAAACATTAACTCCTAGATTATGAAGCCAGCAGATCTTGCTATTTTAATTACATCTTATGAAGCATTTCATGTTGCTTTGTTACTTTATACACATTGTAAAAATCTTATTATTCTAGGATATGTATTTTTTTCTAATTCCTCTATCACAGTATCTTCCGGTGGGATTTTCTGATGGTTGCCACTCAGCTAGCCTGGCCAGTCCACTGCTCAAGCTTTTACTGCTACAGTTGTCTCGCAGGAACCCCATCGTCAACTAACCAGTCTCTGTTCTGGTTTTCAGAAGCGAGGATGCTGACAGGAGTTTCCTGTTCAAGATTATGGCTCCTAGGCATGAATAAAGGATAGAAAGGTGTTCAATGTATAGAGCAGGAATAATATCTCCTGTGGATGTCCCTCATGCTACCTGGATCTATTTTTTGTTTGGGAGAACAGAAATCCATTGAGATTTATACTTTCTGGGTAGGCCCTAGGCAAGACATATATGACCATCAAGGGGTTTATAGTTATAAGCATATCCTCTACTTTGGGATTTCCCAGCCATCCCCTGTCAAGGGTGTTAAACAGCACACTTGCCCAGGAATGTCTAGTGAGGTGGGAGGAGAGGACATCTGAGAGGGCTGTAGAGCAGGCATTGTAGAACTGTAGTGAGGTGATATTTCACATCATTCGTCTCCCTTTGAGGTTCTTTTGTGGGTATGTGCTGTTGTAATTTCCTTTTATGTTTTTATATGAGCAGCTGAAACCTAGACTGTTAGGAAGATTTTTTTTTTTTTTTAAATGTGTGGGTTTGATGATTTTTCGAAAAACGTGGCTACAAGTTTCACCTCAAAATTTATTCCAGATGTTACTGCCACCAAGCATTAGCCTGTGCCTAGTCTTTAGCCAAAACCAGAAAAATAGCAAAACTGATACTTGGGAGATGTCACAGTCCTTTTCTTTGCTGCTCAGATCACCCAATTTTTAAAGTAGAAAGAATGAATAGGAAGAATTTAAGAAAGGAACAGAAGGAAGCCAAAACTACCCTGCCTTAAATTTTTATTGGGACTGTTGAGGAAATGAAGATAGTGTGAAGGACAGTTCAGTCAAGTATTGGTGCATCTGTTTTCCTGCCTGATTCTTGATGCTGCTGGCTAGGGACTATTCCAGACTGGGGAAACTAGTGGAAAAAGGAGATTTTTTGTTTGTTTGTTTGTTTTTTCATATCCTGCTCCAAACCCCTGTATTTCTACCCTCCAAGTAGGAAATGCCTAAGATTGTGTTGCATTGCCAAGGGCTGGTTCACTGAAGATCTGGATTGCAATATGCGGGGGAGAGGAAAATCATGTGAAGAGCCTGAGCAGCAGGCTGGTGGAGTTAGCTGAGTGACATATAGGAGAAAGAGCCACTCATTGAAACCAGTGTCAGGGAGGCTTTTGTACAAATACATAGTCTCAGGAAGGAAAAAATGTTCTTTTTTTGTTTTCCCTAATCCCTCTGAGTTGAATGTTTTGATCCACAGCAATATCTCCTGGTCCCATCTTTCTAGCTAGGTTACCTGTCTTATTTAACTTAAAATTAAAATACATATTTATATACGTATTTAGATAAAAATGTAGTAGCTGCTCTTGTTCTTCTGAATCAGCTAGGATATCTGAATAAAAATGAATAAACTGTAAGAAATATATCTCTTTCATGTCTTTTAAATCATCTTACAATGCACATTTGCTATGTCCACATTAGGACAATTTCAAAACTTGAAGCTCAGCTCAAGCAGGTAGAACATGAAAATATGTTGAAACTTCGCCATATTACTGAAAGTCATTTAAGAACCTCCTGTGCCAAGTAAGTGAATATTCCAACACCATGAAAAGAGGTCATGTGCTATAGAATACTTCTTTATCCATTTTTAGCCAAAACATATTAAAGAGATTTCGATCCATAGGCTAAACTGGATTAAACGCATGACATAATCCAGAGACTTCACATGCCAAGAAATTATTAAAAACAAGTAAATACTTTGAATAATATATGTGTGACTTGGCAGACTGTCTCTAGTCTTCCTAAATGAGTGTTTGTTAGCTCTCAGTTGTTCAGCTGAATAAGGATTCCCATGCTGAACAAAGATCTTGGGAATAAAATCCTAGTGGTCCAACTCAACATTAGAGGTTTTCTTTGTGTCTTTATGTCATTGATTGGAGAAGCTGATTGTTACATTTTGTTTCTAAATATAGTTTGTACAGGTAGCCTGAGAGTAGAGTGGACGTTCAATTAGAATGCGTACTCTAGTTTTAATTGTGAATTTGTTACGGAAATTAAAGTTGGCTTGTGTTCTGTTTTGCCCCTTTTATATGTTAAAGACCTGAAAAGCTTTGTGCCCCCCACCTTTTTTTTTTTTTTTTTTTTTTTTTTTTTTTTTAATTGCTTAGTTATGGCTTCTTGGGTGTCTCTCCCAGTTCAATACTGATGTTGTGAAGCACAAAATGATAATCTAACATGTTTTTGTGGATGTCCATTTGTATATATTGAACTGTAGTATTTTGGGGGATCTGATTTTTGATGATTATAAAGATGCAAGTAATTTATGTATTAACGTATTACAGGGACAAATTTCTGTTTGAAGCTATTTCAATATTTATGAACAAGATCCCTCAACAATTAACAGAAAGAACCTGAACATGGCAGACCATGTTCATCAGGGAGGAAGATGTGAGAGCCAGTATGGATTTGGAAGTTAATCTGTCCCTAGCTGATCTCAAAGGCTCAAAGAAAGCCTCATTCTGATTGAATGCACAGCAGGATGAATTTACAGAATAGTAGTGACAGTTCATAGCTTGAGTAAACAAGAATCATTTTTTCTTAATTATCATCTATTTTCCTGTGGTAAAAAAAAAAAATCACATTTTTCTTCTAATATTTCAAAAGAATATACTCGTTGATGCTTAGTGTTTATCACTCTCAGGTCATCAACAGTGACTTTTTCTTGTTTGTGTTTGTTTTATTTATGTTTCTTAGTGACTAATAAATGGTGTCAAAAGGAAAGCTGGGATCAGATGCTCTGAACTATTAGAGTAATTTACACCAAAATGGTTTTGTTTACTTAGTTGAGAACTACTTGTTACCCAAACTTTGGTCTGAAGAAGCAGCAATAAGTTACAAGATTTTTGTGGAGTTTAGACTGAAATCTTAACATAAGACTTTAAAATTTTGTTTTACCGTACAAATGTCTTAAAAAGCAGTTATTTTTCCATAGTATTTACAGGTTTATTGTATAATTTATTATTGTTTCTGTTTAGCTAGAATAAATAACTAGATTTTATTAATATTTTTTTCTTAAATTAAAAAACCGTTAGGTTTTACTACAGGCAAAATGACCCCCACATTCAAAGCCTTTTAATAATTTTGAAGGTTTTCTGTTCCCACAGCAAGTTGGCAACTCCTGATGTCAGCAGGCGAAAGTGGTTGATACCAGGAGCAGAGTATTCAATCTTCACCGGCCAGCCTTTGGAAGTCCAGGAAGGTCCAAAAGATAACAGATTAGAAGAAACCTATATTCCTTCTTGGTGAGTTGGTTTCCTTTCATCTCCACTATGATGTAAAGTTGAACACTTCTAAAAATAGTTTTATCCAGAATTGACTAGATTCATATTTCTGGATTTTGAACTTGTTAAATAGAGTTGTAAAAAAATTTCCCGATGTTGTAGATGCTACACAATTGCTTAAAAACAAAATAACCTTCTTCCTTCACTAACATGGTATGAAGCAAGCAGCAGCAGCCTTCAGTGCCTTCCTTGAAATATCAGAAAGCTTCAACCGCGTCTTGTGCCACTGCCTTTACGTTCTCTGTGGTTGTGTCTGCTACTCTGAGTTTGGACACTGTGTGCTCTGTTGTGCTGGCTGTGAGCTGTAGTGGTTGGCTGCAGCTTTCCTCTAGCATGAAGCTTTGGGTGTAATTTCTCAGTAGTTTGACTTCTTCCCCAGAGGTTTATAAAGCCTCTGTCAGGATGTATTTAGTTCTAACAACATGTTGGGTCACCAAACGTAACTCGTACTGTTCAACTTTAGATTCTGGAATTGGCTATAACACAATCTTCTGAGGTTCTTGGCTGTAATTAAAAAGCACCCTTAAAATGTTTGTTTTGATGACTCTAAACATCAAACTAAATTTCTCCAGGTTTTTGTGTATTTAGCTACTATATGGACATATGAAATAGTGTTTGTTTTTTTTTTTTTTTAAAATTATCCTTTTTCCCCCCAATGCCTCACATCCTTTAAGGCACCATTCTCCTCCTGAAAAAGACTCCTCACAAGAAGACTCTTCAACAAACACAATAGAAAAGAAAGAAAATGGGATGTCAGAAGCACCAATTATAAAAGCCTTTAAAGAACTTGAAGAAGGAAAAGCATTTAAAGATTGGGGTACACAAACAGAAAAAGATGACACATCAACTAGTAAATTTTATTTTTGTATTCCTGAACTTGTCTTTACTGGCTTTTCTTTGTTTGTATGTCTTTTGGTTTTGTTATTCTCAGCATTAAAGTCCATCGGGCTTGAGTGATGGCTTAAAAACAATTCTGGCATGCAAACTGCTGGAGTTTTCCTAAGAAAATTCAAAATTACATACAGCTAAGTAACTTGTTTAAAATAGAGGGAATGCAAAGGTTGTTGTTAGGTCTCAAGCTACAAAGTGGTTACCGTCCTTTTTCTAAGAATATCTTAGTATTCATAAACAGTTAATGGAGCCCTAACAAAGCTCTGGCTGGCTGTGCATCCATTTTAGTTTTGTTCTCATGGTGTTGTATCAGAATGTTATTAGGGGAGCTGGCGTTTGTGCTGCAGGACTGTGCTGAGCCCTTCTAACAACATTGATTTAGGAAGCCTTGTAACTAGAAAACACTGAGTCTTTCTTAAATGCTTATATCCTTGGTTCGGGCAGGCATTCCAGCCCTCTTTCCCAAAAGATGCTTTTGTCCTGCTTTCCACTGTCTCTGTTAAATCAGTGTTATTCAGCATAGTTTTTCCCACATGCACTGCAAAAGATCCTTTTTCATAAATTAAACTATCTGTTTCATGACTATGATGAGCAGGAAGCAAGACTTGAGCAAAACAGCACAAATATGTTGCTGTTAGGCAGACTAAGTGCAGTCTTTGTACAGTAAAAGCTGAGTATAGGAGAATATTTGTGAGTTCTTGTATTGAAAAAGATTGATTAATGTAATAACGTCTTCCTTTTAATTAGAAACATCAAATCGACGTCAAACTGTTGGGTTTGAAACTTCTTTAGTTGCTAACCGATCCCCAGAGAAAGCTAAAGACCAACACAGACTGAAACGGTACAGCTCCCCTTCTGGCCAGAGGTCATCGTCCCTTCCTCCTTCCAACAGGAAATCAAATACTCCAAGTAAGTGCTTTTCTGAAGTTTGGTTTACATTACTCAAAAAAGTAGAAGCAAATAATGAAAGGCTGCTTTAGAAGAAAGAAAAATAAAGATAGGATTTCTGCATTATTCTAACAGTCTGGGAAAAAAAAGCTTGTCTATAATAATAGAAAATGTGAGAGTTCTAAGTTTATTTTCTTTTTTCTATGTTGCAATGCACTTTTCGTCTAATGTAAATGAAGATGTAGGCAGCTTTGAAAAGCATTCTTTTAAGATGTAAGCATCTGATCACATACGTGATTGAGAGATACTGGACTGGGAGAGTTTTAGGTAGTTAAACATCGTCTTTTGCAGCAAGAAGAGAGATAATGTTGGCACCAGTGTCTGTAACATACAGCCCAAAACGATCTCCAAAAGAAAACCTCTCTCCTGGATTTAGCCATTTGCTTAGCAAAAATGAAAACACAGTGACAAGGTACGAGTCTTGTGAATACAATTGTGCTCTGATTGTTATTATAGGAGCGGTGTGTTTATGCAGGCTTAATGCTGCTGTTTCTTGTTCATTAGAAAATAAGTCACCTGAAGATTTCTGAATATAAAATTAAGTTTTACTTTTTAAAATCTGGCAGAAGAATCTAGAATGATTTCCCATCTTTAGCATTTGCCAAGATGAGAGGTTGGGTTTACTATCGACATAACATTGATCCAGTGACAAAGAAGTTACAGAGGAATTGTTCTGTGGAGTAAGTCCAGATCTATGTGCTGCTTATCAGGAGATGTACATAGAAGTTGAAAGTTGTATCTACCTACCTGTCATGACACCTACAAGCACGTTAAAAAATACATAACTTTCTGCTAACTGTAGTAGGTACTACGGTTTCTATCGTGATCTTTGCTTGGCAAGGCTTGCAGAGTTTGAGAACATACTTAGCTGCGAGATCAAAGTGTAGGGCATGTGCATGAGGAAGAAGCGTCCAACACCACTACGATGGTTCTTGAGGATGACAATATGGGAGCTTGGTGTGTTTGGGAGTGACAGCCTGGCCTGCTTCTGAAAGAAAGTCACATGAATGAGGGGTTTTGGTGTGTGCAAACAGGAGTATTTTGGGGTATGGTACTAATGAGCAGTAATCAGACGACTTCCAATGCCTGTGGGATAGAAATAGTTTTATAAGAAATTTGTTTATTTAACCAAAAGGTGAAAAAGTAGAAAACATGGTATTGCCTGATACATGATTTCTAGCAAGTAATTGTTGTGTTCTTCCTACTTTGTAGATTTGATATACTTCTAGATGACCTGGAAACTGGTCCTACAACTACTTCACAGCACAGTAATCCAAGAAAAAAGCTCCAGTTTCTCTCACTAGACGATATAGAAGGTAATCTGTCAACACAGGGGAAAACTGTTCTTTCTTTTTTTACCATAATTTCTTCCACACTGGCCACAGCTGCTTAAATAGAAAGCTGACACTTTACTCCATGAAGTCCAACTTTAAAAAATCCTCTAAATCTTGTCTTATCCCTGTAGATAAACACCATTCATACAGTATTTTATTTTTATGTATATGTGTGTGTGCACAAATACAATGGAACAGCAAAAATAATTAAATTGAGAAAGAAGGGCAATATGTTTTCCTGTGCTTAACTCAGTTATACAATGCATATCTTAGTAGGGTATATATTAAGATGTACATACTTGGTCATACTAATAAAATACTCTTTGCTGTCTGTAATGCAATGTTTAGCAATAGAAATTTATAATAAAGCCAGTTGTTTCTGACTTTTTTAAATAATTGATTGAACCAAATCTTTTCTTGTGTTTGTAATTCTTGTCACAATGTTATCCTTTTGTTTTTATTAATGCATTTATTTAGACCAGTATTTTCATGACAACAAGTCTACTTGGTGATATTTGGAAATGTTGTACCAGTAAAAGTAATTCCTAATTAGCACAGTACTGTAATCTGTTTGTTAACCAAAAAATATGCTGTGTTATAAAGATGGCTTGAAAGATGACACATACAAATGTTTTGCATTCTTCTGGGAAGTTTGCTTAAGGCAAGCTAATGAGGCTTTGCTAGTTGCTATCATCAGTTTATGTTCTTCCAACATCACACTGCTTTTCTTGTTATTAGTTTCTTTTTCTGTCCTATGTAATAATTTTCCCAGACAATCACAAAGCAAATTAAAAGACCCCTATTTTGTTGATAGGAAGGCAGCATGCTGGTGTCAGACACAGCTCTTGTGCTGAATCCGTCAATACTGGAATGAAGAAAGCAACAGCTTGGGATGAGAGGAGCGTAGCACAAAAATATGAGCCAGTGCTATCGCCTTGTGAGGGAGACTTCAAGTATGCAGCAAGGATTAAGTCTCTGGCTGAAACAGAGAGGCTTTTTGATGAGCTGACTCAAGAAAAGCAACAGGCAAAGATTATTTTTATTTTAAAGTTGTGACAAAACATAATTGTTGTATGAGAGGTGAGGGAGGTAGCCATACACCTATGCAATGCATGGCTGAAATTCATTCATAATTTCTTGTGTTACCCAAGGAATGTGCCATTATCATTCCGTGCTCTACTTCCCATACTGCAGCCCTCGTCTGTCCCTAACTTCATTAAAGGAGAGTCATTTTAATGTAAACACAGTGTGGATAGAAGGGTTGGAGTGAATTTACTTTCTTAATGGACAATGCTTTAAATCAGCCTTTCAAACAAGAAAGGTTACTCTGACAAGCAAGAGTGCTCTATTCAGAATGATCCTTGAGAGGGTCTGCTTAGGAATGTTAACTTTCCTATCGGTTTTGTGTGGCACAGTATTCTGGTAACATAAGTTGGTGTTTAAGACCAAGACTGGATGTGTATCTGTAATCTATACACCTCACCTCTCCTTTGTAAGATGAGTTAGGAAGGCTTATACTGGCTCTTGAAACTATAATTTACAGCTGAAGTATTTTCTGTTATTAGATTGAGGCTGCATTGAGTCGAATACCTTGTTCTGGTGGAAGAATGACCTTGCAAGCAAGATTAAATCAGGTGAAAAAGCTTCTACATATGACTGTTCTCTTAAGTTGCTCTTTCACAACTTGAGAATATATAGTGTAGATGAAAGTTCCACTATACAGTAAGCGCAATTACTATGGGAATTTTTCCATACCACTGAGAATTGTTCCTGAAAATGGCTGAATTATGAATCTGTGTGAAAGATGGTCTCTATTCTGTAGACTTTACTGCATTAGAAGATAATTGGGAAGTTACTGCCAGTTAATTACAAACACACTCTGACTTGCTGTGTAACAGGTGTAAGTCTGGATAATTTGTACGCAGGTGATTCAGAAAAGAATAATGAGCCCTGCAAATGTTTTATTTCCACCACAAACTGACAACTTTCCTTTTGTGTGTGTATATATATACACACATGTAAAGAAAAAGTGTGTGTGTATACATCTGTATATGTACTACATAGTGTATATTCTGCATAAGACTGTATCTTCTATTTTTTTGTACATGGGATGCATTTTTTCCAAATTACTGCAACAATAGTCTGTTCTTGCGATAACACCGAGAGGTGGATAAAGGCCATTCGGAAAATGCAGCGGCTATGAAATAGATCCATGAAGCTGTAGAGAGGGTGTTGTGCTGTAGAGGAAAGTGCAAAGTTTTGTTTGTTTTTGTTTGGTTGGGTTTTGTCTATTTGAAAGTATAAAGAAGAAAATAACAAGGCAAAAGTAAGTCGTGTAGGTGAAGCATAGGTGCCGTCTTCGGAAAGCTCTGAGACGCTTGTTTTTATCAAGAGTGCGAAGTTGTGTTTTAGAGGTGTCTGCGAAGCCTGCGAATTCAGCATCTCCTAAATAGTAATCCTGGGGCTTGTTATCAATTTATCAGTTTGAAAGTAAAAGTGCATTCCAGTAAATCAATACTGCTGCCAACTACAGTGGTCAGCTGTTTCCTACATGTTATCAGCCTGTCCTGATTTTTGTCAAGTTTATCTTGTGGAGTTTCATAAGTCATGTGGGAAAAAACCAAAATACCTGAAACAGGGTGTTTTGTGTGGGTTTTTTGTGTTTTGTTTGTTGTTGTTTTTTTTTAAAAAAAAGCCAGCACCCCACAAATGCACGCACGCGCGCGCGCGCACACACACACACACACAAAAAACATGAAAAGTTTGTAGGTCTGGCTCTAGTTTCTGGGTGCTATCGGAATCCTAGTAATGTGTCAAAAAGGGATACCAGTCGAATATTGGAATAATAGTAGTGTTTTATTGTAGAAGGATCATGGGATTTTCTTGTATGATATTAAATGCTTTTATTTTTTCCTCTCCTTTCTTTTCTTTAACTGTTTCTTTTAGGAAGCCCTGGAAGATCGCTTGGAAAGGATTAATAGAGATTTGGGGTCAATACGCATGACACTGAAAAGATTTCATGTTTTACGTACCTCTGCAAATCTTTGACGATTCTCTCTTGAAAGCAAATATGCTTTTTTTTTCCTTTGCACTAATATGTAATTATGCACTCAGTAAATGCAAAATGTTTTGTATTTTTATAAACCCTCAATAGTAGTTTTACAACCATGTTGCCCTTTACAAACAGCAATATTTTGTACTTCAAACAGCCACCTATATTTTAAACATATTTTTGTTACACTTGAGAAATCAATGTTTATCCTGTATTGTAATATTTTTAGAAATATTAATTATTTTTAAATAGTTATATTCAATTTATAATAAGAATAAGAAACTAAAAGGCAGCTTTTTTTCAGAAAATGATAGTGTTATCCTTTTGCACTTCATTTTCCTCATCATTTTATAAATATTTATGGTATGATGTAAATATTAGCCGATAGGAAATTTTGAACTTTAATACAAAAACCAACCTGTGCTAAAGATAACTACTGTGATATGGTAAATCCTTTTAATTTAAAACTTACAACATGCATATTTTTCATTGTGACAAAACTGTGAGCAATACTTTCCTTGTGGCTGGCTGGCTGCAAATTGCTGTGTGTTTTGCTAGTTCGGTTGCTGCTGGCTGTGTTAGGAAAATACTCTCTAAATTATTTGGTGTCGTCTCCCAACAGTCACAGTGAGTAACATTCTGATCCCGCACGGAGCACGATTCACGAGATTGACAGCAGCCGTCCTGGCTCCCAGTGAGCAACTCGACTCCAGCTGACGCTCCAGGACTGTAACTACTTAACCAAAGTTACTGTTTTAATATGCCAGGCTGTGTTTTGTGCCATGCCAGTGTTCTGATCGCGTACGTTTCCAAATCAAATCCAAGCTGTATTTGTGAACATACATGCATTTTTTTCTTGGTGAAAAATACATATTTGCTAGTTGGCATATTGCTGAATTACTGTCCAACACTGATATTTTAGTTTGTATTTTAATATTCAATAAATGTTTAATTAGATTCTTTCCTCCTGCCCAAGAACAATAATAGGTTCTGGGATATTACATCAGCGATAATGTAGGTTTTAATCATATTGTGTGTTTCAAATTCTGCCCTCGTTCAAGATGTTTAGCCACCAATGATGTGATTATAAGGCCAGAATAGCTGTCATAAAGGAAGTTTATGAAGGTCTGATTCTAAAATTAGAGGGCTGTGTTTTGAGAGATTTGATGAAGAACCATCTTACCCAGGCACAGTCTTTAAAAAAAAAAAAAAAAAAAAAAAAGAAATTTTTTTGCAGCCACTTCTGCCTTGTGGGTTCTTTTAATACAAGATCAGAGCTGGGGAGAAGTTGAGGATGTTGGTTACTCATTTTCCCCTTTACTCTAAAATGCAGAAATTTGGCCTGAATGCTTGGAGTTAACTTGCTCAAATATACTTCCAGGTACAAGAACAGCAGTACAATTTTGCTGGTATTCCATATTCTTACTTGTCATTTTTACTCAGAAGGGGTTGAGGGAGGAAAAAAAGAATCTTGACTTTTCCCACCGTTTTAAGTTATTAACAGGTACAATTTCAAAAGGAAAAATCTTGTTGGCTGAATGTTACATCACAGGAAAATATGAGTTCACTAATGGTCTTGTTTTCTTTCATCAGCACTACAGCAAAACCAAACAA